>NC_139142.1:35978910-36578910 GCF_964270905.1 Leucopleurus acutus
CATTCTACTCCTTTAAGGGGCACAAAAATGGAGCAGAACCAGGATTAGTAGCTTGACAACAGTATAGTCAGAAAGGCAGAGGAAGTGGGGGTGCTCAGGCCCCCTGCCACGCTCTCACCTCAAAGATCCTTCCACCAGATAGATACCGCCCACGTCTGAAAGCTGTCAGTTGTGGTTGGAACAGTTTCTGTGTAAATAGAGCCAGGCCCATCGTACTCCACGCTGCACCCTGCTCTGTCTGAAGACTGTCTGCAGTCCCAGTTTACTCGGTGCCTCAGCTGTTTCCACCCGCCTTGGGCTGATGGAGGTGTCTCAGCCGCGGATGGGCTCCTGGGCATCTCGCAAACAGAGCCTACTGCCCCTCAGACCTCGGGTGGGGAGCTGAGCCTGCAGCCCCACCAAGGCCCCAGAGGGCCAACTGCATAGCCCCTCAGCAGAGAACTTTCAACCCCCAGTGGCTCCAGCTCAGAGGCCCCTGCTCCTACCGACACTCCGACTGACCCCTGGTGGACTCGGGTGGTAACTCTTAGCCGACGTCGTGAGGGGGTCCTGCCTAAACCCCAGAAAGCTCAGGGCCTTGAGAGGACCAAGTGGGCCTGAAAGTCAGTCTCAGCAGAGGCACCAGGGGAGCATGAGCAGCACGGAGGCCTAAGAGCATCCTGAGCAGGTGGCCAAGCGAAGCAGCAGGTGCAGAATATGGGTGTAGGTGTGGTGCGTGTATAAAGGGAGTGTGCTGGCCTGGTGCTGGCAGGGCACAAGGCTTCTGCAAACAGTCAGCCAGAAGCTAACGGCCTGGACTCTCTGAGGGACGGCAAGGCAGCAAGGCCCTAATGAATCCGGCTCTAAACGCGCCCGCCCTGGGCTAGAGCTTAAGGACTAGGGGAGGAGGTCCACAGCACAGAGCTGGGAGGCAGGCCTCAGGAGTTAGGTCACCGGGTAAGAGAAGTAGGGCCCAAGAGGAGCCCCTGGGTAAAAAAGCAGCAGGGTGGAGCTGAGCTAGCATGTGGGAGAGAGTGCTGGGGAGGGAGGGCGCCCTGCCCACAGTCAGACCTGGAACCCAGAGCCTTGCATTTTAATGGTCATGTAGGAGACGTGAGACAAAAATCTGTGACGAAGAAAGGTAAATATTTACCATATTAAGTCCAATATATTCAGATTTCATTGTAAGAAAATATTTTAAAATACTGAGTCCACCATTTGATAGAAAGAGAAGTCTAAATAGACTCAATTTTTTAAAATATATTTTATACTTTTTACTGTGGAACACTTTACCCACACCATCACCTGGATTATCTGGAAGCAAAACCCAAACATCCAATCACCTCACCCATAAATATTTCAGTAAATATCTCTCAATTTTATGGTAGTAGTTCTCAACCCAGTGCCATTTGCCCCTCACCCCACCCCGGGGACATCTGGCCATGTGTGGAGACAATTACTGATTGTCACAACGTGTGTGTGTGTGGGGGGGTGCTACTGACATTTAGTGGGTAAAATCCAAAGATGCTGGCAAACATCCTACGACATACAAGAGAACACCCACCACAAAGAACTGTCTGGCTCAAAGTAACAATGGCGCTGAAGCTGAGCTGCGCTGTTTTGGAGCCTAAAAGATAAGGAGGGATCTTCTTAATACATAAGTACAATATTATTAGCATACAGAAAAATTAACAGTACGTCCTGAATATCAAATATCCAATTAATATTAAAATTCCCTCAATTATCTAAAATAATTTTAAAAAATATTTTTGTTTAAATCAGGAGCCAAATAAGGGTCACACATTGCAGTTGGTTGGTGTAGTTCTTGGTGTCTTTTATCTATAGGTTCTCATCCCTCTTTTTTTCCTTATAATTTATTATAAAAGAAATTTATTTTTAATTATGGAAGAATACATGAATATATTCTTGATATAAAAATTAAGACATTACAGATAAAGCTAAAATTTCCCTACCACTGATACCTAATCCTAGTCATCTCTCCAAAGAGTAACTAATTTATCAAAATTGTGTGTATAAGATTATGCTCAGCTATGGTTCAAAAACCAAAAAAACAAAACAATAACAACAAAATTTCAGGTTTATTCATTTTTCAGGAAAATAAGCCCAAAGGTAGGCAGTCCAGGGCTAGTCTGGTAGCTCCATGAAGTTTTTAGGGTCCCAGGCTGCTAGCTCTCTGATCTACCATCTATGAATGTAGTTCTCATTCTCAAGGCCAAGATGACTAACGGAGGCTCTGCCCTCTTATCTGCATTCCAGGCAGCAGAATGGAAAAGTGGTGAAGAAGGGAGTATCTCTCTGTATTAGTTTGCTAGAGCTGCTGTAACAAAGTACCACAAACTGAGTGGCTTACACCACAGAAATCTATTTATTAACTCATAGTTCTGGAAGCTAAAAGTCTGAAACCAAGGTGTCAGCAGGGTTGGTTCCTTCTGAGAGCTGTAAGAAAAAACCTATTACATGCTTCTCTCCTTTCTTCTGGTAATTTGCTGGCAATCTGTCGTTCCTGGCCTTTGGAAGCATCATTGCATTCTCTGCCTTGATCTTCACATGGCATTCTCCCAATGTGTGTGTGTCTATGTTAAAATTTTCCATTTTTATAAGGACACCATTCATATTGAATTACAACCCACCCTAGTGAACTCATCTCAATTAATTATATCTGCAAGGACCCTATTTCCAAATAAGGTCATATTCTGAGATACTGGGAATTAAGACTTCAGCATATGAATTTGCAAGGGTCCACAATTCAACTCATGACACTCTCCCATAAGAAGACTTTATAGAAGTCTCTTAAACCTCTCTGCTTAGACTTCTTTGGCCGGAACTTAGTCTCATAAATACACCTTGCTGCAAGAGATACTTGGGAAGCTAGGCTTTAGCTGAGTACATGGCCATCCCCCCAAAAGTCAGTTTTCTGTTATGGAAAAGAAAGGGAAAATGGCTACCAAGGCAACAGCTAGCAACGTGCCACGGAATGTATCCTACCAGACACTTTTCTACACATTGCAAACATATCTATGTACCTTTCAGGAGACACTTAGTGTTCAAGTCTTTATCCAGACAGCTTTAGCTCTCACATAGCACCCACTAGAAGCCAGGCACTGCGTAGGGCTTCATGTTTTCTTCTATAATCCTCAGAACACCCTGTGACCAAAGGCAGGCTTAGTTTAAGCCTCAGGGCCCCTCACTAACACAAGGCCCTTTCAAGGCCCCACTCCTCATTGAAACTTTGGATTCTTTTTTTTGAAAGGGTCCCTAAACTTATGCATGCCTCACATCCTGGATCCGTTCCTGCCTACGAGGTAGGCATTATTTTCCTCATTTTATACATGAGGAACTTGAAGCACAAAGAAGGCAAGTAGTTTATCTAGAGGCACAGAGCCAATAGTGAAGTTGAGTTTTAAACCGAGGTCTATTTCCAAAATTCAGGCCGTTTCCCCTATGCCTTGCCCACCAATGGTTGCTGAAAATACCCCAGGATGCATTCTCCCATGCAGATGCTTAGCCACAGCCCCAGATGGGGGTTTGGACTTTCTGAGAGTTGGCTGCTGACCGGGCCATCTGAGGCTGTTCTCAGACAGATATTCTCATAGGGGGAGGAAACATCTCCTGTTGAAGAACCTGAGCTGGGGTCCATCCCCAGGGAGCTCACTTGTAGTAGCTTCCTGGAGCTTCTGTAACAAAACTAGGTGGCTTCAAACAACAGAATTTATTCTCTCACAGTTCTGGAGGCCAGAAGTCTGAAATCAAAGTGTCAGCTAGGCCACACGCCCTCCAAAGGCTCTAGTGGATAATACTTTCTCGCCTCTCTCAGCTTCTAGTGGCCTGAGAATCCCTTGACTCGTGGCCACATCACTCTGCTTCCATCTTCACATAGACTTCTCCTCCAGGTCTGTTTCTTCTCCTCTTGTCTCTCATAAGGACACTTTGCACCGGAGATTTAGGGCCCACGCAGGTAATCCAGGATGATCTCATCTCAAGATCCTTCATTTAATTACATCTACACAGACCCTTTTTTCAAGTAAGGTCACATTCATAGGTTCCAAGATGTGGACATATTTGGTGGGGGTGGGGGTGGGGGGTTGGGTACCATCCAACCCACTACACACTTTGTCCCAGAACAGCAGATTTCATTTCCGGGACCAGGGGAAGGGGTAGGAAAACACGGTTATACACACTGTCCTTCTGGTCCATTTTAATTAGCAATGGCAAAAGGGACCATGGTAGAACTGCAGGGAGAGTGCTACTCATTTTGGAAAAGCATTAAGTGGACACAATTACCCAGAGCCTTAAAGTCAGGGAAACTCTGAAGGTTCTGCCAAGAATAGGCATGTGGGTGTCAAGTTTTTCAGTAGAATGGTGAGATATGCTGGCATGTTTTTCTGTGTTTGCTATCCACTTTAGAGAGGTCCCTGTGAAGTGAATTTTAAACCTGGAAGCCAAGTCAGGAGGGGCACAGGAAGACAGAAGGATGAGAGAAACATTTCCCACTTATCAAGCTATGAGTTCCATGGCCTCACTTCTTACTTAAGAGCAAGGTGTTGGCTAAGGATAATGATGGAAAGTTCCTGATGCCGGGTTTTGGAAGTGGGAGAAAGAAATCGTTTCAGTCCTGTACCTGTCGCCGCCATGTCTTTTAACTGATTCGAATTCAGTGTTAGCAATGTATACTCATTTACTAAGAGCACATCAGGCAGGCTTATTTTCTTAGGTATTATTACTTTCTCCACTTTCCAGATGAGATGTTGAGATTCAGGGAGATTGAGGGACTTGCCCAAGATCACGGAGCTGTAAATGGTTGAAACAGGAGTTTAGAAAGTGTCTTCTGGTTCCTAACTCAGTGCTCTTTCCACCACAGCACAAGACATGAACATTCCTTCCTACTTGCTGGCTCCCATACTGGTGAGGAGGGAAAGATGGGAGCAGGCCTGTCTCCTACCCACCAGATTTTGGTGCTCCCTCCCATTTGAAGAACATGCTGTAGCAGGAGGCGTGCAATCAGTGTGTCTGTAGGTCTCCAGTAGGAGCACAAGAAACAGCCTAATTAAGGTCTGCAGCATGCCCCTAAGCCTCCGCAGCCGCTGGAGTTGATTCCCATGTGTTCTCAGCACCTGTTTTTGTGGTGCGATGCACTGTGCTCTATGAGCATGAAGTATTAGTGAGCAATTTCTCCAGCCACACAGCTCCTGAGCAACCGGAAGCCATCCTTCTTCTAATTTATGAGGGACCAGCATGTGCAATCAATAGGTGTCCCACAGGTTATTAAAAGAGAGAAGGATGGCCCCGGTGGCCCTGTTTACTAACAGGGAAATGGTCTTCTGGCAGCTTCAGGCACATGGCCTGTGAGAGATTTACATTTCCTTTTCAGTCCACAAACAGAGCCCTTCCCTTTCCATCTCAGCCCTGAGCCTGAAGACAGCAAGCTGGTGGAGGCTCGATCTGAGAGAACCCTTCCCTGCACTGTCATCCCAGAGGGGACACAAGAAAGGAGGGGCCTGGGGGTGAGTGTCAGCCCAAAGCTTTAATAAGGCCATTTATGTTTTAAGGCCCCAGAGAACACTAGCGTTCCAGGACAGGGCTGAGACTTAAGGGGTGGGAGAGGGTGGATGGATGTAAGATTAGTCCAGTGAAGCAAAAAGAAATAGGCGGGGCTTCCCTGGTGGCACAGTGGTTAAGAATCCGCCTGCCAATGCAGGGAACATGGGTTCGAGCCCTGGTCCGGGAAGATCTCACATGCCGCGGAGCAACTAAGCCGTGCACTACAGCTATTGAGCCTGTGCTCTAGAGCCCGCGAGCCACAGCTACTGAGCCCACGCGCCTAGAGCCCATGCTCCACAATGAGAAGCCACCGCAATGAGAAGCCGGTGCTCCGCAATGAACAGCAGCCCCCGCTGGCCGCAACTGGAGAAAGCCCGCATGCAGCAACGAAGACATGATGCAGCCAAAAATAAATTAATTAATTAATTTTTTAAAAAAAGAAGAAATAGGCAACTCCTGCCAGGCTGCCAGAGGGGAGGTGGTGCTTGGTCAGCCTTTCAGGCTTTGGAGAAACTCCTTTATTCACTCTTTTGCCTTCTCTCATTGTTTTGGGTCCTTTGGTTTCAGGTATTTGCAGCACTTTTGCTGTTTACTTTTTAACAGTTTTGGAGGAAGAGGGCATGTTGGATTTAAAAATAAAACAGCAATAGCATTGATTTATTTGGGTAAAGGGGAAGGAAGTACATCCTCCAGCCCACTTTCTGGAAGGCAGCATGGTGAAATGTAGCGGCTCTCAAACCTTTTAGTCTCAGGACCCTTTTACTCTTAAATTTTATGTAGGTTATATCTATTGGTAGAAAATCTAAAATCTTTATTAATTAACTTAAAATTACAATAAATCCACTACATGTTAACATAAATTACATATTTTCATTAAAAAAAACTTTTAAAACAAAGAAAATTAGAAAAGTGACATTGTTTTACATTTTTGCAAATTTTTTAAAGGTCTGGATTAATAGACAGTCAGTGTAGCAATATGTTGTTTTGGTTGAAGCATGTGAAGAAAATCTGGCTTTACACAGATATGTAGCTGGAAAAACAGAGTATTCAATAGTCTTTTTAGATAATTGTGGATATTCTATTTTGATACTGCACCAAAACGTAACAAGTTTCTCAAAGATTAGTTGCAATGTGGAATCTGAAAGCATACCAATGAACTTCTAGTGTTCTGTTACATTAAAATCCATTTGGCCTATTGTGCGCCTTGAAGGAATCTTTTACCCACGTATGGTTTTATAATACCATTGGTCATTGTAAGATGTTGCTTCACTGAGTTATGGAGATGTTCTAAATGTTGACCCATTTCATCATATAATATCAAAGAATCACATTCATAAGTATCACCATTGATCTCTATGGAAAAATCCTTAAGTTTGGGGAAGCTGTCAAGCTCCACAGTGGTGAATACAAGTTTTCCAAAATTCTAGTTTTTGCTTGTAAGCTCAAATTTTGTCATCGGCAATAAATACTATCACTTGTTTTCCTTGAAGTGACAGAGGCCCCCTTTGTTCATGTTGAGAAAACAGCTGCCGAACACCCAGCCTGAAAAAGCATTCTTGGCCTTTTAGTCTTTCAAGCAAGGAAAAAAAAAGAAAAGATGTTCGATGAAAACAATGGCTATTTCTACTCACAAACTCACAGTTCCATTGCCTAAGTGCTTTCCCTAGAGACAACCATCACACTTCAGAATGCAATGAAAGTACTTTTTGCATACCGCCAACTTTTATTACACAGAATGTTGCGAAGAGTGTCAATATTTAATAAGATTAATCATTTTTACTGCTTCATGAAGGACATTCTTAGATGAAACTGGCATTTGTTTTTACTGCAAGTGTGTGGCAATGACGACTACTACGACTTGGTGCCTGCTTGATTCATGCTCAGATGGTAGGAATTTTACCCACCACTGCTTTTGCACCTTCAGTGTAAATGTCAGTAAGGTGAAAAGGGCAACAAATGTTGTAATATTATTATGAAGATAGTTTTAACTTCAGGAACACCTAGGAAGTGTCACAGGGATTCCTCAGAGGTCTATGGACCACACTTTGAGAACAGCAGGTATAGGAGATGCAATGAATGACTAAAGGTCAGTGAATTCTTACCCCAGCTTTGCCTCAGGCTAGCTCTGTCTATTGCAAGTCATTTCACTCAAGTGTCTCTGTATTTGCCACATAAACAAGTTGGATTAAATGATCTCTATCATCTCACTGTCAATTTAGGAGCCCTATGGGACACTGAACGATCTTTATCATTGACTTATCAGTATTATTGCCTGTTTGTTTCTGATATGGCTTGCTCTTTCTGGTGTGCTGTTGTCAGTATATACATATGGGCACATACTCTCTTCCTATCCCTTTACAAACGGGAGGGCAACTGGCTCTCCCATAGAGCAGGTGTTCTATTAGAGAGGATGGACTGAATACACCACCTCTACTCATGGGGAGAAACTTGCACATCAGAGATATGCTATTTGAACACAGTACCACATGTCCTGAATGAGCCTGCAAGGGGCATTTTCAGTAAAGGGGGTACTCTTTTTTTTTTTTAATGGCTATCTTTTACACATTATAAACTATAAAATCCATTAAAGGGGGCATTCATTTGCATGAAATCCAGGCCAGGAAAATCAGGGCCAAGCCATAATGATAAAATAAATATAAATTTCTAATGCAAAATAAAGAAGACCAGACTGGGTGATTTTCTGAAGAAATCTGCATTTTGGGGCTAGTGATTTACATTTGCCTCCAGATGGAAAGAAGCTAGTCTTCCCCTGCTTCTACTCTTTTACCCTCCTCTGGTACCAATGACATACCGGAGTTCACCTCTTCCCCCCTACAGAGCCTGCAGAAGCCTGAGCTAAGGGAAAATGCAGTGAAACTCACTTGGTGCCTGAGAGACAGGACCTGTAAGGCACAAGAAAAGACTGGCACTGGGGCTGCATTATCCTGAGGGAAGAAGTGGTATCTGAGGAAGGGGCTGGCACTCCTGACTGGGGAGACACATAAGGGAGGATTGTGGAGAAAAGAACATCTCACATATCATGAGATATCACACAAAAGGCAACACAGAGGCATATTTTTCCCTTTAGAAATTTTATTAAAAAACAAAAACACAAAACAAAACCTAGCTAAACAAAAGTACAAATCCTGGTCTCCCCCACCTTTGTAAAGCTTTGGAATAAGTACTTGAGCCCTTCAATAAAAGAGTGGCATAAGCTACTCTCAAAGTTCAATATGCATACAGTCTGGGGAAGATAGTGAATCAGTGTGGCAGAAGCTCTTAAAACTGACCTCCACCTGACAAGTCACCAGGTTAACGGACGCTGTTCCCTCTATAAGCCCACAAGTGTCCATGGCGTTCCAGATACTCAGGTAGTAGAGGGCCTCTCAGGGACTTCTGGGGCCACAAATTGAGCTGTGTGCTCACCAGGGTCGGTGCTATCTGTTCCCAAACCCATTTCTGCCTGTTGTTCTTGAAACTCTGATTATATAATTTAATTATTATGAAAACCAATGAAATGCGAGTGCAGAAAGAGCTTTTGTTCCTGTGACAAATGACGCTGTATACTTTGGAAAGGCTTGACGAGGACAAGTCACACACACAAAATTCCTGTTGAAGTGGTATGGGAACGACATGTGCAAAAGGCTGGGAAAAGTCCTAAACATCTTAGGATAAGTCTGTACTCAGATTGCCTTGTGTCTTTAGGTTCTCGCTCTAATTTAAAGAAACCCGAAATGGAACTTACAGAAGATTCTAGTAGAATGTAACCTCTATGACTATGGAGACCTTGTGTTGTTCACTGAGGTATATCCCCAGTACCTAGAATATGCCTGGCGTGTAGTAGGCATATTCTACAAATAGATTTATTACTGAGATATTTATAGCTATTAGGCTGGTAGACAGAGTGGATGGAGAAGCCATTCCTTTGAAACTTGTCTGACCTAGTAGGCTATAGTGAGGACGTGTGATGGTAACAAATGCCTCCCCCATTTCAGGCTACATTGACATTCTTTGGATTTGAATTCAGAGGATCTGGGTTCAAACTTCTGTATATTAACTTTGTGGCCTTGAATGCTAGCACACTTCTCTAAGCTAGAACTTCCCAACTGGTGGACAGGGACTGGGTTATAGGTGTGCTGAGATTTTGATCTTCTCAATGCTTGGAGTAGCCAGGTAAGGCCCAAGGCAACCAGAATCTCTGGGCTCATCACCTCCAGCACCAGCAACCACACCCCTTTTCCATAGTGAGATATGTACATATACACACATGTGTATGTATATACAAGTATGTATGTATGTGTATGTATATATGTATGTACATATATACACATTTTTTGCAATGTCCTATGTGTATCATAATATGGAAAAGGTTGGAAGCACTAAGAGTTGCAGCGTTAGCTCCTCAGCTAACAAATTCTGTCCTGCCTTTGTCAACAGGTTGCTGTGAGGATCACATGAGATATAGGATGAAATGCTTTCAAAACTGCTGATGGTTATACAACTGGAGGCATCGTGACAGACCACAAGCCTGGTGTCATTCAGTAGCACAAGGAGAGTTTGATTCCATGTCTCCAGTCCTAGTTTCCTCACCAGATTCCCAAATCAACAAAGAAATAAGAAGAACTAAAAAAAGAAAAAGATGGCATATAGAGGTCCAAACATTACCCTATTTCTGATAAGTCTGTATTAGCAAGTATAGCTGTAGGCAAGTGAGCTTCCTAACTCTGAACTTCAACATTAGGCCAATTCACCCAGCCAGTCCCAAGCAACTCTGGACCATACTTCCCCCCCACAGGGGAAAGCTTGTCCCTGGAACTGCAGAGGGAAAAACATACTTCCTGTGGGCAACTTACTCCCAAAAGAAAGAGAAGGAAGGACTGGTTCATGCATGTCAAGTTTCTTCTTCCAAATCTACCAATCAGATACGTCACTCCACCTCCCCTGGGAAGGGGTGTGTGAAGGGATGGAGGGAGTGCAGGAGGGTTGCACTAGCAGAGCTCCTCCACATGGAAGAATGCACATCAGATGCACCTTCTTAAGATGTGAGAGGAGAGTGTGGTCTGTTTCACCTGCTGTTTCCTGGCAAACATGGTCATGGAGGCACTGGACTTTTGTTCTACTATCAGCAGAAGTCCCAGTGCCCCGTCACCAGCTTCCTGGGTACAGAGAAGCAGGAAGTGGGGCATCCATTTTCGCCCAGGCAGACCAAGCAGGGACAGTCTGGCCCTGGAAGTGGTTTCCTGATCCCTAAATATGGATAAAGGGTGTAGTTCTGGAGCTACACTTGCCGTGGTGCCTTCCTGATTCCCCCAGCTTCCCCACTGTGACACAGGTAGCAGCCACCCTAGCCGACGTTTCTGCAGGGCTCTGCAGGTTACTGCTGGAGGTATAGCCTAGGACCTTCTCCTCTAGCCCATCCATAGATTTTTAAGCACCTAATTTTCTAAATTACATCCTTTTCTGCTTAGAGAGTTCAAGTGGTGTCTGTTATCTGAAACATAACAATGATTGAAGAACATTTTATCAGTATTAGCCTTTCCCAGAAACCTTCCTTCCTCTCCCCTTCCTGTCCTCCTGCATTGGTTCTTTTCATTTCTTCTTGACCAGCACTGGGTCACATACCTATGACCTAAAACTATCACTAGCCAAGGGAATACAAGTGCATGTTTGGATTATACTAATCATTGAATCACCAGTGTGGAATGAGGAGCATTCCACTTTTCTAGACCTGTATTTTCCCATCTAGCAGCCCAGCTCTACTTATTCTCTGTCTTGCGGTCCAGTGTATAGAACTAAAAGAGAAATTGTCAACATACAAAGGCCAACTTTCTTCTAAGCTACCCCTCCAGATTCCTAGATTCTTCTCTCCTTACAATCTAGGCTGTTTGAGAGTTCTCTTGTCTTAAACTACACAATAAATATCTGTTGAATTGAACTGATTTAATTTCTGAGTCTGGCAGTTTCATAGGCAGCCCTGGGTTACCCACAAATAAGCCATTACTTATAGAGAGCAGACCACAGAGCAATTACACTGAAGTTATAGGCTATTCAAGTCCACACCTTAGAACGGTAGTAGGAAATTCAGGTGGAATTTACTGCCAACCCCTCCTCTCCAACTCACTGCTTGAAGAACACAGGCCTCTAGCGCCCTTGAAGTAAGGAGAGTGCTGACTTTCTCATAGTCACTTGGGTTTTTTTCCTGGGGTAATCAGGTCTTTCCTCCTTCCTTAGTCTCAGAGAGTGATGACATTTTTGAGTATTCTAGTGCTTTTGGTTAAACTATCTTTCCTCTTGGAGATTCAGGTCAAATCAGTGAGTATATATATTGAGTATTCACTTCATGCAGAGAACACTTGGGGCTGTAGAGTACATACCTCAGTTCTTATCCTCAAATGATTTATAATCCAGTGGGGCAGGGGGCAAGAAATGCATAGATAATGATTTTTCTTGTTTATTTTTCACTACCTAGGTCACTAAAGGGATACCTAAAATTCATACTTCTGAATCATTTGAATGTGTGTGTATGGGGAAATAGGAAGTAGTTTTACTTCAGCTCATAAAAAGTCTACAGAAAACTTTTAAGTCTTTTTCTGGAGATTGAATGAAACCACTATTCCAGGTCCAAGAGAATCCCTTCAGGGTCCTCTCTGCTTGAAATGCAAGAATTGTGTCTAGTTGAACCATTTTCTTTAATATTTAGCACAGCTGAACTGTAAACTCATTCTGGCAGGAACTTGATGACATTACTCACCTGTCTATCTGCAGTTGCCCAGCCCATTTTAGATGCCTGACAAATATCACAGGATTCAGGAAAGAATGAAGGAACGGGTGACACAGCACAAGAGAAAGTACTAAATACATGTTTTAGAAGGGGATGACTCGACATTCACCTGCCCTGTCTACCTTGAGCAGTGATTTCTCCTTGCTACGACTGGTCAAGCTCAGCCAGTGCACCTGTTTCCACATCAGTAGCTTCTGCTAGTATTGAAAGTCCCTTGAGAACATCCCACCTAGGAAAATAAATTCCTGGTGAAAACAAAACAAGAGAGAATTTGAAGGAGAGATGAAACTTCCAAAAATCTTTAAGTCAACGTGAGATTTTTTTGTAAAGGCATGTTGCCTGATGAGCTCTCAGCCTGAGGCATGGCAGTCAATTTGTGTAGATGATTAAAACCTCTCAGTGTCAATGAGGGGGCACTGTTAATATCCAAGTATGTGATCTGGGTCCTATGCATATATAGTGGATAAACAGTGCCTACACATTTGTTATATGCTCAATTGTGTGCCCCAGAATTCATATATTAAAGTCCCAACCTCAAAATTATCTCAGACATCTGAGTTACCTCCCAATGTAACAGCATTTGGAAATAAGTTTTTAGAAAGGATATCAAGTTAAAATGAGTCTGTTAGCAAGGGCCCTAATCCAATCCAGCTGTCCTTATAAGAAGAGGAAATCTGGACACACAGAGACACCAGATGTGTGCACTCACAGAGGAAGGACCATGTGAGCACACAAGAAGGTGCCCGCCTGCAAGACAAGGAGCGAAGACCTCAGAGGAAACCAAACCTGCCCACACCTTGATCTTAAACTTCAGCCTCCAGTCTCCAGAACTGTGAGAAAAATGTCCGTTTAAGCCACCCACTCTGTGCTTTTTCTTTATGGCAGCCCTAGCAAACTAATACCACATATATTACAGAATTCCTCATTGAGGTGTTACCACAAAATTGTGTTTGTGCAACACATTCATGTACTCACTGGCTCTGGGTAACTGGGATTACAAAATAAAGCACAACTGACTGATAGCACAAGAGATCAGGTTTTGCTAGAGGGAAGCAATGGGCAAGACTTTCTACAGTCTCAGGAAATTGTATGCCCCTTGGCACCCGTAGTTAAATTTTCTTACCACTAAAAATGATTCTTTGAAATGTTCCTTTTTATCTTTTCACTCCATACCCTCTTCTCTTCCCACTTTGCCACCCTTCTACTCTTCCCTAAACTGTACCCCCTACACCACCATATCCACTTGCCCTCCAGCAAGCCCTAACATCCATTTCTAGCTTTGCTTAATAAAAAATAAAATAGCTGATTTGTTTGTTTTTAAAGCTTTAAGCACATCTCCCCAACCAAAAGTCAGGAGCAAGTTTTAAAACCATTTTGTGAGGGTAAGATTTTCAACGTGGCCTCACATCAGTTGAGACGATGGGCTCAGAAAAGCAGAAAGTCATCCTGAGGTACCAGGAGGGGGTTCATTATGGGAGAAAAACACCTGAAGGCTCAGCTGGAGGCCCACTCCATCTCCAGGGCAAAGGGGTACAGAGGACGCAGCTCTAGGGAAGACACCTATCTGAGCAGAGCAGTGAGAGTCTCTGAGGCTTGGGGCCGAGGGAAGCCCCTGTTAGTGTCTGCAGGAGTCTGTCTCCCACTGTGGGTGCTATGGTGTCATCTTCCTCATACAAAGCAGTGGACTAGGCTCTGGGAGACCTAGAGAAAGTCACTTCACTTTTCTGGCTCTGAACTATAAAAAGTTCCACTTCCTGACCATAATGTAAGATTAGACCAGATTAGTCACTTTCCATTGCTTTTAATGAACTTTGTAAAAAGAACTGTGAAAAGAGCTTTAATGTGAAAAGAACTGTCCTCACACAAAGTCTAACACATAAGTTCATATTAAAAACAAGCAAACACATTGCTGGCCTAGCTCGCTGCAGAACCCCACATACTCTCACCTTGCCCAGCACCACCTCCTTCTCCTTCAGGCAGCAACCAAGCCCCCTCAGCGCATCCTGTCCGCTGAAACAAGGTGAGAATCACCAGATCTGATTATCTCTAGGGCCAGCATGCTGAGAAATGTTTAACAGCAAGCTTGGTCGGGGATGGGGGTGCTGATTTGTAGTGTTTGCTGACTTCTGTGGTGTAGATACGACCACCATGGCTACTTTCAAGTTACTGACGTCACATCACTGAACTGAAAAACAGCACGGAACTAAAACTAGGTGGCCAGCCAGTGAATGATACAACAACCCAATGAGGCAATGACACAACTCACACTCAATAGGCTGTGTACTCTGAGTGATTTGTTCAATCATTTGTGGGGATTTATACCCATCCAACCACATTCTGTCATCCAGCCTTCCATGTGGTAGGAGGTACCAACTGTGGCTACAAGCTATCAGCAATGCACTAAGTTAGTGGGGTCTCCTTAGATAACCTACAACAGGGACTTCATTGATGGCCCAAGCTAATTATGAGTGAAAACTCAAGCATGCCAAGAGGCCTACACGGGCTCTACCTAGACCTCCAGGCAGCCATGATCACACTGCCCTGGTTGGCTATGATCTTATTGTGTCTTAGCACTCCTCCTGGTTACTATCTCCTACAGGTAGGATCAGTGTTTAATGCATACTTTTGTCCTTCCATTTTCCCCGGAGTCTCTGAAAACAGCAAGGGCGTTCAATAGCCAAGTAGCCTGGATTCTGAACCAGATTCCTTGGAACCAAAAATTTTAGTTTTGTCACTTATTAGTTGTGTGACCTTGGGCAAACTGCTTAACTTCTCTGTATCTCAATTTCATCCTCGACAAAAGGTGCATAATAATAGTACCTACTTCACAGCCTATGTGGGAGGATTAAATGAGTTTCATGCATATAAAGGACTTAATACAATGGTTGGCACATAGAGTATGCAATTTAAATGTTATCTATTATAATATTATTATTACGTTAGTATATATGTATTATCTATTACCATTACGTGATAGATGAATGCATGCAGGCGAACAAACATGGGAAAGAAGGGCCTGAATGGATGCGCAATGGGATTCTTCTGCAAAACAAATACCAGGTTTGAGTTTATAATGGTAATTATAATAATATCTGTAACCTTGGCTAGCATTTATTAGATATTTAAAGTGCATTTTACAAACATTATTTCACTAACTCCTCATAAAAATCTAACAAGAAGGAACTACCACTAGCTGGATTACACAGATAAGAAAACCCAGGCTGGGGCTTCCCTGGTGGCGCAGTGGTTGAGAGTCCACCTGCCGATGCAGGGGACGCGGGTTCGTGCCCCGGTCCGGGAAGATTCCACATGCCGCGGAGTGGCTGGGCCCGTGAGCCATGGCCGCTAAGCCTGTGCGTCCGGAGCCTGTGCTCCACAACGGGAGAGGCCACAGCAGTGAGAGGCCCGCGTACCGCAAAAAAAAAAAAAAAGAAAGAAAACCCAGGCCTGTGGAGGGTAAGTAACTATCCCAAGATCACATAGTTAGTGAATGACTCAAATACAGGCCTTTGGACCACAGAGCTTAAGCTCTTAACCACTAGTCTTTATGGCTATTAGCCAGCTCCTATCCTCCCACCCACTGCCTTCTCTCCTCTGTACTGTACCTCGCCCCCTGCCTTTCTTCCCACCCCCATCTCTCCATCTCTTCACCTATCCCTTTGGGTCCATCAAAGACCTCCTTTCTGAAGACTTCCCAGACTGTTCCCCTTAGTATGACACTCTCAGCACTTCCATGTACTGTGTGCCCCTCACTCTCTCCCACCTATGGCTATGCTACCTGAGACTCTCTCTGTGTCACACAAGTAGCAGTCTGGAGGTTTTGCAAGATCTAGGTTGAATCCATGCTCAGGTTAAGACACTGCCCCAAGCCCCATGATGCAGTCAGTCCCTGCTGAAAGCTACCCTGTATATCCATCAGGGTTCCCCAGAAACCACCCTCTGCTGCTAGCCCTGATGTCAGAGAGGGTGAAACGGGAACAATGGGAAGTTCAGCTGGGCAGAACCAAGCCCTGTTTAACCAAGCACTCTTGACGCTCAGTCACCTAGGCTCAGTGGTTCAGAAGAGGGCGCAGAGCCAAAATCATCTAAGGAACATTCAAGCTATTTCTAAGGAAACAGAAATTTTCTGTAGAAAATTTCTTCTACCGAAGAGATGATACAGCCTCTACACTCAAGATGCCCACTGCCTGCTCACGGACGCTGAAGCCCTTTAAGAACATCTACAGAGCGACTCACAAGTGAATGCAAATACAGTACAGAGCACAGAGAAGAGAGATGCTGAGGGGGCGGGAAGTGAAAGGGAGTGCTCGGAATGCAGCAGAACCCTTCAGGGAAAGTTTCCTAGAGGTAGTGAGTAGATTTCATAAAAAGAATATTTTCTTGGTACAAATTCTATACATGCCCGTGACAAACAAATCAGAAAATGCAGACAAGCAAAGAAAGGAAATTTCAAAAAAAACACCTACAATCTCACCCACCCAAAGACAACTTCTGTTAAGTTGTCTTTAAGTCTCTCAACACCTTGACAACCAGATTTTGCAGGAGGCAAGGAGCCAAGCTGGAGCATAGGTTGGGTGTGTGTGGTTGAGGAGTGGGTTAGTGGGGGAAGGAGGTAGTCCTGGCATTTTAGTCTACGCCGGGAGTAAGGAATAAGAAATCTATTTGATGGGATGGAGAGGTAGAGAGTTGAGGAAGAAGACTAACAGAAGATCTCTCAGACCAGGCAGAGATGAGAAACAGGAAGTAGTACCAAGGAGCCTAGCTGAACAGTGACATGATTGAAATAATCATAACAGCAATAACAGTGAACATTTGTTGAGAACTTACCATGTGTATGACATTGGCCTAAGCACTTTACATTCCAACATCTCATCATCTTATTTAATTCTCATTATCACCCTATGAAGCTTTTGCCCAACCTCACCAATTGATGTTTCTTTCTTCTTTTTGGCCGCGCCGCATGGCTTGCAGGACCTTAGTTCCCCCACCAGGGCTCTAACCACTGGACCACCAGGGAATTCCCAATGTTGCTTACAGGGTACTCTATAGGCTCCCTGCATCAGAATGCCCCAAGGTTTTTGTTAGATCTGTTTGCCCCATGGTTAGATTGCAGGTCATCTCCAGACTGAAATGCTTCAGGTCAGAGTCACAAATGAGCTTGCCCAGAAAATAACTGTATAATGGGGAATGCCCATGGCTGCCTTCTGAGTAACCCACAGTCCCATTTCCTTCCAAAAATGCTCTAAGGATGAGACAGACTGAGCAAGAGCCCAGCCCAAGATATGAGGCCTGTGGGCTCTATACGCCGTCATTGTCCTTGGGTTAATCATTCCATAACCCAACAACCTAGAGAGACCCTTCAGCAAGAGGTATGCTGGCCTCAGACGCAACAAGAAGATAGTACAGGTCAAACATTCAAAAGCACCTGAGGATCCAGGGACGGAACCAAGACTGGGAGAACAGGGTGATAAGGGAAGGTTGGGAGAAAAGAGCCCGCACCCTGGTGTTATTCGCTTATAAATTCACATGACCTGAGCCAAGTCCCCTGGCTGGCCTCTCTGGGCCCTTATCTGTAAATTAGGGAGTTGGCCTTAATGATCTCAAAGGTCCTTTCAGCTATGGGTGGGAAGATAGTATCAATCCAAGGGGCATATACTGCTGCTCTTGTTTACCTCTGAGGCAAGCCCAGAAGCCCAGGAGTCCCAGCGCCACCTGGAGGACTGGGGCAGATACAGGCTGACAGGGACCTCCATGGCCACAAGACGGATGACCCCCACAGAGGCGGTGGGGAAGACCAGGAGCCTCCCAACTCCGAAAACTCAAAGGTCTTTCACTTACATTATCTCACTGGATCCTTCCCACTCCCTAGTGAAGTTAGTATTTATAGTAGCCCCAGGTGTGACCATAAGGCAGCGATGGAGAGAATGCTTATGGGAATGGAAATGTATTTTTAAGAACACCCAGGACCCCGAGGTAGGAAACAGGCAGCCTGCTTCCCAGGCTCTCAATTCCAGGCTGTGAGGCAGGTGTCGCATGCTACCAGGAATGTTTCTCCGGCAGTACTGAGGACCCGCCTTCTCTCTCTTTGACTCACTCTCATTGGCTGGCTGGCTGCCACTCACCATGGGGTCAGCCCTCCTATTGGGCTGAGTTTACCCAAGTCGCCTCTGAGGTACCTGTGACAAGATAATTGCGATGTTAATTCACTTGCTGTATTTTTCCATTGCCTCCTTCTCTTTCCGGGCAGGCACTGCTAATCAGGCTTTTTGTTTTTTCTTGCCTTAGGAATTCTTGCAGGACAGAAAGCAAAAGCTCCTTGAAGCTAACTGATCTTCCTGTCTGGGTAGATGCCCTGGCTTATTGAGGAGATGATGCAGATACTCAGAGGGAGAGGGGGGAGTCGGGGTAAGGCAGAGGAGGGCTTTGAAGGACCAGGAAAGGGCAAAGAGAGCCATCAGAAACCAGAAAGATAGAAAAAGGTAAACAAACAAACAAAACCAAACGCTGATTATGAGAACCCATTCCAGGGTCCTGGGTAACGGCCAGATCTCAAGAGGACGTGAGGCCTTAGGCACTGAATTTCCAGTCTCACCAAAGATCCTGGGGTATGACTCGGAAACAACAAAATCACCAAACTAGAAGAGACCTGAGGCATCAGAGGAAAACTCAGTGTGGACTATAGGCTGATGAGTGGATTGGACACCTCTACACTTTCACCCAATTATACACAATCTTTCAGGGGCTTGAGCCCCTGAAGTGACAGATTAATCAGCCCACTGAACAGGACTGGGGGCTCAGAATCAGGTTTACTCTGATTAAAGAGAAAAAAAAGAAAAAGCAGAGGAATACAATATCCCTAGCTCAGCTGGGTTGTAAAGTAAGAGTCACATCCCGACATGCATAGCTGCATGAATGACCCCACTGTCCTGGCAAAGATACCAGTTACATCACCTTAATACCCAAACCTTATTAGCTCTAAGCTCCCATCAGCTAAGAGAGAAATTCCAGTCCCATGCTCTGTTGGCTAGGATGCTCTAGCTGCAAATAATAGGATGCTTTTGCCACAAGTAATACAAAACCCAGATTCAAACATATAAGGAAATACATTAGAAGTATTTCTATGTATTTAGTAGTGGATTCCAGGTGTAGTACAAAGTGTGCTCAAGGTGTAAAGGACTCAAGTTGTCTTCATCTCTGTTTTGCTGCCCTCAAGATGTTGACTTTGTCCTCCAGCTGGCTCCCTATGTGGTAACGAGACGTCTTCATCAGACACAGTAACATCCTGAGGAAGCAAACTCTTCCTATGTCTGCTTCTTAGAAGCATGGAAACTTTTTCCAAAAGTCCCCTGTAGAATTCCTTTCATGTCTCATTAGCCAGAATTGGGTACATTCCTATTCTTAAACCAATCTCTGGCAAGGGGAGTGATATCATTGTGGTTGGCTTGAAGGGAAGCTCAAGAGTCAACCACAAAGGACCCTAATAAAGTACTTTCCACCTTCCAAATGCAGCCTTGCCCACTGTGAAATCAGACAGATATAGTTGAGCTTGGATCATGCTTAATTTATGTTAAATGCTCTCTTGGGGACCCTAGCATCCCCTTCTATAGCCTGAAAGGCTCTCAGATTTTCTTATCCATTTCTGAATTCCACATGCAAATGCTGCTCGTTTCCTTTCGCACGAGATTCTTCAGCAGAAACAGCTCCTTAGAGAAATATATGCCTCGGGAGAGAGGTGGCTCTCTAGTTTTCTGTACGCCAGATAAATCTAACTTCAGCTCTGGCTTAGCCAAGACCTCCAGCTTGTACCCTAGACCATATCCTATCTTCTGCCTCCAGGAGAGAAAAGTTGGGCCACCAGCAACTTTTCATAAGCCATGGCAGCCACATTGAGAAGAGACTAGTTGTGCTGTTTTTCTCAGGAGGCTGTGTATTTGGTATCATGGTTTCCCCTTCAGGTTATTCAGTACATTGATATTGACCCCATTTCACATAAGAGGAAACTGAGGTGCAGACTGGTTAAGTCGTATGCTTAAGGTCACTCAGCTAATTAAGTGGCAGAGCCAGGAACATTCTTATATGAGTCTCTTTGTGGACATATGTTTTTATTTCTCTTGGGTAAATGCCTAGAAATTTAATTGCTGGTATATGGTATGTGCATGTCTTACTATGAGAAACTGCCAAGCCGTTTTCCATATAGTGTATGAGTGCTCCAGTTGCTCCACCCTCATCAACATCTGGTGTTGTCAGTGTTTTGATTTAGCCATTCAGTAGGTGTGTATTTGTTTTAATTTACATTTCCCCATTGACTAGTGATGTTAAGCACTTTTTGATGTGCTTACCAGCCATCTGTATATCTTCCTTTGTGAAGTGTCTGCCCACATTTTTTAAATTGGGTTACTTTCTTTCTTATTATTCAGTTGTAGGAAAGCTTTATATTTTATTAATAACATCTTTTGTTTTGCAAATACTTTCTCCCAGTCTGTTTTGCCTATTCATTTTCTTAAGGGTGCAGAAATTTTCAATTTTGATGCAATCTAATAGATTGGTTTTTTTTTTTCTTTTATGGTTATTGTTTTCTGTAACCTGTCTAAAAAAATTCCTTCGACTACTCCAAGGTTGTGAAGGTATTCTCTCATGTTCTCTTCTAGAAGCTTTATAGTTTAGCTTTTACATTTAGGTCTATGATCTATCTCAAATTAATGCTTGTGTATGGTGTGAAGTAAGGATCAAGTTCATGTTTTAAATATTGAAATCCAGTTGTTCAAGCACCATTTGTTGAAAAGACTATCGTTTTCCCATTGAAGTGAGTTGGCAACGTTGCCAAAAAACTACTTAGCCATATTAATGTAGGTCTTTTTCTGGACTCTTTTCGATTTTGATCTATATAACTATTCTTATTCCAATACCCTACTCTCTTGATTACTGTAGCTTTATAGTAAGTTTTTAACTCAGCTACCTTGAGGTCTCCAACTCTGTTCTTTTTCAGAATTGTTTTAGTTATTCTAGAGCCTTTGTTTTCCCATATATTTTAGAATTTGTCAATTTCTACCAAAAAAAAAAAAAACCTCTGCTAGGACTTTGGGATTTCATTGAGGTAGGTAAGTGTAAAAGGAAAAACCTACAGCTTTTTCCTTCCTATGTAGGGAAAAACCCGGTTCTTGCTTACTGCGTCTTTCTTCTCTGAGTCTCCGTTACTACTCACACAGAACGATTCACTTCTGACACTTCTAGAGGTCACCAAATACATGTGGGATTTCCCCACGACAACAATCAAGTCTCAGACACAAGCTGGGTATCCTAAAATTTACCTTAATTCTGACACTGTCTACCTGGAGAGAGTAAGGGCTCACAGGTAAGGGCTCAGTCCACAAGACTGCCCACCCCCCAACTTCAGATGCCAGTCACAAGCTCAGGTTTTCACCTCTGCTTCTGACCCACCAAAAATAGCTCAGAGGTTCCAACAACCTTCTCCTCAGGTTCAATTAATTTGCTAGAGCAGCTCACAGAACCCAAGGAAACACGCTGACCAGTTTATTAAAGAATACGACAAAGGATACAAATGAACAGCCAGATAAAGAGATACACAGGGCGAGGTCTGGGAGGGTCCTTAGTCAGGAGCTTCTGTCCTCATGGAGTTGGGGTGTGTCACCTTCCCAGTGTGGATGTGTACGCCAGCCTGGAAGCTCTTCAAAGCCCCCACTGTTGGGGTTTTATAGGCACTTCCTCATGCAGGCATGATCAATTGTTAATTCCATTTGTAGCCCCTCTCCCCTCTCTAGAGAATGGGGGGCAGGGCTGAAAACTCCAAGCTTCCAATCATGGCTTGGTCTTTCTGGTGACCAGACCCCATCCAGGAGCCATCCAGGAGTCTACCCAGAGTTATCTCATTAGAACAAAAGATCTCCTAGTGTTCCTACCACTTAGGAATTATAAAGGTTTTAGGAGCTCTGTGCCAGAAACTGGGCAAAGACAGATATATATATATTACAGTATCTCACAGTAGGGTTTTGACAGAGATAAAGGCAAGGTGCTCCAATTTGAGGGAGCAACATTAGCCCAATTGAAACGGTTTTATGTATGGAGGAGAAGTAGGGCATGAAGCTGGAAGGGTCAAGTGAGCCAGATAGTGAAGGGTCTTGAATCCTAAACTAAATACTTGGGACTTCTTTCCACAGATGGAGAAATGCTAAAGGGTTCTTGAGCAGGGGAGTGAAACTGGGGAGAAAAGGTGATCTCTTGGGAAGTTCTTGGTTAGGGTGCAGTTTTCACCACATGTTTTCTGAGGTCCCTTCCAGCCCAGATCTTTTGTAATGCTTCGGTCTAAAAAGGGGATATTGAGGCAGGAGTGACAATAGCCTTCAGTCTGTTAGGCTCAGGGCAGAGACTACCAAATCCTTAGTCCAAGGTTTTGACCCAACCAGTGGGTCAGATTTCTAGGGGAGGGGTGGTCATCAAATGCCCAGTAGCCTGTGAAGTAGAGGTTTGAGGAAGATGGAGTACAAGTTCGTCCTCTTTCCTCGTGGATAATCTGTGTAGAAATAACAATTTTCCCAGAATTTTGAGTTTATACCTCCAAGGATTCTGCACTCAATCCCAATGTGTAGGGTGTTCCCATAAAAGAAATTCTCTGTGACACCAGGTGGGTGTCCTACAATTCAACTCAGTTCTACCATCTACCTGGAGATAGGGTCAGATTTCACAGATTCAGGGCTCAGCCCCACAAGACTACGTCCCTCTTTCCCTCCACCTCATCCACCAGGTTGAAGGTTGCTCAGGTAATCACCTGTGCTTCTGACCAACTGGCTTAGATTGGAGACAACAGATTCTTAGAAAGATTATCCTAGCTAGCTTGGAGGTTCCAATGACCCCCTCCTTGGGTTTGATTAATTTGCTAGAGTGGCTCATTGAACTCAGAGAAACATTTCACTCACTCGATTATCAGTTTATTACTAAAGGACATAACAGCCAGATGGAAGAGATGCATAGGCCAAAGACCACACCCTCTGAACTAGCCACTCTCCCCTATTCTCCATGCATTCACCAACCCAGAAGTTCTCTGAACCCCACCCTTACTGAGGTTTTATGGGGGCTTCATTACAAAGGCATGCTTGATTAAAGCGTTGGAGATTGAACTCAATCTTCAGCCCTTCTCCCCTCCCTGGAGGGCAGGGGGGAGGGGGAAGGACTAAAAGTGCCAACCCTGTAATCACTAGGTTGGTTCCCCTGGCAACCAGCCCCCATCCTAAGGTTACCTAGGGGCTTTCCAAAAGTCAGCTCATTAACATAACAAAGACACCTTTATTGCCCTCTTCACAAAAATTTCCAAGGGTTTTAGGAGCTCTGTGCCAGGAACCTGGACAAAGACTGACCAAACATATATTTTTTATGAATATTTCTCTGTTTGTGTACCAGTCCTCTCCAACTTCTTTCCTGTTGCAAAAGAGAAGTATCCCTCCACATTTTAAGGGCCAAATTCTCCACCAAACTTCTGATCCCATCTCTGTCTGGCTCCTCTGTTCTTTCTCCAACATTTCAAACCCTCTTTCTCCAGTGGCTCCTGCCATGTCTTCAAACCCTGCATTTTTTAAAAAAATCCTGAATTAAGTTCAAATGACCATTAGCATCCATCCCACCCCTGCCTTCCCCTTCTAGGATTCTCTTCAGTTATGTATAACTGCTGCCTTGCCTTCGCACACATCTGCTCATTTCTTACATCCTTCCAGTAGAAGGTCCACCCTCTATCACTTTCTAGAACTTCTTAAATATTATGAATAATCTCCAACTAACCAGACCCAGTGCCTCATCAGTCCTCAGGTTCTCCTTTCTGTGGCGCTGTGCCCAGGAGGCTTTCTCTATCTCCCTCGTGGACCCCTCTCTTCTCGTGACTCCCCTTGCCCTGCTCTGCTGCTTCTCCTTCCTTCATAACCGTTTCCACCATTGCTTGGTGGTCATAGAGAGACTACAGGCCACCAGACAAAAACCCCCAACTTACCACCTGCAAATCTGAAAGTTCATCATTTCTCTGATTAAAAAGGAACATTTGTAGGGACTTTCCTGGTGGTCCAGTGGTTGGGACTTTGTCTTCTGATGCAGGGGGTGCGGATTCGACCCCTGGTCAGGGAGCTAAGATCCCACAGGCCTGGTGGCCGAAAATCCAAAACATAAAACAGAAGCAATATTGTAACAAATTCAATAAAGACTTTAAAAATGGTCCACATTAAAAAAAAAATCTTTAAAATAAATAAATAAAAATAAAAGGGAACATCTGTCTCTTCCCTGACCTGCAGCAGGTCCTCCATCTAGAAGGGAATCCCATCCCCCCCACCTCCCCAGGGACCTTTCTCGAACAATTAGCCTCTCTTGTTCTTAAACTCCTTGCTCTCTTCTTTCTCAACATCAAGAAGACGTCACCGTCTCTCTCCTTTTTTCAAAATTGTCTTATTTTTACTTCCTTTTATACCTACTTCACTGTCAAACTTCCTAAAAGAGTTGTGTGTTCCCACTGTCTCCCCTTATACCCTTTCTGGTCACTCCTCAGCCCTCTGAAATGTGGCTTTTGTTTCCAATGTGTCAGTAAAAATAACCTCACCAAGGTTACCAATGACCTCCTTGAGGCTACAATCTTTGGTTCCTTATAGCTCCCTTGACCTATTCTTGACAGCATTGACATTATTCACACCCTCCTCCCTCCCTGTGACCGCCTCTCCCCTCCCCATGACCACCTCCCCCCCTCCCTCTGACTGCTTCCCTTCTGCCCCCTGGCACACATCTCTCCTCCTGGGCCTCATTCTTTTCTCACTTTCCCTGAGTGATCTTACCTACTCCTTTACTCCACAAATATTTATTGAGCACCCACTGTAAGTCAGATCAAGAACTGATTTAAGCCCTGAGGTTATAACAAGTTCCTATTCTCATGGATTTGACATTTGCCAATGGTGTTAATTCCATCTGGATACTGCTGACACATAAATCTGCCTCCAGCCCAAACCTCTCTCTTTTGCCTACTTGGTCTGCTTGGCTATTCCACATACACCTCAAATGCAGTATTTCCAAAACTGAATTTTACATCCTTAGCCCACCTCCAGCTTCTCCTCCTGTCTCAGTTACACAAGCCAGAAAGTGCTCATCATCTTTGTTCATCACTGCCTTTGATTCTTCACTTTCCTTTGCCTCCTAAATCTAATCTGTAAAGAAGTCCTGTCGATTATACCTTCTAATCTTCTGAAATCCATCTACTGTCCTCCATGCCAAACACCATTACTCTAATTTAGGCCAACATTTGCTCTTCGTTGATTCCTAACAGGTCCCTCTAGTCTTGAGCACTTCCATGCCCCATCCCACCTTCAATACATTGTCCACACTGTGGCCATAGTCATTTTCTAATGTAACTATGATCACATGACCTCCCTGCTTAAAACTCCTCATTGCCTTTAAAATAAAAGCCAACCCCTTTAACAAGGCCCAGAGAGCTCCTGTTACCTGTCAATCTCATCTGTCCCCACCACCCTCACCACTCTTAACTCGTCTGTCACATAAACTTTTTCTTTCAGTGACCTGGATGTGCCATGCTTTCTCATGCCTCCAAGCCTCCCTTAGCCTGAAACACTTCCTCATTCCTGACCCTCACCCCTTCTCCTGGCTAACTCCTATTACCTCAGTGTCAGCTTAGATGTTACTTCTGGAACACTTGCCTTAAAATCTGTAGTCTGTGATAGTTCCCCTCCTCTGTACTTCAGTGCCACCCTGTCCTATTTCCCTATTATGACTTTCTGATTTCTTTTGTTATTCTCCATGTCCTTCTTTCCATTAGACTCTAAGCCACAAGAAGGGAGGGGCAAGGCCTATGTCACTCAGGTGTTGATTGGTACTTTCTAAAGTCCCAACCTTTAGAAAGTACCAATCAAGGCATATTTGTCAAATGAAAGAATAATTTCTTGCCCTCCTCCTCCTGCCATCTAAATACAGACATTGCTTAAGAATCATGTTTCTGAGTTTTGCTCAATTTCCTTCTTTATACCTATGATTTCAGTGATCAGGCCAGTGTGAAGAAGTCTCCAGTCTACCTACAGGCTGGTATCTCTCAGCTCCAAGCCTGTATTTCCAACATCATGCTAGACATTTATGCGTGTAGATTTTTTCAGCATTTCAGATAAAGGACAAACAACATTAAAAGCACGCAAAGATTTGTATTCAAGGATGTGTAATGCATCATTGTCTATGATATTGAAAAACTGGAAACAACCCAAATGCCTATCAAAAGAGAATTGGTAAACAAATTACAATACAAGTGCAGAGCCTTAGAAAGACTAAAAAAGATTTATATATTAATGTGAAAACTCTACTTGATACACTGTTAACTAAAAAAGGAGGTTTCAGAATGGTAAATGTTTTAGTTTCATCTTATTCAATTATTCAACATGCATTTATTGAGCAGCTGCTATGTTCCAGTTTCTGCTCCAAGTGCTGGGGATGCTCAGAGAACAAGACAGTCCTTCTTCTCACAGAGCTTTCTAGACAAACAGTAAACGTGTGTGTGTGTGTCCGTGTGTGTGTATATACATGTCAGATAATGATAAGTGCTACAGAGAAAGTGATAAGTGCTATGAGATGTGCCATCTTAGGTAAGTTGATCAGGGAAGGCCCATCTAAAACGGTACCATTTGAGCAGACACCTGAATAAAATGAGGGCAGGAATCTTGTGACTATTTGAGGAAAGGACATTCCAATCAGGAGGATCAGCCACCCTTCTGGTAGTAGTAGCAAGTGTAACTGGCTCTAGAAGCAGCAGGGAGACCCCTGCAGCTGGAGCAAAGTAAATGGGAGGGGAGAGTAGTGGGACACGGAGCCACAGAGGCCAGGCAATGGGGCCAGGCCATGGCAAAGGCTCTGGAATCCATTCTAAGTGTGATGGAAAGTCAGTCTTTGGAGGTGCGTCTGTTACAACATGGTAGTGTTTCAATGAAAAGAGTTTAAAAATATATATACCAAACTGTTAATAGAAAATATTTCCAGGACATGGGATTACAGGAGACTTTCATTTTCAAAACCTTACACTTATGTTGTGCACTACAGTGTGTTTTATAGTGAGTGTGTATTAATTTGGTATTCAGAAAAAGAAATGATTATTTAAAAAATTTGTGTATACCCCTTGACTCATCAACTCCCTTTCAAGAAGCACATCCTTTAAAATAAACTGGAGGGCTTCCCAGGTGGCACAGTGGTTGAGAGTCCGCCTGCCGATGCAGGGGACATGGGTTCGTGCCCCAGTCTGGGAAGATCCCACATGCCGTGGAGCGGCTGACCCCGTGAGCCATGGCCGCTGAGCCTGCGCATCCAGAGCCTGTGCTCTGCAACAGGAGAGGTCACAACAGTGAGAGGTGCTCGTACTGCAAAAAAAAAAAAAAAAAAAACAACTGGAGAGGGCAGACAGCAGAAGCAAGAAGAACTACAATCCTGCAGCCTGTGGAACAAAAACCACATTCACAGAAAGAGAGAAAAGATGAAAAGTCAGAGGGCTATGTACCAGATGAAGGAACAAGATAAAACCCCAGAAAAAAAACTAAATGAAGTGGAGATAGGCAACCTTCCAGAAAAAGAATTCAGAATAATGATAGTGAAGATGATCAAGGACCTCGGAAAAAGAATGGAGGCAAAGATCGAGAAGATGCAAGAAATGTTTAACAAAGACCTAGAAAAATTAAAGAACAAACAAACAGAGATGAACAATACAATAACTGAAATGAAAACTACACTAGAAGGAATCAATAGCAGAATAACTGAGGCAGAAGAACGGATAAGTGACCTGGAAGACACAATGGTGGAATTCACTGCTGTGGAACAGAATAAAGAAAAAAGAATGAAAAGAAATGAAGACAGCCTAAGAGACCTCTGGGACAACGTTAAACACAACAACATTCACATTATAGGGGTCCCAGAAGGAGAAGTGAGAGAGAAAGGACCAGAGAAAATATCTGAAGAGATTATAGGCGAAAATTTCCCTAACATGGGAAAGGAAAGAGCCACTCAAGTCCAGGAAGCGCCGAGTCCCATACAGGATAAACCCAAGGAGAAACACGCCAAGACACATAGTAATCAAATTGGCAAAAATTAAAGACAAAGAAAAATTATTAAAAGCAGCAAGGGAAAAACGACAAATAACATACAAGGGAACTTCCATAAGGTTAACAGCTGATTTCTCAGCAGAAACTACAACCAGAAGGGAGTGGCATGATACTTAAAGTGATGAAAGGGAAGAACCTACAACCAAGGTTGCTCCACCCGGCAACGATCTCAGTCAGATTCAACAGAGAAATCAAAAGCTTTACATACAAGCAAAAGCTAAGAGAATTCAGCACCACCAAACCAGCTCTACAACAAATGCTAAAGGAACTTCTCTAAGTGGGAAACACAAGAGAAGAAAAGGACCTACAAAAATAAACCTCAAACAATTAAGAAAATGGTCATAGGAACATACATATCGATAATTACCTTAAACGTGAATGGATTAAATGCTCCAACCAAAAGATACAGGCTTGCCGAATGGATACAAAGACAAGACCCATATATATGCTGTCTATAAGAGACCCACTTCAGACCTAGGGACACATTCAGACTGCAAGTGAGGGGATGGAAAAAGATATTCCATGCAAATGGAAATCGAAAGAAAGCTGGAGTAGCAATAGTCATATCAGATAAAATAGACTTTGTAATAAAGAATGTTATAAGAGACAAGGAAGGACACTACATAATGATCAAGGGAATCAATCCGAGAAGAAGATATAACAATTATAAATATATATGCACCCAACATAGGAGCACCTCAATACATAAGGCAACTGCTAACAGCTATAAAAGAGGAAATCGACAGTAACACAATAACAGTGGGGGACTTTAACACCTCACTTACACCAATGGACAAATCATCCAAAATGAAAATAAATAAGGAAACAGAAGCTTTAAATGACACAATAGGCCAGATAGACTTAATTGATATTTATAGGACATTTCATCCAAAAACAACAGATTACACTCTCTTCTCAAGTGCACACGGAACATTCTCCAGGATAGATCACATCTTGGGTCACAAATCAAGCCTCAGTAAATTTAAGAACACTGTAATCATATCAAGCATCTTTTCTGACCACAACATTATGAGATTAGAAATGAATTACAGGGAAAAAAACATAAAAAACACAAATACATGGAGGCTAAACAATACGTTACTAAACAACAAAGAGATCACTGAAGATATCAAAGAAGAAATAAAAAAATACCTAGAGACAAATAACAATGAAAACATGACGATCCAAAACCTATGGGATGCAGTAAAAACAGTTCTAAGAGGGAAGTTTATAGCTATATAAGCCTACCTCAAGAAACAAGAAAAATCTCACCTTACACCGAAAGGAACTAGAGAAAGAAGAACAAACAAAAGCCAAAGTTAGCTGAAGGAAAGAAATCATAAAGATCAAAGCAGAAGTAAATGAAATATAAACAAAGAAAACAATAGCAAAGATCAATAAAACTTAAAGTTGGTCCTTTGAGAAGATAAACAAAATTGATAAACCACTAGCCAGACTCATCAAGAAAGAAAGGGAGAAGACTTAAATCAATAGAATTAGAAATGAAAAAGAAGTAATAACTGACTCTGCAGAAATACAAAGAATCATAAGGGATTACCACAAGCAACTCTATGCCAATAAAATGGACAACCTGGAAGAAATGGACAAATTCTTACAAAGGTATAACCTTCCAAGACTGAACCAGAAAGAAATAGAAAATATGAACAGACCAATCACAAGTAATGAAACTGAAACTGTGATTAAAAATCTTCCAACAAACAAAAGTCCAGGACCAGATGGCTTCACAGGTGAATTCTATCAAACATTTAGAGAAGAGCTAACACCCATCCTTCTCAAACTCTTCCAAAAAATTGCAGAGGAAGGGGCTTCCCTGGTGGCGCAGTGGTTGGGAGTCTGCCTGCCGATGCAGGGGACACGGGTTCGTGCCCCGGTCCGGGAGGATCCCACATGCTGTGGAGCGGCAGGGCCCATGAGCCATGGCTGCTGAGCCTGCACGTCCAGAGCCTGTGCTCCATAACGGGAGAGGCCGCAACAGTGAGAGACCCGCGTACTGCAAAAAAAAAAAAAATTGCAGAGTAAGGAACACTCCCAAACTCATTCTATGAGGCCACCATCACCCTGATACCAAAACCAGACAAAGATACTACAAAAAAAGAAAATTACAGACCAATATTACTGATGAATATAGATGCCAAAATTCTCAACAAAATACTAGCAAACAGAATCCAACAACACATTAAAGGATCATACACCATGATCAAGTGAGATTTATCCCAGGGATGCAAGGATTCTTCAATATACACAAATCAATCAACATGATACACCATATTAACAAACTGAAGAATAAAAACCGTATGATCATCTCAATAGATGCAGAAAAACCTTTGACAAAATTCAACACCCATTTATGATAAAAACTCTCCAGAAAGTGGGCATAGAGGGAAACTACCCCAACATAATAAAGGCCATATATGACAAACTCACAGCAAACATCATTCTCAATGGTGAAAAACTGAAAGCATTTCCTGTAAGATCAGGAACAAGACAAGGATGTCTACTCTCACCACTATTATTCAACATAGTTTTGGAAATCCTAGCCACGGCAATCAGAGAAGAAAAAGAAATAAAAGGAATCCAAAGAGGAAAAGAAGTAAAACTGTCACTGTTTGCAGATAACATGATACTATACATGGAGAATCCTAAAGTTGCCACCACAAAACTACTAGAGCTAATCAATGAATTTGGTAAAGTTGCAGGATACAAAATTAATGTACAAAAATCTCTTGCATTCCTATACACTAATGATGAAAAATCTGAAAGAGAAATTAAGGAAACACTCCCATTTACCATTGCAACAAAAAGAATAAAATACCTAGGAATAAACGTACCTAGAGAGACAAAAGACCTGTATGCAGAAAACTATGACACTGATGAAAGAAATTAAAGATGATACTAACAGATGGAGAGGTATACCATGTTCTTGGATTGGAAGAATCAATATTGTGAAAATGACTCTACTACCCAAAGCAATCTACAGATTCAATGCAATCCCTATCAAATTAACAATGGCAGTTTTTACAGAACTAGAAGAAAAAATCTTAAAATTTGTATGGAGACACAAGAGACCCCGAATAGCCAAAGCAGTCTTAAGGGAAAAAAACAGAGCTGGAAGAATCAGACTCCCTGACTTCAGACTATACTATAAAGCTACAGTAATCAAGACAATATGGTACTGGCACAAAAATGGAAACATAGATCGAAGGAACAAGATAGAAAGCCCAGAGATAAACCCATGCACCTATGGTCAACTAATCTATGACAACGGAGGCAAGGATATACAATGGAGAAAAGACAGTCTCTTCAATAAGTGGTGCTGGGAAAACTGGACAGCTACATGTAAAAGAATGAAATTAGAACACTCTCTAACACCATATACAAAAATAAACTCAAAATGGATTAGAGACCTAAATGTAAGACTGGGCACTATAAAACTCTTAGAGGAAACCATAGGAAGAACACTCTGACATAAATCACAGCAAGATCTTTTCTGATCCACCTAGTAGAGTAATGGAAATAAAAACAAAAATAAACAAATGGGACCTAATGAAACTTCAAAGCTTTTGCACAGCAAAGGAAACCATAAAGAAGACAAAAGTCAACCCTCAGAATGGGAGAAAATATTTGCAAATGAATCAACGGACAAAGGATTAATCTCCAAAATATATAAACAGCTCATGCAGCTCAATATTAAAAAAGCAAACAACCCAATCCAAAAATGGGCAGAAGACCTAAATAGACATTTCTCCAAAGAAGACATACAGATGGCCAAGAAGCACATGAAAAGCTGCTCAACATCACTAACTATTAGAAATGCAAATCAAAACTACAATGAGGTATCACCTCATACCAGTTAGAATGGGCATCATCAGAAAATCTACAAACAACAAAGGCTGGAGAGGGTGTGGAGAAAAGGGAACCCTCTTGCACTGTTGGTAGGAATGTAAATTGACACAGCCACTATGGAGAACAGTATGGAGGTTCCTTAAAAAACTAAAAATTGAATTATCATATGACCCAGCAATCCCACTACTGGGCATATACCCAGAGAAAACCATAAATCAAAAGACACATGTACCCCAATGTTCATTGCAGCACTATTTACAATATTTACAATAGGTCATGGAAGCAAACTAAATGTCCATCGAAAGACAAATGGATAAAGAAGACGTGGCACATCTATACAATGGAATATTACTCAGCCATAAAAAGGAACGAAATTGTGTCATTTGTAGAGACGTGGATGGATCTGGAGACTGTCATACAGAGTGAAGTAAGTCAGAAAGAGAAAAACAAATATCGTATATAAACGCATATCTGTGGAACCTAGAAAAATGGTACAGATGAACTGGTTTGCAGGGCAGAAATTGAGACACAGATGTAGAGGAAAAACATGTGGACACCAAGGGGGGAAAGGGGCGTGGGGTGGGGGTGGGGGTGGGATGAATTGGGAGATTGGGATTGACATGTATACACTGACGTGTATAAAATTGATGACTAATAAGAAAAAAAACTGGTTAAGTTCATAAAAATGTGTGTATAAGGATGTTCATTACAGCGTTACTTATAATACCAAAAAATTGGAAATAAATGTTTGACCATAGGGAACTGATTAAGTAAATTATGGTAAAATTATACAATGAAATCAAAGGAACCCGACAAATTATGTCACAGAATATCACCCCAGCTTAGTTCAATTCCCAACTCTATGAAACGTTTTCTGGCACCCCTGCCTAAAATGATCTCTTCTTCCTTGAAACCTATTTGTGCATGTAGTCTACAGAACTCTTGTGGTCCTTACTACACACTGTTCCATTACGGAACAACAACTTTGGTTCACACTTGGCTCACCACAAGCTATGGAAGGAGAACAGGGCAGAACAATTCCAAACAATAGATGATTCATTCCTTTGCAAATGTAACACAGCATTTATTTTGCAGTGGATTCCTGACTAGCTCTCCTTATGTTAATATTGAATGCAATGAGCATGTCCAAGCACACACACAGGTAGCAGAGGCAAGAGACCCAGAAGACTGAAGTTCCCCTGGGTAACCCCCAGAGTGGATGAAGCAGTGGGGTCTGGAGAGTTGTCAGGGCCCTTCCCCTGCACAATCACCTTCTACCTTTTCACGGAGAAATTGGAACACTCCCTCTTCTCAGGCTTCTATGCCTATTTCCCTCAGCTTGCAAGGCTGGGCTCCCTGAGCTTGCTTCTGAGCCCCTATGTGCATGCATTTCTCCTCCCAGCGCTCACACTGTCTTGGGGCAGTGAAACAGCTGCTGATGAGTCATGCAGGGTCTTCTTCCTCTAGGTCGGTGGCTGACTCAGCTGCTCCCACAGAGACCAAGGCACATTCCTTCCACCCACACCACAGTGGCCTCCTTTGGAAGGGGCACTGGGGAGAGAGAGGCCACATGAACACAGCCATCGTAAACCGAGCTTCCTTTGCTTACACGAAGGCTCACTGTGCACGCCTCTTCCTTCCAGCAGCCCTGAGAGGCAGGCAGGGTTTCCTACCATGTGGGACATTTGAGGGGGCTGGAAAGAAATACCCCTCTTCCCCACCAAGTCCTCTGCCAGCTGAGGACTTATGAGTTCCAAATGAGTTAACAAATGGAGGCCATATTTATTACTGATAAGTGCTGATACTGCTGAATATGTTTCTGTCTAAGGGCCACCTAATCCCGAAGCTCAGAAGTACTCTCTGCCTAGACAGTCAGTCTCTTAAACGTTTCCTTACTGATCCCAAAGTGGACGTTTGGGTGTCCCAGTTCAGCTCCCTTTGCAGCAGCTTAGCAACTCTTATTAGGAAAAAAAGAAAGAGAGAGACAGAGAGAGATAGGATATTGGGTTTTGTGGGGCGGGGGGAGTGTTGTCTTTGAAAATTCCTGGGGGGAAGAAAATTTATTGTTAAAATTCCATCTTTTTTTCCTTCGCTCCTCTCTCTAACTCCTTTCTTTCCCTCCTCCCATCCCTACCTCTCTTTCCCCACTTCCCAGTTCAGCCCATCAGTCCTCTCCCTCCCCTCTTAGATTCCTATCTCACCTCCTTACCCCAGACAGGAGCTGAGAGTGGTTCTAAAAGGAGATGAGATGCTACAAGGTCTTGCAGATGCTGCAGATGTCCTGCAGCTCTCAGACAGACCCAGAGAACAAGCACACTTATCTCTTGTCACCTCTCTTTGGCACCATCCCGTAGTCCCAACGGCCTCAGAATAGAATTCTGATTTCTTTTAAAATCCTGAGAAGGCACCATCCATAGCCCCACTGATTGAAGTGCTCATGATCAGTCCTTTCCATGAGCAAGATGATGCCTTTCAAAGTGGGATCTGGGACTCCAGAGCTTAAAAAAACAAACAAAACAACAACAAAAATCTCTCACTCCAGAGTCCCCTTGTTCAGCTAAACAAAGATTTAGGTGCCAGGTGCTATTCCTGGGCATAAACCCAAAGGTGGGGAAGCCCTCATCCCTGCTCTTGGGGAGTTCCCAGCCTGGCTTCTCACAGCTAAACTTTTCTGGAAAACACCTAGTTATTGGCCAGCAGAGTAAAGCCACCTGGAGGTGGAGGTGGTTGGAGGTGGTCCCCTTCCTGACTCAGCCTCTAAGAAATGTGGCAATTCTGCTTCCTCTCAGAGTCATAAAGGTTCTGAATGTGAAGGGTCCTTTGGCCCCTCTTTTTCAGAGATGGAAATGGAGGCCCAGAAAGGAGAACTGTCCTGAGCAGGTCACACCACTGGGGCTGGGCTGGGCCTGTTTCCTGTTCCCCCACATCACCCTGCCTCCCGGGCACTCCCTTGAGCTAATGAGCCAGGCAGAATCCATGACTGCTGGCTGCTTCTGAGCTTGTTCTGATTGTTCCTTCCTCTTGGGAGTTGCCCAGACAAACTTCGCCAGCATGCTGAGAGGCTCTCCTCCCAAGCTGGAAGGTCAGGAGTTCTCCATAAGGATCAGAGCCAAAGAAACTCAGTCAGGTTAGCACTGATACCTTCATGCTCTCCACACATGTTATTAATAAAATTGCCTCCTGCCCTATGGCCAGAGCCCTCCACATGGCCAAGGGTCTGATATGTGCTTAAGAACATGAATTCTTGGCCCTTAAAAATCATCCAGTCCAGGGTTCTCAAGCTAGTGGTCCCAACCCATTAGTTGGGTGACAAAAATCTAATTTTTTAAAGGAAAGAAAAAAATAGAAAATATCAGAGTCCATCATATTTGTGGTAGGCAGAATTCTCAGATCACCTCCCCAATGACCTTATGTGATCCCCTCCCCTTGAGTGTAGGCAGGACCTGTGAATATGATGGGATATCATTCCCAGGATTATGATAGTTATATAGAAAAGGAAAGGATTTTGCAGAATAATTAAGGTTCATAATGCAGGCCAAAAAATGTTGCCTGCCATTTCACTAAACAATGAATGTTGCCCACCATCAGCACTGCAGCCTTCCCACGGAAAGGAAAAAAACAGATACTGGCCCCAGATAGTTAAGATACATAACAAAGGAATAATTTCAACGATCCCAGTCTCCTGCATCTTCCCACACATAAAAAAGGACTAAAATCATTAACTTGAGATTTCTGTCTTTTGTGATTAGCAGTAATCTTTTTATCTTCAACTACATGTTTTGTTTTGTTTTTTTCAGCAAAAATTCCTATACATCCTGTCTCCTCCCTTACCTCTTCAGAACAGTTCCTCAGAGCTATCTGAGAGGCTGTGTCCCATGCTATAGTCCTCAATACGATCCCCGAATAAAACATAACTCACAACTTTTAGTTGCACATTTTTCTTCAGTCACCAATAATTAGTTGACTCTGAGATGATCAAAAGAGAGATTATTCTGGATGGGCCTGACCTAATTACATCATCCCTTTAAAAGAGAGGTTCTCCTGCTGGCCCTGAAAAAAAAGCAGGCTGCCATGAATTCTACAGCTGCAAGGAGATAAATTCTGCCAGCAACCATATGCGCTTGGAAGAGGACCCCAAGCTACAGATAAGACGGCAGCCCCAGCCAACACCTTAATTGCAGCCTTGTGAGACCTTGAGCAGAGCATCCAGCTAAGCTATGCCTGAACTCTGACCCATGAAAACTGAGATAATAAATGTATGTTGTTTTAACCATTGCATTGGTGGTAATGGTTTAATGTTTTAAACCATTGCATTGGTGGTAATTTGTTGCACAACAATATAAAACTAACATAGTACCCCAATAGTAAGGATAAGTACTATACTATGCAACTTTTCTTCAGTATATATATATATATATATATATATATATATATATATATGTATGTGTATATATATATACATACATATATATATATACATAACTATTAGACCATGGTGTAAAATGTATATTTTGTTTTCAGAGGTGATCAAAACTTTGAAAACCACTGATCTAGTTATAGACTAATTAATCCAAGGTCAAGCAGCCATTCACAGACAAAACTAGAACTCAAGTCTCCCCGGTCAATACTTTCTCCATCAGGGAATTCCCTGGTGGTGCAGTGGTTAAGAATCCACCTGCCAATGCAGGGACATGGGTTCTATCCTTGGTCCGGGAAGATCCCACATGACGCGGAGCAACTAAGTCCGCGAGCCACAACTACTGAGCCTGCGTGCCACAACTACTGAGCCTGCATGCTGCAACTACTGAAGCCCGTGCACCTAGAGGCTGTGCTCTGCAACAAGAAAAGCCACTGCAATGAGAAGCCCATGCACTGCAATGACGAGTAGCCCCTGTTTGCCACAACTAGAGAAAGCCCACACGCAGCAACGAAGACCCAACGCAGGGGCTTCCCTGGTGGTGCAATGGTTAAGAATCTGCCTGCCAATGCAGGGGACACGGGTTCGAGCCCTGGTCCGGGAAGATCCCACATGCCACAGAGCAACTAAGTAACTAAGCCCATGCATCACAACTATTGAGCCTGCATTCCAGAGCCCGTGAGCCACAACTACTGAGCCCATGCAACACAACAATTGAAGCCCGCATGCCTAGAGCCTATGCTCCACAACAAGAAAATCCACTGCAGTGAGAAGCCCGTGCACTGCAATGATGAGTAGCCCCCACTCACCGCAACTAGAGAAAGCCCACGCGCAGCAACGAAGACCCAATGCAGGGGCTTCCCTGGTGGCGCAGTGGTTAAGAATCCACCTGCCAATGCAGGGGACATGGGTTTGAGCCCTGGTCCAGGAAGATCTCACATGCCGCAGAGCAACTAAGCCCGTGTGCTACAACTACTGAGCCTGTGCTCTAGAGCCCATGAGCCACAACTACTGAGCCTGCATGCTGCAACTACTGAAGCCCACGAGCCTAGAGCCCATGCTCTGCAACAAGAGAAGCCACCACAGTGAGAAGCCCGCACACCACAACAAAGAGTAGCCCCCGCTCATCGCAACCAGAGAAAGCCCACGCACAGCAATGAAGACCCAATACAGCCAAAAATAAATAAATAAAATAAATTTATATATAAAAAAAGACCCAATTCAGCCAATAAATAAATAAATGAAAACAAAAAAATACTTTCTCCATTATACCACACTGCTTAATGTTGTTAGGAAATGAAACAGAGCAGTGTGGGGCCCTTCTGAGTACAAAAACTTTTTTGTGCCCCCATTTCTTGTTTGTAGGAAAAGACTTCAGCCTCCCAGATCATCTCTGAGTTCCAAAGGGCAGATTCAAGCAGTTACTAATTAGGGAAGTGAGGGAATGCAGAAACAAAGGACAAGCAGTCAGGAAATAATAGTGGAGCAACAAAACAGAGTCCTAGTTCCTCCTCAAGGGATGTACATAACAATCTGATACATATCTTTGGGTTGTCCTGCAGGAACTAAGGCCCCCACTCAGGAGGAGGATGGTAACTACATGCTGAGACCCCAGACTGGCTGGAACCAGAAGGCTGATGATTGAGATTCCTGGAACACTGACCTGTTACCTCACCACCAACCAATCAGAAGAAAGTCACACACCCTGCAGCCCTCACCCCATATGTTGTCTTTAAAAACCCTTCCCTGAAAACCATAGGGGAGTTTGGGTCTTCTGAGCACAAGCTGCTCATTCTCCTTGTTTGGCCCTTGCAATAAAACTTTCTCTGCAACAAACTCTGATGTTTCAGTTTATTTGGCCTCACTGTGTGTTAGGCACATGAACTTGGATTCAACAACAGTATATATCCAAGGGAAATCAAAACATATGTCAACACAAAAACTTGCACAAAGATCTTCATAGAAGCATTATTCATAATAACCCAAAAGTGGAAACAACTGCTGCAGGAAAGAAAGTGGGGCCGGAGAGGATGGTCACATCCCAGGTCACATCCAAGTCCCTGAGATGGCTGCCAAGTGTGGGTTCTTGGCTTCACGCAGGAAAGAATTCAAGAGCGAGCCATAGTAAAGTGAAAGAAGGTTTATTCAGGGAGATACACACTCCACAGAGTGTGGACCATCTCGGAAGGCGAGAGAGGCCATGGGAGAAGCACACTCCACAGACAGAGTGTGAGCCATCTGAGAAGGTAAGAAGCAGCAGGATAAGGGGTTGTCAGTTTTCATACGGGTGGGTAATTTCATAGGCTAATGAGTGGGAGGATTATTCCAACTCTTTTGGGGAAGGGGCAGGATTTCCAGGAATTGGGGCACTACCCACTTTTTGGCCTTTTATGGTCAGCCTTGGAACTGTCATGGCTCTGGTGGGTGTGTCACTTAGCATATGCTAATGCATTACAATGAGTGTATACTGAGGCTCAAGGTCTAGTGGAAGTCGATCGTCTGCCATCTTGGAGCTAGTTGGTTCTAACCAGTTTATGTCCTGTCCTCAATGACTATGTCATTCTTTTAAAGGTTGCACCCTGCCCCCTTCCTGTCTCACAACCTAAATGTCCACAAATGGATGACTGGATAGCCACAGAATGTGTTATCTCCATACAATGGATTATTACTTCTATGTAAAAATGAATGAAATTCTGATTCATGCTTCAACACAGATGAACCTTGAAGACATTATGCTAAGTGAAAGAAGCTAGTCAAAATAGACTATGTATCGTATGACCCCATTTATCTGAAATATCCAGAATAGGCAAATTCACAGAAACAGAGAGTTGATTTGTGGTTGTCTGAGGCTGGTGCAGGGATGAGGGCTGCAGCAGGAATGGGGAATGATGGCTAATGAGCACAGACTTTCTTTTGGGGGTGTTAAAAATACTCTAAAATGAGATTGTGGTGATGGTTGTACAACTCTGTGACTCTACTAAAAACCACTGAAGTGTACATTTTAAATAGATGAATTTTATGGTATGTAAAATCTGTCACAATAAAACTGTATAAAAAAGAAAAAGAAAGAGAAATAGAAGCAGTCCAGCTACCCTCCCAGAAAGACCATATGGAGAGGCCACATGGAGAGAAGAGTCCTGGAACTACGTGGGGGAGGGAGAGGCTCTGCTGTCCCAGCATCTAAATCAAGCCTTTCAACAACTCCAGCCCCAGCCACCAGATACTGCGGCTGTACTAGGGAACCCAAGCACTATCAGCAGCAGAACTGCACAGCTGAGCCCAATCTGCACATAGCACCGTGGAAGATAAGGACATGGATCTTGTTTCAAGCCACTAAGCTTTCGAATAGTTTGTAATACAGCAATAAAGAACCAAAGCAGCCATTTGGGAAAAGATACCACAGACTCCAAATGGATCAAAGATCTAAATGCAAAAACTGAAAACTGCACAAGTATCGGAAGAAAATATGGGTAAATCCCTCTACAACCTGAGTATGGGGAAATTCTAATTAAGTCTCAAAATGAAAATGCAATAAAATATTGATAAATTTAATTACTTTTAAAAAACTAAGCTTTTGCAGGGCAAAAACTCCATAAACAAAGTCAAAAAACAAACAACAAATTTAGAGAAGATATTTGCAATATATATCACAGATAAAGGACCAAAATTTCTAATATATAAATAATGTTTTAAAGTTGAGGGGAAAAGAACAAAAATCTTCTATAAAAATGGACAAAAGACATGGATAGAAAATTAACAACAAAAAAGATGTAAAACTCATCCTTAAATATGAAGAGACATACAACATCACATAATAAGATAAATGCATATTAAACCATATAGATACAGCATTTCTCACTCATCAGGCTGGCAAAAATTCAAAATCTTGACAATATACTCTGCTAGTGAAACTGGAGAAATAGGCACGTATATATTGCCAGTAGGAACAAAAAATGAAGAGGAATTTGGCAATATCTAACAAAACCATAACTACATTCACCTTTTGACCCAGTAGTCTCACTTCTAGGAAGGTACCTTGAAGATACACCTCCAACAATTTAATATGATTCATGCATTAGGTTGTTCATGCAATGTTATTTGTAATTTCAAAAATTATTAATATCTTAAGTAGCCAAACACAGAAGATTGGTTAAATAAATGATAGAGTTTGGTTTAAGGATTATGAAGAACTATAAAAACGACTGTGATCTCCAGAATATAGTAAATGAAAAATGCAAAGTGCAAATAATTATATATAATATGCTTTTGTCTAGAAGACAAAAGGGAGTAAGAAAATATATGTATCTACTTAATTTTGAAACACACACCCATGAAGAATAAATGAGAAAACAATGAAGTAGGGGTACAGGTTGAAGGGATAGGCAAGTGAGGACACTTCCCTGGGCACATTTTTATGTATATTTTTTATTCTTTTGAAACGTATTAATGTTCTATATATTCAAAAATAAAATTTAATAAATAAGGATGGGAGAAAATCTAAATGTTAATGCAAACAAGAGCAAATAGACCCAAACATGCCTACTACTGTCTCTCAGTTCCAAGCCCATCCTTTTGTACTCTGCTTTGTGAGGTTGGAGGAAAGGCTCTGCAAACCACATTTCCACTTTGCCTGCTGCCTCTCTATTGGACTCTGCCTATCAAAGCCAAGAGGGGACTGCAAGGCTGGAGCGGGGAGAAAGGGCTTATTCCTTCTTGTTTTCCTCTCTGGTGGTAATTCCTTTGAGTCTCACTCCAGCAACGCCTTCACCCTGGCAGCAGTAGCTCCTTCTCAAAGCAGCAGTGAAATGCAGCTTACAGTTTTTCCAACACGTACAAAAGCAGTCTCATTACACCACTTCAGAGACACCAGCACCAACCAGCAGGCACCTGCTTCTCAAGCTCTAAGTTTCCAACCCTAAGGGCCCCTTCCCAGGAACTCATAGAAGCCGGTGCCAGCCAAGTGTCCCCTTTCCCTCAGAGGAGGTCTGAGTTTCAACTCCACAAGTCCCTTGTAAGTTTCTAAGTTTTAAAAATTCAGCTTCCTCTTTTTATTCTCTCAACACTAGAGGTGGTAACTATTTCCTGTTATTGCTACTTGAAGAACTTAGAGCAGCAGTTCTTAAAGTGTGTTTTGTGGATCCCTGTGGAGGGTCCTTGAGGCTTTTCAGGGGATCCATGAGGTCAAAAATATTTTCAAAATAATAATAAGACATTATTTTCCTTTTTCTGTGTTGACATTTGCACTGATGGTGCAAAAGGAATGCTGAATAAGACTGTTGGCCCTTTAGCATAAATACAGGCAGTGCCACACTAGCAGTCACTGTATTTTTTACCACCATGTACTTGCAGGGGAAAAAAATCCAGTTCTACTTAAGAATCACACTTGATGAAGCAGTAAAATTAGTAACTTTATTAAATCATGATCCTTATGTTCAGATCACTTCAATATTCTTATGATAACTGAAACACTTGTGCTGTAGAGTGAAATGTGACGGCTGTCTTAAGGAATAGCACTTGTGCAATTGTTTGAGTTGTTAGCTGAACTGGCCACTTTTTTCACTGAACACCATTTTTACTTGCAGGAACAATGGACAAACTGTGGTTATTCAGACTTGGGCATTTAGCAGACATTTTCTCGAAAGTGAACAAAGTAAACCTTTCACTTCAAGGAAAACCACTGCCAGTGTTTGTTGCCGATGATAAAATTTGAGCTTCCAAGCTAAATTGAGAAATTTGGAAAATATGCATCTGCCATTGTGAGCTTGACAGTTTCCAATACTTAAAAACTTTTCTGATGAGATTGGTGGTGATATTAACAAATGTGAATTTTTTAAAAAGTGAATAATGAAATATGTCAACATTTGAAATATCTGCATCAGTCAGTCCACTGATATTTTCCAATGAGCAATGCATGGGATTACAAAATCACGCACGGGTAAAAGGTCCGTCCAAATGGTAAGACAGACCAATGGATTTTAATATAACAGATTAACAAAATGTTCTTTAGATACAGTCTCAGATTCTACACTGCAATCAATCTTTAAGAAACTACTATTTGTTCAGTTTTGGTGTAATATCAAAAATATCATCATAATTATCTGAAAAGTCTATTAAAATATTCCTCCCTTTTCTAACTACATATCTGCGTGAGGCTGGATTTTCTTCACATATTTTGACCAAAACAACATATCACAATAGACTGAATGCAGAACCAGATGAGTATCCAGCTGACTTCTATTAAGCCAGATATTAAAAAGATTTGCAAGTGTTAAATGCCACTCTTCCCACTAAATTTTTTATATAGTTGTTTCTCATAAAAATATTTTATTTATGTTAACATGCAATGAGTTTGATGTTTTTATTTTCAGCTTTATTGAGATATAATTGACATATAATGTAAGTTTAAAGGGTACAACATGATGAGTTGATATACATATATACTGCAACATGATTACAACCATAAGATTAGTTAACAAATCATCACCTCACATACTTACCATTTTGTGTGTGTGTGTGGGGTGAGAACTTTTAAGATCTACTGTCTTAGCAGCTTTCAAGTATACAAAACAGCATTGTTAACTGTAGTCACTATGCTATACATTAGATCCCTAGAACATATTCATCTTATAACTGGAAATTTGTACCCTACGACCATCTTTTCCCCTACCAATTTCCCCCACCCATTTCCCCCACCTACTTTGCCTGTTCTTTTTTAATGAATTAAAAAATAAATATTGTAAAAAAATTCTCAGTTTTAATTTCTAACACTGGTGATAAATACTACTGGCTTTAGCCAACATATAAGCTCCTTGAGGTCCTCAGTGAACTCCTGAAACTGAAAAGTTTGGGAACTGCTGCCTTAGAGTTTTTTTTAATCTGTTTAGGTACCTACTTAACAACTTAATACCTAATTAACAAATATTTATATTAAATTCTCTGTTAAAATTAATTTTGTGGTTTCTGCTCCCTGACTGGACCCTGACAGATACACAAATATATTTTAATTGTATAACATAATCATACTTAAGTGAGGAGGAAAAGAATTAATCCAAATAATTTTTGAGCATAACATTTTGATTTTATACATTCAATCTAGTGAAAAAAAATCTTGAACTTTTCTTAATAAGTTTATTTTTTATAGTAGTATAGTCTCTAGCAGTATAGCAGCAATTCTGAAACTATCAGGCAAATGAATATATATGTCGATGTTGTTGGGAGCCAGGGTTCTTACCATGGAGAAGTGTTCTTACTATGGAGATACAATTATGGGATGGGTTGGATTGGAATTGAATGTGTTAATATGAACTCATGACTTCTAAAATCCAAACATACACACTTCCACAACCACCACCATCACCATTGCTGTCAAGGTACAAAACACTTTATCACCCCAAAAAGTCCTTCTTGTATTCCTTTGCAGTTAATCCCCCTATACCACTCCTGGCCTCAGGGAACCTCTGATTTGCTTTCTGTGTCTTTTTTCTCTGGCTGTTAAAGAATTCTCTGTATCATTGGTTTTTAGCAATTTGATTATGATATGCCTTGGTGTGATTTTCTTTATGGATATCCTGCTTGGGAATGGTTGAATTTCTTGAATATGTGAGTCAAAATTGGAAAATTTTTCAGCCATTATTTTTTCAGAATTTTTTCTACTTCTCCCCTTGTTTGATTACTACCATCATATATGTGTCAGACCTTGTGATATGTTTCCATGGGTCATTGAAACTTTGTTCATTTTTGTTCATTCTTTGTTCTTTGTGTGTTTCAGTTTGAATAGCTTCTATTGCTGTGTCTTTAATTTCACTGATATTTTCCTTTGCAGTGCCTAATTCTTCATTTCAGATGTTGCATTTTTTAGTTTTAAAAGTTCCATTTGGTTCCTTTTTATAGTTTCTATTTCTCTCTTCATCATGGTTATGTTTTCCTTTAAATCCCTGAGCATATTTATAAAATCTGTTTTAAGGGTCTTACCTGCTAATTGCATCTTATCTCTCATTTTTTGACTTTTCTCCTTTTTTTTTTTTTTTTGTATGTCAAGTCACTTTTTAACAGATGCTAGAGAGACCACTTTTTTTTTTGTCTTCCTTCAAAGAGTTTTGAATTTTGTTTTGGTGGTTTGTTTAAGTCTTTTATGGATCATTACGATACTTTTGAGTTTGCAAGCTTTGTTAGGGCTGATCTAGAGCAACCTTTACTCTAGAGCTATTTTGGTCTCACTCCTAAGGTCTTTCTTTTCTGGGGTCTTTACTGAATATTCCAGATGTTCACTGAGGTCTCTTTATTCTAGCTGGTTACAGCTCAATAACTCCAACTGTGTACAAGTTTCTGGAGGTGTTCAGTCTGCAGCTCCCCAGTACTTGTTCTTTCCCCCATAGTTGCTCTTTGTCCAAACTCATGGAGCCTATGCACCCGTCCTGGTATTCAGCCAAATCCTTGTGAGATTTCCTATAAAGCCTTCTAGAGGTCTTCCTCTATGTAGTTCTCTCCTCCCTGGGTCTCTGTCTGGCAAATTCCAATTGCCGAAGCCTCCCCTGGTCTTTGTCTCCTCAACTCAGTAGGACTCCCGTGTTCTGCTTGTTTCCCATCCCTGGGCTGTGGCCTGGAATGTGCTTCTAGACAAAAAACGGAGGCAATCTAGGGATCACCTTATTTGTTTCCGTTCTCTCAGCCAATGTCTGAAATTTGTGAAAACGGTTGTTTCATATACTTTGTCTAGTTTTCTAAATGTTTACCACTGGAGAGCTGGTCCAATATTTGCCTGCTTGGTTTTTGATCGTGTGAATTGACATGTACACTTTCCCTACTTCTAGGCACTTCTACCTGATCCTCCTTCTCTATATGCACATAAATGAAAATAAATGCTTAAAACCAAAGGTCCTGGATTTTAGTCCTTTAGGACTAAATCCTGCTGGTCTGTGAGCCCTGTTCTATCTTAGCCCCATAAAACTAACTCTCTGAGGATTACTGGAGAGCTAATCACAAACCCCAGTGCTAAAGGATATATCCTTCAGACCCTTCCAAAAGATCAGATAGCACCACTGCACTTTTTAATCAAAAAAACTTTTTCATAAATAGGTATAAATTAGCACAGAAAAAGAAAACTAGAAGAAGATACACCAAAAGTTAACAATAATTATCTTACAGAAATGAAATTTTGAGTGTTTCTTCTTTTTTCTTTTCTAGAGTTTCTAAATTTTTAAATAATGAACATGTGCTACCTTTTTAACAAGAATAAGAATGATGCCCTATATTTGTGTACCCCTCCCATATAACATTTCACTGTGTCTTAGTACAAATGTAGAGGCCATAGGTGTAACTGATGGTTGACGATACTAAACTCACCTGGGTGAGCCAAGTTCTGCCCCTACACAACAGAAGAACAGGCCTATTGAATTCTGACACCCTTCTTACCCTCTTTTCACCAAACAAAAGATTACTTGAAGAGTTTCCTTGTTCTCTAAGCAAATGATATCAACTTCAAATAACATTTTTCTCAGAAGCTTTTCCAGAACATTCCAATAAAGTCGAATCTCCTACAGGTGTGGAATCAAGGAGCCAGGAGAAAGAGGAGATGCTGCCGGGTTCCGCATGGGCAGCAGCACGGACTGTGCCCTATGTTCCAGGGCATTCTCTCTCTTTCAGCACAGCTAAAGGCAGAGGAGAGGACAGCGTTTCTGCCAGTGGGACTCACAGCTGTCTGCATCCGAACTCCTACATCCCCTTAAAAACAAAACAAAACAAAAAACCTGCTCCTCAGAATCCAGACCAGGAACTCTGGAGACATTAGCATATTCTGGCAAGCAGCCTGACGGCTAATAGATAACAGGTTATCCAGGAAATAATTAGAAGCCTGCGCCCACACGGATCAGTTGCAAACACTGACCTCTGTCATTCAGGATATGGCCCTGAAAGTAAAGAATCCTTTCTTCTTTCACTTTCAGGGGTTGGGGAAATGTCAGACCTCTTTCCCTTCTTACATGCCGTGACAAGTTAACAAGTGCTGAGTCTCCAACAGGCACTTATGCCCCCCTAAGCTTGGAGTCAGGAGACCCAGCGGATCCACTCCCATGAGGCACTGGGGCCGGGGAGGGGGGAATCAATCCCTCAGGCGCCAGCCGCAAGGTAGGGGGCCCATGCCAGCTTTCTTTTTCACCATTTCCTGCCCATGTCTCCAGTCTTCTTGCCCTCCTTGCCCACACTTCTGCCCGTGCCCTGCTCCTTTCAAAGTCCATGCCTGGCTTTGGAGGGAGATATTTCTAGCCCTGCTTTCACACACACACACACACACACACACACACACTGTTTGATTTGGGCGGGGGGTGGAGGAAAGGAGCTATAGATTCAGAAAGAAAAGCTTTTGTTCATATTTAAGGCATACATGTGCGTTTACTGTTATAGATTTTATCTGTTGTGTTTCATCACTGTTTCTTTCAACAATGGCTTTCAAAAGAGAAAAACAAATACCGTACGCTAAAACACATATATGGAATATTAAAAAAAAAAAGTTCTGAAGAACCTAGGGGCAAGATGGGAATAAAGACACAGACCTACTAGAGAATGGACTTGAGGATACGGGGAGGGGGAAGGGTAAGCTGGGACAAAGTGAGAGAGTGGCACGGACATATATACACTACCAAACGTAAAATAGATAGCTAGTGGGACGCAGCCGCATAGCACAGGGAGATCAGCTCGGTGCTTTGTGACCACCTAGAGGGGTGGGATAGGGAGGATGGGAGGGAGGGAGATGCAAGAGGGAAGAGATATGGGAACATATGTATATGTATAACTGATTCACTTTGTTATAAAGCAGAAACTAACACACCATTGTAAAGCAATTATACTCCAATAAAGATGTTAAAAAAATAAAATAATTAACCATATTAAAAATAATAATAATGGCTTTCAAAACTATTTTCTCTTCAAACCTTCTTTATCCTTTTCTCTAGCAAGATGTACAGAATTCATATGTAAACAGGAATGCAATGACAGATTGAGGCTTTTTCACTTTCTCGTAAGTAGAAGGATACCTCTAATAATTCTTTTCTTATATAGCATGTAAAATCAGTCAGACAGACAGACTTTTCCTGTCTGTACATGGGGCTCATATTTTTCTCTCATAAAATCAACAGTAACAACAGTAGGTACCATGTTTTGCACACTAAGATGTGCTGGACTGTGCTAAGCACTTTGTGTGCATTGCCTTATTTAATCCTTTCCACAGTCCTGTTTTATTGTTCCCATTTTACAGATGAGAAAATAGAGGCCTGGACAGATTAGATAACTGCCCAGAGTTTTTTTTTTTTTTTTTTTTTTTAAAAGGTAGAAACAGTAAAGACTCTGACATTCAAATCCCTGTCTGTCAGATTCCAAAGTTCCATCCTCTATCACCTACATACTAACTCCTTTAAGGAAGCAGCAGGTGAGAGTAGAGTCCTGGCTCCTAGGAGGTGGGCTAAAAGGGATAGTGATCTGCAGAGGAGGAAGCTGGGAGCCTGTGGCTGATGTCATAGCATCCAAAATTGTCCATCACGCTTGGAGTCTGCCCAGTGCTCCACAAGCATCATCTCGTTTGAAGCTCACCGTAGCCCCATGAGTCAGGCATTATTTTTCACCAACCTCTGCCACGCCATGTTACACATAAGATTTAAACCGAGGGTCAGAGGAGAAGTGATTTGTTCAAGGTCACAAAGCTGGTAAGTGGAGGTGGAATGTGGTTTTGAATTTAGGCTTCCAATTCTCAAACCCACACTTATCTTACTATATCCTCTGTCTTTCAGCAACCCTTGAGTTAGGCCTCTTAAAACAGTGTGAGGAATGGGGCCAGGCTCTTTGGCTCTTTGTTTACTCAGTGGTCAACAGTTTGAAAAGTGCAGTGAATAGATAAAGGTGTGGGCTCTAGAATCAGCTTGCCAGAGCCAGAATCCCAGCTCTTTCACTTATAGGTGATGCGACCTTCGCAAGTCACTGTGCCTCAGTTTCCTCATCTATAACATAGGGGATAATAAGAGTACCCACTTCTAAGGTCACTATGAATGAGGTATCTGGAAAGTGCTTAGGATCGTGCTTGGCATGAAGGGAGCTATCAATAAACAGAAGTTATTACTGCTACTTAGCAATTCCGGCTAGCACCCAATAGCTGGATTTACAGAGAAACTCTCATTTCCGTTAATATAAGTTACATTCTCCTGCCAAAGAGAAGCCCTCCAGACTTCTCTGCCTTGGCTTGAGTCTTCCCCAAAAGCAGACTCCAGGGCAAAGATTCAAGTAGTTGATGGGGGTGGTGATTCCAGAAAGCCCTTTGAGAGCATGGGGAAAGTGAGACAGGAGGGGAAGCAATTCAATAAAGGGTGTTACTGAGCAGCTTACCACTGGTGGGAGGGGTGCTCTATCGTACTGGGATCCCCGAGGACCCTGGCACACAGACACCACAGGCATTCGGTCCCTGTCGACCTCAAGCATGCTCCAGGGGCCAGGGCACACCTGCAGGCAACAAGAAGCAGGCAGCTGTTGGTACAACAGGAACATGTTGCAGGTGACCCTGGGGCAGGCCAAGGACCTATGGGTGGGCCCTGCTTGCCAGCTACACAGTAATCTCTCAGTGTTGCTAACACTCTAGGTGTTCTTTGTTTTTTCCTCAGAAACACTTGCCAAACAGTCCTATTGTTTGCTCTGGATCTAGTTTTAAAGAGCCAAGTTTCCTCTCAGAACTGCAAGTGCTTAGCAATGTCTTCAGAAATTCTGGACAATCAAGGTCCCCTTGAAGCAGCCACTATCGTGACAGTCTGGCCCCTGCCTGTGCGCTGTGCCTTCTAGTTTACAAAATACTTTTGCATATATGATCTCATTTAATCCTCACGGTAAACCAGTGAGGTGAATGACAGTCCTCCGAAGTAATCCCAGTTTTCAATCCTGCTACAAGGGGTTAGAAACGGGTTAGTGATTTCAGTTGAGAGATGATTCCAAGGCCCTGAGGGAAGTTTCACAGCATCTCTCCTCTATCTGAACAGTCCCTAATGGACCTGAAAGGAATCATTCTGGCCATTTTCCTCCAGTTTGAAAGCTTTAAGCATATTTATGCTTTTGAAATGGTAAAGCAACCCAGTTACTTTATTCATTTTTCTGAGTACACATGTAACAAGATGTTAGAAGTTTCGAAGGCAATAGAGATCACATTCCAAGAAGAGGTACCAGACCACGGTGCAGGCTTTGGAAGAAAGGAAGAAAGAGAAAATCAGCTTCTTGACTCTTGTACCCCTCATTCCTAGTGACAAAACAGCCAGGAGTTTGGAGATGAGAAAAGAGGATTTCTGGACAAAGTTTTTGTTGTGTTGTGAGTCCACTCCCACCCCTGGGGGAGAGAAGGGAGTATAGCCTAGGAAGTCTAGGAAAGGGGGGTTCGACTTGTCCACTGAGAGAGCTTAACATGTGTCCCTTGTAGCTAAGGGGACCCAGTGCACAGGTATAGAAAAATCTGAAGGACAAGTGATGGGCTGACTATGGCTTTGATTACGGAGTAGAGGGAAGGTCAAGGGGAGGAAGCTATGACAGCTTGTGCTTCAAACCTAGCCTTCTGTGCTCAGCCTTGTGATCTGGAGCTGGGACTCTGCAAATCATATTTCGGCTTTGCCAGCTGGCTCCAGATTAGCTCTTCCAATGCGAGGCACTAGAGGGAGACAGCATGGCTGGAGGAGAAGCAAGGGGCTTGTTTCTTCCGGTCTGGGTTTCCTGTTCCTATCCATGTCACCTCAGTCTCCCCTCTTCACCCTGGCAGTGGCAGCTCTCTGTAGCAGGATTTGTATGCAGTTTGCCACTTTTCCAACACTTACAGCACCAGCCTCATCACACTCCCCCCTCCCAGGAGACACCAGGTGCCCCCCCACACACACACACACCCCAGGCCCCTCTGCAGCTCAGAGATGCCAGTTCAGCTGAGCAGATCCTCCTCCTCAGTCGTTCAGGTTTCTAAACTTCAACAGTTTCCACCTCTTCCCACACCTGGTCCTAGGGCTGGGGGCTGCTCCTGCAGTTGCTACCTCGGTGATACCTTAGTGCACTCTCTTTTTGTCTTTTCCGTTACCTAGTTAACAAGTTTACACTCAGTTCACAATCATTAGATGACCCTCTCTGTTCAAATAACTGATGTTTCTGGCTCTTGGCCAGTCCCTGACGGATACCCGTTTTAATGAAAACTGGAGAACTGGAGTATCTCAGGGGACAGGTTGCGGTGAAGAATCTTTGAGGTCTCTAGAGGAAAGGCTGGAAAATGCTTAGAGCAGTTTCTTAATCTTTCTTGAACCATGGAGCTCTCTGAAAGACTGATGAAAACAATGGCCTTTCTCTCTAGAAACTGTAAGTACCTGCCAGCACAGTCCCCACCTCCAGCCCTTGCACACAGCCTTGTTGTAGTGGTTGGTGGACCCCAAATCTCAGGTTTATAACTCCTGCGGTAGAATGCTCGCTAGGCTGAGTCGCCCTCTTGGAGAAAATCTGGTTGGCTCTCAGAGGCTGTTGCCTGAGCCTAAGAAAAGTCTAACAAAAGGACCATCAGTGCTGGGTTGCCAAGGAGCTGTCCTAGATTTTCAAACCCTCTGAATTTGAGATAAATATCCTGACTGGACCTGCCAACCGTCCTGGATTTGCAGTTGCTTTTGCATCTGAAGCCTTAAAATTGTATCTTTTTCAGCAACAACTATTTTACTTATGGGGGTCTAGCCAACAAGAATGAGGCATTCTGAGGCAGAGCTTTGTTTGGGGGACTCTCCAGAAAGGCCCTGGCTGACCCAGTCAGCTGACCTGGCCGGGTCCCAGTAGCTCTCTGCCCTTCAGTGACCACCTAGAGTGCAGCCGTCCTGGAGAGAAAGGCGCGTCGCCATCTCCTGGCCGGCGCTATTATTGCATGCCAATTTTCCAGAAAGCAATTGGTGGTGTCCAATTTCTAAGGACAACAGCTTCCCTTTTACTGTGAGTTAGTTATCTGGATGTGTTTTGTGGATAATTATGCCCTAGGCCATTAAAGGGGAGAACACAGAGTTTGGAAAAAGTTAGTACCTCTGGGCCTCGGTTTTCCATCTCTGAGTCAAGGCTGGCTGTTACCGTAACGCTGAGAAGTCTATCGCTGGTTTTCCTTTCTCCATTAAACTGCCCTATTGGGCTTTCCACGTTAGAAGGCAGCACCATAGAACAGAAGAGAATTCTTCCCTTACACAGTTAGATAGCCACCATATGTCTCTGCAAAGCTGTCTTATGCTTCTTAGTTGAATGTTATCTTTTAAGTTATTTAAACACTGCTCAAAATGTAGACTGATTTTTTTCTCTGTAGATTAAAAAAGGCTTTTTTGTTTTATTCATTCATTCTGCAAAATGATTCATTCATTCAACAAATTTTTATTGAATGACTACTATGTGTCTGGCACTTTCCAGGCACTAGGTATACAACCATAAACAAACAGACACAAATCTTTCCCTTGTGGAGATTCTCATCTAATGGAGGAGACAGACAGCAAATAAAATACATAGTGTGTCAACTGAAAGAGGATGTGGGCTAAGAGCACTTGTTTGTTTTGCTTTGCTTTTTGAGACAGGAGAAATTACAGTATGTCTGTCTGCTGATGGGAATGATCCTGTAAATAGGGGGATGATAATGATACAGAAGAGAGGAAGAGGAATTAGTGGAATGATGTCCTTGAGTAGATGAGAGAGGATGGGATCCAGTGAAGAAGTAGAGAGGATGAGTCAAAAATTTATTGAACCCCTGCCAAGTGTCGGAACCTGGGCTAGTGCTGGAGACAGAGCAGTGAAGAAAACAGACAACATCCCTGCCTTCCTGGAGATTTCATTCTAATCAGGACAATGAGCAATACAAAAAGTAAACTAATGAGTGGATCCATGGTGCCCATGGACTGGGATAAGTGCCATGAGAGAAACACAGTGGTCACGGAAGTACTCTTTGAGAAGCGACCGTTAAGCTGAGTCCTAAAGCATGACAGACCGACCTCCACGTGAAGAGCCTGAGCAAAGAGGATTCCAAGCAGAAAGAAGAGCGAGTACAAGACCCTGAGGGGGGAGAAGTTCGGCCCATTCGTGCACTTGTAGGTGAGGCTGCAGAAGGGTAGTTATCAAGAATGAAGCCTGAGATGAGGTTACAGAGGTTGGTTGTTGATGGCTTTTTATGAACAGCCAATAATTTTTATGAACAAATTTGTGGATGACTCAAGGCTAGGAAGGAGAGCAAACACTGTTAAATGACAAAATCAGAAATAAAAAACATTTCAATAGATGGCATGTGACAAATCTCCATGTCAGGTCTTGCATTTAGGTTCCAAACACCAAGTGCAAGAAAACAGTAAAAAGATCAAGTGTACCACTAGCTCCCATACAAAGGGTTCTGGGTTTTGCAAAGAGCAGATCCTAAAACAGAGGCCTAAGTGTAAGCTCTTCCCTGGGGAATGTGATGGAAGAAGCAGAAGTAAGGAAGGAGGGGATTGAAAGAGAAGAAAAAGGAGCCAAGACAGAGCTATGTCTGGAGTTGGCCATGCCTCCAGGCTACTGCTTGTGTAATACAATCCCAGGAGACCATGGAGTTACTGTCTGAAAGGTGTCTCAGCAACAACCAAAAGGGGGGAAGGGGGAGGGGCAGCAGCTCTCCACTGCCCCCAGACCACTGGGCGAAGGTTCTCCCCGTGGACATCTATGTTGCCCGTGTGTGAGAGCCAAGCATGTTACCATGTGGCCCCACGGACAACATTACTCAGAGGCCTGAAGGCAGAAAGTGAGGCCACAGAGTGGACCTGAGGTGGGTCACGGTCATCTGCACCTGGGGGAGCTGGCTGCCACCCCACAGAACTGGGCACAGCAGGAACAAGGGACAGGTGAGATCCAAACCTCTGAAGTGATTCACAAGTGGTGTCCCATACACACACATTGGCGGGGAAGGACAGTTCCCTCCTTTTACCACTTTATCTGTCTTTTTAGGCTTTTCGTGAAGATACGTGTGTATAACTAAATCTCATTGGCAATACTTTCATGATATTTAGGCCCTTATAGGTAAAAAGGTCCCCCAAAATACTGTCCCAGAAGCCATAATAATCCCTTCTTTAAATCTAATTCAACAAAGGAATCTTTATTAAATATTAACCTAAGATTTCTAAATCTTTATAAGATGCTGCACTTATATAAACTACTTACTTCTGCCAATCCAAGGGCTATGAGGGAGGGGAGTATTGTGTTGGGGATACCCAAGAGTTAAGATTTGATTCAGAGTTAAGATTTTGATTCATCTCCAAATGAGGTTATACATACAGTCTCAGAGCTACACTGCAACAACACTGAAAGAAAATGCTGTTCGTCATACAACTGAAACACGTGTCCCCATTATCCAAATCAGACTGCCTGTAATACATTACAAACTAATATATTTTAGAAGCCCTATAATTATCTTGTGAATAACTCAGTGCCTTTGGTGCTAGATTATACCAATTTATTAAAGGCAAGGTTTTAAAAAAATCACAATTTTTGTGATTCTGTTTTGATATTTCTCCTCTTTTTAATATACCAGGAGCCTTAAAATATGAAAGTGGCCCATGTATTTCTTGATCTCTGAGAGCTCCTGCCTTATCCCTCCCAACTTGCTGAAAGTACTGCTGATGGAAGTTCCATTTTCCCCCATTCTGAGGGCTCATTAGTCCCGCAACTTCTGTCTGCACAGGGAAAAGCAAAGGAGAAATAACTAGAGGATAAGTGAGGAGCCCTTGCTCCTTTTCCCAGCTCTGAAGGTGTTGTAAATACCACCCAAGGCAGTCTGGTATTGCACTGGAGATTGGTTTATTTTTCATCTCACAAAGGGTTAGGAGTCCCTTTATGTAACTGCTGCTGTGGAGAGCCAGCACTTCTAGATATGTCTCTGTTGGATACCCAGAGGATTGCCTTCTCTTACAGTTTCTTTAACCTATTTATTCCCTAGGTTTCTTCAAGTTCAAAAATCAAAGCTGCATACTCTCATTACAGCCCTGCCCAATCTTTAGTGGTGCCTTTCAGGGAGGCCCTGTAGGAGTTGGGGGTCATTCATCTCTGCCCTGCACACCGTAAACTGGCTGGCTGCTGGCTGCACTACACCACTGTTCACCTCCTCAGTGGGCTCCTGGCCTCTTGTCCTTGCCCTTCGGGTTCTAGATAAGGGCCACAGATATCAATCAAAAGAGGACAGCATGCACTTGCAGAAATATCTACTGTATATGGAGCAATCACCATGACATCTGGGCCAAAGTGCCTCTCCTTAAAGAAGCAGAGACTCAAGCCAGACCTCAGTCTTATCATTTCTAATATGACTGGTTGTCCTTGGCCTACATGTACCTGTCCTTGCATGATGTTTAAGATGACTTATTCCTGATGCAGGTGCTGCCCATTTAGCTTTCCTCTCTTTTAGTGGTCCAGAGCCTCTCTCTCATCACCCAGCCATGTTATCTCCATGTTAATCTTCCCTCTAAGCCTAACCCTGGGGGTTAGAGAATAAAACAGGGATGAGAGGAACAGAAATGGTTCCAATAATCTGCTTCCCAGACAGGAGACTATTGAAAAATAAGATTCAAAAAGTAATTTGCGGGGGGGATTCCCAGTCCTGAAGGAAAGCCACAAGAAATGCAAGGCAGTGGTCTCATTCCTCATCCTCCCAGCACAGACCCCAATCTGTCTCAGCTGTCAGGTTCAACTGGGACTCAGATCTCTCCATGGGAAACTTATCAAGACCTGTTTGGCACTAGAGTGGCCACCTCTCTGGGAACTTCTCTTCCAGTCCAGAGAAGCCAGATATTAGATCTGAGTCTGGGCCCGGAGCAGAAGCAGCTGCTTCCCTTCCGGTCATTCACAGAAGCCCAGCCTGGCCAGCAGCACCGTTCCCACCCAGTGGGACTCCTCACCAGTGAGGCTCAGGCAGCCTGAGAAGTTCACAGAGGTCCAGAGCAGAACCCCACAGTGTGCCTGGGTTCCAGGAACTGAGCATGAGGCTTGGTGAAAAGGAATGGGGGTGGGTTGGGAGAGAGAGCACAGAAACGTCAATCTGGGCAGAGAAGAAAGTTTGTAGCATCGACGAGATTCAATAATTCTTCCAAGCTTTGTGGAGCAAGCGCTCTGCTCAGTTTCTACTTTTGAGACACATGCACCTTATGGGGAAATGCAACACAGCCACAAAAGAGACTCAACAGAACAGGAGTCGGCCCTCTGACTTCATGCCCTTGGAGAGGCAAGGGCAGTAAGGGAAAGAGAGAGCCTGATGGCCAGAGCTGTAAGGGAAGCCTTCGTGAGGAGGGGAGCTTGAATGGGCTCTGGATGGGAGGGACAGTTGGCCAGGGAGGACATTCTGGGCCCAAGAAGGTAAAGAAATAACTTCACGGAACTCCATGGAAGTTCTTTCCATTGGGTGAGTGCAAGTTCTAACTTTGAATATGGTTCCCTATGTGATTTCCCTCAGGACAGAGAGAGAATCTCTTCTTGCCCTTTATTCATTCCTCCAAGTAGTCTCTAAGGAACCAGAGCACCCCAGAACCTGGTGGTAATCTGAATACTGTTATTGCCACCACTAATAATAATAATAGTGCTCATGACTATCATTTACTGAATGTTTTCTCTGCTCCAGGCACTGTGTTAAGTGCTTTACACACGTTAGTCTCATTTAATCTTTACAACTACTTTACCATATGAGTACTATTATGATCCCCATTTTATAGGTGAGGAAACGAAGACTTGCAGATGCTAGACTATTTGCCCCTATGAATAATAACTGGTAAAGCCCAGGCTGGAACTGAAACTTTAACTCCAGAGCGCTAACATTTAACCACTAAGCATATGATCCCACAGTCCTCAAGTATTTCTTTGCCCAATTAGACAATGGATGCCATGTTTCTAGAAGATGGATTTATCCAACTCCCCTCTGCTCTTCTTGAATTAGGGAGGCCTAGTTCAAGTCTCATCATACCTCTGAGACCCTCCCCAACCCCTCCAGCCCTCACAGAGCACCCCTTTTCCTGAATTCCCACAGCACTTAAAGCACAAGTCACTGATGACAGTTCGTCATCCAAGGTCTCAGGTCATTATCTCATTCAAGGAACATCTTGTCTCTCCAACAAGGCTGCAAACGACCTCAGGTAAGGACATGTCTTACTTCTCAAGGCAAGAGAAATACTTGGTGAATTGGACGAATAACTCCTCCTCCAAGTTGGCACAAAGGCGAGCCTGCAGCGTGCCCTCCAAAGGGCCCTGCTCCAGACTTCAAGGTAGCCGTGCTGGCCACTGGTTTATCTTGGTGGCTGCCCCTCTCCATACACCTCTCCTTCCTTGCCCTGTATCAATATCCTCACTCACTTGCCCATTCTTACCTGGCAAACAGAAACCTGGCAGCTTTCTACCGCCTTCCTGATGGGCTGCCTAGCTCTTTCCTGCCCAGAGGAGTCACAGCAGCCTATTCCCAGAGAACTCCTGGCCCTCCTCCAGGACTCTCACCTGGGTGAGATGTGGCTTCCCTGGTGTGCTTCCCTGGAATGTCACTGTGCAGCATCTATGTCCTGATCCCCTCAGTACTTTCTCCATAAACTTCCGAGGAGGAATCAATCAACGCTGTAATCATTGGGGTGGGGGGGGAGGGCTGGGAACTGATTGATGGGTCTAGTTGTTTTATTGTTAGCCAGTGTAAGTTAAGTAAGTCCAATCAATAAATTTTATAGGCCTCCCCAGATTGCTCCAGAGGCGAGACCCAGCAGCTCTCACCTCAATAGATTTAGAGCCCTGCCTAAACAAAAAGCAATACTCACCAAGAGAAGCAGTTTGATTTCCTTTCGAGAGAATCTCTTATTGTCCTTGAGCCTGTCCTGATTTAAATCAATAACCTTAACAGCTTCCAAGAAGAAATCAGTTGCCTTTGGAGTGTCTCTGTGCCACCACCTGCTCTCCCCGGCACATGACAATTTTAGATTCCTGGATTGAACCACGCAAAGCAGTGAGGACTAATACCTCTGCCTGTCCTGTCCCTGGGCACCAGTCCCTCCTCCCAGCCCTGGCAGGCCAGACCTCTCCCCTCCTTTTACGTTCTCTTTCTCCTGTCCCACTGTCCCAGATCTCTCCCCAACCAAGACTCCCCATAAACCCACCCCTGCTCTGCATCCCTGGCTTCCAGAACCCTGTGTGACCAGGCTGATTACCAAGGAGCTGGTCTTCCTTGTCACTTTCAGGGTGGATGTTATAGTCCCTCCATGTGGCACTTTTGTGTCTTTACAAGAGTATCTAGGAAGCAGAGTGAAGATGGCAGTAGTAGTAATAGCCATAGTAGTAAGATCTCAGTGGAGTGACTGCAATGGTGAGGTTTTCAGGCCGTGGGCTGGGGAGTCTATCTTGGGCCAGTAACCTTTCAAGTTATTCCTCAGAGAGAGTTACCATCTCTGCACACTTAGGGCCCAGCCTGGCCCTACCTGCCAGGACTGGTTTAAGGGTCAGCCTCATTGCCTTAACTCTGTCCCTTCATCAGGCTGGTGAGTCTCCACTTCCCTATTCTGCAGGGGCAACCACAATGGAGCCAGACGTGAAATGGTCTGTCTAGGGGCCAGGAGCCAGCAGGAGCTCAATGCCCAATGTCAGGGCATTATGCCCATGAAAACCCCCAAGCCACCCATCTGGGATGGTGGCTGGAAAGGCTCCCACACTATTTTCATTCTTAAGTGGGAACAAGACCCACCACTCCTCAGCCATGGGACCAAACTTCTATTTTATTTTATATTTATTTATTTTTGGCTCATGCCAGGTCTTTAGTAGTGGCATGCATGCAGGATCTAGTTCCCTGACCAGGAATCAAACCTGGGCCTCCTGTGCTGGGAGCACACTCTTACCCAATGGACCACCAGGGAAGTCCCCGGGATCAAACTTTTAAATACTGGTATTTCCATGGTTGCTCCAAAACCCATTCTGTGCTGCCAAGACAGATTCTCCAACCAGGCCATTAAATGGTCAAGATCAGGTTGTGTTAAAACAATTCCTATGCTGGAAAAACCTTCAAATAAAATGTCGAGTCTTTGTCCTAAAGAGACCCAGGAGTTCCTGCAGCCCAGAGGCCATCTCCACCTGAGAGGCTAAGCAGACCTCAGAGCAGTGGCGTGTTAGCACCACGGGCAGATCATTTTTAACATCCTCCTCCTCCTCCACGTGACAACTTTGAGCAATAATCAGGAAATGAAACAAATGATAATAATGGCCAGAAAAGGACAGGTTTTTCAGAGATTCATAAAAATCCCATTTCACAATTAATTTCAGAAGTTGTAATGCTGTCCATATATTTGTGTGTTTGGGATCCATTTTAGCTGCTTTCAAATGGTCTCCACAGTCAAAAAAAATTCAGCTAAAATATCTTCATCAGAAAATTCACCATAAATTTCTATTATAGTTGGTAAACTTCTGAAGTTTTTCTTCTGTAAAAAAATCAGAGAAGGGCTTCCCTGGTGGCACAGTGGTTAAGAGTTTGCCTGCCAATGCAGGGGACACGGGTCCGAGGCCTGGTCCGGAAGATCCCACATGCCGCGGAGCAACTCAGCCCGTGCGCCACAACTACCGAGCCCGCGTGCTGCAACTACTACTGAAGCCCGCGTGCCTAGAGCCCATGCTCCACAACAAGAGAAGCCACCGCAATGAGAAGCCTGCGCACCGCAACGAAGAGTAGGCCCCTCTCGCCGCAACTAGAGAAAGCCCGCACGCAGCAAAGAAGACCCAACGCAGCCAAAAATAAATAAATTAAATAAATAAATTTATTTTTTTTTAAAAATCAGAGAAAATGGCTGAATGACAGTAAATATTGGAATTACTTGATATGTTGCTTTAGAACGAGCATCCAGCTCTTGATGAAAACAATCAAGTCATTTAGACATTGTTCTTTTGAGTTCTTCTGGTATTGTCACATGGACAACAAAATGGAACTATCTCGTATTCTGTTTCTGCATGTTTACAATCATTTGCTATCACTGTTATTTTGACTCTATTGTTTACACACAGGAATATGTAGTTCTACAGAGTTTGGAACTGAAGGGTTTCCAAATCATTAGGTACTTATTCTGGAAACAAATGTCTGTGGGTGAATCCACTTGAGTTAGGGGCTAATTCTCCAAATAACGTCCATGTAGAACAGAATATTCATCAATAGACAAGTTATTTAAATGCGTTAATTTGAAGCATATATAGATATATTTAGATATAGATACAGATATATTTAAAACTCAACAAGAACCATAGCAATTATTTAGAACTTAGACCAACAAACGATTTTTTTTCAAGGAGGCTATTTTTATCACTGACATTGTTCAGGATTGCCAACACATGTTGATCATAAAAGGTAGACTGAATTTTAGTTTGTTTTATTGTTTTAAAATCTGCTACAATGTATCGCTTATTGGCTGCACATGGGATGGACAGATCCCACTGTCTGCTCCACCCCTGGGGCCCCACTGCTCAGATGAGCGGCAGGGATAATCGCAGCCCCTGGCCAATAGCGGGTCAATCTATGAGTCTTGCATTCAAAACCTTGCAAGGGGGACTTCCCTGGTGGTCCAGTGGTAAAGACTCCCCCTCCCAATGCAGGGGGTGTGAGTTTGATCCCTGGTTGGGGAGCTAAGATCCCACATGCTGCCAGGCCAAAAAACCAAAACTAAAAAACAGAAGCAATATTGTAACAAATTCAATAAAGACTTTAAAAATGGTCCACATAAAAAAATCTTGAAAAAAAAGAAAAAACCCTTGCAAGGGAAGTCTGGGTGAGAACTCACAAAGTAGAGGCCTGCATCCAGGTCACAGACCCATTTTGGGGGGCCTGTAGTATTAAAAAAATAAATAAAAATATAAACCCCAACAGACAGTACCTCAGTGTCTTCTGGCAGGGTGTGTGCTGTAATTTACCACAGTCTCTACCACTCCCCATTTCTACCTTGTCTGATTTGCCCACTTGAGTCAGCTGCCTGGCCCTTGTAGGCATCTGAGTTTGTGACCCCTACTTCATGACTGTTTCTAGCGCTGTCCTGATAGTAACCTAAATGTTTTCCAGTTATTTCGTTTTGTAGGGTCTGCTCTGTTCTTCTTTGCCCTCACTGACCAGAGCTCATGGGCCTCTTCTGAAGCCTTCAGCTCCACACTTCAGAGACCCTTTTCCCTCTTGTTTAACCTGGTGGTGCTCTTCCCTTACATCTCATGTCACCAGTGCCACTCTGCTTCAGGAAGGAGCACTTGGGCAGCCACGGAATGCTCCTTCCTGAGCATGAGTCAGGCAACTGCCTCCCTCTGAGTGGGAAACTTGGACTTCAGCTTCATCTGTGACCCCGCAGAGAGGCCAGCGAGGTGTGGCGAGCACGCACTCAGCCTCCCACACTCAGAGTCCAGCAAACAGCTGTCTTCCCTGGTTGGCAGGCGGGGAAACAGAGGGGGAAAACCACTTTCAAGCCCTGAACGTGCATGCCGAGTCCCACCCGTGGCTGGCTTAACCGAGCATCATGCAAGACACATTCCTGGCCAAACTGCCCCACACCAACTTGAACAAGTGCTTGCAGCCAGTGGTGTGTGGGAGCTGGCTTGTGCCAATTCCTGAAAAGCAACTGTTAAGCACTCTGGAATTTTACCAGCGAGTAGGTACCTTGAAATTAGCCCAGGTAGAAGTATTTACACCAAGGAAACTGACACATGTTATAAACCAGGGCTTTATACGGGGGGAGAGGGGGAGGCAGTTTACCAGCATACCACTGCTTTTAGCCCAACCCAACCTTTCCTTTGAACCCAGACAATGACTAGAAACTCTCACTTATGCTTTAAGAGAGACTGTACAGTGCAGTAAAGAGGTGGGCTCTGGAAACACACCACCTGGGTTCAAGTCTACCTCCTACCTGTGGGACCCTGAGCACACTGTGAAACCTCTGTGCTTCACTGTTCGCATCTCGAAGGTCGAGGTAGTCATAGCACCTTCTCACAAGATTCCATGGGCTTAAACGAGTTGATACATGTAAAGTACCCACAGCAGTGCCTGCACATAAAAGGCACTGCACAAACATTAGCTATTATTATTCTAAAACTGAAATATCTTTTAGTTCTCTTCTTTCAGCTGTGTAGTTAGAAGATGCAAATATCTAGTAACCAGTTTAAGGCCTGCATGGCTTGCTGAATATAAATATCACTAATATACACCCTTTCAGATGAGTGTATATCAAGTCAACTCATGTCCTCTTCCTGTCAAAAAAATAGCAATGACACATGGTAAAAAGCTTATTAATACAATTATTCCAAAATATGGGTATTGGTTTTGCATCTTAATCCCAGAATTAGAAAAAGTCTCCTCTTGTTAGTTTTTTGTTATAAATTCTGCTTTTCATTTTCTTCATTTTTAAAATGCAATGTATTTTTTACATGTTAACAGCCATGGAATCAGGATGGGTATTTGAACTGATGTGTACATACGACGTGACCATGTTTCTTTCTCCCGTGCTAAAAGCAGTTATTAAATTGATGATGGATCTTACAATCAGTGGTGTCTGAGAATCTGGGAAAGGCAGTAATAATAGTCAAGGGCAAAGTCAGGACAGGACCCAGGACTCCAGCATCCATGTCTAGTGTTGTGTCCCCAAAATGGACTTTTTTTAAATGTGCAAAGATTCATCCTCATTCTTCAATTAAAAGCACAGTGCACCATCCCAGGGGCTGAGATCTGACCACCAGAAAGGAAAGCACTAAGACAACGTGAAAGCAAAGGGGACGCAGGAACTAGGCTTCAGAGCAAGGGACAAGCACAGTTGTGCCAGGCAGAAAACACACACACCGCGCTGGTATTTGGTTCTACTCACCCCCTTCCTGGTTTCACATGTTTGGTCTGTACACCACACTTTCTCTATAATCTCAGTTTCCCCCACCTGGTTTCTTCCCCAAGCAGCTTGTGGAGTTTAAGAAGGAGAAATCAACAGAAGACTCAAAGGGCCCCTCCCCAGCTGTCTCCTGAGCACACGCTTCCCTCAGTCAGTCGCTCTGGGCACCTTTAACAACCACCGTGGGAGACCCCAAGCCATAGACCCTGGGGTGCACCTGTGTGAGGCTGAGGCACAGCTACTGGGACCCCGAGAGAGCTGCAGCCAGAGCAGAAGCCACAGGAGAGACCACGCACAGAAGCCAGTCTATCATCCACACGCCAATGTCTTTTGTTCTTGTTTTGTTCTTACTCTGTGTCCTGTGTCCCAGATCCCCAACAACACAGCAGCGGGAGGGGAACACGCAGAACACGCAATCCAGGGCCTGGCCCATGTGGATACGGCAGTGTTGGCAGCCCCGCCCTAGCCCTTTTCCTGTTTGCAGGAGCCAGGAGACCAGGTAGAAGAGGAAGAGGCACAGTCGTCTCTGGCACAGAAGGCCTGCAGTGCTTTGCAGCAGGAAGGCGGAGGCCAGCTCCACCCCCGCCCCGCCCCCACTGCCCCTTCCTGGCTCCGGAGGCACGCACATGGCAGCCATAACATGTGCCACTCAGCCTTCCTGCTACAGGGAGCAGGCCTGGCTGGAGGCCCCCGCTGCTGCCCCCCAGGATCCACCCCCAGGTCCACATTGAGCCCACACTCCCCAGGCCTACTCCCAGCAGATGCTGAGCATGGGGGTGGGGGAGGACTCTCCCCCAGGTCCCCAGGAGTCCTTCAACAGGCAGCTTTGGCTCGAGCGCTGCCCATCCACCTGCCTGAACCTTTCTCAGAGCTGCACTACTGTCTGAGACTCTTCCTACCTGTACAGTGAAGAATCTAACCTTGCCCCCAAAGTGGTCTGGCCTTCACCCTTGGCTCCCAGGAGATAATCTGTTTGCCTGGGGCCTTGGGCTGGCCAGAGAGTAACAGTGTGACTTACGGTAGGGACTGGCCAAACCAGAAAGACCAACAGTTTAATTTAGGGTGGGGCTTTGAGTCATGCAGTATCAGTCAACCTGGTGACTGAGATCAACTACATGGGCAATCGATGGATCATGCCTACATGACGGAGCCCCAGTAGAAGCTCTGAATACCAGAGCTCAGGTGAGTTTCCCTGGTTTGTAATACTCCATGCATATTGTTACACATCAGTGCCAGGAAAGTAATACATCTTGACTCCACAGGGAGGAGACCATGGAAGTTCAGAGTCTGGTACTTCCCTGGACTCTATCCTATGTACTTGATCCTTGCAGATTTTAATCTGTATCCTTTCCCTGCAATAAACTGTAACCACAAGTAAAATAGCTTTCAGTGAGTTCCCTGAGTTCTTCTAGCAAATTACTGAAACTTGAGGGTGGTCTTGGGGGCCTCTGAACCTGCAATTGGTGTCTGAAATGAGGGAAGTCTTGTGGCAACTGCTCCCTCTAAATTTTGCAGTTGCCCATGCCTCTCCTTCCCAGTCCCTGCACTGGGGCCCAAGCTCACCCCCTTCCTGGGCTCCCACCCTTTCATCATCCACAGACATTTCCCCACCAAATTTCTTTTGTGTTCAATCCCATCTTGGTGTCTCATTCTCAGTGGACCTGAATGAACGTAGGTGGTCTGTGAGCCACCAGCACTGGAAATGCAGATCCTGAGCTCCACCTCAGGCCCGCTGAGCCAGACGCCCAGAGGTGGGGCTGGGGATCCACCCTGCGGATGACCTGCCCACATGATGCAGATGCCACTGGCCTGGAAGACTGACAGTTTCTGAGCAGCTGCTGCAGTGAAGACTCAGAGAAAAGGCTGCCACCTGTGGGAAGTGAGCTTCTGAAGCACCACCGGGCTGCTGCCCTTGGTGTAACGCTAAGATCTCGGCGGCAGGGTAGGATGAGTGCAATGACTGTAGCAGCTGGTCCCACACATTAGGCCAGGTGCTTCCTGCCCCTGGCACCCCTACTCCTTATCTGAGGCATCAGTCCATCATCCTCACACTCAGCCTGCTCTTTGGGAGCCCATGCTTCAGAACATCTCCCTGCAGCATCTCTGACTATATTCTTTTTCCCACCAGGATACTGGGGCCCCAATTCCTTTCTAGGGCTTCTTGTAGGCCAACGTCACAAAAACTCAATCATTCCAAAGCCTGACAAACACAGGCCACTTCCTCTTTGCATTTCCTCGTACAGATTTCCATTTTTTACAATACTTCCATTTATTCAACAAATATTATAGAATACTTAGTACGTACCAAATACATACTAGAGTAATTGAACCTAACCCCTGAGTGGAATCAGCCCAGACACAAGGGACCAAAGAACCGCAGATCTTGAGACCACATAGGTACCTGATCTCGTAACAAGAATAATAAGGTGGCCAGATTAGTCACCTAGAGATTGTCCTAGAAATAAACGACCATGAAATCCAACAGGTGAATGCACTGCTGATGTGATTAAGGTGCCTCCAAAACTCCCCTGGGAGCTTGGTTGGTATGAATCAGTGCTCCTGACCTTGATGACCACATCTCTCATCCTTTCCTCCAAGACCTGAACCTAGATGGCTGAGGACAATAACCTAGACAAACAGCTCTTAACACCTTTTGGATTAGGGACCTCTTTGAGAATATGATGAAAGTTATGGACCCCTTTCTCCATAAATAGCATCATACATGAAAAATTGTGTATACATTCCAAAGAGTTCCATCCCCAGCTCACAGATTTAGCTTCAAGGATGTTTATCACAGCATTACTAATATTAGCAATTAAAAGAGAAAACTCTCTCTCTGCTCACACTTCTGACTCCAAATGTTTGTGAAGACCAAATATATATATTTTATTATGTCACAGTAATAAAAACATTATAAATGACCTAAATGTCTAATAATGGAATTAAGTATAGAATGTCCATATAATAATGTATTCAGAAGCCATTAATATCTTTTTAAATAGCCTTGCTGACATGGTAAGAGCTAACACATATTGCTTATCCTATGACAGACAAGATTTAAGTTCTTTAATTATATTAACTCATGTGATTCACACCAATACCCTACCAGGTATATTTTAATTTTACCCTTATTTTACAGATAAGGAAGCTGAGGTAGAGAAGTTAAGAAACTCACTCAAGATTATAGCATTATTAAGTGAATCCATTATTAAGTGGATTCATTATTGAATCCAGGAGATCTGAGTTTATAAACACACAAAGGTAGGATACAAAGCCACATGTATAATAAGATCCCATTTTGGTTAAAAAAACAAAAAACAAAAAACTGACTGGAGATCCCCTGTAGTGTTTTTAATATACATCCACAATTTCTTTGATTCTTTTTGTTTCAAGAGTTGGAAGTTAAATCCTCTCCCCTCGAGTGTGGACTTGACTTAGTGATTTTCTTCTAACAGAGTGTGGCAGAAGGAACAGGGTGTGACTTCCAAGAAGGTCATAAAAGGTATTGCAGCCTCCTCTTTGCTCCTTCTCTTGGATCACTTGGTCTGGCAGAAGCCAGCTGCCATACTGTGAAGACACTCAAGCAATCCTGCAGGAAGTCCACATGCTGGGGAACTAAGGCCTCCAGCCAACAGCCTCGTGAGTAAGTCACCTTGGAATCAGATTCTCCAGCCCCACGCAAACCATTCATATTGTTCCAACCCTATGAGAGATCCTGAGCCAGAACCACCCAACTAAGCTGCTCCCGAATTCCTGACCCATAAAAACTGTAAGATAATAAATGTCTTTTGTTTTGAACAACTAAGTTTTGGGGTAATCTATTATGCAGCAATAGATGAGTAATACATCCCTAAACTGTTAGCCATAGTGAGATTATGGGAATTTTCATTTTTAATTTTTTGTCTTATTTGTATCTTCAAATTTTTCAATAAACCTATATTATTGTATATCCAAACAAGCACATGTAAAATAATATATTAAAAAGACTAGAAAGAATAAAGAAAAGGACAGCCACCCACCATTCTGGGTTATGGACATCCCATCAATTACAACTACTCTGTGAGACGTTTGACTTGAAACATCTGAATCATCTTTTGCAACGTATGTTCTATTAACCTCACTGGGGATGAAGCTGTGAAAGGAGACGTTGTGGCTCTAAAGGCAAAATGGCTGAGCAGAGCAGGTCAACCTGGACTCCTTCCTGATTCCTGATGGAGTAGGGCAGGGTGGAAACAGCCCTGAATCTGTGCCCAAGAGAACTAAGATCTCAACTTGTATGCGGCCTCAGGCAAGTCACAAGGTCAGCAGGTCCATTTTCTCATCTGTCAAATGAGCATTACTTCTGCAGAATTCATTAAATTAGATATTGCCAAATATATACCATCTTAGTCTGTTTGGGTTGCTGTAACAAAATAGCACAGCCTCGGTGGCTTAAACAACAGGAATTTCTTTCTCACTGTTCTGGAAGCTGGAAATCCAAGATCAGGGTGCCAGCACGGTCACATTCTGGTGAGGGCCCACTTCTAGGTTCATAGCTGGTATCTTCTCACTGGTCTGGTATGTCCTTCTCACTCATAGCTGGTATGTCCTCACACAGTGGGAGGGGCCAAGGATGTCTCTGGAGTCTCTAATAAGGGCACTAATCCCATTCATGAGGGTCCCACCCTCATGATTAAGCACTTCCCCAAAGCCCCTCCTCCTCATACCATCATTTTGGGGGCTAAGGATTTCAATATATGAATCTTGGGGGGAAAAAAACATTCAGATCATAGCATTTATATTTATGATTATATGTAATATAAAATAGAAACATTACTTCCCTGCAAGAATGATTCCTGCAACATATGGTTTTGTGAATGTAATACCATGAGCTAACAACTCTTGTTTTTAAGCTTGCTTAGTTAATGCTGAAGTATTTTAAAATAAATTATAGATATCATGATATTTCACCCCTAAATACCCTCTCTAAAAAGTAAGAACACTTTCCTGCCTAATTGCCTGACATTTTGGCCAATCAAACAGCAAGAAAATTCAGCTAATCAGAATTCAGGAATGACTGCATTACCCTCACAAATACCTTGCTTATAAGCCTAGGTTATCTGGATCCTGTAATTTAATGGCAGCAACAGTTGATTGGTTGGCCCTTTGTAAATGAACTGAAATGGACCAGCTGAAATGGAGAAATATCCATACCTAGAAACTTACAATAGAATAGGTTTTATCCATCTACAATGTGAGGTAGGATGCAGCCTGAAGAGGTTACACAAGAAACAGAAGGGAGCCAGAAAGAGACTTCCAGTCCCTGCCAAGTTGGCAGATCAGGAGGGCTGCTGGCTCCCTTTCCCAAATCCAGGCTAGAGAAACTACAGAGGAAAACAGGGATTCCAGGAATTAACAACAATAGCAACAAGGCGTGAGAAGCCCCTGGAGAGATGGCTCAGAGAAGGGCCTGGCCTTGAGCCATTTCCTGTACACCTCACCAGACAAGCAGCCAGTGCTCCCAGGGAATATGTGCCCCCAAACAGGGCACTGTCACTCCTTCAGAAGAAAAACAGCAAACTACACACGCTGCTATCTGAAGAAGAAGCATTAGAATATGAACAAACAGAAAAACATCTAAAACAAGACTCAAGTAAAACGAAACAGATAAGACAGAAGTGATATTAAACAAAAAATTTAAAGAACAAGTAGAAATGGTATGTATGAAAACTCTAATACTGCATAATGGGCATAGGTCCAGGTGGGGTTGAAACAAGACCTAAGGACCAAGCCAAAGAGATAACAAAGTGGACCTGGACAGGGAGACTACGGAGCTGATTCACCACCTCCCATCCTTCCCCGACCCCAGTCTGGCGTTTGCCTTGAGAGCTTTCTCATTAAAGGGGTTGACAGAGAAGCTGGCATCCCTAATCTCTGGCGCACTTGCTCTGCTCTGCTTGCTGTCATTGGACCTGCACCTTGGAGGTCCCTCTCCCTTCCTACCTGGCCTTTTGGCCCAGTGACTCCAGGTGAAATCTCTCCCTTCTGATGCCCGACAGGAGGGACTGGCTACATAATCTGTGGGTCCCAGTGCAAAATAAAAATGCGAGGCCCCTCGTTAAAAAAATTATTAAGAATTTCAAGATGGCAACAACAGAGCATTAAACCAATGGTACGGCCCTTCTGAGGGTGGGTCCCCGTGCGACTGCTCAGATTGCAAGTCCACAAAGCCTACTCGGCCCACAAGGTTTGGGGGCTCCAGGGCCTGCCCAGCCCCACCCTTGCAGCTGGGAACGCGTGGATTCCACTTTTGTCAAAATCCACCCCAGGCCATCTCTCCTTGCAGCATTCTGGCCAAATCTTACCAGAAAGTTTTGCCTTTTCTCACCAGAGTCTTCCCATCAGATGAATAACCTCAGAGCAGCAGTTTCTCTGGGAACCTCTTGAGGCCCTGAATTGCTCCCAGGCAAGCACTCCCACCCACTCAACCTCCAGCCTCCAGCTACAGGGGTAGGGGGCTGCCAGCAGCCATTCTGGGGCTGGGGGGATGGGGTGTCACTACTAAAAAAGAAAAAATTAGGGCTCATCCCTTCCCTAGGGCCATCAGTTCATAAAACTGCATTATCAAAAAAGCCACCAGACTTAGAAAAATTTTGAGTCAGGCTAGGAAATTTTGTTTATCTGCTCACTGAAAAAAGTGGAAGGACAGTGAGGTAGCTCAGAGTCATTAAACCCCATGGTAAAAACCTAAGGGTTCTGGCATTTTTCATCCTTTCAGTGGGTTCTCATTGAGGCAGATGGGAAAGCCTGTGCACTGAGGGGGAAGGGAGGGTAAAACATATATATCATAAAGTCTAACCATTTTAACCATTTTTTAAATGTACATTCACACTTGGTGGTGCAACATCTCCCCTATCCGTTTCCAGAACTTTGTCATCAACCCAAACTGAAATTCTGTACCCGTTAAACAGTAATTCCCCATTCCCTCTTCCTCCCAGCCCTTGGGCCTCTCTATTCTACTTACCGTCTCCGTGAATTTGTCTATTCTAGGTATCTCATATAAGTAGAATCATACAATATTTGTCCTTTTGTGTCAGGCTTATTTCATTTAACATAATGTTTTCACTTACTATACACGCTGCAGCATGTGTCAGAATTTCACTCCTCTTTATGAGTGACTAACATTGCATTGTATGTATATATCGCACTTTGTTTATTCATTCGTCTATTGATGGACATGTAGATTGTTTCTACCTTTTGGCTATTGTGAATAATGCTGACATGAACGTTAGTATACAAGTATATGTTCAAGTCCCGGCTTTCAGTTCTTTTGGGTATATACCTAGAAGTGGAATTGCTGGATCATATAGTAATTCTGTGTTTAACTTTTTAAGGAATCACCAAATTATTTTCCACAGCAGCTCCGTAAGTTTTCATTCCCACCAGCACAAAGGCTCCAATTTCTCCACATCCTTACTAACACTTATTACCTTCCAAGTTTTTTGTTTTGTTTTTTGTTCATGTTTTTAACAGACGTCCTAATGAGTGTGAAGTAGTATCACGTTGTGGTTTTGATTTGCAATTCTCTACGGACATTAAGCATCTTTTCACGTGCTTATTGGCCATTTGTGTATCTCCTCTGGAGAAATATCCAAGTCCTTTGCCTTTTTTTTTTTTTTTTTTTTTTTTTTTTTTTTTTTTGCGGTATGCGGGCCTTTCAGCGTTGTGGCCTCTCCCGTTGCGGAGCACAGGCTCCGGACGCGCAGGCTCAGCGGCCATGGCTCATGCGCCCGGCTGCTCTGCGACATGTGGGATCCTCCCGGACCGGGGCGCGAACCCTCATCCCCCGCATCGGCAGGCGGACTCTCAACCACTGCGCCACCAGGCAAGCCCCCTTTGCCCATTTTTGAGTTGCATTTTTGTTGTTGTTGCATTTCGGAGTTCTTTATATATTCTGGATATTAATCCCTTATCAAATACATGATTTGAAGATATCTTCTTCCATTTTGTGGGCTTGCTTTTCACTCTCTTGATAGTGTCCTTGATGTACATAGTGGGGAGGTTTTTGAAGAAATAATATTAACATGGCAGACTACTGATGCCTAAAAAGGGTGCAAGATATTTTTCATTGGTCCCCCCCATCCCAGATCCACTCTCCAACCTTTCCCACCCTGCTTCCGTCACTAGGTGGCTGGCTTCTAGGTACAGCAATGTAGGGGTCCCTCGCCCTCTGCTTCCCAACTGGGTTAAGTCAAGAAGAGACATCATGAGGAGACCTGCAGGGCCACAGGTTGCCTGTACCTCTACCAAAGACGACAGTTCCTGTCAGGTGGCTCTATGATTTCCAGGTCTGGTAACTGGCTCACCCTTAAGGCACCTTAAGGCCTTTCACATTTAGGTGCAATAATGGCTCCCTGCTAACCCTAGCCTACAGATACTGCACCATGCATGTCTGTTTCCCTTAACCCTGAGTAGGGGAAGGAAACCTCACCTAGGACCCTCTTAGGGTCCCTGGTTGGGTCTGAAAATTAAATGGACAAAGACAGATTAACAGGAAAGAGTATACAAATTTCATTAAAATTTTACATGTACATGCGAGCCTTCACAAGAGAATGAAGATATGAAGAAGTGGATAGATCAGGAAGCTTTTATACCTTTTAGACAAAGAAGCAGTAAACTTGTCAAGATTTGAGAAAACAATGGGGTTTGGGCTTGGGGTAGTCCATAGTGAAGAAGTATCTAGGAAGATAAGGGCTAGATTAACAATATTTGTTTGTACAGATTTCGCTGCCCCAAATTCCCATCTCTAGTGATAAGAATGTTCCTCCTGGTATAGGGAGGGTACCTTTCACGTGGGAGTTCAAAATGCCAAGGTGTCATGTTTTAGGGTAGCTTGTCCTGAACCCCATCACCTGCCTACACCTTTGTAAGCATCTCCTTTCTTAAACTCTCCTCAATTACTCCACTTGAGCATTTCCTGCTGGAACACTGACTGATACAAATGGAAACACTTTAGAGGCACTTTAGAGGCAGGAAGACCACAGTTCAAGTCTTGGCTTTACCACTCAATAACCACTCAACCACTTAACCACTCAACCTCCGACAAGTTCATCTCTCTGAGCCTCCTCGTCTAGCAGGTGGAGAAAATGACCCTTACCAAATAGGGTTGTTGGGAGGATGGAAAGAAAGAGCAAACGTGAATACCCAGCATGCAGTATATGCTCAATAAGGGCTAATTCCCTTTCCTTTGCTGGACAAAGCTGGTCTTTGGCCCCTCTCCCAGCCTCCTTTTACTTCCCTGTTCTGCTGTTCTTATGTAGAGCTCCCTATCCTGGTGCTTCACCACTGGTCTGGTCAAGTCCTCACAATCTAGATCTCTTCCTTGCCACCTAAGTAGCCCCCTAAACAACCTCACAGACCCTCGTCTAAACCAGCACACTCAACTGTCCCATTCCTTTAGAAGTCTTCCTGCCTAATGGAGTGGGTGAAAACATGTTTTCCCAACAAGCTCATCCCACCCCTTTGCTCATGCAAACATGATAGTCTCAGGTAAGAAACATGCATAACTCAATTAAAATTCCAAACTCCTTGAAGTATATGTAAAGCTGAGAAGAAATGCTCAGGACACTTGGCTAGAAATTCTCCCACAGTCTGGCCCATTACAACTTCTGAAATCCTGCCAGACGTGTACTGGGATGGTGGGAGGCAGCACAGCAAAAAGCCGAGACTGAGAATGTGGCCTCTGGAGTTGGTCGTCCTGGGCTTAGATGCCAGCACCCCCACTCACTAGCTGTGTGACTTAGGCAAAGACCCAAACCACTCTGATCCTTAGTTTCCTCACCTATGAAATCAGGGTATTCATGGCAACTTCATAGGACGAGGGTGCTGATTACATAAAACAATCAACTGTAATAACAAAGTGCTGAGCATGGCTCTGGGTACATGATTCACACTCAATAAAATCTAGTTATTTCAATTCCACTCCACACTAATGTACTTAGAAGGATCCACAGGGCACAGTGGAGGCAGGCACTACAGGCAAATGTTTTATCATATTGTTTTTAAAATGTTTCTTTTTTGTTGTAAAGGTAATGACTATTCATTGTGTAAAGTTTGGAAACTATGAAAACATATAAAGAAAAAAATAAAAGTCACCTGTAATCTTGCATACAAATACAACCACTTTTCAGTGACTTTCCTTCAGGATCAATATACATTTATTTTCTTTCATGTGTATCTGTATTCACAGTTGGGTAGTTTTTATAAACCAAGAATTTTTATACTGATTTATCACTGCCACGACCTTTCCCCCATGTCGCTGGTCTTCTAAAACATGATTTTTAACTTAAGCCATATATTGGTTTAGTTGCACATACATCTTTAAAATCACGTACTGTATAAAATAACACACTAAAGTAAAAATACGACTTTCTTCCACTCTCACATTTCATGACATAATGTATTCAAAGTTTTCCCATGTCTCTTTCACATTTAGTGTCTCTGTCATCCCCTGAGCCACTTTTTGAGTCATCTCACAGTTTTCTATAGTACATTACCTTCTCTTCCATCTCAGTTGTTTCGAGTTATAGCACTTTTTGAATCTACTCGCTGTTACTGGAAATTTTATCCTAAAACACAAGTAGAACAGTTAATTCTACCTAAAACAGTTCTGTTTTTCTTTTTAAATACAATGTTAAATAATAGAAGGTAGATTTTTCATGTGCCATGTGATCTCTACAACGTAATTATTTATAGTTTATTTTTCAAATGTTACCTTTCTAACATTTGAAAAAAAACCTATTTGTATTATAAATACAAATCAGTATTATATGGACATGATACAGTAGCAAAAGAAAAGGTGATTTTTCACTGATTCAAAATTTTCCTTCTTAAGATAGAATGTACTTAATCTGTCCCCTATTAATGGATATTTAGATTCTTTTCCATCTTTCATGGAGTTTATATTTGAAATGGCTTGGAGAAGAGCTGGGAGAGAAAAAAGAATCAAGATCCACTTCAAGCGATAACCTCTATTTTTGACTGTTCTTAGCAGCATTCTGCTGACCTCCTCCTACCATCTTCAGAACTGATGTTCGTTGACTGTCACTAGTACTCAGGGGGCTGAAGTCCCAGGCCCAGGGATAGTTCAAGGTCAGAAAAGGAGCGGGTCGGGGCAGGGCAATAATTTGTCAACCAGCTCCGCTTGCCCCCTGCTAAACTCCAGATGCCCCGGGAGCTGCCAGCCGCAGGGATACAGCCCAGCAGGGGATCTGGTCATCAGGCAGATGCCCAAGCCTACACATCCCCGACTTCCTGCAGGCCAGTGTCCCACCCCTTTGCCAGTTCCTCATTTTATATAAATCAAGGTCTCAGGCCTCCAGGGAGTCACCAACTGAAGACAAGTCAGGACTGAAAAAGGAAAGAGAATTAGAACAGGGATAGTCAAGCAGAGGCCTCTGGCCCAACAATGTGACATCTAGGATTGGAATATCCCAACAGACAAATACACCATTGACAGGGGACTATCAGGGACACTGACAGTTGATACTCTGGAGTCTGTCTAGTGGAGTATAGAAGGAAACAGAGCATTTCTCTCCTGAAAATTCCCCCCAGTTGCCTAATACCTCCAGAATCTACGCAGTTCGCTTTGCCAAAGTCATCCAAACTGAGTGGCAGGATGAGTTTTTCGTGGCGATTGAGCATTTAGAATGCTCAGAACCAAGTGAGAGTCCAGAAGCAGCTGAGGAAGTTGGGTTCTGCCCAAAGGTGTGCTGGTAAAGGTTTAACAACAGGCTCTCATATGTGTGGGGTTGGGGGAGCCGGAGCCCCAGCAGTAGCACTTGCCAATTTCTATGGTGTGAATACTCCCATCATGGCCAATTTCCAGCTATGAACATGATGTCATTGAATGCAGAGTTGTAAAGAGATGTGCATTATATAATATTTCCACCATACAGATACAATAGGCAGAAATAACCTCAAGAGCATGGATAATAGCATAACAGAGTAAAATAGTTACGATGTGATAAGTTTTATGCATTTATTACCTTTCATTTTAATATAATTTATTTAATTATAAGCTTACATAATTTAATTTTTAATAACACGTGTTTGACGGCTTGCAAAACTTCTGAAAATCAATCAGTTTTCATGAGCTGGTGCAAGACAGCACACCATTTTGCCTCTCACCCTCCCCCATCACTGGCGTATCGTTAATCCCCACTTCACTGTAGAGTCAGGACAGCAACCCTGGGCAGAGTGAAAATGCCATGTTGAATCTGAATGGCATTTGGACTGTTTCCTCATTTCCCTACTTCTCTGATGACACAACCTGTATTAGTCAGGATTCTCCAGAGAAACAGAAACAATGGGATATAGATAGATGGTAGACAGACAGATACATAGAAAGATGAGACAGAGAGAGAGAAGAGGAGATTTATTACAAGAATTGGCTCACATGGTTATGGAGGCTAAGAAATCCCACAACCTACTGTCTGCAAGCCGGAGAACCAGGAAAGCCAGGGTGTAAGGCAGTCTAAGGCAGTCTGAGTCCAAGGGCTTGAGAACCAGGGCAGCCAATGGTATAATTCCCAGTCCCAGGATGAAGGTTTGAGAACCAGAGGGACACTGTTGAAAGTTCCGGAGTACAAAGACCCAAGAACCTGGAGCTTCAATGTCAGTGGCAGGAGAAGATGGACATCCCAAGTCAAGAAGACGGAGCTAGAATTTGCCCTTCCTTGGTCTTCTTATTCCATTTGGTTCCTCAACAGATTGGATGATGCCTGCCTACATAGGTGCAGGCAGATCCTCGTCACTCAGTCTACTCAATCAAATGCTAATCTCTCCAAGAAACACCCTCACAGACACACAGAAATAATGTTTTACCAGCTATCTGGGCATCCCTTCACCCAGTCAAACTGACACATAAAATTGACTGTCATACAACCCAAAACTCCTCTTTAAAATTTGTTTCAGGGCTTCCCTGGTGGCATAGTGGTTAAGAATCCGCCTGCCAATGCAGGGGACACGGGTTCGAGCCCTGGTCCGGGAAGATCCCACATGCCGCGGAGCAACTAAGGCCATGTGCCACAATTACTGAGCCTGCGCTCTAGAGCCCACGAGCCACAACTACTGAGCCTGCAAGCCACAACTACTGAAGCCCGCGTGCCTAGATCCTGTGCTCCGCAACAAGAGAAGCCACCGCAATGAGAAGCCTGCACATGGCAACGAAGAGTAGCCCCTGCTCACCGCAACTAGAAGGAAGCCCACACATAGCAGTGAAGACCCAACGCAGCCAAAAATAAATAAGTTAAATAAATAAAAGATTTTTTTAATTTAATTATAAAACTTGGCAGATGTGCAAATAAAAAATGCACAGACAATAATATAATGAGAATTTGTGATTTACCCAGTTTAGAAAAATACAACATGTCAAACTCACCTGAAGTTTTCTGTGTATCCTCCTCGTCACATCCCCTTCCCTCCTCCCCAGAGGGGACTACTGTCCTGAATTTGATGATTACCATTCTCACATTTATCTTCATAATTTTAGTACATGGTACATATATTACATAGTATATATGTATGTATGTATATACATGTATGTGTACATATGTTTCTAGTCTCTTTTTACAGATAGGAAAACACAGAACTCAGAGTCAACCTTGCTTGAATAAAAACATCTCTTTTATTAACTTTTTCCTTAAGTGTCTGAAGAAAAGAGCTCACCCAAAACAGCCTTGGTAGTGAAACTGGCCCCTTTATTTCTGGCCTAAGGACAATTTAGAAGGGTGGGTGAACAACCGCCTATTTCAGGACTGGAATAAATGCTAACGAGCAAAGGGGAGTCTTTTCTAAGACTTCCAGATGATGGCCTGTCTTCTGTTTCCCTGTGAAAGCCAGCAGCAGCAGACCATGGTTGTCACTAAAGATACCATCTTCTGGCTTTTCACAGTCTTTCTTTATAAATGCCACTATGAAGACATCTTATTCCATCATATTATTATGGAATCCTTTACTAACAGTAATTTCCGTCTAAGAGGTAAGAGTTTACATAGTATTTCTATCTTATCCCTTCTTAAAATGACAAATATTGACAAACATCAAGCAGGAAGATGTTATTAACGAAGATTGTCGTAAGCTAAAAATTACAAGAGGAAGATTTGTGATTCGTTATCGAACTTGATTATCAAAGTTTTTATCAAACGCTGTCAGATTCGTAAGCTGGGGAGAGACTGCAGCTTTATAACTTGGACCTAAATGTGCAAGAGCAGATGTAAAATCTTAGAATTTAACATCAGCTTTGAAAATGTTAAATTGAGAGTTTGAGCCTTTTTCACTTTATGAACTGGCACACTGTAGAAAGCAAGGGCTGTATTGATTTCTGACAGAAGAGGCCGTCTCTCAAATGGATTTGAGCCTTTTCATATTCCATTTCACTCTAAAGACACACTTTAACTGATGTCCTCTTCATTTCCATTTAATGTGTGTGACTTAATTGAAGAAGAAAGAAAACAGCTTTACAGAGAAGGAACTCTTCCTGAGAGCCTGTTGGGGTCACTGCGGGGGTGGAGAATATAACCAAGAAAATCTGCTCACTGACATGAAGTTCATGTTGCGGATTTTTTCCCCCAAGTGTTCTAGTTCAAAGCAGATTCAAAGCCCTTTCCTTGGGCTATTTTTGCAAAAGCCCAAGAAGAAAGTTGCCCTTTGTGTCACTCTTTAATTTTTTCACCAACCATCCCTCCCTGGAGAGGCCTCCTCGCCACCTCTGTCTGCCCACTTACTTGCCTTTCTGGGAATGCAGTGCTCTCACCTCAAGGTTTTGGGGATGGGAGGGCCTGGTGAGCAGTGAAGGACAACTTCTGGGAACCTGCTTATCTGGGCAGAAACTCACTTTAGAATCAGTTGTGCATGTTATGAGACAGATAACCAGGGTGGCTTTTATGCTCAGGATTCCAGTCCATTGGTGTCTGTGTAGAGACCCAACATTGGTTGGCAAAAAGGCTAAGCAGGTCTTAGTGCAGCCTGTGATCAAAGGATGTTGGAAAGGAGCCTCTACCCCAAAGATATCCTCTGTGTTAGTTTTCTACGTGTAATTCTGTTACAAATTATACAAATTTAGTGACTCAAAACAGCACAAATTTATTATCTTACAGTTCTGGAGGTCAGAAGTCCGAAATGGGTGTTACGGGGCTAAAAGCAAAGGTAGTGTTCCTTCTGGAAGCTGTAGGCAAGAATCCTTGCCTTTTCTAGGTTCTAGAGGCCTCCTGAATTTCTTGGCTTGTGGACCCCTCACTTCCATCTTCAAAGTGCATCAATACAACCTCTGCTTCTGGCATCACATCTCCCCTCTCAGCTTCTGACCCTCCTGCCTCCTTTATATAAGGACCCTTGTGATTCCATTGACGCTATAATCCAGAATAATCCCCATAGCTCATGAGCCTTAATTTAATCAATCTGCAAAGTCCCCTTTCCCACATAAGGCAACATATTCCGGGGACTGGGAGGTGCACATCTTTAGGAGGCCATTTTCAGCCCACCACACCTCCCTACTACTAACCTGAAATTATGCCATTTGAGAGACATTCCTTTGGGTCTTAAATTTCATTTGTTTAAGAATCCCTTTTAAGATGCAAACACTCCACTAACTTCCCTGGTGGTGCAGTGGTTAAGAATCCGCCTGCCAATGCAGGGGACACGGGTTTGAGCCCTGGTCCAGGAAGATCCCACATGCTGCGGAGCAACTAAGCCCATGCGCCACAACTACTGAGCCCGTGTGCCACAACTACTGAAGCCTGTGCGCCTAGAGCCCATGCTCCGCAACATGAGAAGCCACCGCAATGAGAAGTCCGCGTACCTCAACGAAGAGTAGCCCCTGCTCGCCACAACTAGAGAAAGCCCACATGCAGCAACAAAGACCCAACACAGCCAAAAATAAATAAATAAATGTATAAAAAAATAAAAAATAAAATAAATAAAATGCAAACACTCCTGGTAAAGGTGATGCCAAGGGTATCTGAGAAAGACCTGGCCTGCTCTTGAGTTCCCTCTGCCCTTAATTCTGCTACCCAATAAGGCTGAATTATGTTGGTTTATGGAAGCCACCACCCTGGCCCTAAAAACCATGAGACAATGAGGAAAATAAGATGATAAGATTATATAGGTAAATTCATCCCTTAACTGATCAGACAGAGATGGCCAGAGTCACCTTAAAGAAAGAAAATGAGCAGGAAGATCCCTGTGTAACCAGATCAAAGGAATTATTCTGGAATGTCTCAAGCAGAAGCAAGGTGATCTGACAAGGAAGCAGGGGAAAGAAGAGGCACAACGCTCACAGGCCCACATGCCCAGGCTCTCTGTCTACCTGTCCAGATCCACTCTCTTCCTTCTCTACCTCACTCTGTGATCTGAGAGGCTGGCCCCTCTCAAGCTTTTCATCTTCCAGCTGTGTTCAGATTGTGGAGGCCACAAGCAGGATCAGGGGACAGTAGGAGAGACAGGCCAGAGTATTTCCTCCCCCCATTCCCTCCCTGCTAGACTGTTTTGGCAATGGCCGTATTCCTCCACCAAAGGCCATGGATCCTGTGGAAATGCTCTCCCTTACAGCTGCAGTTACCGCTCTCTCCAGGTTCTGGTACTGCTTCTTTTTTCACCCTGGAGGTGGTAGTTACTCCCAGAGTTGCCAGATTGGAGACAGACTGGGGGTGATTCAACATCCCCTGTTGGTTTTGAGATATGTTTGAAAAGAATCCCTTCTTTAAACTCTCTGCAATTACTGTTCCCTTTTGAGCGTGCAGTTTTGTTTTCTTCCTGGGCCTAGTCTGATACCTGCCATGTCCTAGCACTGCCCCGTTTGACGGCAGCATGCGCCTAGCCATTGTGGCCCCAGACTTCCACGCTCAATGCCATTAAACTCTGGTCTTTACCTAACTCCCCCTGTGCCAATTCCGGAAGCCCTGAACAACCAGCTGACACCTTGATTCTTCACGTAGCTTCCCACCCCACGAGAGAGAAGGCACCCATCGGGCTAAAGGCAGCTTAGCAGGTTTGTGTCTTATTATACATTAATAAATCAGCTATTTTTGGTTTATATTTCTCTTTGAGCCATGTTACTGTAGGTCATCCTTGTTGCATCCAATCAAACTTGGGGCATGAGAAGACAGTGTCTGGACTGGCAAGGCTGGAAACAGACCAGACGCTGGACCACAGGAAATGCCTGAAGGTCAATGCCACCTTGCAAGGTTTCCTGGTAGCCAGGCCTTTTGGTGTCTCCTGTGATGTCTGTCTCGGCACACACTTGCTTTTAGACTTCCACAGCCTTTAATATCCTTCACTGGGCTAACACTGTATGATCCTCCCACAGACTGTTATCAGCTAACACCTTGCAGGGATTATGACAGCTGGCTCAGAGCAAGAACGTGTAGAAATGGGACATGGCTCAATGCCCAGAGGAGGGAAGGAGGTAGGAGGGGGAGAGGTGGGGTGAATCTGAAGCAGGACGAGGCTGACAATAAAGGGGCGGTCAACTCGATTTGTGTTACTTTTTTGCAGCTGTTCCCTGGAGCTCTCAATCCCTGTCCCCTCTGTGGGTCCAACTGCTAATGTTGGCTCTGCCACTAACCACCTGTGCAAACCTTATCTTCTTCAGATAATGATTTCTTCAACTGAAAAAGGAATGCTAAAGACCCATGAGTCTATTCTACATGCATTTAGAATGTTACATTCAAGTATTTTTTTTTAAGTATATCAGAGCAGCATCTAGTTGGGAAGGAGAGATTGAGTTTAACATGGGTTATTTAGACTTCAGGTTTAGAGCACAGGAGACTGAATGAATTTAGGCTTGGAACCCAGCTCCACTACTTAATGGTGACCCTGAGCAAGTCATTTAACCTCTCTGAGCCTAAGTTCCTCATCTGTAAAGCAAGAAAATGCTTCCCAGCTTGCTCAGTTGTAAGGATGATATGAGATAATGTCTACGTACCCCGGACGTAAGCCAGGATCTCATATCCCCCAGGCTCTGCACAGAGTTACAGTTGAAGAAGACAATTCTAAAACCAAATGGAATTTATAAAGTTTTCTAATCATACCAGCAGCACTCGAAGAACATAAAAGGGGATCCAATTCACTTGAGGAACATAAAAGGGGATCCAATTTATAAACCACAGCATAAAAATAATCTTTTCCTCTTCTGCCCAATTCCCCTACCTCTCACCCACCTACTACGTCAGAACCTCAACTCTAGAAATCTCACAAAACTCTCCCAACACTAGACTTGTCAGATTTAGCAAAACAAAACAAACAAGAGAAAGGATGCCCAGTTAAATGTGAATTTCAGATACACAACGAATCCCTTTTTTTTTTTTTTTTTTTTTTTTTTTGCGGTATGCTGGCCTCTCACCGCTGCGGCTTCTCCCGCTGCGGAGCACAGGCTCCGGACGCGCAGGCTCAGCGGCCATGGCTCACGGGCCCAGCCGCTCCGCGGCATGTGGGATATTCCCGGACCGGGGCACGAACCCGCGTCCCCTGCATCGGCAGGCGGACTCCCAACCACTGCGCCACCAGGGAAGCCCCAAATCCCTTTTTTCAGTATAAAAATTTCCCATGCAATATATGGGAGCGTACTTATACTCAGAGATTATTTGTTATTTATCTGAAATTCAAATGTAACTGGTGTCCTGTATTTTATCTGGCAACCCCAACTAACACCCAACCCACAAAGGTTTTTTTCTGCTTTTCATTCTTCCCCATCCCATGTTTGTTATGTAGGTTTGTCACAGCAAAGCCCATTAACAATTCCTGGGAAATAAAAATAGAAACTGGGTAATAAAGCCTAACCTTTCTTTTTTTTCTTTTCCTTGGTGCTTCGTCTAGTTTCCCTTGCTCACGGGGTGCCATATGAAGAGGTCTCGCGCGCTGCACCTCAGGCCACAGCTCCCAGTGTGACACGCCTGCACCACCACCTCAGCTGGGCGGGGCTGGGCGCAGAAGCGGTGAGCACGCCGTTCAATTCAAGATGGCGGCAGCGGGCCGAGCGCAGAGATGCTGCACCCGGCACTGCGAGCTGTAGCCTGAGCAGCCCAGCTGTAACAGATCCCGCGAGAACTCGCTTCCCTGCCTGCTGATGAGATCCCTATAAAGCAGCCCCCCCGGGGCCTTTGGGGAGAGACTGTGGTAGAGAGCAGCGGTCGACAACTTTTTTGGCATCACGGACGGGTTTCATGGTAGACAGTTTTTCCACGGACGGGGGTGGGGGGATGGTTCAGGCAGTAGTGCGAACGACGGGGAGCGGCAGATGAAGCTTCGCCCGCTCACCTCCTGCTAGGTGGCCCGGTTCCTAACAGACCATAGACCTGTACAGGTCCGCGACCCGAGGGTTGGGGACCCCTGGTCTAGAGCACAAGCTTGTGCTTCTCCATTCTTGGATCCAAGAATAAGGCTTTCCTTTGCTTCTGAACCAAACTCAGTCTATTCTATTGGCTCCAGTGATACTGGGCAGGGGGATCCTTATTGGGTCCCAATTTGAAAATGTCAGTAACAGGTTAACTCACTAAGTTTCTCTCCCTTCATTTTTTTTTTTTTTTCCTTCTACACTTTCCCCAGTACCAGCCTTGTCCACAGCAAAGGAAAGCTTTGGAGCTGTCCCAGCAAGAAGATTCCTTTCCCTTCCCTCCTGCCTCTCCGGTCCTGCCTCTCCGTACCCTGATTCTATATCTTCCAAAGCTCAGTAGCCAGGAAGACTCTGAGAAGGCAGGAGAGAGGAAGAAGCTAACTGTCAAAGAGTAAATTTTTGTCGGGGTTAGGGAGTGAAGGCATCACTCTCACACATTCATAAAGAAGGTACTTAGCCCAGGGTCTGGAATATAGTAAACACAGAGGGCACACCTGCTCTTACCCCAGCTCCTCCCCATGACTGCTACTAGGGAGACATCCTTTCCCACCCACCCAGCCCAAATCTGCAGCCTCGTTCTTTATAGAACACTCTAGGAAGCTTAAAAGCCTAAAAGAGGCCTGCCCATCCCACTGCTCCCACACACATACTGTGGTGGTCCTAAGTCCCCTGGGGCTGGATCCACACCAACTCACAGTCTCCCGATTCCAGGAACAGTCTCTGCTCTGCTGCTTAGGAGCCCCAGGTAATCACAGCATCACTCTGTTTGCAGGGTCACATGACCCACTCTGCTGGCCACCCAGGAAGTTCAAGATTTCCAAAGCACCCAATGAGCCAGGGGCGCCTTCCAGGACAGTGGCCTTGGTTCTTGTTCCAGATGCTGCAGCCCCACTGCTGCTGAAGACAGTAATGCTCCTCCATTCGGGGCCACCTGAGGGAGTTAAATTCCCGTTACAAAGACAAAGCCCACTGAACTGGAAGAGAGTGGTCCTGAGTGCCAGCAAGAGCCTTGCCTCAGTCCCAAAGGGGTGCCGGGTCCATTAAAGCTTTGCACGGCTGATTGCTCACCTGTTCTTTATTTTCCACTTCACTCAGTGCACTAAACAGTGTCCTGGAGAGAAGGACCCAGCAGAACAAACCAATAAAATTGAACATTTCCCCCTCAATGCTCTTTGAGGCAGACCCTCCAGGCTGACTTCCCTTTTTTCCTTCTAAGAATGGGAATCCAATCTGAGACAGGTCAGACCCAGGGCTTTAAAAAAAAAAAAAATTGCCACCACATTCATTTCCCCTTATAACTACCAGGGGGTTTCTCTACTGTTCTTTCTTCTTTCTATATCATTGCTACTTCCCAAAAAGCATCACATAAAAAACAAAAAATAAGCTGAGCTGCACGGGACACTTTCTAATTTCAATTCATTTCAACAAACATATGCTCTGAGGAATCAACCCAACTTGGAGGATACAAACTAGGATAAAGCCAGCACCCATCCTCCTGATGCCCACAGTTTTGTGAGAGACCCAGATGTAAGCAGCACAAAGCAGGCCTGCCCTCACAGAGAGGAGCTGTGTGCACGGGGAAGGGGGTGGGGACAGGGCAGGGATGAGAGCTGGATTTAAAAAGAGGAGCAGTGTTATTGTGTGTCTGCTTTGTTATTGTGTTGTTTTGTTCTGTTGTTTTGGTTTTTTTACTTTCTTTCATTTTCTATTCCCCTACTCTTTTTGTCATCAAGCCCATCCCCCAGGAAATGGGATGGCCGAGCTTGAACTTCATAATCCTCCAAACCCCTCAACATTTCCCCCACCTCTGACTCCAGAAAACAGACCATTTCATCTAGCTGTTCCTATAGGTCGTTCTGTCCATAAGAGGTGCAGTATGCAATATATATTTTTTTAATTGAGCATTTACTATGGAAAGCACTGAGAAAATGGCTCTGGAAAACAGCCATGAGCAAAACACATAGACCCCACCTTCATGGAGCTTACAGAGCAGCGTTGAGCATAAAGTTAAGGTTTTAAATGCACACACTTTGGAGTTGAAAAGAGCTGAGTTGTCTTACCATGCATGAGACTGTAGGCCAATTAAATTCTCTGTGACTCATTTTGCTGATATGTAAAATGGGGACAGTAATACGCAACTCAATGGTTTGTTATGAGGTTTAAATGAGATGTGCGTAAGTGCTGGGTGTGTGTCAGCATCTATTATTAGTGTTTGTGGTGGTATTATTGTAACACATATTTCGGCACCAAAAACGATAATGCTGACATTACTGTGCTTTGCTGTTTTCAAGTTGTTTCACATGTGTCTGTTTCATTTCATCAACAATATCATAAGCTTCTTGAGGGCATGACAGCACATGGTAAGTATTCAACAAATAGCTGTTGATTTTAGGTTGCAGGAGAATGTGTAATTTTTCTGTAAAACCACTGAGGTTTCCATTTTAGGCAAGAGCAAAGGGGTGTCAGAGAATCTCCATGACTGAAATGCCAAATGCACCCGTTTGCTCAGCGAATAAAGCAGAGGGAAGGATCAAGTGAATTCCAAGTGGGCTGTGACAGCCTCCTGTGACAGATAGCCTGCGGAGCAGAGGAGAACACAGCTGAATAAACCCAGGCATAGAGAGAAATGAGTGCAGCCATGGGGGCGCCCGGTGGCATGAAAGATAGTGGGCCAGTGTGAGACTGGAGAGGAAACCTCATTACTTCCCAGAGAGAAGCAGGGGCTGCTCTTCAGGTGGAGTGGTGCTCAGGAAATTCCAGAACATGGTTGCATGAGAATCCAATGGAACAGCTACTGAGTGGCAACGACCAACTCAGAGGGTGGGGAGGTAAGTGATCAACAGATGCATAATTGAGTGGAAGGATGCTTCTTTTCAACACCCACCCTCACCCCCTGCCATCCTCCACCTTAGAGAGCCAGGTTCCACTGGAGAGAAGCCTGTGTGATACGGAGAGATTGGGAAATGTTTGTTTTCCTGGGAGATCCCACAGATGACTGGAGGATAGAAGGTGGCCAATAGATATTTACGCATGATTATTTGAATTCTAAGAATCAGAAATCTATAATGCAGTGCTATAAGGGGATTATCTAGGCCTGTCTCTTTGTTTATTGGGTGGAAAACTGGTCCAGAGAAGTCAAGTGACCTGCCCAAGGCCCCGCAGGTCCTGAAGTAGCTGGGAATCATAGATCAGATTGCCCACGTCTGGGCTCATTGCTTGTTCTTTAGGCAAACCTGTCCGCAGTTAGCAGCGTCTCTGTCTCTCGTGGCTGGAGCCTCAGCAGCACCTCGACCTTCATTCAAGCTAAGGTGGCTTCACCATGGTGCTTTCCTTTTCCCAAATTCTCCTCCAACCTGGATTACATAGCTGCTGTGCCTTGTTTCCTCCCCCCTCTGGTTCTAACCACACCTCTTTCAAAGTGTGAGAAACCTTAGTGATGAGCCAACATTCCTTCCTTCACCGAGCAGAAGCCTCGGTCCAGCTTAGCTCTTGTTATTAACACTGTCATTATCATTATTATCATTTGGGCACCAACTACTAGCTAGGCCCAGGCAGTGACAGGCCAACGACTGAGCTGGTCCCCCCCTGCCCGGCACTTAGAGCCCCTCTGTCCCCTGGCAGACACTGCAGGCCTCCTGCAAGCCTCCCACAGCCAGGAACAGGAAGAAAAAAAACGAGTTGATGCTGGCCTGAGCTGAGTCATAAAGACTCAGACCGCAGAGTCTGAAGGAAGGTGACTGGATCGTCTGGGCTTTGTGAGCAAACAACTCAGAGGCTGTAGGAAGATCACTCCCGGCCCCTCCTGGTGACAGAGTCCCTGCAGGTGATCTGCAGGGCCCAGGATGAGCTGGGGCTCCTCGAACCGGCGTTTTATTGCTGATTTTTAAAAACTGCCAGTCATTGCCAATCCCTGTTTTACACCTTTTAATTGTTTCTAAATTGTGTGCTCTTTGCCCTGAGGTGATTGGAACACCAAGGGCAGCACTTTATAAAATAAATAGATAATGTATTTGCTTCCCTGCAGGATGGAGATGAAGCAAGCAGGAATGGGTGGGAGGAGACACAGAAGGAAGCCTTCTGAGGGTGTGCAGGGTGCAAGGCCTCCCTCTTGGCAGGACCTTCCTTCCCTTGTTCCCCCTACAGTGCTACACTGGGCTTCTGAGCGCCAGCAGGAGCCAGAAAATTGGAAGCTAGGAAGTTGCCTGGAGTCATTTGGAAACGTCTATGGGCTTTGCTGTTGCCCACCAACCAGGCAGAGCCACCGTGAGAAGATGGAACGAAAGGGACTGTGTCCTTGTGGAGCCTCAGAGAACATAGGAGGGGAGAAGTAGGATTAAAAAGGAAAATCTAGGGCTTCCCTGGTGGCGCAGTGGTTGAGAGTCCGCCTGCCGATGCAGAGGACGTGGGTTCGTGCCCCGGTCCGCGAAGATCCCACATGCTGCGGAGCGGCTGGGCCCGCGAGCCATGGCCACTGAGCCTGCGCGTCCGGAGCCTGTGCTCCGCAACGGGAGAGGCCACAACAGTGAGAGGCCCGCGTACCGCCAAAAAAAAAAAAAAAAACGAAAATCTAGACCAGCAATTCCACTCCCAGGTATACATCTGGAAAAAACAAAAACACTGATTCAAAAAGATACACGGACCCCAATGTTCATAGCAACACTATTTACAATAGCTGAGATATGGAAGCAAACTAAATGCTCATCAACAGACAGATGAATAAAGAAGATGTGGTATATATATATGCACAATAGAATATTAGCCATAAAAGGAATGAAATTCTGCCATTTGCAACAACGTAGATGGACTTAGAGAATATTACACTTAGTGAAATAAGTCAGACAAAGACCCTATGATATCACATATGTGGAATCTAAAAAATATTGATAATACAAACGAATGAACATAGCAAAACAGAAGCAGACTCAGAGATATAGAAAAAAACTAGTGGTTACCAGAGGGGAGAGAAAAGGGGAGAGGGACAAATTAGGGGTATGGGATTAAGAGAAACAAACTACTACGTATAAAATAGATACATAGATAGCAACGACGATGTATTGTATAGCACAGTCAATTATAGCCATTAGCTTGTAATAACTTTTAATGGAGTATAATCTGTAAAAAAAACTGAATCACTATGCTGTACACCTGAAACTAATATAATATTGTAAATCAACTGTACTTCAATTTTTTAAAAAGAAAGAAAAAAAGAATAATCTAGAACATCTTCCCCAACTCCAACTGAAAGGCCAAAAGGCCAACCAGGAGTTGCTGACAGCCTCATTGTATTCCTTGCAAAGTGGCCAATTCAGCCTGGTGATTAAGAGGGAGAAAGTTCTTTGGGAGCTTTCCTGGTGGTGCATTGGTTAAGAATCCGCCTGCCAACGCAGGGGACATTGGTTCGAGCCCTGGTCTGGGAAGATCCCACGTGCTGCGGAGCAACTAAGCCCGTGCGCTGCAACTACTGAGCCTGCACTCTAGAGCCTGCAAGCCACAACCACTGATGCCCGCAAGCCTAGAGCCTGCGCTCCGCAACAAGAGAAGCCACCACAGTGAGAAGCCTGCTTGCAGCAACGAAGACCCAAAACAGCCAAAAATAAAATAAATATATTTATTAAAAAAAAAAAAAGGGTTCTTCGGGATCAGATCTGGATTCCAGTCCCCTGCTCTGCCACTTACTTGATGTGTCATTTTGGGCAAGTGGCTTCACTCTTCAGAGTTCTAGTTTATTCATCTTAGTTAATTAAATGGTGATAAAGAAGGCAAAAATACCTTATTCATATAAATGTTGGGAAAAGCAAAAGGAGATGGATAATCCAAGTAAAGTGCTTACTTTGCCCAATGCTGGGCACATGGCAAACAGTAAATATTAGTTATTATTGTTATTATGTATTTAGTGCTGTATTAGGCAATCATGGGAGAGGCAAAAAGAGCAGAAATAGTCACTGTCACTGAGAAATACGTTCTCCAACATCCCACCCTGTCTCTTCTCTGCCCACCAAATCTGATTTATGTTCAGAAGCTTCTCCAGGGAGTGCAAAGAGCCTGGATTTGTGCCCCAGCTCTGCCGCTCCCCAGCCCTATGCCTCTGCATACATCACCTAACTTCTCTGAACCTCAGCTTCCTCTTCTGTAAAATGGAAATAGTCATAAAGACTCTGCCTACTTCATAAGGTCGCCATAAGGTTCAAATGTGATTATGTGTGAATATGCCTCAAAAGTTGTAAAGTTCTGCAAAAATTAAAAGTTATGATCCTACCCAATCCTATAGGTTTCACTCAAGCCCCACCTTTTCTGAGTGAAATCCAATTCAAACTGTCTTAAGTGGGAAAAAAAGGATTTTCTTAGCTCTTGCAACTGAAAAATTCTGAAGTAGCTGGCGCCAGGTTTCCAAAAGACAACCTTTTCAGAAATCTGGTTCTCTCCTTTTCTCAGCTCTGCTTTCCTCTATGTTGCCTTTATTCTCAGGCAAGCTCTTCCTGTGAGGTGGCAAAGACAGCCACAAGCTGCTCTGGGCTTGCAACCTATCAGCTCAGCAACCCAAATAGAAACCATCCACCCCTTTCTTGAAAGATCCAGCAAAAGTCCCAGAATTGAGTCTCAGGGGCCTGACCCAGGTCCCGTGCCTGTTTATGGCCATTTCACCTGTGGCCAGGAGAATGGAATATGCTAAGCCTGGGTCATGTGCCAGGTGATGAGGTCATTCCACCCCCAACCACATAAACAGAATGAGAGGAGGTGGTCCCTTAGAAGCAAGGCAGGGCGATGTTGCTAACAGAAGGGAGAAGGAGATTCTGGACAACAACACGTCCACCACACACAGATTTTACTCTTGTATTTTCTGGTGCGACGTAGGAAAAAGAAGCAAGAGACAAACAAAAAAATCACAGAGAGCAACCAAACACTTGCTTGGTGGTATGCGGTTGAATCAACAGTTTCTTTCCCTGGAAAACTCTGCCTAGTAATATGACTTCAGGGAAATGAAGGTCCCAGCCCATTTCAGGAAGAGAACCCTCCTCTTGCTGAGAAACACAATGGTGAACGATAAAAGGGAAGAGAAACCTATTTCCTGACTCATTAAAGCAAGAGAGTATTTAATAAATAGTATTTGATGATAAAGTTCTGACAAGGCCACTCACTTAATAACCATGATTCTGACTCTGATTCCTATTTCACTTAAGAATCTGCATGACCCCAGAGTTCCGGCTGCTATTAATAGAGGTCATGTTTTGGGCAGGCTGCCTGAAGCAGGTTCTGTGCACAGGAGGTGGGTGGGGGCCCCATGAAACCACAATTATTTCAGTCTAAGTCACAACATCATTTCAGCCCAATTCCACTTCCCGTAGGGGCCTGGCAGACCCTGCCATCCTATCACTACTTCTGCCTCCTAAATAACACTTATTTTACTGTTTTATCGTATTAGAAAAGCTATATTACTTTTTGAGTTTCCTGAAAAAAATGTACATACTTATTTCAGGAAACTCAAATAAAAGCATCAAGTCCCCATATACTACTCAGTCTTGTTGCAAATCCTCACATCTTTTTCCAGGCATATATAAATACAGTACATAAGATTTTTAAGTGAGATCATATTGTTTCATAACATATACTGGGAATACTTCTCTATGCTTATGACACCCTCCTATAGCATCAATTTTAATAAATTCAAGTTTTTTTATTATATGAATGTACCACAAATTATTCATACAGGCCCCTAGTGTTGGACAGCTAGATTGTTTCCAAATGTTACTATTATGGTATTCTCTGGAGACATTAAAAAGTAAAATGAATGCACACCTAGATGATGGGGTTACAGAAGGGAGATATAATGGCCAAACAGCTAGGGTAGGAAATATGGGGCTCAGTACAGAAAAGGAACTATGAGAAAAAAGAGTTGTTCTCAGAAAAATATTATTCCTGTCTGACATCATGTAGACCACAGCTGGAATCCTGGAGTTTTTCTGGGCTCTGCTCCCAGCTCAGTGGAATTTTTGCTATTTGAAGAAGCTTTATCCATCTGGGTCCCCTTATCTCCATCTGCTAATAATGGATGGGTCACTAATTCCATGAGCTTTGATTGTATATGTTTTAGTTAACTAACTAGACAATAAATCACCCCAAAACTTACTGGCTTAAATCAACCAGCTCATTTGCTTATGATTCCGTGGGTCGGCAAACAGGGCTCTGTTGGGTGGTTATCCTGCTCTGTATGCCACTGGTTGGGGTCACTCATTTGGCTTCATTTACTTGGTGGCTGAGCAGGTAGGTCTAAGAAGATTACTCACATGTGGGGCACCTCAGCACTTCACCACATGGTCTTTCTCTCTCCACGTGGTTAACTTGGGCTTCCTCACAGCATGGAAGTCTCAGAGTAGCCAGACTTCTTCCATGGCAACTGCTTCCAAGGAGGACAAAATTGGAAGTTGCTGATGTCTTTAAGCCCAGCCTTAGAAGTTACACTGTATTACTTCTAGTGCACTCTGTCAAAGCCAGTCTTAGGATCAGTCTAGACTCAAAGAAAGAGGACATAGACTCTACCTCTTGGTGAGAGGAGAGGCAGAGAATTTGCATCCATCTTTAACCTACCACAGTAAATATCATGAGGACAAAAGGTTATAGGTTTCATCTGTAATGAAGAAAAATGGAACATTATCATGTTGCAAATCACTAAGTCCCAAGTATGGACTCAACCAGCTAAAAGAGTTTGCCCCAATTCTGAGCAATTAACCAAAAGAGAATCTTACCAGGGTGGCATGTGGGAAATGGAATCCCTGGCAGAACTCACAGGAGACAACAGTAACACTCATCCTGACCCACTGTCCCCACCCACAGTGCTGGAGAAGGGTACTGGGCCATGGGCATCTCTCCCAACTCCTCCCTCTGCCGTGGAGCTTACTTGTCCCTGGGCTCCAGCAAGGCATCTGCTTCTCCTTTTGCAGATTCCTTCCTCACTCCTTAAATATAGCAGTTCCTTCCCAAGTCTATGTTATATGAGTTTTGAGATCTTAGTAAGAACTTTTTTTTGTTGAAATTACAAATATTGGTTCTGAAAGTGTTGATATGCTTCCTCAGACTGGTGAAATAAAAGAAGGTATAAGTTGCCCTATGAAAATAATGAATTTCCTATGTAATAATAATAATATTTTAAAATAATATTTTTCCATATAGGAGACTTGAAAAAAAAACTAAAATCCCTCTCATGTCATTGGGCCCTAGAGGTCTGATGGAAGGACCCTGACTATCCCCGTCACAGTTACTGGGATGGCACAGGGAGTTTCTTGGTCACTCCCACTTCTATCTGAGAGCTAGTTTTATAGTTTCTTACAGGTTTGTCCCAGTGCTGAGCATGGTCTAAATTTTATATCAAGTCATTTATTGCCTGATTCCCACTTGACTGATAAAAAAAAAAATGCTGCTACCTGGTGTATAGTAACTCTGAAACAAAGCCATGTGGCGGTAGTATGTGGGCAAATGGGCCACATGATGGCAGGAAGTTGGACCCTCTATAATCTGTGCACAACTTCAGACCCAGCCATGGAGGTCTACCTTCTCTGCAGAAACATACAGACTGTGGCCTCTTTAAAAAGGGCTTACACTTAGTGTCTTTACTTTTCTCTCTAAACTGATCAGATTAGAGCTGACCAGCCCTTAAATATTTAAAGTTTCTTTTTCACGGTCCAGCCTGAAGCCTTGTGCCTATTTGACTTGTATACCTCATATCTAGCTGATGGTTGATTGAGACAAATATCATCTTTTCAGAACTGAAAATGACTCCACTTTTTTCCTTCCCTGTGCCTCCCTCCAATCACAAGGCAGTGGTCTAAAAGCTGAGGGTGGAACAGATGCCCACTTCCAGGGGTGAGGGGAGCTTCTACCCCACCCATCCCTTAGGCTTCTCTTGTTATTGTCCCTAGACCACTGGGAAGAAATCAAGACATTATTTCATTTGATCAGAATCACTTAGAAATAGCAGAACCATTTTCTGCTTCACTGCAGCTCACAATATTGAGATGAATGAATTAAAGTAAATGCCTACTAGAGAAAGCAGTGGAGTGAATTTTAATGCAGCACATGGAAGACCTTCCTTTGGAATCTTTTCATGTCATGACCATTGTGTAGACATTGGGGCATGTGCTTTGGGACTTGTATACCAGGTTCTTGGCCCTGGATACAAGCTCTGGTCAGGCTGAACCAAATGTAGGAAGATAGGGCACTGGGCCTCACATGGTCCTCCCATCCACCTTGCCACCTTCTAAGTCTGAAGTTAGCAGGTTTCCACATACTGAGCTTCCTTCCGTGCTCCCAGAGGAAGAAAGCGCCCCTTTTGTGGAGAGATGTTGTGTCCCTGATAGAAAGGGCTCATTCACCAGGTACCAGAGTGTTTGGAAAGATTCTAGGAAATAAGAGGAAAGAGGTTTGTGTGTGTGTGTGTGTGTGTGCGTGTGTGTGTGTGTGTGTGCGTGTGTGTGTGTGTGTGTGTGTGTGTGTGTGTGTGAAGGGGGGGTGGGTGTGAAAGAGAGAGAGAGAAAGAATGAGGGTTCGTTCCCTGGCTTTCTCACATCGTAGGCTGGCTCTCAGCTCTCACTGAGCTGGGTCAGTACATCCCACCCAGGCCACGCCCTCCCTTCCCTCAGAAACCTGAAAGGAGTCACTAAGGGGCGTTTGACTTCATTTCCCGGTCTGATCTGGGCATTGTAACAAATGACTTTATCCTGGCTTTATGTTTGGCCTTTGGTGACACCCTGAGGGAGACGCTGCATCTTCCTCACGCACACAGGCACACATAAAGTACACCCCCCTCACACTCCCCCATCATGGCAGTACTTTCCTGCTCTGTGCAGGAGCTGTGAGGACCTAAACACTACAGTGTAGCATCGGTGTGCAGGAAAGAAAAGAATGGAAGGAAATTTCACTTAAAACGACTTTGAGTCTGAAGATGGGCTACTTTTTAATCTTTATTTTGAAATCATTTCAGACTTATAGAAAAGTACTTTTTACAGAAAAATACAAAAGTACAAAGAATTCCAGTACATGCTTCACCTCATTTGCTTATCATTTTCTATCTATCTATCTATCTATCTATCTATCTATCTATTATCTATAATCTATCCTGTATACTTTTTTCCTAAACTGGTTGAAAGTTAAGTTACAAATACGATGCCCTTTTACCCCTAAATACTTAAAAAATGGTCATTGCCTCTTATGACCCCAATACAGTATCAAAATCAGGAAATCACTTTGATTCAATAATAGTATCTAGGGGCTTCCCTGGTGACGCAGTGGTTGAGAGTCCGCCTGCCGATGCAGGGGACAAGGGTTCGTGCCCTGGTCCGGGAAGATCCCACGTGCCGCGGAGTGGCGGGGCCCGTGAGCCATGGCCGCTGAGCCTGCGCGTCCGGAGCCTGTGCTCTGCAACGGGAGAGGCCACAACAGTGAGAGGCCCACGTACCACAAAAAAAAAAATAATAGTATCTAAACTACACATCTTTTTCAAATTTCATCAGTTTTCCTAACAATGTTCTTTATAGCAATAGACAAATATTTGATCCAGAATCCGATCCAAGATCACCATTGTCAGATCTCTTTAGGTTTTTTTCAATTAGGGTAGTTCCTCAGTTTTTGTCTTTCATGACACTGATTTTTTGAAGAATATAAGCCACTTATTGAATAGCCTGTCTCTTATTTTTGGACCTTCTGATGTTTCTTCACAGTTAGAGTCAGGGTGTGTGTTTTTGGCAGGAATACCACAGAGGTGATATTGTGTCCTTCTTAGCATATCACATCCGGAGAGACATGATACTGATTTGTCCCATTTGTCCCTTGTGATGCTAACTTTGATCATTTGGCTCAGGTGGGGTCTGTCAAGTCTCTCCACTGCAAAGTTATTATTTTTCTCTTTGAAATCAATAAATATTTTATGAGGAGGTATGTTGAGATTGTATAAAAATACTGCTTCTCATCAAACTTTTACCCACTGGTTTACACATCCGTTGACAGTTCTTGCCTGAAGGCTGCCAGATGGTGATTTTCTAATCCTATCCTTTCTTCTACACTTATTGGTTGGAATCTTACTGTAAGGAAGGACTTTTTCTATTCCTCCATTTTTTTGTTTGTTTATATCAGTATGAACCTATATTTTCTTATTTTATCCAATGGATTACAAACCACTACTATCTTTTTTGTTTTTGTTTTTGAAGTTCAGATTGTCCCAGATTTGGCCAGTGGGAGCTCCTTCCAGCCATCATCTCCTTTGTCCTTTTTTTTTTTTTTTTGCGGTACGCAGGCCTCTCACTGTTGTGGCCTCTCCCGTTGCAGAGCACAGGCTCCGGACGCGCAGGCTCAGCGGCCATGGCTCACGGGCCCAGCCGCTCCACGGCACATGGGATCCTCCCGGACCAGGGCATGAATCCGTGTCCCCTGCATTGGCAGGCAGACTCTCAACCACTGCGCCACCCGGGAAGCCCTTCCTTTGTCCTTTTGACAGGTCCAGGCAGGGCTATTTTTGAGAGAGGATGCTCCAGAACTGGTCCAGAATATTTCTCCAAACTATGAAAATTTCAATAGCAATCAGGAATCTCATTTTTAACATTACGACAAAACAAACATTATACACCAAGGAATTTTAGAGTGCCAATGGAATAACAAAATGTTTATTTAAATACATTTTATTGCCTCTCTATGTACCAGACTCATGTTTCTATAAGTGAGGGCTTGACTCCTTCCCCCATCTCCTGGCAAGTCCATGTCACAGTGGACCTACTGAGGAAATAGCAGGGGAGAGAGAAGAGTCAGGGAGGTGAGGGAAGGAGAGAGTGAGGTAGAGAGGGAAAGGAAAGGAAAAGAAAGAAGGAAAGAGGGGGACTCCTCTCCTCTCCTCATTCATTCAGACCAGCCTGGCACCTACAGCCTCCTACCATTCCACATCCACACTGACCCCCTCCAGGAAGTCAGCCCTCTGCTGCCATGAGCATTCGTGTTGGCGGAATGAAGGATATTTTGTCAGAGGTTAGAAACAGTCACCTTCACCTCACAAAAGGCGCTGGGAGACAATCTGGGTTGTATGGAAGGAACTCGGGTTTCTTCAGCCCAGAAACACCACCGGAAGGGAGGGAGGAGAGAAAACACTGGGTTTGTGATGTCCGCATCTCTCTCCTCACTGGGATGCGCATCACAGGCTGGAGGCGCTTCCGGCAGAATTGAGCGCTGGGGAAAGCCGGCAATAAATCAGCTCTGTCTTCACTAGCCGGGGGTTGCTATGGCAATAGGAATACACTGTAGGGTTTAAGAGATGTAATTTTCCGTGATTCACTGTATGTTTTTAGCCATTTTTCTTCCTGTGTTATCTCCGTGTGGCAATTGCCTATTAATGCTGGTCCACACCTAGACTGGACTAAACCGTCCCTTCTCAGAAGTGATGAAAACCCTGGAGACCAGTAAGTACAAGAGGGTTATGGCCCATGAACCAAGGGTAACCTGGGAGAACAGCCAGACTGGTTCAGGACATGGGTCACTTAGCGTGGGTCACGCCACATGTAAGGAAGAATAGTGGAGAATGAAAGGCCCCAGAAATGTGGCGCTGGGTTGCTTGGAATGGGAAACTGAATCACAGTACTCACTGCAGTCAGGGTGCTCACATGGTGTCAAGGGCAAACCCCATGAGTCAGTAACAAACACCCTGAAGAGGGAAGCTAGGACCCAGGTTTCTGGACAAGGAACTATGAAAGCATACTAACCTTCTGTCAGTCTAGCTCAAGTTTTACTGCTGTGTGTTATTCCTTCCATTTCTTCCTTTCTTCTTCTTTCCTTCCTTTAATTTTACTCCTTTTTTTTCACCATAAAATATGGAGGAGGGACTGAGAGGAAATAGAAAACTCCATCAGTCTGCTTGGCTAGTTGTTAATAGTTGTATCAGTAGCCTTTTCATTTCAGGCAACAGAAAACCCAACCTAAACTGTTAAAGCAGAAAGAGAACTTACTGTCTCTTATAACTGAAAAGTCCAGGGCTTTGGGCTAGCCTTAGGCACTACTGTCTTCAGGGGCCAGATGACATCATCAACATCTGGGCCCTCTGTCACACTAAGTTCTACCGATGTTTTGGCGTTTTGGCTGTAATAACATAAAACTCAGCTAATAGAGGCTTCAAGGAAGTGAGGTTTCTTTTTCTCACACAAGAAATCTGGAGATAGGTTTATTTTTCTCATATAATAAGTAGCCCAGAATAGGCATAGATGACACTACCATGCAGCAGCTCAGTGATGTTATCAAGACCTCAGCCTCTGGGGCTTCCCTAGTGGCACAGTGGTTAAGAATCCACCTGCCAATGCAGGGGACACAGGTTCAAGCCCTGGTCCAGGAAGATCCCACATGCCGTAGAGCAACTAAACCTGTGCACCACAACTACTGAGCCGTGCTCTAGAGCCCGCGAGCCACAACTACTGAGCCCATGTGCCACAACTACTGAAGCCCGCGTGCCTAGAGCCTGTGCTCCACAACAAGCCAAGGCACCACAACGAGAAGCCCGTGCACCGCAACAAAGAGTATGCCCCACTCGCCACAACTAGAGAAAGCCCGCACGCAGCAATGAAGACCCAGTGCAGCCAAAAATAAATAAATTTAATAAATTAATTTTTTTAAAAAAAGAACTCAGCCTCTTTCTTCATTTCAGCTCCGCCATCTTTAGAGTCATAGGAGGACGGCTCCAGTTCCAGGCATTCAAGGCAAAAAGAAGAGGCTAGCTGCATCTGATTCTTTTATCCAGAAAAGGAAATCCTTCCTCAAAGCCCCTAGTTGTTTCCAATTGATTGGACACATAAGTGTCACGTGCCACATGGCCACCTAGCCACTAAGGAGGCTAGGAAAGCATGGTCTTGGGTTTTTCTGGTTCCTACAGCAGAGGCAGGGTTTGTCGTTGTCGCTGTGTTTTTTGTTTTGCTTCAGCTAATAGTCAAAGAAAAACCATACCCAGTATTGTGGAATGGTTCTGCCTCTTCATTACAGGGTCTGACTGTTTACTCCATTGTTGTCATTTCCCAGCCAGGAAGGGAGAAAGTAGAAGAGGAGGGCAAGAAGATTCCTTTTAAGGATGTGATGCCGGAGTTGCACTGATTACTACTCTTCTGCTTGCATCCCACTGGCCAGAATTTAGTCACATGATCAGAACCAGCTGCAAGGGAATCTGGGAAATGTAGAATTTGGGTAGCCATGTGCCCACCTAAAACTTGAAGAGTTCTGTTACTAACACAAAGAAAGGGAGGGGTATTGGGGGACAGTCAGCAATCTCCCCCAGAACAGTTATGCAAGAAAGGGTTCGAATGGGTATTGGATGAGCCAGCCAACCATTTCTGCCTCTGTCTTATTCTCAGAGAGGCTTACCTTTGAGGAAGTAAGACAGCGTCAGCATCACCATCCTGACACCGTCTCTGGTCCAAGCTCATTTGTAAAAGAGCCCAATCTCTTTGCAGCTACCCTGGCCACCCTCATTAAATCTCCTTGGTTCTGGTGGGTCCCCCACCTATTCCTGAACCAAGGGGATGCAATACAGTGCTCTGATTGGTCCTACCTGAGTCACCTGCTCTGCCAAATCACCAAGACCTTTATGGCCTCAAGTTGTTCTTCTGTAAGACAGACATAAGAGTAGAATCTACCTCACAGGGCTGGTGGAAGAGTGCTGCGGGTAGCCATTTTCCATAAATGCATCTTCACTTGGCCTACTGACCAGACTCACCCTAACAATGCCATCTTAGAAGACCTTTAAAAATCAAAGCAAAAAAAAAAGTTGTACAGCTGCCTATATTTCATCTCACAGCACATTCCAAAGTAAACCTATTTATTCAGCACTTGCTTCAGGCACCTGGCACTCTGCTAAGCACGCTACATACATTCTATCATCATTGTCACAGTAACTCCATGGGAGAGATGCTTTCACTGTTTTCACTTAACAGATAAGGAAATTCAGCTCCTGGCCCTAAGGTCACAGCCAGCGCAGCAGTGGAGCCACCAACCTAGGAGTAACTTTGAACCGCCACACTCCGCTCCCTTTTGCTGGGTAAAAATAAGCCAAACACTTGCGGGATCGTGGAACTCTTCTTGCTGATTGGGGCAGTCACAAGAGAGTACCACTCAGATCTCCCTTAGGGAGGGAACCTGCTGCAAGGAACGTAGCTGGCTAGCCGCCTCCAGCCATGGCACCTTTGGGACCCTGCAGCTCGCACACTGAGCACAGCAGGGGAACCTCAGCCGGGCCAGGACACTCCTCAGCTCTTGGGCTTCCGATCAGCCTGGCCAAGACTTTCTCAGCTTAGCTGGGCTCCAGTCTAAGGTTCTTCCTACCCAACCCTCTTTCCTGTCCTCTCTCCTTTGGCAAGTCTCAGACCTGCATTGTTGCCTGAAGGCTCTTCTCACTGACCTCTGCTCCCCTGCCCTTTATCCTTCATAGATATTCGTTTATTGCATACCTAACTCCATCCTGGTGTCTGTTTCTCAGAAGCCCCAAAATGACATGCTTCTTGTACCTGCTTTGACTCACTGCGTGGACTACACCACAGGTATGCATGTTTCCAAAGATTCTTGAGTGTTAAAAAACAAGCAAGCAATGAAAAGAATAATTCAAAATTGGGGGTGGGGCGGATCTAATGCAGACCAATGAGGAGGCTCTTGGCCTGACACTCAAAAAGTGGAGGCTGCTTCTCTGAGCAAGTTTCTAAATAGAGAACAACAGCCATTGCTGATCTTTTTTTTTTTTAATATGTCTCAAAATAGATTTTTTTAATATAAATTTATTTATTTATTTATTTTTGGCTGCATTGGGTCTTCGTTGCTGTGCGCAGGCTTTCTCTAGTTGCGGCGAGCAGGGGCTACTCTGCGTTTCGGTGCGCGGGCTTCTCCACTGCGGTGGTTTGTTGCAGAGCACGGGCTCTAGGCACGCAGACTTCAGTAGTTGTGGCACATGGGCTCAGTAGTTGAGGCTCGCGGGCTCTAGGCACACAGGCTTCAGTAGTTATGGCTCATGGGCTTAGCTGGTCCGTGGCATGTGGGATCTTCCCAGACCGGGGATCGAACCCATGTCCCCTACAACGGCAGGCAGATTCTTAACCACTGCACCACCAGGGAAGTCCCAGATTTTTTTAATTATACAAGTTTCAGATGTACAGCATTATAATTCAACAACTAAAAATAAACAAATTTCAATGAGTACAGCATTGGTATTGCCAAAATAATTTTAAGAATGGTAATATCAAACAATTCCAGCGTGCTTAGACTGCTGTACATTCTTTAGACACAATGACTAATTTAATCCTCAGAACACCTTGAGGAGGTAGGTACTAGGTCACTCTCATTCTAAAGTACAGAGGTTAAGTCATTTGTCCAAGGTCACACAGTTACAGTCTGGAGGAGTCAGATTCACACTCAGGCATTTTGGTTTCAAAGTGTATGCTTCAATCCTCTTAGTTATATGTCTCATACTCAGCCCACACTGGCACTTTTTGGTAAACTCATTTTGAACTTTCATAATTAATCTGCCTCTTAGTTTGCTGTTGAATCTGTTGAAAAGAAAAACCAGTATATAGAATGAAAATTGGTATTTTTAGAAGAGGTTTAATTAAGCCATATTTTGTATTCTATCCTAATTTAAATCTTGAAGTGATTTTTTTTTTTACTTTAGACTGTTATCTTATTTTTTTTAACTTTTTATTTTATATTGTTTTTTGGTTTTTGGGGGGGGGGGTTTGTCTTTTTTTAAAATTTGGTTGCACCAGGTCTCAGTTGCAGTATGTGGGCTCCCTTTTAGTTGCGGCAGGTGGGCTCCTTAGTTGCAGCTCGCTGGCTCCTTAGTTGCAGCATGCGATCTCTTAGTTGTGGCATGCATGTGGGATCTAGTTCCCTGACCAGGGATCGAACCCAGGCCCCCTGGGAGCACAGAGTCTTAACCACTGTGCCACCAAGGAAGTCCCCTTATTTTATAGTGTTGTGGAGTTGATTAACAATGTTGTGATAGTTTCAGGTGTACAGTGAAGTGATTCAGTTATACATATACATGTATCTGTTCTTTTTCAAATTCTTTTCCCATTTAGACTGTTACATAATATTGATCAGAGTTCCCTGTGCTATACAGTAGGTCTTTGTTGGTTATCCATTTTAAATATAGCAGTGTGTACATGTCAAAAAAAATCCAAAACAGTGCTGATCTTAAAAGGGTGGAAACCCAGCTGCTTTGGATGTGTTGGAGGGAGTGGGGGAGGGGTCTGAAACTTGCCTGGAGTCACACCGCAGGGTTGCAGATCGATTCCAGTTAGTCTAATTCTCATCCAGATGTTTCCCACACTACTCAGGCAAGGAATTGATTCTTTACAGAAAGAGCAAAGACCTAACTCAGCCAAAGGGAAAAAATGATCAATTAAGCACAATATCAATACACTGGCTTTTTACAAGGATCTCCAAACTGCCGTGGGATTGCCCTTGCTGTCCCTGGAAGCATGCGTCACAACTATCCCACCGCACCTTAAGGCTTATCCAGTGATTGCTAACTGGTAGCACTGGTGGATGCAGCCTACAGCCATGTTTGACTTGCTCCCCACAGTGATTTTTATAAAACTTAAAATTAGTTGACAAGATTTATCAACTGGGATATTTTACATAAACATCTGGACTCCTTGCTTCTGCTGCAAATCAGATGATCTGGCCATACTCATTCTGCACATCCACTTCCTGCTTCAGACAGGGCCGGAATCCCCACTACTGCTATCTTACTACACCTGCTGGCCCTGAAGACTTTTGAGTTCATGACGCCAGGGTTATACTGCTCAGGACAGTAAACTTCCCTGATTTTGAGCACTCAGGTTCAGATCATGAGGCCTGGAGAGCACTGGGCTGAAGTTAGCTGTGAGCTCCTTAAGAAAAATGAGTTACTAAGCAAATTAATTTGGGATTAAGGATTTCAAGAGGGAATTTTTTGAAGTACTTTTCAAGCATTCCAGCAGGAATGATGAGCATTATTAGCCCAGCTGGGAGGCTTGTCAGCAGTGACAGTTTGGGGATGGGTGACGACCAGAGGCAGAGACCTTGTATTAGAAGAGGTGGGACTTCTGTCCTGGCTTTGCCCTTACCCATGATACGATCTTGAGGGTTTCCTTCACGCTCAGATCAGGTGCCTGGTGTTATAACAAGAATAATAAGAGCTAACGTCTGCTGAGCGCTCATTACCTGCAAAGCAGTTTGTTAAGTGCTTTGCGAGTCTCCTCCCATTTCACACCAAGCCTCCAAGTCAAGTACCAGTGTTACCTCCAAAGCACAGGAAGGCTTCGTGACCTGTCCGAAGTCAGAGAGTCCGTAATTGACACAGCCAGGATTTGAAGCCCAGACACTGACTCCAGAGCCCACACGTGTATCTCCTACACTGTGATGCTTCCACCTGCTTCACGGGGTTGTCCTGAGAATTTTACAAGATGATGTAGGTCAAGTGCTTTTATAAACTATAAAGTGATATAGCAATGTTCACTATTATCTATCACTTGAGCACTGCAATTTTTTTTCAAAATTGGTGCTTTACCTAAAAATTACCAAGTGAGTTTGGGCCGTTTCTGTTTCTTTCAAATTAATGATTTTTTTTTTAAGATAATCGGAGGAAGCGGTAACTCAAACATCATTAGTCCTGTAGTGCCCTCTGCTGGCAACAGTCAGGAAAATTATGAAATTATAATAGGTGAGAGGGATTCCCTCGGCCCCCTTGAACAACTATTTCTGGAGCACGTACTTTGTCCCGGGCATTGTACCAGCTGTCACGTGGCCTAGGGGACACAGGAGGTCCCTTTCCAGCCCAGCTTGCCCCCTGTGATTTAGGTATAGGAAAATGAAAACCACAGGGCAAGGGTGACCCCACTTCCCATCCTGACATCACAGAGAAGAGCCCAAAGCCAGACAGCGTTGTCATTATCTCCCTTAAAAGGACAAAGTGAGCCCCAAACCATGAGGTAAAGGGTACTCCTGCCCAGGGATATGCAGGTAAATGTTTGACAGTCAATTCTCTGGCAGGGAGAAGCTCTGATTTGTGGCATTTGTCCATTTCGATGGTGGAAATACTCCCACTATGACCAGTTTCAAGCTACCAGCATGACAATTCACAAGATGCTTAAAATTTTAACAACTGGCCTCTCAAAAGCCGGCAGGAGCTGGCCCCAACACACCACTGCTTTTATCTCTCGAGAAAAACAGACCTTCTCATCTTCCTTCCCAATCAACTGGACTCAAGAATTCTTCCAGCTGGTCCACACTAACGATCAGGGACAGATCAGCCTCACCCCAGCAAGGCTGACATCTAACAGAGAAGGGCGGACTGCCAGCTGGAGTGTTCCCTGAGCATCCTCTGGTGGCTCTAGCCAATGGTCCACTTCACCTTCCCTCTTTCCAGCTCTGAAAGGGAACCTCCTTCACATTCCACCTTCCTGTCTTCATCTCCAGATTCCCTGCCTCAGCCCGGAAGCCTCCACTCCAGCATATGCCTCTCACTTTGTCCAACACAAAGAAGAAGCCCTGCCTTGGGCCCAGGAAAGAAGGAGGAAAGTATGGGGCCATGGGTGACCTGGGGAAGCAGTTCCCCATTGTATCCAACTAGAGAGGTGAGCCAGGCAGAGCAAAACCCAGCTGCTGGGAGCTCCAGAGGACCCATATCCTGAGGGCAAGCCTTCTATTCAGCCCAGAAATCATCCCTGAGACCCACCAAATAAAACCAGAAGAATGACGACCACAGTTCTCCAGACAGCAGCTACCAACCTCCCCCTCCCATGAGGTTACCATTGCCCCTTGCTTCCTGCCCCGACCTCCCTCAGATCTCCTTCCGCAGCCTCAGTCCCCTCATCCCCAGGTTCTGGCATCCTAACGGATGAGGAAACCTACAGTGAGAAGACTGGGTTCCACTCTGGCTTGCATGGGTCCTTGAGAAAGTTTCTAAACCTCCTGAGGCTTGTGTTCTGAAGCCAAAATAGAAAAAGTCATCAGAGAGTGCTGTGGAGAGGATTAAATTAGAATGTACGTGAGAAGGACTTTACAAATCAGAGTGTTCCATAAATGTTCGTTATTTTTCTACCTGAGGGAAGTATTTATTTATTTTTGAATTTTATTTTATTTATTTTTTTATACAGCAGGTTCTTATTAGTTATCTATTTTATACATATTAGTGTATATATGTCCATCCCAATCTCCCCATTCATCATCACACCACCCCCCTCTCCCCCCCCAACTTTCCCCCCTTGGTGTCCATACGTTTGTTCTCTACATCTGTGTCTCTACTCAGAGAGGTATTTATGTGGGGTGGGTTTTTTTCTCTCTTATTAAAGGAACATATTTTTTGTGGAAATTTTGAAAAATACATTTGAGTATTAAAAGAAAAAAAAATTCAAATCACCTACAGTGAGCCACCATGCACATCTGGTATTTCCCCCAATCTTTTTTTCTATGTATATAGATACACCTTGGTTAAAAGAAAGGATGAGGATATTAATGACTCAGGGGTAGTGGTCTCTCCCTGCTCCAGCCTGCAGGCCTGACAACAGCATTTCTCTTCATCCCTGCAGTAGGAAAGAGGGCAGTTAGTCTCTCACTAGAAACAAGGCCTGCTGGGATCCCAAATAAAGAGACCTCGGAAATCGAACCTGTTCTTCCTGATAGAGGCCTTCAAACTTTTTGTTCTCCGAGCCAGTTTGGAAAGACCACATGGCCTTAGGGATCTCCTTGCCTGCCTATCCTGATTTGTAAAATCAATTTTTAAAAATTAAAATTGGGAAGCTTTTCAACTAGTAAAGCATATATTGCTGCAGTCGTGCTGTTCAAATGCTGATTCTCGGGCACTTTTCAATGTGGAACTGAATTTGCCCTAGGAAATACTTTTGAAAACCTCACCGTCTTCTGTGGCTGGCCCACGAATCACCAGAGGAACCCATGTAGAACATCAATGCAAATCTGTTCCGCTGGGCTCTCTCTCGGTATCTGACAAAATGTCATCTTTTCATCGACATTACCAAGATCCTCTCCCTCACTTCTGCCCTAAAACAGGTGTTTCTTTGGCTGTCAGAAACGACCTGGGTCTCTCTTCCTCTATAATGATAATGGCTGGGCCCCCCTGCCTGAGTCCTACTCACCCTGACTTCTCCAATATTCCAATCCAACTTGGAGTAGGAGGGAACTCCAGGTCTCCAAACACTTGGGCGGGGCCTGAGATGCTCACATGACTTAAGTGCATTGATGGGTCCAAAGAGCCGTGTCCCGAATGTCACTTCTGTGTGGCTGCATGTACTAGAAGAGCTTGTGACTAAGTATTTCCAGTCCAGATGTTTCAGGCTAGATAGTGCGAAAACCAGGACAGGCACTCTTCCCCTAAATGCCTAGGATAAGTCCAGCAGCTTCTTGCCACTGCTTCTCTCCAGACACACACAGTAAGTGCAAAGAGCAAAGGACACCCCCTGCATTGGTCCTCTCTCCTGCTGCCAGAGCAAAGGTCTCAGTGACTTCTGTCTCCTAAGAGAATGCTTAGCCCCACCCAGAGGACAGGTCCTGTCATATTCCTTCAGGGTCCCTTACTGTTTGTGAGAGGTCACCTCGTATCTACGGTAAAAACCCGAGCTTGGGACTCAGCCTGACCTCGGCTGGAATGCTAGCTCCACCTCTTCCCAGGAAGTTTGGCCTCAGGCGAGTGTTTCTACCTTGTGAGCTTGAAGAAGGGGTTGTGAGTGTGTCCAGAGTGTGTTCTTTCATTTGTGAAAGAACGCTTTGCAGGTGCTCAGCGAATGGTGATGAGGGATAAGGGGCTCCTTCCTGAAACAGGCCGCTCAACACTTGGCTCTCAAGCAAAGCTGCAGCAGTAGGACAAGCTAGCTAGGCTCAGCAAAGGTAGTCTCACTGCTCTCACACCCCTGTTGGCAACTGTCTCTTTTCACTGAACTTTCACAGTCCCCTTGCAGCCCTTCCAAAGTCAGCACCTACCAGTCAGGACTCTTCTCTTTGGTTGAGCTGTGCTTCTGACTGGCCAACCCCGAGGCCTTTCCCACCTCTTAACCAGGACGTCCCCTGTCAGCAGGGAAAGGGAAAGGGAAAGGGAAAGGTGTTGGGCCATCACCAGCTCTTGGTAAAGCACATCACCTTTTTATGATCTCCTCTTTGTAGGCTCACTTCCCAGCACCCAAGAACAGAAGTCCAGGGTTCCAGAACCTACTTCAATGCAGGACAAGACCTCTCCGCTCCTCCCCACCCACCAGCATGCATGCAGCCTCCCTTTCCAGGGGCAGAAGTCAATGTAGAGGCAGGAGCTCCAAGCCCTAAGACCACCCAGATAACTTAAATACGTCTTCACCCCTCACCACCAGAACCCAGGACCTCCAGTTCATCCCTTATCCCTGACTCTCCTCTCCATAAGGCTCAGATGTCACCTGTCAGTGAGGCCAGCCCTGGAAAAGCACACACCCCTCACCATCCCCTGTCCCCAATTCCCTATTAAATGCAAAGTCTGATTTTCCATGTAGAAAAGTTTTAGGAAAGCACTTCTCTTCCCAAATTCTCTTGAGATGTGACTCAGACAATGTCACCCTGCCAACTTCTTAGAGTCCTTCGTAACTCTCAGGAAGCCAGCCTTCCGGCCCCTCCCCCAGCCCTGGGAGCAGCTGGAGCCCTGTGGGCTCCGTCGGATCGCTCTGGGAAGCAGCCGTCACATCTCCCGTGGGTTCACATCTTTCGGGGCCAGCACGGCGGTTATGGCAAGGCACTTTCCCAACATCCTGATCTGACAAACGGGGAGCCCCTTGGGCCGGGGAACAGCCCTGGGGCTAAAACCCTTGCTGGCTTCCCCACCCTAAACAGTCTCCTTCCCCTGATACAGGGGGCCCCCCCGCAGGCCCGCTGAGAGGAAAGCTGCGGAACCGAGAGAAGCAGCTTGTGACCGGGAAAGTGAAAGGAACCAAAGTAAAAAGGCTCAGATTACTTGTAGCTGGTCTGGGAGGCCACAGTCAAGCTTTCAGCTCAGAGGAGACAATGAAGAGAGTGTGGAGAGAAGGAAAGTGAAACTGAACCTGCCATGGCCGCTGCTGATCCACTCGCCACCCAAGGAAGAAGTCACTGCTGCATCTGCTTCCAGTACTGCCGAGACCCGTAATCACAGAGTGCGGCCACAGCTTCCACCAGGCCTGCCTCATCTGCTGCTGGAAGCGGGCCTCACCTGCCCTCCTGCCCCCCTGCCTCCAGTGCCACCAGAGCCTTCAGGCCAAGAGCTTCAAACGCAACAGGTAGCTGGGAACCGTGGATGTCACCAGACTGCTGCTGGAGCAGGAGGCAGGGCCCTTGCCTCTCCGGTCTGTCAGAAGCACCTGAAGGAGACTCCCCTGGTGGCGCAGTGGTTAAGAATCTGCCTGCCAATGCAGGGGACACGGGTTCGAGCCCCGGTCCAGGAAGATCCCACATGCGGCAGACCAACTAAGTTACTAAGCCCGTGTGCCACAACTACTGAGCCTGCGCTCTGGAGCCCACAAGCCACAACTACTGAGCCTGCGCTCTGGAGCCCGTGAGCCACAACTAATGACGCCCGCACGCCTAGAGCCTGTGCTCCGCAACAAGAGAAGCCACTGCAAGGAGAAGCCCACACACTGCAATGAAGACCCAACACAGCCAAAAATAAGTGAATAAATAAATTTAAAAAAAAAAAAGAAGAAGCACCTGGAGGACTAAAGCCATTGGTGCGAAGGACCAGGAGGCCCACCCTCTGCGGGGTTTGCCTGGACAGCGGAGCAGAGTGACGATTCCCATTCACATGGGCTGGCAGGGTTTAAGGCAGAGGGATGAGAAGGGGGTTTAACCTGGAGATGATCCGAGAAAGGGAAGGGAAGTGGGGGAGGGATGGAGGAGGGATGGGGAAGAGAAGGGAAGAGAGGGGAGGGGACCTGGCAGGCAATGCCTAGTTTTAGTGGAGTGGAATATTCTCCCAGTATAATCATGTTCACAGAATTATTCTTAAAAGCTTTACAGGAGAAAGTCATTTTTTCAAGTGGCCTGGTGGTTAAGAGTTAGGGATCTAGAGTTAGTCACATAGATTCAAATCCATGCTCTGCTTCTTCCCCCAGGGGTTGCCTTGGATAAATGTCTTAACTTCTCTAAACCTCCATTTCCTCATCTATAAAATGATGGCAGTAGTTCCTACCTTTAGGGTTCCTGTAAGAATTAAGTGAAGTCATGTTTATAAAGCACTTAGCACAGTGCCTGGCACATAGTAAACTCTCCGTGACTACTCTTTCTATTATTATTGTCACGAGTGGTAGATAAGCATCTGAACGAACAAGGTTTTCCACAGCTAAACCTTATGGAAGATGCATGTCCAGCCCTAGGACAACAAAGATCCAGAAGAACAAATTTCAGAATAGCCAGTGTTAGGGTGCTAATGGCTCCATCTATAGTGTTCAGTGGATACGGCTTGATCTACGAAGTGTATAGCCAGACTCACTGCAAACATGCTCCACTGACAAAAGCAGACAATTTGATTTACCTATTTCTTGGTTCTTTTTCTTATAATGAATTTTCTCTGCCTCCCTCCAAGATTGGATCTGCAAGGCCTGAGGATCTTATTAATTCACAGGAAGGGCCAACAGAAGCGGGGAGAGAACTGACACATCATGGCCCAGTTCCCCAGACCTGCTCATGGCTGTAACTTGGGCTACGAGCCTTCCTGTTCCTCCCCTGAGAGTACACGGAAGGTGTGGAGATGCCATGACGCAATCCACCTCTCAGGGCTTAACCCATGGTATCAGGAGATGGACTCATCGTGGCCACCTTGAGGCCAACCCTATAAGCTCAGTTTTCTCAAGGTCACCTTTGTATCTTCAAATCAGAGAAGATCACAGGTGCTTGAGCTATCCAGGTATGATCCTAGCTCCATGGCATGAGTTCAGAGGTGCTGCAAACCACGCCCCCCAAATCTCCCTGCCAAACCCCTGTCCCAACACCTGCTATCTAGACCAAAAAGGTCACTCCTTGTGTCACAGAAATGACAAATAGGTTTCATTGCAAGTGCCAATTCCAAATTATTGGGATTGGATTTTGTTTCAGAAAGATTCTCAGGCCTTTTCTGGTCTCAGCAGCATGTTTGCAATCCATTAGCAGTATCTGCAATGGAGACTGGAAAAGAAGCGCCAATGGTTTTGCACAGGACTGTCATCCTTAAAAGAATTCTTGTTACATTTACAGTGCAACTATACGCCAGTCGAGAACACATGAACTTGTGATGACTAACAACCATTACCAGTAGGGCCTTGAGGTCACAGGAGTCAGAACAGGGACTTTCTGAGAAGGGATTTGAGAATGGCATGCTGCCTGAGACCTGGTGCTGGTGGTTGAGGAGGACCAGCCCAGATGGGGGTGCAGATGGGAAGCTTGGGTGCCTTTGGAGCAGCCCCAGGCCTTGGGTTTCTTGGGAAGGGACCTAAAGGAAGGTAGCTGCCTCCAAATGGGTCACCGAAGCAAATTCTAGTGCAACCTTTTGAGCCCCACCATGCTGCCAGTCTGGGGCACTCCCATGCCCTCTGCCCAGAGGGAAGCATACAAAATTCTGACTGCACTGGAAGTAGCAGCCGTCGCGTACCTTCTACGCTCCAGCTCCAAGCTTGGTGCCCTCACACACACTGGACACATTTAACCCACTCCCATGTGGCAGGATTTTCCAAATTCTCCAATATTATATGTTATTGACCTATTTATTATAATTAGCCTGTGCTCATAGTTTTTTTTAAAAAAATCAAATAGTACAGAAGGGTCTCAGATGAAGAGTAAGCCCCAACCCCACTTTCCAGAGATAACTACTCTTCAAAGTCTCTCATAGGACACCCATGTCTGTGGCAGCATTATTCGCAATAGCGAATTCATGGATAAACAAAATGTGGCATGTATGTACGATGGAATACTATTTCGCCAAAAAAGGAGTGAAATGCTGACACATGCCACAGCATGGATCAACCTTGAGGACATTATGCTACGTGAAATAAACCAGACACAAAAGGACAAACATTGTATGATTCCACTTACGTAAGTTTATCTAGAATAGGCAAAACTATAGAGAGAGAAAGTAGAAAGGCAGTTACCAAGGCAAGGGGGAGAAGGGAATGGGGAGTTACTGTTTAACAGGCACAGAGCTTCAGTTTATGACGGTGAAAACATTCTGGACATGATGGTTGTCCAACACTGTGACAGCACTTCATGTTACTAAACTGCAGACTTAAAACCAGTTAAAATGGTAACTCATGTATATTTTACCACAATTTAAAACAACGACAACAAAAAAGCTGTTCTGTACTCTTCCATGAGGAAGTAGAGGTAATCTCACTTTGCACAGCAGTGCAGGACCCTAAACATGACTGTGCAAGCTGACACCATTGAAACTGACCTAAATAGTCAATGCGAAAAATGATGATTGTTCTATGACCTTTAAATGTTTTGTCAAAACGTTAAAAACCCTCTTACTGTCCATTATAAATGTAGAGGGAAAAAATAGGAACTCTATATAATACACTGTTATTTAAAACATTAGGAATTTTGAGAGTTAATTGTTCTATTTCTTGGTAAAAAACTTATCAAGAGTAGTTTGAACAGTGCTTGCCTTCTTTTTCTATTCACATAATTTGCAATACAGTGCAAGCATCATTTGCATGCCTTCATGAATTTTCATGCTCCTTTGGATCTTTCCAACATTTTACCCATTGAACATTCAATGTCGTGAAATAGATCTAAGGGGTTCTTTAGTGTCAAATGTTTATTTATTTATTCTATTTTTTGGCTGCATTGGGTCTTCGTCGCTGCGCGCAGGCTCTCTCCAGTTGCAGCGAGCGGGGGCCACTCCCCACCGCGGTGCGCGTGCCCCTCATTGCGGTGGCTTCTCTTGCTGCAGAGCACGGGCTCTAGCCACGCGGGCCTCAGTTGTTGAGGCTTGCGGGCTCCAGAGCGCAGGCTCAGCAGTTGTGGTGCATGGGCTTAGTTGCTCCGCGGCATGTGGGATCTTCCTGGACCAGGGCTCAAACCCGTGTCCCCTGTATTGTCAGGCGGACTCTTAACCAGTGTGCCACCACGGAAGTACTCAAATGTTTTTTTTTGTGTGTGTCCTTTTTGTTTTTTTTTTGCGGTACGCGGGCCTCTCACCGCTGTGGCTTCTCCCGCTGCGGAGCACAGGCTCCGGACGCGCAGGCTCAGTGGCCATGGCTCACGGGCCCAGCCGCTCCGCGGCACGTGGGATCCTCCCGGACCGGGGCACGAACCCGCGTTCCCCGCATCTGCAGGCAGACTCTCAACCACTGCGCCACCAGGGAAGCCCTACTCAAATGTTTTTTGATGTCACTTTTTTCTGAGACTTCATCCTTTTTGTCACCACCACTTTCCTCATTTATACTGACATGCCCACCTTCACTAGGTTCCCCTGCCTGCACATCTAGAGTCTCTGTAACGGCAGCAGTGTCAACATTCCTATGGCCATCTATTTTTTTTTTCTAACTTCATTTACATTAGACTCAAATCCTGCAAAGTTATTTGCACAGTGGAGTAAAAGTTACTGCCACACTGCACAGAATCCAAAGTAGAAATAAATGCTCCATTTCAACCATAAGCAGCTTTCTGTTCCTAGTACAATTTAAACTACAAGATGTTACTACCAAATGTAAAATAGATAGCTAGTGGGAAGCAGCTGCATAGCACAGGGAGATCAGCTCAGTGCTTTGTGACCACCTAGAGGGGTGGGATAGGGAGGGTGGGAGGGAGACGCAAGAGGGAGGAGATAAGGGGATATGTGTATATGTATAGCTGATTCACTTTGTTATACAGCAGAAACTAACACCATTGTAAAGCAATTATACTCCAATAAAGATGTTTAAAAAATAATAAAATAAACTACAAGAGGTTGAAGGAACTTGAGCTTGCTTTTATATTCATTGGACTTTTTCAATATAATTTGCACCGTAGCTTCGTGCAGGTTTAGATCCCATCCTACCTTTGCTCTGACGTTGCCATTTTCAGATTTTTTTGTCACATACAGTTTTTACTTCCAGTGTTATCCCTTTTCATTTGTTTGCTGCACTTCCATCTTTGTCGGCCAATTCTCTTTTTTGATTAACTATCTCCGTAAAATGGCATGTGGGTTTATGACCGGAAGACAAGGAAGCAATGCAACCAAGTGCTTTGCTGTCTTTGCATGAACCGAATAACAGATGTGCGTGAATTGAATAAACAGATTGGTTTAATAACCAATAGGCTTTAAAATAAGTGACATGACTGGTCACTGATCACGATGTGCATCTGTTGTTTATGTAGTGATTTGTGGAATGAAGAGCTAGCAGTGAAGTTTGTACTTTATGCAATTACATTTAATATACAGTGGTAACTGAAATTGGACACGTTATTGGGGGACTGATGTTCCTTAAAATGTGGTAACTTAAGTTTGCATATTGGAACTATGCAAAGCAAGGACTGCCTGTAATAATAATGGGTGTTTGACTATTTGTTATATACTGGGCCTTATTCTAAGTGCTTTAACCTATAATCCTCCCAACCGCCACTATTAGTTCCCATTTTACAAATGAGGAAACTGAGTCACAAAGAGCTAAAAGGCCCAAGGTCACACAGCTGGCAGTGGTGGAGCTGAGTCTGTGTTTTAAATTTATATGCTGTACTTCCTTTGGTAGAGATGAGAAAGAGTGATTTTTTGGGTGGGGGAGCGTGTCATGTGGCTCATAAAATTGGCAGCGTGTGTGCCAGTCCACCGCAGCTGCCTCTCCCTCCCAACCTACCTAGGAAGATTATCATTCCAACAAGAGTAGTTATCACCACTTTCCCTGCTCACAGAGGAAGAGGTGTGCAGCCTCAAACACCACCTTTGTTTCTTAATTTTTTTTCCATTTCTTTTGGAACAGGTAATACATTCACATAAGCTAAAATTCAAAAGTTACAAAGGACTACATCACCCTCTCCTCCAGCCATGCCTCTCCTCCCCAGAGGCAACCAAGGGTACCAGTTTCTTCTCCCTCGACTCTGAAGCTGTCCCAGAATGTCTCATACCACCTGCCCCTCCTTTCATGTATCTACTAAAACTCAAGTTTGAACAGGGTCAGAATCCTGGGTTATAGAAAATTTTGGAGTACAAGAAATAATAAAAGCACAAAATTCTTTAAAAATTATCTTGGGTTTGTTTGTTTCCAGGGACTTGAGAACCACTTGGATACCATGAGGAAACGGAGTTTGCTTTGGAATTTGAGAACGGAGGAGCAATGGAGAACCAAGAACTCCTGGTAGGATGAATGGGCCAACAGGGCTGCTCAGAGAGGGCCCTGACTCCCGAGGGGAGGGGAGAGGAGGGGAGGGGAGTTCCGCAGCGCCCTATCCCACCTCATAGTCTGCCAGTCACTCATGCTCAGAGCGGGCTCTGTACGCAGGCTCTGAATCTCATACTGTCTAGTTTTTAAAGGACTTAAAGGGCAAAGAAAAGAATATCTTCATCTACCATGCTGGCTTTTTCAGGACAATATTGATTTCAAATATTCTATCCTGCTGTCCCCTTGAGCTATCACAAATGTTTTAGAAACCCCAACTTTGCAGTATCCAAAGCACATCTTCAAAACGGCCTCTCTCCTCTAAACCTCTTATCTTCTGCAGCACAAAATCCTTTCTTTGAACACGGATCTCAAATTTGGGGCTCAGATAATAAGGTAATCATAGAATACGTGAGTAGAAGGAACTGGCAAGTTAAAGCAAAAGGGTGGGACAGTCAGTGTAAGAACACACCCTAGCCCATTTTTATTGAGAGGCCGTTTAGTGTAGCACTGATGGGCATGGATGCTGGAACAAGTCTGCCTGGGTTCAAATCCCAGCTTTGATGCTTACTAGCTGTGTGTCCTGGACACAGGGGTTAACCTCTCTGTGCTTCAGTTTCCTCATCTAGTAAAATGAGGGGATGGGTACCTGGTTCTGAGGGGCTTTGTGAGGATTAAGTATGTTAATACAGGACAGTGCCTGGAGCAGAGTGGCGCTCTGTATGGAGCCGGTCTAGCCACTGGGTCCTCACCCTGTGCTGGCTGCTAATCTCTTTACACACACGAGTTCATCTAACCTCCACAGCAGCCCTCAGTACTTCCACTTGGCATGTGAGGAAACTGAGACCCGCAGAAGCTAAGTGACATGCCCAAGTCACCCACCCGACGCAGAGGAGCCAGAATTCAATCCCAGCCCCCAGACGCGCGCATTTGCCCCCACCCTGCACAGTGCGAACACACTCAGGGGCACAGTGAGAGAGCTGTTTTTAAGCAGGCCAAGTCCTCGTTTCTCTGCAGCCTTGCACTTCACCGTCTGCTCACCTGAGGTTGCTCAAAACCACTCTGGTTGCCTCGATCCAACGGCTTCTCGATATCAGCCGCTGATGAGTCCATGTCCACCTGACTCCAGTGAAACTGTCATCACGTGCGAGAGTCAGAGGAAGGCCTTCTGACAGGAACGACATCCTCCAGCCAAATGAGGTATGGGTGGAATGAGCTTCTGGGGCCATTCTGCTCTCCAGCACCATTGCCGGGAAAGACTACAACAAAATATATCCACATCTGCTTCGAGGAGGATTAGGGCAATGTGGAAGGAAGAAAAGGTTGCGGGAATATATGATAGCTTGGTACACACTTTGAAGCCTTTGGAAATTATTACTGTCACTGTTTGGGCACCTTTCACCAATTAATCAATATGTCTGATTAGCTGGGATCAAATTTAGGTTAGCGAGTTATTAAAACACGAATATAAAGTTCTCACAGAGGCACATGATGACTATCGATAAGAATATTCATGGCCAATAATGTAAACAGGGTAACATAAAGACCATCAGACCTGGAGTGGCCCAAATGAAACTGATTAACGGGCTGCATGTGGCTATACGGACTGCTAGGGGCTGGGTGACTTCGGGCAAGCCACGTCACATCTCTGTGCCTCAGTTCCTCACTGGAAAGGAAAGGGTTTGACCGGGCCATCTCTTTCAACTCAGCACCAATCGAGGCAACAGTTCTGAATGTCTCACAGATAACGCTCCTCATAGCACCCTATGTTTCCTCCATGATGCTTCTCACAATGTATAATCATGCACTTGTTTTCGTGTTTAATCACTGTCTACCCAGCCAGACAAAGCAAGGACCACATCTGACTCAACCACAACACGTAGCACGGGGCCTGGCACATGTGTATGAGTCGGTTCATGAATGAAATGCAGGAAACGTGTTAGACACACACTATTCACTAGGACATAGTGTGGTATTTACTAGGCCAAGTATGTGAAGAGTCTGAACTTGCAGAGAGCAGTGATTAAATCTAAGAGAGCGAAGGACTGAGAAAGATTTTCTGGAGTTTTGTTTTATCTGCTCTGGGTCCCAGAAGATCCCCAGGCAGATATATATGTGTTTGCCCTGCGGGGGAGGATTAAAAACTGGGAGGAGGGAAAAGAGGAATCTTGTGTATTAAGTCTATCAAAGAAAGGCCGAAAATACATGTTTGGGGGGAACTTCGAGCCATCTGATATTTCTGGAGCATACAGTAAGAGGCAAGAATAACCTGGAATAAGAGACAGCAGCACCATTGACGGGTCAAGGTACCAGAGGAGGCCAGGGAGTGAGGATCTGTAATGTGGAGCTTGGCAGGCACCAGGGCCACATCCTGTTCTGAAGCAGGTGGTGAGGAGGAAAAGATAGGAGAAGGAGTATCTGAGCTCTGAGGGGGAAGGAGTCTGTTTCTGTGTTCCTTTGACACAGAGGTCAGCAAACTTCTTCTGTAAAGGTCCAGACAGTAAATCTTTTTGGCTTTGTTCACCACATGGTCTCTGTTGCAACTTCTCGAGTCTGCATGCGTGAGGCCAAAGCAGTGACGTACAATACTTAAATAAATGATGTGTCTGTGTCCCAATGAAATTTTACGTATGGACATGGAAATCTGAATTTTACATAATTTTTACATGTCACAAAATAGTATTCTGCTTTTGATTTCTCTCTAACCATTTAAAAATGTAAAAACTCTTCTTAGCTTTCGGGCTATACAAAAACTGTAGTTTGCCAGCCCCTGCTTTGAAGGAGATTTATTGAGTTTCTACTATGTGCCAGGCACTAAGCCAGGTTTTTAGGATACAAGATCACTTCCTGCAGGACTCACAGAGTGGCACAGGAATAGAAACAAAAGACTACAGTTATATGCAAGCCAAACCCAGTGCCTCATGAATAAATCAATGTCCTCAATAAAAGTATTGCATCAAAATAGCAACCTGTATGTAAGTTTGGACTTTGACCACCATGAGGGCTGCATATACCATGCACTGCACAAATCCAGAAGGTACCATTCACATAGGCTCCAGTGTAAATGGTGACCCCTGGAGTTGTGTGAGGGCCCTGGTGGGAGCCCAGAGGAGAAATATGAATTCATCCTAAAGTTGTACAGGAAGGTCTCACCGAGGAAAAGGAATTTGAGCTGAATCTTGTAAGTTGAGTAGGAACTTTGCCAGGCAAATAAAGCAGGATAGGGCATTCCAGGAGAAGAAACGGCATGAAAGAACACAGTATGTGCATACAGAAAAGAGCAAGCAGTTCAGTTGGAGCTCAGGGTGTGGAGTGGTGAGCCACAGAAAATGAGGATAGAAAAAGGGCAAAGGGGCAAACCGATGAGCCCTAAACAGCTGTCCTAAAACAGCTGTTTTTCATACTAGCTACCAAAAGTTTCAAGAAGATGAACAACAATCTTAAGATTCTTCTCAAAGCATTATGTTCTCCAGTATTTACTGAGCGACTGCTACGTGTAAGACATTGACGATAAAATGAGGCATGAGAAATATGACCTCAGTCCTCAATCCTTGAGATAAAACATTTTAAATCAAAGAAACAACATTAGATACCAATGCCATCAATCCCCTCTACTATTTCATGTCTGGTTTTGGAAAAGTGATTTATCTCAGGCTACTACGATTAACACAATATCTGAGCAGCTTCAGGACCTTCTGGATATGTACACTTAAGAAAGAGTAAAAGGAGTTTCACCTCTCAGCAAAAGCCAGTAGAAGCTCACTTTCTTAGATATGACTGAATAGGTTGGGCTTAGCAAGCAGACAGACCTGGGTTTGAATCAGGGTTCTGGCACTTATGGCTGCATTACTGTATACAAGTGTAACCTCTCTGAGCCTCGGTTTTCTCACCCGTAATACAGGGGATAATTACCTGGTAGAATCAATTAAGTGAGATAGTACATGAGAACGGCTTGGCAGAATGCCTGATACTTGGAAAGTGTTCAATAAATAGTGGCTTAGGGCTTCCCTGGTGGCGCAGTGGTTGAGAGTACGCCTGCCGATGCAGGGGCCACGGGTTCATGCCCCGGTCTGGGAAGATCCCACATGCCGCGGAGCAGCTGGGCCCGTGAGGCATGGCCGCTGAGCCTGCGCGTCCGGAGCCTGTGCTCCGCAACAGGAGAGGCCACAACAGTGAGAGGCCCGCGTACCGCAAAAAAAAAAAAAATAGTGGCTTATATCAGTCATTCATTACTGACTTACTCAATGCTGTCAGCTGGGCAAGTGAGCTAGATATGGTCACTGCCTCTCTTCCCCCATATTCTCCATCATTCGATTCTGATCAAAGGCAGGTTGATTGGGCAGAAGCAGTTCTGCTCCCCCTTGTCTTGGAATTTTTTCTGGAAAAGATGCATTATGTATTCTTTATTTGCGAAGAGTGCCTCTTGGCCTATGGCCAGGTTCTCCCCCAAGTCACATGGGAGTTGAGGCATGAAGTAGGAACCAGCACTTGAGCTAAGATCTATCACCATCATTTTCTGCTGATTCCTGTCACCAGTGATTAATAGTGACAAATTCAGGGAGCACAAGACCACAGTTAGATTTACTTCTAGCATAGGGAAATGAACACAGTAAAAATGGACTATTAAATATCCTCAGATGATTTTTACATATTTTCAACACGTTCCCCATGAAACATCAGTCATACTATGGGAAGCCCAAGTGTGGGCCATCTGTCTGTTTCCAAGCCTTCCAGCTGGCTCTGGTCACTTGCATGGTTGGAAACCAAAAATGTCCGCATGCTCCTAGTTGGGACTGTGTTCTCACGGCCACCTCTGGTCCAATTTCTTGTTTATGCTGAAATCTGAATCTCCTTCTAGCCCTGCCTCCTTACTACTGTTTTGTTCCCTTTGCTGGCATGGACCCAAAGAAGGAAATCGGTCCTTTTTGCATTTAATTTGCCAAGGCAACTGATGACCCAACACTTTTTACCAAGGGTGTGGAGTAATTTCTTTTCAGAAAGTAGACGTGATTACACAGCACCAGACCTGGCTTCACACGTGTGCAACTAATGCAGTCCCACAAGCACCGGTGCTCAGAGGGGCCTGCACTTAGGGTTTCATGCTCTGTGGTCACTTGTCTTTGAAAATCTTTCCAAATTCTTGAAATTTTATCTCTGAATTTGTGCTCTTCTGAGTGAAGTCTGATTGATCAACAGAGCATGCGTCTGGGACTCACTCGCAGTCCTCCCGCCAACTCCTTGCCTTCCTGGGGCAGGTTCTCAGCTGCACCCCTACTCCAATCCCCATCCCCTGCAACTACCTCCCACCTCTGCATGGTGCCCCAGGCCCCCGTTCCCACCCTCACCCTGTGACCTACACCCAGCCTCTCACATGTCCACGGCGGGGTGGGATGGTGGGCACGTGGGAACTGGAGAAGTTTGGTCTGACTTCCTGGCCCAGGCCAGGTCCGGAGGGAGCTTACAGATGGTGGGCGGCATGCGCGTGCGCCGAGTCGCAGCTGAATCCGGGCGCCCACAAGGATCTGCACTTGTGGAGTCCCCTATGCATGCGGGAACACGGGTTAAATAGCAAATTAAAACCAGCGAGACAGAGAGAGACTGCAGTTGAAAGAAAAAAGGCTTTATATTTTAGTACCTCTAACGTAAACTTTTGCTGCATTTTGAACGTTTTCATTTTGCAACGGGCTCCACGAACTCTACAGTCGGTCCCGGCTGTCGTTCAGTGCGTTTCTGACCGTCAACATTCCTCACCACGTTTCTTTGATTCTTCTTGACTCCCATGGAGCCTGCTCATCTCCGTCTTTTCCTGTTCACCTCTCAATCCTTCCTCCGTGCCCGGCCCCAAACCCCAAGTTGTCCTCACTGTGCTATGCAGAGTTATTTAACACTCTTTGTTTCCATTTTCCACCTACCAGATCCAATTCCTGAAACCTAACTTTTCATGACCAAATAACCTAGAAAATGTTTTGTGAAACAAAAAACAGGTTTCCCTCTGAGAGAAATTCTACCATCAGTTTTTTGGGGGGGTTTTTGGCTGCATTGGGTCTTTGTTGCTGCTGCGGGCTTTATTTACCGTGAGCAGGGGCTACTCTTCCTTGCAGTGCAGCAGGCTTCTCATTGCAGTGTCTTCTCTTGTTGCAGGGCACGGGCTCTAGGCGCTGGGGCTTCAGTAGTTGTGGCACATGGGCTTTGTTGCTCCACGGCATGTGGGATCTTCCCAGAGCAGGGCTCAAACCCATGTCCCCTGCATTGGCAAGCGGATTCTTAACCACTATGCCACCAGGGAAGCCCTACCATCAGTTTTTAATTAGCAGGATTTTTTTCCTCGATTGTGTGTGTATAAATCACCATTTTCTTTTCATCAATATTTACCAAGTCATATTCCCTGGATCATTAGTCCCACAGAAGAGCCCATTTGAAAAAGAGAAAGAAAAGAATTCCAGGGACAATAAGTATTTGGGAAACACCAAATACTCTGCTTCCCTCCTCCCAACGTTTTTGTTGTTGTTGTTGTAGATGTCCTTGTGGCATTACTTTATTAAAGAAACTGGTTTTGGGACTTCCCTGGTGGTCCAGTGGTTAAGACTCCACACTTCCACTGTGGGGGGCGCCGGCTGGATCCCTGGTCTGGGAAATAAGTTTCCACATGCCCAGCATTGCAGCAGAAAAAAAAAGAAAGAAACTGGTTTGATTTTATTTAAAATAGCATTTCCCAATTTATTTGTCAATGGAACTCATTTCTTGGGGAACAGCTACTAACTGCCCACTTTTCAAGAACTGCCTGAGAGCTGGCAAACTTTTTTCTGAACATGGCCCACTAATAAATATTTTAAGCTCTGAGGGCCGTTTAGTCTCTGTACAACTACTGACCTCTGCAACCACACACGATACATTACTGAGCGTGGCTGTGTGCCAATAAAACTTTATTTATGGACACTGAGCTTTGAACTTCCTATCATTTTCACATGTTACAAAATACTCTTTTGATTTTTTTCAACCATTAAAAAATGTAAAAACCATTCTTAGCTCAATGGCCAAACATAAACAGGTGGTGTGGGTGGTTCTTGGCCAGCAGGCAGTAGTTTGCCAATTCTTGACTTAGAAGAAGACCAAGAAAAAAAGTTACTTGTAAACACAAGTTGAGTACCGTTTCTCTACCTTAACGGTTACTGATTCTGAAGTTTTTCTAATTGAGCGTTTTATATTTGGGCTATTTTTAAAAAGTGTTATTACCATTTGTGGTTCAAATGGTTCTGCTCCCAATACGTCAGCTCTTGGTGATAAATAATTATCTCATGTCTGCTACTAATTATCTAATTATCTACTAATTACCTCTCAGCACACGCCCTCCTGATCCAAGCAGGTTAGCTCTCCGAAGCACCTGCCCTCTGCCTTTTGTATTCCCTCTTCATTCTCCATTCTGCAGTCACTCTGATACTTGTCAAGGATAGAGTCTGGATGCAGTAGAACCAGTCATGTTCCTTGAACTCTTTCCATTTTCACGTTTTAAGATACATATACTTCCCTAGAGCCCAACTCCAGAGCCAAGGAACTGAACCACAAAGCAGACACCCACATGCTTTACAGAATAACTTACTCATTCCCAGTCTTTTCATAATTACACCCACAGACACATGTTCTTGACTTCATGACATGTCCCATTCTCCCTTAGAAATACATGGGCACATCTATTTTTGAACTAAGGTGAATTAAAATTAATTTTCTGAGAAGCTATTAAGATTATCACTTAAGATCACTGAAGGTAGCCTTGGAGTTGCAAAAACTCAGTTTGAAATTCCATTGCGTGATATACACTTTAAAGTTCTAAATATATTTGTGTTTTCTCTCCCTTTTTAAATTCCTTTACAGTGGGTATGTGATGGGAATAGAATCAAACAAAGAAGAAATTATAGAGCAGCATCTGTGGGAAATGATGAAAAGGAAAGAATGCATGTGATTACTTCAGTGTTCATGTGACCACTTGTCTCTATCTAATTTAGAAACAAACAGAAATTGAATGACAGAAAGTCACCTGTGAGCTTGAGAAACTCTATCAGTTCCTAGAGGATAAGGGAAAAAGTCTTCTGTCCCAACTGAGAGACTTCAACAAAACCATTTTAAGAAACAAACATGAAAATATAAACAATGTCTTAAATGAGAAGTTACTCCTCAACTACCCAAGCTCGGTCAATAAAGTTTTAAAGATGGGATGTATTGGAGGACTGACCATCAGGATGGTGGCAGTGGGTGGGTAGGTGGCTGGTGACATTCATCCTTAGGCAGCTCCAGCCATACGGTTTGGAAGATATATGAGGGAAACCATCAAAGCAATACTCCAGGAGGAAAGCCATTGGTATTGTTCATGTCTAAAAGCTCCCTAAAGACTCAGGCCTCATTCTAAGGAAGGGGAAGTTGATTACCTGATTCCCTGCTTACTTTTGACATAACACTCTTAGAATATTTACCCCTGCAGCACAGCCAGAGCCAGTGGCTGGTGCATCAGGTGGCGAGTCAGAAGATACAGACTGTCTTCTTAGCTGTGCCACTGACTTGCTGGGTGAGCTTGAAATTCCCTCTCCAAGTTCTGCTTCTGCTACCATCGTCACCAGATGCTCAGAAGCACATCAAGGCCTTAGAGTCCAGTGGTTGAGAACATGGGCCCTGAAGCCAGACTGCATTCAAATCCTGTCTTTCACCTACAAGCTGGGAGACCTTCTTGACGTTCCTTAGCACCTGTCTCTGTGTTAAGTTTCCTCTTTTTGACAAATGTCGCTTGACGAATGTTAGTCATTATTGGGAAGATTAAGAAATGCCCTTATCCCCTCCTAGCCCTGCCTCAAGGGTAGAGAGGGAGCCAGGTCTAGCCCAGGTGGCAGTGAGGGTCTAGGGATTTGAGGGATAATAGCAGAGAATCCTCATCTGATGCAATGAGGCCCTGACAACAAGGAGAAGTCAACATGCTTCTTGAGGGGTGATGATGTTCCTTTACGTGTGGTACTATGTGCACATAACAACTCTGTGAAGGCTGTTATTCTGATTCTAATTAGCTCCTTTTTTTTTTTTTTTTTTGCGGTACGTGGGCCTCTCACTGTTGTGGCCTCTCCTGCTGCGGAGCACAGGCTCCGGACGCGCAGGCTCAGCGGCCATGGCTCACGGGCCCAGCCGCTCCGCGGCACGTGGGATCTTCCCGGACTGGGGCACGAACCCGTGTCCCCTGCATCGGCAGGCGGACTCCCAACCACGGCGCCACCAGGGAAGCCCTAATTAGCTCCATTTTGCAGATGAGTAACCAAGACTTAAAGAGATCAGGCAAGTTGTTAAACATCCCAGAGCTAGTGAGGGGCAGAGCAAATATTTCAAGTCAGGTTCCCTGGCTCTAAGGAGCATAAACACTACACAAGCTAAGGATCAAAATTCCAGGAGATGGGAAGTTATTGCTTAATGGGTACGGAGTTTCTGTTTGGGTGATAAAAAGTTCTGGAGATAGTGGTGGTGGTTACACAGCATTGTGAAGGTAGTGAAGGCCACTGAACTGTACACTGTAAAATGTTCAAAATGGTAAATTATGCATTATGTAGATTTTACGTACACACACACCAAAAAAATGCCAGGAGAGAGTTTGGAAGGGCCCCAAAACTCCCTGAGGTCAAAGACGGATAGGGAAATCAGGGACCAACCTAGGAGTCAGCAATTGAGAAAAACAAAAATTAGAATGTACTGTTGTCCCTCCCTTGCAAAGAAGATAGTTTGTAAAACTCTGGAGCAATAGCAAACTTGAGTTTATTCCTTGAAGAAAGCATTTTGCACCCTTGGAAGCCCACAAACTCAAACACACCAATTTTATGAGCCATTTCTAGGGCTTCACAGAGAAAATGTATTTTAGAAGCTGGAGAACTATCAAGGGGGAGAAACCCCACCTTTTAAATGAATAAAACCGTAATAAGTACACTGACAGCTGTGTCTGTTGGACAATATTTCTTTCTTATATGATTAAGGTTTAGAATACAAAATGTTCTTGCCAAGTAATAAATGAAGCTAAATAAATGTGTGGAAGAGTCAGGAAAATAGAACAGACAACACCTCTGTAAATCCCACAAGAGAGATTCACAATAAGCAGGTTCTTTCCAGTCATAAAACAGCCTATGAAACAACAGCGCACGTTGAATGCTGGTCCACTTTGTTAAGGAAGCTGTGGATTATCTAGGAAAAGTCATGGAGTCTCATTCAGGACTTGGGCCAGCATTTGGGGAGTACCTGAGCCCTCTTTGTTTTCTTTACAGAATAGCAGTAATAGCAGTTTCCTCTCTGGCCCTCCACTGGGAGCTGCCCTCCCTCAGGACCAAAGTGATATTTTCACATACACACACACAACGAAGCCCCAGCCCCATCTTCTAGACAACAGTCCCCAAATTTCCTGCCCAAACAGTCCTGAGCTTACTTCCAGGGACTGCATTGTGTCCTTCTCTGGTTAACGCTCCCAAAACCCAAGGGTGGCCAAGGGCAACATATGGATGGAGCTCAGACATGCAGACTGGTGTGTCCACATGTGTGTGCACAGGCCCCTCTCGGTAAAGAGCAAAGCCACAATGGGAAGAGAAGGGGGGTGGGAATGGCTGGGCAGGCACTCCTTGGACTGCCATGTCCGTGGGCAGAAGTCCAAGAATTCTCAATTTGAACTTGACCTTCTAGGTTATTATGAAAGTATACATGTCAAAGTAGGAGGATACAACTTATTTTATTAAGCAGTTCCCTGGCTTGATCTATAACTTTTGAAGATGTAGACATGTGGTGTGTGGGCCTCCATTTGTCCTTTCCCCCCAGGCCTTGCAAATGTGAGGGGAGGGCTTGTTCCTGGGTTGCATCCTTCTCCTCCAGATGCCACTTCTGGGGAGCAGAATGTGCAGTTCCCCCTCCTGCTTATACCTAAGAAGTAAATCAACTCATCCTTGTTTTGCAAAAAAGTCTGTGTTGATTCCTAGAGGTGAAAACATTAAAGCTAAACCATTAGTCTCCAAGTTAACTGAACTGGGCAAGAGAACCAACACTTTCTCCAGGAGGGGTGAACAACTCAGTGATAGCCCACAGGAGCTAAAAGGTGATGAAAAGTCCTGCTTCCCCCTGGGGCGGTCACTGTTAGTCTAGGAACAGAGGAGGGAGGCAGGCTTCTCCCTGCAGCTGGAAAGCAGCCCTGGCTTTTTCTTAGTGTGAAGAGAAGATACATGTGGAAAGCACCTGTTGGCTGGGAACTCAAAGCATTTTCCTTTTCCTGTCCCTAAAGAACCTGTCGACAGCCCTGGAGGAGATGGGAGGTAAATTGCTCAGAATAACAAGTCCAGTGAGGCATCTGAATGGGCACCAGCCCGTGTTACTTATGGAAGGGATAATACGCCTGGCAAACCCTGGAGACTGAGACAGGTTTGTCAGCAGTCAGCTGCCCTGAGTGTGCAGAGAGGGTGCCCGGCAGGAGCCCTTATCACATTCCTTGTCATCCTAAAGTGTTTCAACACACTTAACGAAAACACCTGGGTACGGTTATTGACATGCACGTGGAGAGAGAGGAGTCAGTCCCCCGGAGGAGGGAGAAGTGAGGGGTGAGTGATGAGCAGTGGGTCTGGGAGAGCTGATAGGCTGAGCTTGGCCAGCGGCCTCAGGATGGCAGTGAAGCTTAAGCCCAAGAAAGGCTGGCTCCTGACCGCTCAGCCCAGTGCTGGGAGAAGGGCCAGAGCCCAGGGAAGGGGCCCTAAGAGCAAGCGCCTCTTTAACTCTATACCTTTGGCACCTTGTCTGCCCCGCCCTCCTCACCAGGCGCGGCAGGTGGTTCTGAGACACGTGCTGAACTGGGCCACACATGGGTCCCCCAGGTTTTCCCTGTCTTGAGAGGAAAAGTAAGGCCTGCTGCAGGTACGCGGTCCTCTAATGGCTGGTGAGCTCGCCCAAGCCTGGGGCAGGCAGGCTCCCCTTCTCTGGCAGAGATGTGGAGGGCACCGTCCCAGGCACAGCCTTCTTTGGACTCAAGGCTGCTCTCCCAAACTGACCCCATCCCTGCCCTAAGCTGCCCACCCAGCACTCCCTCTGGCCGCCTCTCCCCAGACAATGTGATCCTGGGCCCAGAAAGTGCCAGTGCTTTCCTCCAAGCAGTAGGTGACGTGAGAAGAATAAACACAGAAAAAGCTATCTGTGCCTTCCAACCTAGAGAGGTTCTCCTTCCTGTGTGCTGGGCACTGTGTGCTGGGCACTGTGGGATCTTGTCAGGCAGGCACTACTGGGACATGGATGTGGCCTTTAATGGCTACTGGGGGCTTGGCGTTGTCAAAGAATCTGGGAAAAGGAAAGAGTGGTTTAAACTAAAACCTGAAAAAGGCTGTAGGGATCTACCAAAGTCTCACTCACCTCTGCAGTGACATCTCTTAAAAGACAGACCCAGGAAGATGCCAGCGTCTCTGGATTATGAAGGGGCTCACGTGTCATTCCACAATGTGGTGATTTGACTCCCATTTTGCCTTCTCATCCATGTTTACTGAGAAGATCTTTCCTGTTTGCTGGTTGCCCTCAAAAGGGGCCGATACAACCCTTTGCCCCTAATGGGAAGCCCCTTCTGAACATATGTTTTCCCAAGAAACTGAGGGTGTGGGTCAGAAGCAATGAGGAGCTGCTCCTTTAGCCATCTCTGCTGATGGCAGGAGAGCATGGGACTTCTGCTGCTTATGGGACAGTTTGTGTGGTCGACCACATAAGTGGAAATTAAAGGAACTGGGTATCCCTAACCATGCACTTGATTCTATTTTAGTGCAGTAGTCAGACTTTTCAGAGCTCATTCTTTTCTTCTTTTGATACCTGTGTCTTCATCAAATGCCTTTAAAGCTCTACTTCAATCTCTCAAATAAAACTCAACTCACCTGCTCTAAAAACTCCTCTGCTCAGTAGCAAGGAGAACAGGTGAAGATAATTGTGGAGCCATAGAAAAACCTTTATGACAAAGGCATTATCAATAATCATATTTAATACATACATGTTATTTCCATAGTAAGATGTAATGGGAGGGCAAAAATGATGACTCTAAACGTTCTGAATAGTATCTAAAGTGTATTCAGACAGACTGTGCGCATGAGTATACCACGTCATAATAAAGACTTTTCTAAGTGTCAGCTGATACGTTCAGCGTGGCTTTCTCAAGGACTGGCAAAATTAGACACTACTTTTCCATCTGGTCCAGATGGTACTTCCATTTCCATTTATAGCAATAAGGTAATTATAGAGCCTTAAAGACTAAGACTGACCAAAATAATTTTACTTTCCCTTCATTTCCTATTAAATGCAGCCCCAAGCAATATCCACAGTGTTCCCTATCCTCTGCCTGAGGGTAGGATTCTTCCATTATCTGAATGACCCCTGGCCCCCAAACTGGGCAGCTCACTGGGACTTGGGGTAGAGGACAGAGGGGGCAGCCCATACCCGTAGTGGGGCATCTGTCGATGAGGGAAGACGGTCTGCCTCTTGTTTACCACTTTCCTCAGAGCAGAAATAGTCCTCCCACGGCACTATCCTGTCACGGGGGGACACATCGGGACCTGAGAGGATGTGCATTCCTATTCTCACTGTTGTGGCCTCTCCCACTGCGGAGCACAGGCTCCGGACGCGCAAGCTCAGCGGCCATGGCTCACGGGCACAGCCGGTCCGCGGCACGTGGGATCTTCCCAGACCGGGGCACGCACCCGTGTCCCCTGCATCGGCAGGCGGACTCCCAACCACTGCGCCACCAGGGAAGCCCACAAAGACCTATTTTAACAGGAAATGTGTATACGTTTTCTGTTGTCTTCCTTTATTGCAACTGTCAGCCTATCTTCTGGAAAGGGTGTTCAGATCTTGGAGTTCCACTGCTTAATCCCAGTAGATAAGCGCCACAACACGATGTGTAAAGAACATCGACTCTGAAGCCTGACTGTACTGATGGGTTCAAATCCTGACTCTGCCACTTAATAGCAGTGAGATTTGAGGTATATCACTCAACCGCTCTGGGCCTCGGCTTTACTGGACTAATGATGGTCTTGCCTCAGAGGGCTGTTAGAAGGCTAATACGAGTTACTACTCATGCAATACTAAGCACTTAGTAAGTAAAAGAGTTTGTGAAGTAAATAAAGTCTATTCATCTTATATGCCTCCCACAAAGACATAAAATCATTTCTTGGTGGTGTTAGAAGGTCTCAGGCCCCATAAGGTATTTCCCAAGGGTCTTGCATAACAGAAGCTCAAAAACTTATCATGAGCTGAGGTTACACCTGTTGTAGACCCTTGTCTTAGAAAAATCTTTACAAAAACCACTCTCCAATAAGCCCAGTACAAAATGAACTTTCCCCTGAAACTATTATAAACAGGATTACTTTAACCAAAGGAATTTCATCTACTTATATTTTGAGGTGGGTTTTATAGCTATCCCTATGTTGAGTTGGATACAGACACAATTTTTTAAAATAATTTATTGAGGTGGAATTCACTTAATTGTTTTTTTAATCTGTAAACCACCTAGTTGAGAGAATAGCTGGAAAGAGGCTCTCTGGCTTTCACCTGCTTGCAAAGCTACTCCCAAGCCTCCCCAACACGTACCCTCCAGGCAAGATCTTACCGCCTCTCTTAGTAAATGAGAATGACACTCCTCGTGCTGTAAATGTACTAATTCACACTCTATGAATGGATGGTATGTTTACTATGTGGTTATTACCAGGTTGTGAAACTATAATAGGCAGATTTTACAAGACCCTTCCTTGTGTGTAGGGACTCATTTGAGTGAATCATCAATGTTTCTAAAGTAGGCAGAGCCAAAGACTTAAGTAGGAAGGGCGTAAAGATGTCCATCCGTATTGCCTGAAAGCTCAGCTGTGACCTAGGTGTGCCCGTATACTAACTTGTACTAGGAGAACATGAGAGGCTTCTGGAGATTCCAGCAGGTTGAATTTTAACGGAGCTGGTGTGTGTCCCTGCGTGGAGCAAGATGTATGTGTTGGACCAGCTTCCCTGCACTAGGAAACAAGATGGCACCCAGAGAACACGTGACTAAGAGGCAGGCAGAGGAACTGGGAGGATAGGAAAACAGACCAGGTGCCTGCAAAGTTATGCTAGGCCTTGAAGAGTTAGCGTGAAATTATTTCAAGAGCAGAGAAGCTTAGGGCTATGTACAGGTCTTAGATATTTTCACAGAGTCTTTTAGAATAAAAAAACAGACATAGGTGGCTTAATTGTTTTTACGTTGTACTATCAGACATTATTTTCTTTATATATTCCTTTGGTTTTTCATAAAATAACTTTTGTTCCCATTAACTCTTTCAACTCTATTAAGGGAGTTTTGTCCATGCTTTCCTTGGAGTGAATAGGTGGTACGTTTTACCCCTAGGGCCCTGAACAGTGGGGAAGGAGGAATCAAAAATGAGAGAAGTTAAAGGAAAGACAGAAACTCAGGAAGAAAACTGCCTCTCATGCCAGCTAAGCCTCTCCCTCTAGCCCCTCACCCTGGCTCAAATCTCTGAACCAGGTGCCGACTTCCCCACTCTCAGAAACAGCCTTCCCTCTGCCTCCCATGAGCCTCTTTTCTTCAAAATCATCACATAGCCAAGACCTTCCCAGTTGTGCCCCATTTGTTCAGTCTGTCCAAGTCTGCCAGTATCAGTCTTCCTTCTTTCCTTTTTTTTTAAATTTTATTTCATTTTAGTTTAGTTTAGTTTAGTTTAGTTTGGCTGTGCTGGGTCTTCGTTGCGGCGCATGGGCTTCTCTGGTTGTGGTTCGCAGGTTTCCCTCTTGTTGTGGTGCGTGGGCTTAGTTGCCCTGCAGTATGTGGGATCTTAGTTCCCCAGCCAGGGATGGAACCTGTGTCCCCTGCATTGGAAGGCGGATTCTTAACCACTGGACTACCAAGGAAGTCCATTCTTTCTTCTTTCTTATGTCCTCTTCTTTTTTATAGCTGCAGTTTGCCTGTAAATTTGTGTTTCCTCTTGTTATTATAAGTATTCTGTACCATATACATAATTTTTACATTGTTCTATTAGATTTGAAGTTCCTTGAAGGTGAATAGCTTCTATCTCCTTTTTAAATCTCTACCATATCACTTATATTAAATGATTCTTCAAAAGTAAAATATCTTTATTGTGTTTTTAAATTTTTCTTAATTTTTTAAAATTTTTAATTTAATTTATTTTTGGCTACATTGGGTCTTCATTGCTGCACGCAGGCTTTCTCTCGTTGCGGCAAGCAGGGGCTACTCTTCGTTGTGGTGCGCGGGCTTCTCATTGTGGAGGCTTCTCTTGTTGTGGAGCACAGGCTCTAGGCATGCGGACTTCAGTAGCTGTGGCCCGGACCAGGGCTCGAACCCATGTCCCCTGCATTGGCAGGCGGATCCTTAACCACTTCACCACCAGGGACGTCCCTATTGTGTTTTTTTAAATGCATCACCCTAAAAAAATCCAAACAGTAAAGAAGAAAATTCATAATTTCATCCCAAAGAGATAATATTTTTAACATTTTGGAATATATCCTTCACCGCACTTGGTCTTTGCAGGTATAAAAATTGACAAGATTGGGGATCTATTCTATTTCACAACTTTCTCCTTTTATTTTAATGTTGCACAGATGTACTTCATTCCTCTGAATAACAATATAATATTCCAAGGCATAGATGTTTCAAAATATTATTAGTCTATCAGTAGATACTTAGGTTGTTCCAAATGGACTTTTAGGTTATAAGAAAGATGCCAAGGATGACTCCCTTATTACAAGCTTGTATTTCTGGATAGATGGTGGTAACACCAATTAAGATAGAGAATACCAGAGAAGTAGCAGGTCTTGGGTAGATAGATAAATAGTTGTTTCTTTTCTCTGATTATTTCTCTTTACAGTAATCTCACCATCAAAATCAGGAACCAACATCAACACATTACTGTTATTGAATCCTCATGTTCCATTCAAGTTTCACTAACAGTTCCAATATCACCCTTTATAGCAAAAGGATTCAATCCAGGATCATGCATAGCATTTTATTGTCATATGTCTTCAACTCGCTTCAGTCTGAAATAGTTCCCCAATCATTCCTGGTCTTCAGTGGCGTTGAAACATTTCAAGATTATAGGGCAGTTGTTTTCAAGACGTTCCTTTTTTGGGGTTTGTCTGTTGTTTCCTCATGATTAAATTTAGTTTATGCATTTTTGTCAGGAATATCACAGAAAAGATGCTGTGTGCTTCTCATCACATTCTATCAAGAGGTGCTCGATGTTGATTTGTCCCATTGCTTGTGATGTTAACCTTGATCACTTGATTAGGTGGTATCTGCCCATCTTTCCCACCATAGTTACACTTTTTTTTTTGTAATCATCAAATATTTGTTGGGAGGTACTTTGAAGTTATGTAAATATCCATTCCTCATTCGACGTTCACCCATTACTTAAACATCCCTTCATGCTTTTTTTTTTTTAATGTTTTGGCCATGCCACGCAGTATGTGGGATCCTGGTTCCCCTACCAGGGATTGAACCCCTGCCGCCTGCATTGGAAATGAGGAGTTCTAACCACTGGAACACCAGGGAAGTCCCCGCTTCGTGCTTTTTGGCTGAATTTTTATTATTTTGGTTGCCAAAGTGACTTTCTAATTCTATCTTTATTTCATATTCATTAGTTAGCATTTCATGGTTAAAAATAAAAAAGCTTTCTCCTCTCTCCATTTATTATTCATTTATTTCAGTGTAGACTCATCGATTCTCGTTTTATTAAGTGGGTTATAATCTGTAACTATTGTTATTTACCTTGATACTCAAATTATCCCAGATTTGGGAAGTTGGGGTCCCTCAAACTGGCTTCTCTGTTCTTTTGACATAGCTCCATTCTTCTTCTAGATCTTCCTTAATTTCTGACACAAAAAGGATTCTAGGCTCCTCTTGTACTTTCCTTGCCCCAGCCCTGAAATTAGCCATTTCTTTAAAGAGTTCTTTTAGTGGAGAATGTTATTTAGAAGACGAGACCTGGGTACTGGTATGTTCATTGCTATTACAGCGCTGTTCCTTCCTGAATTTCTCAGAGTATAGAGCCAAAGAGACCTATATTTCTATATCTATATATCTATATAGATATAGATATATAGATATATCATAACTTCTCTGTCTGATATGGCAACACTTGTCCTTCATTATTCTTTTTTTTTTTTTTTTTTTTTTTTTTTTTGCAGTATGTGAGCCTCTCACTGTTGTGGGCCTCTCCCGTTGTGGAGCGCAGGCTCAGCGGCCATGGCTCACGTGCCTATCTGCTCCGCGGCACGTAGGATCTTCCCGGACCGGGACACGAACCCGTGTCCCTTGCATCGGCAGGCGGACTCTCAACCACTGCGCCACCAGGGAAGCCCGTCCTTCATTATTCTTGATACATTTATTTGATCAAGACCCCTGTATATAACCAATCTTCTGTTGCCATCACAACCCTTCACAGATGCCCTCATCACCTCACCTGGCCCCCTTTCTCCCATACGCTGGCATAGAGGCCCTTCTCACTCAACTCAGATCCTGACAACCCTGTTGGGCAATCACTACCCCCTATTCATAGATGATGCCTCACTCCATTTGGGTCCCTATACCTGTGACAGGCCACTGAAACTACCACTACCCACTCTCCATTCGTCCATACTTTGTTTTGGCCCAACCTAATAGGCCAAAATTATTCAGAAGGAAGGAGGGAGATAAAGAAAACATGTCCCTGATTATTTTTCAATTAAAAAATTAATGCAAATATCATTGAAGATAAAGACTGAGGAAAATTTTTTTAGAATAGAGATTGAGGGGACATGACAACAAAATGCAGTGTGGAATCCTGGACCAGATAAAGGCCATTATTTGGCAAGTGATGAAATTTGAATAAGATCTATAGATTCATTAGTAACTTTATATCCATGTTAATTTCCTAATTTTGATCATTGTACTGTGACTATGTAAAATACTAACATTGGGGAATCTGGGTGAAAGGTATGTGGGAACCTTCTGTATTATTCTTGTACTACCTTCTATAAGTATAAAATTATTTCAATATAGAAATTTTTTTAAGTACAGTTGATGCTTGAAAAACTCGGATGTGAATCCATGTATAACTTATAGCTGGCCGTCTGTATCCATAGTTCCTCCACTTCTATGGCGTCAACCAGCCACGGACTATGTAATACTGTAGTATTTACTATTGAAAAATATTTGCATGTAAATGGACCAAGGCAGTTCACACCCACGTGTTCAATGGTCAAATGTATTATATTCTCTTTAGAAAAAATTTAAATAATATAGAAGTATTCAAACTAAAAAATAAGGAAGAAAATAAGAAATAGTACCAATTTTACACAAACTCACCAAGAAAATAGAACCAATATTGGACCAATATCCTTATGAAGCTAAATGTGACAATTCTTAACAAAATATTAGCAAATCAAATCCAGCAATATATAAAAAGCATAATACATCATGACCAAGTAGAGTTGATCCCTGGAGTGCAAAGTTGGTTCAACTTTTAAAGAAATCAACATTGTAATTCCCCTTATCAGCAAACTAAAAAGAAAAACTATGTGATCATCTCAATAGATGCAAAAAAAAAAAAGGCAAAAAACATTTGCCAAAATCCAACATCTTTTCATGACAAAAACACTCAGGTAACTAGGAACAGAAGAGAACTTTCAAACTGGTAAAGAACATTATACTTAATGGTGAAAAACTGAATATCTTCCCCCTGTAATTGGGAACATGGCAAGATGTTTCTTCTCACTCCTTCTATACAACACTGAACTGGTGCTCATTGCCGGTTCAATAAGGCAAGAAATAAAAGGCATACATTTGGGAAAAAATAAAAATACTATCATCTATGTAGAAAATCCCAAAGAATCCATAAAACAGCAAAGAGAACTAATGAGTGAGTTTAGTAAAGTCACAGAATACAAGGTCCATACACAAAATTCATATCTCAACATACTAACAGTAAACAATTACAAATTGAAATTTTAAAAATAACATTCACATTAGCATAAAAACATGAAATTCTTAGGAATAAATCTAATAAAACATATGCAAGATTTAATGCTGAAAACTGTAAAATATTGCTGAGAAAAATTAAAGAAGACATAAATTAATGGAGAGATATGCCATGTTCATGAATCAGAAGACTCAATATTGTTAAAATGTCAGTTCTCCTTAAATTAACCTGAAGGTTCAAGCAATCCCTATTAAAATTCCAGCAGGGTTTTTTTTTTAGAAGCTGACAAGCTGATTCTAAGACTTATAGAAATGCAAAGGACACAAGATAGTCAAAAGTATTTTGAAAAAGAAGAACAAAGTTGGAGGACTCAGGTTACCATATTTCAATTTTTTTATGGATCTATTGTGTAATCAAGACAGGGTGATTTTGACATCTGGATAGCATGTAGATCAATGGAAAAGAATAAAGAGTTCAGAAATAGACTCACACATGTAAGTCAATTGATTATGGACAAAGCTGACAGAGTAGTTCAGTGGAGAAAAGATAGTCTTGTCAACAAATAGTGATGCTGTAACAGTTGGACATACATGTACAAAAAATGAACTTTAAATAAAAAATGAACCTTACACTTATCATATATAAAAATTAACTCAGTAGGCAAATCTGTAGAGACAGAAAGTAGATTAGTGGTTGCCTAGAGCTGAAGGGATGGGAGGGTAAATATGAAGTCACTACTGGTAGGTATGAGGTTTCTTTTCAGTTTGATTAAAATGTTTAAAATTAGATTGTGGTGATGATTGCACAATTTTAAATATACTAAAAACCACTGACTTGTACACTTTAAATAGATTAAATGTGTAGCATGTGAATTTTATCTCAAGCTGTTAAAAAATTAACTCAAAATGAATCATAGACCTAAATGTAAGCGCTAGAACTATAAAGTTCTAAAAGAAAATGTGGAAAAAATCTTTGTTACCTTGGCTTAGGCAAAGGTTTCCTAAATATGACACAAAAAGGAAAAACTACATTAAAAAAATAAGTTACATTTCATCAAAATGAAAATGTTTTACTGTTCAAAAGACACTGTTCAGAAAATGAAAAGATGAGTCACAGACTGCGAGAAAATATTTGCAAAAACACACCTCTGTTAAAGAATTTATATCCAGAATATGTTAAGAACTCTTACAGTTCAATATTAGAAAGAAAACTCAAATTTTTAAGTGGACAAAAAACACATCACCAAAAATAATATACGGATGGCCAATAAGTGCATGAAATATTATTAGTTCAATATTATTAGTCATTAGAGAAATGCAACTTAAAACCATAATGAGATAACACTACCCACCTATTAGAATGACTCAGATCCAAAGCTGCCCATATCTAAAAGGCTGATGAAGATGTGGAGCAGCTGGGATATGCATGGCGGGAATGAAAAATTTCCAAAGTACAGCCACTTTGGAAAACAGTCTGGCAGTTTCTTATAAAAATCAATCACATGGGCTTCCCTGGTGGCGCAGTGGTTGAGAGTCCACCTGTCGATGCAGGGGACACGGGTTCGTGCCCCGGTCCGGGAAGATCCCACATGCCGAGGAGCGGCTGGGCCCGTGAGCCGTGGCTGCTGGGCCTGTGCATCCGGAGCCTGTGCTCCGCAACGGGAGAGGCCACAACAGTGAGAGGCCCGCGTACCGCAAAAAAAATTAATCACATACTTAACTTACGACCCAACAATCTCACTCCTAGGTATTTACCCAAAAGAAAACTTATGTCTACACGATGACTATACAAAAATGTATATAGCAGCTTTATTTATAATTGCCAAAAGCAGTAAACAAGCCACATTGGCAAATGGACAAACTATAGTACAGTGGAATACTACTCAGCAATGAGACGGAATAAACTACTACAAGCAACAACACGGATGAATCTCAAAAGCATTATGCTGTATGAAAGAAGCCAGGCATAAAAAACTAGGTGTTTACTGTATGATTCTATTTATTCAGATTCTAGAAAAGGCTAAACGGTACCAATAGAAATCAGAGCAGTGGTCACTTGGTCCGGGAGGAAGGGCAGGAGATTGGCTGCCAAAGGACAGAAGAGACTCTCTGGGGGTGATGGAAATGGTCTATATTTTGATTGTGGTGATGCTTACATGACTGTGTACATTTTTCAAAACTCATCTAGCCATACACTTTTAAAAAGAGTGATCTTACTATCGTATATGTATAATTACTATATAATGATATGTAAATTTCACTTCAATAAACCTGACTTTAAACAATGATATTGTAATAAATACCAAAGAATATTGGAGGAGGGAAACAATGCATTCTCTTTAGAAAGATTCAAATAATATCAAAGAATACATAATAAAAAATGAAAATCCCCTCTCTGCCTTCTTCCATCGTGCTTCTATTAAGAGTTTGTGTATATTCTTTCAAATACTTTTATGCATACTCACTTACATTTTTAAAAATACGGAAATGTGATACCATGTGATGCCTTGTTTTGGAACCTGCTTCATGCATGTCACTTTTCATTGTTGTTTATCAGTACGTAAAAATCTCTCTCATCTCCCACCTCAGCATACCTCGCTGTCAAGGATGCAGTAGGCTTTCCGTAACTTTTGTTGACCATTTCCTCTTGCCATTAGTCAACTGGCCAGAGAGGGTCATCCTGACCATCAAGAGGAACAGACTTATACCAGCAGCTGTCAGCCTCCAGAGGACACTGTGTTCCTTGGACCTATTACCAAACCAGCCAGGTCAGTTTCTCCTCCTATTTCAAAGCAAATTTCCTCTCGTACTTCTTGAATGGCCACAGCACTTGGCCTGTAATTGTGCTGCAGGGGTGGGGGGAGGGGAGAGTGTGTCCCAGCAAGAAAATTTTCCTATGAACACAGAACATCGTCGTTCCTAATTATTTATTTATTTGAATCAACATGCTTACAGCTTAAACAAGTCAACTGATCCTTGAGAGACTTGTTCAAGGTCAAACAAGCCACTGGCACTGATGGGAAGGAAGGGGGCAAGGTGGCTGTGCTGACTTCAGCCTGCAGAAAGGCTGTGCCAGGAGCTGCTATCCCTACCAAACCCAGAGGGAAATGCCAGAGGCTTGGGTTTCGGTGTTGGCAGTTGGAAGAGACGGTTAGATTTTGGAAAGGTAAAGGACAGCTTCAGCAGCGTTTTCCCTATTTGCCCTAAAAGAGAGCACCTGAGTGCTCTAGACACATAACTGTCTACGTCACAGCCTGAGCATCTCAGTCTGCTGCCTTTCATTGCCCTGACACCCTTGACCTCCCATCTCAGTCAAGTGTGTGGCAACTTCAGACTGTGCTGATCACAGAAGGGTCCCCACATAAGGAATTTGCAAGCCGGGGTTCTCCAACTCACTACGCTACCAATTGGAGCGGGCAGGAAGCTTATGTAACTTGGTAGAGGTGGCAACAACTACGCTGAGCTCGATTAAAAGGAGTGGTTTGGGATCATATGGCTAGGTCATTTCCAAAGTTCCCTCCCATTCTAAAGTTCTCTATTATGTTCCCAGCCAAGGGAGCAGTGCTGTGGTTAAAATCACGCATTTCGGCATCAGAGAGGCTTGCGTTCAGATCCTGATTCAGCCATCTACCAGCTAAGTGATGGTGGGCAAGTCACTTGACCTTGCTCAACTTCAATTTCTTCATCTTCAATGGGCTGTGATGATGCAGGACTTAGCACAACACCTGGCACAGCAAAAATGCACAGTACTGTGCTACCATTATCATTATTATTATTATTATTAAGAAATGTCTCTTTCTGGGAAAACACACAAAGTTTTTCTAGACACCAGGATCCTTCCTTCTGAAACTGTTACTGAGTAGAATAAACGAGGATGTGACAATCTGAAAGAGAGGACTGGTCAGACGGTTCTTTTTATTTTTTTTTACTTTAAAAGGTCAGAGTGATTACCATAAGGTATGGTTCTCAGAGGTAATTACTGAAGAAAAGTGAAAGGGGAGGTTAAATGACTGTTCAAGGTCACAAAACTAATTAATTTGCCAATCTGTTCCTAACCTCAAATTTCTCCTGTGTCCCAGTCAAGCATCCTGCTTGCGACACCACGCTGCCTAACTCTAACTGTGCTCTGAGATACCTTGGTATTAGAAGTGTCACTCAGAGTCTCTGGGTTGTATTAATATTAAGCTATCATTTATTAAGCACTTGCAATTTGCCTGGCTGTACTCGAATCATTGTTCACTCAGTCCTTAAAACACCCTGTGTGTAAGTATCACTTCCCTATTTTCTGGCAGAGAAACTTAGGCACAGAGAGGTTAATCACGTTGCCCAAGGTCACACAGCCAGTAAGTGGTAGAGTCAGAATTCTGGTAGCAATTTAATTCATGGGTCCAAGGGGGTCCGAATGTGACGGAGTCCCTGTCAGCTCGAAATCACAGCTGTATGGGATCTGAGGATTTAAGATTCTAAGGTACTCTGAGGCACCCAACATCTGGAGCACAAGAAGATCCCCCTAAAAACTCTGCCTCCTTGTGCTTCCGTGTGTTGGTGGGAATGACTCACATCAAAGCAAGAGCTAGACAGGAAGAACCTGATCTTTGCTTGGCAGCGGACTCTCAGCCTGACCTTCTCAAACTGAAAGAGAAACGTCATTCCATTGGACTTCCCCACATTCAATGGCAAGAGGCTTTCTTCCTAGAATATTCTCCAAATCGCCAAAGACATGATGTGCGACTTACAGCATGATTCAGAGGAAGCCAGTAAGGCTGAGGGTTGAGAGCTGAGCCTGGCAGGGAAGACCTGTAGGTTTGGGCTGAAGGAGCAGCAGCAGAAAAGTTCAGGGAGAAAACTTTATATCATCTGCCCATGTTCTGGCCTGGTTTCTGTGTGCAAAGAAAAGCAGAAGGTACAATCTGAGGAGCATTAATAACTAGTAGTAATTGTTAGTAGCGAAGAGGCTAGCATAGGGGAGCAGTTATAAGGGTACAGTGTCTGGAATCCAGCACACTTGGAGTTTATTTCCTGTCAGGTCTATTATGAGCTGGGTTGCAATTGGTATGTCATTACCCTCTCTGGGCCGTGTGCCCTCACCTGTAAGGTGGGAAAATAACAACAGTCATTGTGAAGAGGTATGTAAAGCAGGAAGCCCAATGCCCAGGGCATGGAAAGTGCTCAACAAATGTCTGCCAGTATTAACTGTGATTCTAAATAAACGCTCTCCTTTGCAGCATTGCTCCAAATACTCAGTAAACATTCTCAGCTGATTCCTGTGGCCTCTGTTCGCTAGTTTAGCACACAAATTTAGAGCTGTCTCTGAGCTGCCCTTAACAATCCTGGGAAAGTTACTCTCTACCTGCTTTTATGTGATGTGTAGAAATTTTTATTTTTCAAAATATTGTCATACATACTCATATACTGCTGGTGGGGATGCAAAATAGTACCCGCCACTTTGAAAAACAGCCTGGCAGTCACTTATAAAGTTAAACATTAACTTACCATACGACCCAGCAATCCCACTCTTAGGTACTTATCCAAGAGAATTGAAAACTTATGTTCACACAAAAACCTGTATGCAAATGTTTATAGCAGCTCTACTCATAATTGTCAAAAATTGGAAACAACCCACATGTCCTTCAGCTGGTGAATGGATAAACAAACTAGTATATCCATCAATGGAATACTACCTGGCAATAACAAGAATGGACTGGTGACATATGCAACAACTTGGATGAATCCCAAATGCAAAGTGAAAGAAGCTAGACCCAGAAGGCTATATACTGTATGATGCCGTTTCTGTGATATTCTAGGACAGGTAAAATTATGGCTATAGAAAATAGGTCAGCCACAGTTTTCAGGGACTGGAGGCGGTGGGAGAGGTTGACTAGAAAGCAGCACAGGAGAATTTTGGAGGGTGGTAGAACTGTTCTACAGCTTGATTGTGGTACTAGGCTGCATGACTGTCAGAAATGCATGCTTAAAAGGGTGAATTTTACTTTATGTAAGTTATACCTCAATTCTTAAAAAAAAAAAAGGAAATACTGGCACATGCATAATATTTTATCTGCATAGCTCCATCACCTAGGCCGGGTTCTCTCCTGTTTGCTCTGGGAAGGTGAGGCTTGTAGAGGGACGTGGAGCTCCAGTAGAATCAGGACAAGCCCCCTTACTTAGAGCTACATCCACTCTGATTGTGAGGTGCTCCAAGATTATAGCCCCTGCAGTCATTTCTCTCTCCCATCTTTCCTTTCCCATAAATGTCTAATGTTTTGAGCCATATGTTTAAATAACACCAAGAATTAATCAATTAATTTGTTAATTAAATGCTTAGTGGTGGGTATCTGAATTCCACAAAGCTTCAGAGAGCCGTATTCCTTCCAAGGTCCCCAGTTTTGTCACAGGGAGGAGACAAAGGACACTTCTTTGAAGAAACCACGTGCCCTGGGGCATACATGTGGAACTTGGGGTTGGTAGGCAAAATATTCTTGGCATGGTAAGCAAGAAGACAGATCAAAGCTGCAGAATCTGCCACACTTAGCAGCGACTTCCAAACTGCCTTGAGGAATGCATTTTGCTTTTGGAGAGCCTCACAATGAAGACTCCGATTGAATTATTATTTTAAGTAAAAGCTATTGTCCCATTCAACCTCAAACATCTCCACTGAAGATCTGTGATTTTTGCTTGTTTCCCCTTTTTAAATTGAGCTTTGATCATATGATCAAACATATGAGAAACATTATTCCGTTATATTAAAATTTCTCCTACCTAATATAAACTATTGTATATCACTAACAGTAGCCAAAGTGATCAGTGGAACAAATTCCATCAACAAACTTCCAATGTCTATAAGGAAACTAACCCTATCAAACAAAACATCCTCTGCTGGCCCTTTCTTAAGAAAGCTGTGAACAGATGCCTTTCGTTTTCTGACAAAGGAGTCAAATTAGTTCAAGGACTACAAGTAAGGCATGGCTAAACACAGATTGGCCCTTGACATAATCTCCTCCTCTCCACGCTGACCCCTAAGTCCTCAGAATTGTTGAAACGCATTTTGAGAGGAATTCAGAGCCAGGCATTATTAGCAGGGACTGCCCTGCCAAGCACAATGTGTGGAGCAAAACCTAAACAAATAGCCTCATCGTTTTCTATCGACCCTGGGTGTTCAGGTCAGGTAGGGAAGTGCTACTCAGCTCTCTGGCAAAGGTGAAACCATCTTCGTGTTTTTTCTCCAGGTACTTCTAAGAATGAATTAACATTTATCTATGCAGTCTATATAGTATGATGGCATGGAAATAAACAATTGCAAGGTTCAGTCCCACACTGTTTATTGTGTACCCACCACGTGCTAGCTACCGTGCTGCGTGCCAGGGATATGATTAGGAGCAAAATGGGCATGGTTCCTGACCTCACAGAGCTTACAGTCCAGTGGGGTGATTGTCCATAAATAAGCAAATAAACACCAAATAAAAACAGATGGTGATCGTCTTAGTTGATTTGTGCTGCTATAACAAAATACCACAAGACTGGATGGTTTATAACCACAGAAATCTATTGCTTACAGTTCTGCAGGCTGAAAGTTCAAGGCACTGAACAGTCTACTCTTCAGAGAGAAAAAAATATAGTAGGAATACTCCGGTTCTGTGCTCCCTCCTTTATTACCCCATGGAGGAGGAGTGACTCATCAGCCTGGAGAACAAGAGGAGAAACTGATTGCCCATGGCTCACCCCATTCCCACTAACCCAGCTTTGGAGAATCCAGGAGGACTTCCCAGAGGAGGTGATGGTTAAGCCCCAAAGGCTGAAAATAAAAGGGAAGTAAGAGAGAGTAGTTTGGGGGAGGTGCCAGAATGTGGAAATTCCTGGAGGCAAAAGAAAACATGGTCCTTTGGGGGAAAGGCAAGAATTTCCATATGGCTGGAGTATAGAGGGTGAGAGATCAGCAGCTGAAAGATGAAGCTAGCAAAGGAGCCAGATCATGAAGGGCCTTATGTGCCAAACTATGGAGTCTAGGCTTTATCCTGAGGGCACTGAGAGGGACAGTAAGGTTTAATCAAGAGAGTGAAGATATATTATTCCTGCTAGATCAATTTGGCTGCAGGGTAGAGAAAAGAAGAAGGATTGGAAGTTCCCAGCCCTCTCTGAAAATGTGATAAAAGGAGGAAAGGGTCCTTTGCTGTGCTAGAGATCTTCCTTTTGGCCCTCCAGGTCGAATTGTCCTGGGCCCTGGGTCTGAGCTCCTGTCAGAGGGCCCTCTCCATACAGCCCCCCTCCCAGCTCTAATAACCACTCATTCCCTCTCCCCTACAGGCCGAGGAGCGGGCACAGAGTCCCAATGGTAGTGTGCAATCCCTTGTAGTTTCTTTATACCCTGCCCACATATTTATAAATAACTTTGTTATTTAAAACTCCTCAAATGATCCTAATTTGAGTACACCAGATGGTTCCTGCTGGTATCTTTGTGGTTACATCCCCCCTGCCCCCCTCAGAAAAAGAGAAAGCAAGTATAAGTGACATGGGGAAAGGATGGGACATCTTCCTCAGGATTATGCCTGGAGAAGTTTGCTGCTTAAGAAAGATAATGGTCTTACTGAGATAGTGGTTGTCTTTTTTTTTTTTTAATAAATTTATTTATTTATTTTTGGCTGCGTTGGGTCTTCGTTGCTGCGCACCGGCTTTCTCTAGTTGTGGTGAGCAGGGGCTACTCTTCATTGCGGTGCGTGGGCTTCTCATTGCGGTGGCTTCTCTTGTTGTGGAGCACGGGCTCTAGGTGTGCGGACTTCAGTAGTTGTGGCACACGGGCTCAGCAGTTGTGGCTCGCAGGCTCTAGAGCGCAGGCTCAGTAGACGTGGTGCACGGGCTTAGTTGCTCCGCGGTATGTGGGATCTTTCCGGACCAGGGCTCGAACTCGTGTCCCCTGCATTGGCAGGCGGACTCCCAACCACTGCACCACCAGCGAAGCCCTGTGGTTGTCTTTTAATAGCCCTACTGTTTTGGTGAGAATGATGCTGCTCACTTAAAAAGGAAAGAAAAAGAAAAATCTTTGGAAACTTCACCTCCCAGAGACAAATGCTGTTAACATTTTTGCTGAATATTTTTCTACACATTTCTCTATACATATATACTCATACAGATACGTTAGACTTCATATGAATGAATCATACTCCAAATGCTGAATCAAACCTACATTTTCTCATCCAGAAGCCTCAAGTTTTGAGTTGCCGGTGGACAAATCCAAGTAGACCTGTCAGGAAACAAACTGAATATAGTCATCTAGAGTTCAAGTCTTGAGGTCGCCATCAGAGAGAGATGGTCATGAAAGCCTCATGAGGCAGAGGATCCCATCAGGCAGAGGGTGGGAGGGGAAAAGGTGAGGGCCACCACAGAGCCACTGGAACTCAAATACTGACAGTTCAAGAAGAACCAGAGGAGACAGAGAAGGAACAGTTAAGGAAGTAAGAGAAAGGAGAGTTCTTGGCCTTTGAGAAAGAGGCGTGGTCCACGGTGAAGAAGGCCACTGTCAGGTCAAGGGAGGTAAGGGCTTTGGATTTAGCAGTAAAAAGGTAGCTGGTAGCCTGGATAAGAGTGATTTTAGTTGGGAATTCCCTGGCGGCCCAGTGGTTAGGACTTGGCGCTTTCACTGCCGGGGGCCTGTATTCGATCCCTGGTTGGGGACCTGAGATCCTACAAGCCACTTGGCATGGCCAAAAAAAACAGTGATTTTAGTCAAGTGGTAGAGTGGAAGCCAAATTGTAAAAGAGCTGAGGAGAAAATGGAGGTAGTTTGCCCCCCAATTTGCTGTCCCCCTCCTCCCTCATCAGAGCTTTTTCAAACTCTAATGTGTGTATGAATCACCTGAGCATATTGTTACAGTGCAGATCTGATTCAGTAGGTCTGGGGTGGGCTCTGTATTTCTAGCAAGCTCCCTGGTGATGTGGATACCACTGAACCAAACTTGAAGAAGCAAGGGGTTAGATTGGGCTGCCCAGCGCCAAGCCCCGGTCTTGATAAATGCTTTACCAAAGACACTCAAGTGTACAGACATAAAAATGAATTCTTAGGGTCTCAGATTATTATTCACATCAGAAAATTACTAACAAGGAAAACTAGAGGAAATTTCTTCACTCATATGTCTAGTTCTGTCCTACATATGTGCCTTCCTCATGAAGGTCCCTTCACTTGGGTCACTTAAAACTTATTAGGGTTTTCTAGTTATCTTTTAGTTATTATTTCTACTTTAATTGCATTAGGCCCAAGAACATGCTAAGATCACAGTCCTTTGAATTTGTTAATATTTGCTTTATGGCTCAAAGCATGGTGAGTTTTTGTCAATGTTCCATGAGTGCTTGAAAAGAACATATTCTACCATTGGGTGCTTATTAACTGGATTGACAGGTCTTCATATTTTATCAATTACTAAGAAAAGATGTGTTAAAATCACCTGTCTCTCTACCTGGAAAGCCTTTCCTCCTCACCTCTCCTACTTGCCCAGTCTTCCGTCCAACAACTGGGGACTCATGGTGACCAAAATCTGACCCAATCTCTGCAGATCCAGTCCTTCCCCTCGTGGAGCTGACAGACTAAGAAGATTTACCTGGTCACCAACACCTCCCCTCCTCACCTCAGACCTAGAAATAATTCTCCCTCCTCTGAGCTCTTACGTCATTCACTGCCTGTGTAGCTAATTTAACACTCAGTCTGTCTTCGTTGCAATTATTTGTTCATAATTTACTCCAGCTTTTATACTCCACATGAGCAAAGAGTTTCCTATTTTCTATATAACTGCTTCACTAGAATTATTGACAAACCATAAAATTCACTCTTGTAAAGTGTACAATTCAGTGGAAGACTATCTTATTTATCTTGGCATCCTCTGTAGCAGGGGTCCTCCATCTTGGTTGCACATTGGAATCACCTGTAGAGCTTTAAAAAAAAATACTGCTACCTGGTTCACCCCCAGAGGTTCTGACTTAACTGGTTTGGGGTGTGGCCTGGGCATCAGAATTTGTAAAACCCCCCAGAGGGATTTTAACTTGTAGCCTGGGTTGCCTTCTAGTGCTTTGCACATAACTGCCACTCAGTAATTGTTGTAATCATGAATTAGCCCTAGGTACCAGCTAATTAACTCACTCAAGAACTACCTTCCCTGTCTCCCTTCTAGCCCAGCAGCTCCTATGATTTGCTTATGTCTCTCTCCCCCACTTAGTGTAAAAGGAAGACTGAGACAAAAGCATTTAGAAAAGATAAGTTTGCTTGCAAAGACGTGCTGACTTCAGTAGGACTGGACCACTGAATAAGAAATCCCACAGATATTTAAAGGAAAAATGTAAAGATTACCATGTTTACATTTATCTCTTCAGCATAGACAGTATGCTCACATGGGAAGATATGTCACAAATGACATATTCCCAAATTTCTGTATTCAAAAGTCAGGGATAAAATAGTTTTCATTAGGGAATCAGTAACTGATGGGAAAAACTCAAGATTTCATTCATTCTAGACAGCAGATTTAAAAAAGTAGTTCGTATACTTTGTCTTAGGGTTGAAAGTGTCTTATTATCAGTAGTATTCTTCCTCCTGTGGGACTTGATGTGCACTCTTAAAATGGCAGCAGGGCAGTCTCACTTTTGTTTCCACAACCGTGAGCTTCATGAAGACAGGGTCCGTTCCAGTCTTAGATATTATGGCATTCCCGTGCTGGCACATGTTGGACGTTCAATATATATTAGTGAAATGGATACGATCACACCTCGTGCCACAGTACTTAAATAAGATTTTAACTGGATAGGGAGCTGCACCAGTTTTCCATTTTGATACTTTTCACAATTCTTAATTATGGTGCTCTGAACTGGGGCACTCCTCAAACTGCTTAGGCTACAACAAATTCAGAAGGAGCTTTTATTTCCACGTAAACGATTGTTGAGGGGCGGTTGTCTGTGAATGGACGACCCTCACGTGAGTAACAAGATGGTCACTCCCGGATGAATGGAAGACACGATTCTCGTGGCTGGAGTGATCCCTCAGCGAGGCCGGTCATCTTGCCTATCCTGTAATACCATTTAACACCTACTATTGACACCTCGCCATAGCCAGATCCCAGAGGTCCGCGTGGGCATCCGGAGCCGCGCCTCCAAGTTCGCCGCAGCAGCATCCCCCCAGCAGGGGCGTTACGCCCCAGGGCGCAAGGCAGAGCGACTCACACATCTAGAAGACAGAGTAAAACCAGTCGCACCAAGGAGAGGCAGCGTTATTTAGGCAGGCGGCTACTCCTCCAGAGCTTCCACCCTGTCCCCTGGGCCCGGCGCCCGGCGCTCAGCCTGTGCCCGGCTCCAAGAGCCCCAGCTCCCTCCACGTGTCCTGTCTTCCCAGCAGCCACCTCTGCTGCCTCGAGAGGAAAATCTCCTGACAACTCGCGGTCTGCGGACTACGACTCCCAGCAGGCACCGCGCCGCTTCTCTCTCCGCCCCCCTCCACGGGGCACGCAGGCGCTCTGGGCTCCGTCAACAAGCCGGGCTGGCGACGACTGTTTACAGTTCCTTATGGGATTTGTAGTTTTTCTGGAGCTAGCTGGGCTGTCAGTCAAAGGGACAAGAACTACAAGTCTCGGCGGCCCCAGCGTGACCAGCCTGGTCACGTGGGAGGGGGCCGACCGGGCGTGCGTGCCGCCGTTGATCCGGTGCTGCAGTGAGGAGGTGGTTCTCGCCCGTGTTGTGTGTGTGTGTGCGTGTGTGTGTGCGTGCGTGTGTGTGTGTGTGAGTGTGTGTGAGTGAGTGAGAGAGCGAGTGAGTGAGTGTGTGTGTGGGGGGACTCGGCTTGTTGTTGTCGGTGACTTCCCCCTCCCCTCCACCCCTCCCCCTTCCCCGCCGCCGCTGCAGTGGCCGCTCCCTGGGCCGTAGGAAATGAGCGATAACGATGACATCGAGGTGGAGAGCGACGTGAGTCCTGGGGCTTCTTCCTTCCCTTGCGGGTTGTCAGGCGGGGACAGCGGCCGGGGTTCTCAGCAGGGCGACGGCGGTAGGGGGCCGGGCAGCCGCCGCCTCCTTCCCCTTCCTCACCCTGGGCCGGGACCGCCTCCGTCGCGCTCCCGGCTCGCTCTCCTCCGGGCTCTTGGCCGAAGCGGCCTTCTAGGACTGGAGGTGGGGAGGAGACACGCGGCCTCTGGGACCCCCACCTCCCCCGGTGGAGGAAGGTGCTGCGGCCTCCCGTTCCCACCCTATCCAGTTCAGGATCCGGGGGACAGGGACGGGGTGCGCCCGGGATCCCATTGTCCGGATCCTGGGGAAGGGCACCGCGCTTAGGACCTGCTCCCTCGGCCCGCGACCCCCCTCCTCCCGTGACCCGCGGCGGATCCTGGCTGGTGAAGGAGGGCGGAGAGGGCTTGGGAGTGCCCAGACGCCCTGAGCTGGGTGCGAGGAGAGGAGACAGTGCTCTGGACCCCCTCTCTCTGTCCCGGGTCGGATGCCGGAAGGAGGGGCGGCGCTCGGGACCCCCCTGCCCCGCTACCGGATCCCGCTAGGGGGGATGGGGGCGTGGGATGGGGAGGGGGGGGGTAGGGCTGACTCCCCACCCGCCGCTTCCTCTGCCGCCGGCATTTTCTTTCTTATTATTGAATGTGAAGTGTAAAAATAACTTCTATATTTTCTATTTTTTTTTCTCTCTTATTCCAGGAAGAGCAACCGAGGTTTCAATCAGCGGTACGTCTCCTACTCTCCGTTTCATTTTCATTTCCGTTCAATTCTAGTCCTTTTTGGGGTCAGAGAGAAAAAGAGATCGTTCTGTTACTTTTAATATTGTAGTAAACTCTTCTGTTATCGCTAAGGTGAGGTGGGGCCTTGTTCTGGGGTTCTAGGTGGGGGCGGCGGGCTTGCGAACCTCATAATTCTAGGTTCTCAGGTGGTGAGGTTCAGTGACTGTAGGTGAGTGAGAATTTGTATGCAATGAAATGAATCCTTCTGTAGGTTTCCGCTGGGGGCTCTAGCTGTCACTATAGAAGTGGGAAATGAGAAACACATCATGCTGAAGTAAATTGTAGTATTATTTCAGGGAAAAGTGGCCAGCTTTACTTAGGAACAAGTAGGTTCTAAACCATATCTGCATAGTTGTGTGAAGTTGAAGGCACATGCAGTAATCACCTTTAACCAAAAGTCACGTGACTGCTGTAGACCTATGGAATCTAGCACAACCTGGTATTATTCTAATGCAGAAATTGGAAATGTAGAGGGGCCAAAGGTTGAATGTGAACGTGTCACATTCAGCTGCTTATTGTGGTCTGACTATTTGAGTTGAAGGAGCAGTATAAAGACAAAAGGAACTGTTGAAGAAAAGTGGCACTGTAGAGAGAGTTTTGCTAAGAGGTGATGGTTGAGACCATACCGTGTTGTCAATAATTTCTCAGAGTTTGGATATTAATGTTCTCAGTGGATGGTTCTGTGGATTAAGATAGACACAAATCTCATGTCCTTGGAGTCTGAGATAGTACTATGGGTGTTCCATGAAGAGATTAGAGGGAGAAAAAGGAATAGAGACAAAATAAATCAGAATCAGAGGAGAAGAGAAATGAGTAAACCATAGCATCTAACATTTGACAGATGGGAGCAGTAGGAAGTGTAGAGAATGAGGGTCCAAAATTTAGATGTCTCTAGGGGGCCCAGGCAGTGAGATAGTCAGGAATAGAGAGCAGAGGTGAGGACTGGGGTACTAGAGAGCACATGCCTCTTCTGAAAAGGCAGCCACTAAAGTCCAGTGGGTTGCTGTTATGTGGGAATGAGGGCTTAGTGTTGTCTTATCTTCCTATTTTAAAAGAAAGATTACAAATCCAGACTTTGATGTTATTTTTCTGATTTTTAAAATAATGTATGAGACAATCAAGTTGATTAGGGGCTTGTTACAATTTGCCAGATGCCACTTTGAGACCTCTGGTCTAATAATTTCATTATCACAGGATAAAAGCAAGCCCTCTTAATTGTACCTGCTTTTCATTAGAGCACAGATTCTAAGGTTGTCGAAGGAATTAGGCATTTAGAAAAACTTTACTTATGGAAAGCTGATATTTCCATAAAATCCAAGAATGCAGTTGTTCCAGGGGTTTTAAAATTATCCCTGGGTACTAGTCACTAAAAAAGAATTTGTTTTGTTTTATTTTTCCTTGAAGTATTTCCTTGAAGACAATACTTTGAATATTTGAAGTATTGTCAGATACTTAATATTTATACATACGTTTGAAAATTAAATTCCTTTTTTTCAGTTACTATTATCCTTAATAATGTAAACATGGAATTTCATGTTTGGAACACAGTCTATTTAAAACGTTTTTTTCCTCCAAGTCTCTGGTTGTAAAATCTGCCCTAGGGCTTGATCAGGATTGGAGGGTAGGGATTGTTTAGGCTTCCTTTGAAGAATCATTATTTAAATTGGAATTATATTGGCTTTCCAGTGAGATAAGGATTTTCTTTGTGAAATTTTGGCTTCCAGTTCTTGAGCGCTTTCTGCTTTTCAGAATGCTCGTCCACATGGCTGTTGATGTAAATCGTTTTATTAAATTATGAAAATGTCCCCACTCTCCTAGAGTGCTCATCTCATTGTCTGGTATGGAGGCTTTCAGTTCGCTGTTAAGGTACTTAGGATTTTTCCCTTTGATTTTGGAGGGTGGGCACAGGGAGTGGTTCTGACCCTTTGTTTTTAATTTGACACATCTACTTGCTGAGACATTTAAATATTATCTGTTACAAGATAATCATAATGGCATAGAGAGAAGAAGCAATAGACAAATTTCATAGCATATCAAGCAATTATTGTGAACACGTAGGGTAAAAAAGATTTTTTTTTCTGTGTGACTATGTTTATTTCCTGACATTTAGTATAGATAAATACATATATTTTTTAATTTGGGGGAAACTGTTCTTAAGCTTTGCCTTCGTTCAGAAAAGGGTGTGGACTGTGAACAACCAAATATTTAGAACTGCAAAAGAACTTTTAAAAAGTTATTTTGAAACGGTCCTGTGGGTCCTAATATAAAAAAAGGTATTCATTCATGTTTTATAATGTCACTACAATAGCTACAGCCTTACTACATAAGAAATGTAGGATACTCAGCAATAACAGAGTTAGGAAGTGAGGCTAACAGTAACAGAAAGTGAAACTGATTTGACGTATTTTTTTCTGTTGCCTCAGTGTGAACAGAAAACAACTTCTCCGGTGACCAGTAAGCTTTGTTAAAGGAAGTAATCCCAAACAATAATTTATATTATTAAATTCAATATGTCTCAGAATCCCACTGATATTATTTTATTTTTATTATTTTTTTGGAGGGAAAAAGTTGCATTTCAAAGACAGTTTTCTGGGGCAGGTATATTTCATGCAAGGTGATCTTTGTTTTATTTCTGCTTGAGATTTTTTTTTTTTTTTTTTTTTTAAAGAATGAACGTATACAAGAAACGTAGGGTTAGTGTGTTAGTCGGAAGCCTAAGACCTTTTTCAGCTTATCCTTCATGACAGCTGCAGGTGTTTCAGTTACAGTATATCTTTGGGGGGGTTAGAAACAGATTTGTACAATTCTGTTTCTGGACCTTTCTGGTATGAAATATTTCTAACTTCTCAGAGCTCTTTGTTTCTTTAGAAATTGCAATGTATTCAGAAGGGAATGAGCTTGGTCATCTTTGAGATCGGAATTTACTCAGGAAACTACTGTCTTTTACCCGGAATTAGTTGCATGGCAGAAGTGCTACATGATACATTACATGTACTTTGTGTCTGCTTAGAGTGTTGACAGTGATGTGGATGCCAGGTTTGGTTCCTAAAAAGACCTGTTGAAGGGTGTTCTTATATTTAAAAGTCTTTTTTCAAGATTCCAGTAATGGTAAAATAGTTGAGCAAGGAAAATGGGTATAGTATGATGGCATATTTGGATGATAGCGTTCCCAAGTTTTTTTAGGCACCAAGTGATTTTTTTGAATAGCCTGGAAAACACATGTGTGTATTGGATTTTAAAAATGTATACCAGGCAGTCGGCTTCAAACAGGAGAGGTGTTGGGAAGTTGCAATTTGTATCTCCTATTCAGTTTTTATTTATCCTATTTGCTTCCCATCAGAAGTAGTAAATAGATCTTTTCTGATGAGAATTTTGAGCCTGTGTATTTCCAGTGTTAGTGTTTAATAAGAGTAGCTTATTAAGTAATCGTAAGCAACACTATCTTCTTTCTAAAATGTAGCCTTTAAATTTCTTAAAGGCAGTAAATGTTTACTGGGCAACTCTAATTCCATATATGGTGGGAATTTTCTATATTGGAATTGAGAAGATTCCCCTTACAGATGGGGTTAGGTGTCACGTGACCTGCAAGAGAGGGCATTGCTCTGGAGAACCTTGGTCATACTTGAATAATGGATCATTCATTTCCCCTTGTGATTTGCCTACCTAGAACTTGCAGGAAATAATGCTGCTGACTGATGTAATGCCTTTAAGGAAGATGTATTCTCTATGCAGTAAGTTGGAAGGAAATAATTTAAAGAGATTTCTTCAGTTTTGAACAGCCCTCCTTAGCTTGAATGACCTACTGCCAGTTTAGCAACTTCTTGGCTAAGAAAATAACATTTGCCTTCAACATTTAACAACACTTAAGATAACATGTGCTTGTTAGTGTCAGAGATGGACAAATTGTAGGTGAAGATTTTTATTCTGGCTGCCAGTATGGAAAGTTTGGTGGAAATAATACTGAGAGGCTGAATAAAAACCTTGGCAGAGATGTCAAAGCTGGAATCGATTTGGTGTCGGAGTTCCTGTTGAGCATCTGTGGGCCACTCTTAAGATCACACGGCTCTTTAGTATTTCTGTTAGCCTAGGATGCCCTGAAGGAAGGGTTGTCTGCTGGAAACTGCAAATCCAGCGTACTTAAAGAGTGACAGCATCCAGCCACTGCTCCTGTAGGATGTATAGGGGAGGTATTTGTGGGCCTGCTGTTCAGCCCAAGAATGTTTCTGTTGTCTCCTAGAATTTGTTTGGTATCACCCGTTTTCATTATCAAACATCTTTCTCAGTATAGCTGAGAGAAAGCTGACTCATCTGAGTTGAGCTTTATTTGTTCAAGACACAGCAATTGTTTGGCCCTTCCCCACCTGTTGTTTTTTTTTTTTTAAACTAGTTTTGAGTTTGTGGGAGGATCTCAGGTGCCTTACACTGGGAGTCTTCAAATCTTGTCCCTTTCAAAAAGGGTTGCCAGCAAGCAAAGATAGTTAACAAAGCAGTGATAAGCCTGGCAACTGGCCCTCCATTTGGATGAGTTGCGGGGGAAGAGAATTCATCCGGCTGGACGTTTGGAAATGTTTCCCAAACAGAATTCTCAGTCTTGTGTAAAGGTTTTTCATACGTGTAAAGGTCTTTCAAGCCACTAGAGGTATTATTTAGTTCAGAGTTGCCTGGAATTAGGCATGTTAGTTCTGCATGTTTTTAACTTGCTCTTTCAAATGAGGCTGGAGAAGAAGAAAAATGCGTCATTGCCATTGTCTCTGAGAGCTTCAAAATGGACTCTGGTTAAGTGTAGCAGCTTGGGGATGGACATGGCAGCAGGGAATGGTCTAAGATTCCACTCTTCTGCTGGTTAAATTGGGCCTGGAACCACCACAGAAATTCCATCCACTGCTTTGAGAACAACAGTCCCCAGCCCAGGCTTTCTACCAGGCAGTGGACTGCTGCCTTTCCTTGTTGAGCCAACTTCTCAAACTTGGCTGGCTTCCCAGATGAGAAGCCAAGATTTCTGCTGATGGTCCACAGCCAAGTTCACTTACAATCCTCTAACCGAAGACTTGTCCATTTGAGTCCTTTCAGGGCTCCGTGAATGGGAAGGGGGTAGTGCATTGTGGGGATGATTTTGGTGTTAGATTATACTTAGCTCCACCCTTCTAGTGCAGGCGTGAGTGAAACCAAGTCCAACTTGATTCTAGCCATTTGAGATTTGCAGGGCTCTCCCAGAAAGAAAACAGACAATTAGAATTTTATTTGTATCAACAAGAGGGATTGTGGGTAACTGGTGTCACTGCTTCTGTGCACAGCTCTTAAGCTGGGAGGAGGGCCAGGAATCAGGGTGATTTAGTAGACAGGAGTATCTTGGGCTGCTGCTGGATACCAAAGCTGGGCGATTATTTTGCATGTAAATAAACCATCCTAGGGAGTGTGTAGCAAACACAGGAGAGACAGATAGGTGCCAAATGCCATCTCTCAGCCCTCTAAGTCTTTAGTCTAAGACCCAGCCAACTTACCTATGTATCAACAGATGACTAGAGGGAATGGTAAGTTAGAAAAGGACTAGATACTTAAATATGTTTAATTTTTTCAGGCTCTTCATACTGCTGATAGAAGGAACCTGCACTTTTCCTGCTCTAATGCTGTATGATACCTTCCTCTAGCCTCAGGTTATCTGATCATTCCCTCAGTTTCCCTGTAAATTCCACATATCCCTGGAGTTCGGCAGACACACATTTTTACAGAGAATCCAGGCGTAAGATTAGGAGAGCTTTAGAAGTGTTCCAGGCATCTGCCCTGAAAATGAGTGCTATGCCATGGAGAATCATGGCTGTGATGGGAACCATGTTTCCAGTTCAGCAGAGCTATAGGTGAGGTGTTGTGCTCGAGAGACCAGGAAGTGACTAAAATTACCACAGCTGCTCACAGCCTCTTCCTCTGTAATGACTCAGACTTTTAGGATTAGATACTAGAATTTCAAGTCCTTTCATTCCTATAACTCTTGTCTCTATAGACTTTTGTCCGAACATCTTGTCTAGTATAAAGATTCATTTGAGGCATTCTTGTGCTAAGCCAAGTTATTTACTCCTGTTGCTTCATTTTTAAAATTCCTGGTGCTGTGTCTGGGTAGATTAAAGCTACCTGAACTTCCTCTGTACAGACTTCCTCTTTAGGTTAGCCCAGTGCAACCTTGTGTATTGGGGGTAAATTCTCAGAGTATAGTATTTCCCATAATTCCCGGAGTGCAGATGTGAAGTTCTTGCTTTAGGTTAAGTGAGCGTTTGTGCTTCATTGGAGGGACCACCCCTTTAATGGGGACCTGCCGAAACTCTCTTGCAGTGTTCTCCAGCACTGTCACTTCCACCTGAAGCCAGTGTATTTTGCCACTGATTACTTGGCATCTCTGTCCCTCTCCAGCTGATTGTTCTTTGTGATTCTAAGCAGGACAGGATAAGGAGTTTGGTCTGTGGGTATTTAGATACCGCCAGTGATGCGCCACAGGTGCCTGAGGAGGTGTATTGAGAATATGTGAGTGTCAGAGGTTTACTGTCTGAGAACCGCCTTTCTGGCAGCCTGTGTGAGGGAAGCCCTTGGCTGAATATCACCTTAGATGCACTTTAAAAAGTAGGAGCTCAGAATGCAGTTGGCGTCTATATCAGCTCTGTCATAATGATCGCAGATTCATGCATCTGGGTTTTCTAGAGGTTTTAGTTTCTATTGTATGATTTGGCAAGAAGGTCTTAAAACTAGTACCTCTTAGTGAGCTGGAGACCAGAGCGGACTCATGGTGATGGTTTCACATGGAAAGAAACAGTGCACCAGTGACCTAACTCCTTTTCTGGGTACCCACCGTGGGGAATCTCTTACAGTGGGGGTGATCACATCTTATGAAGGGGCCCAATGCAGCTTTTCCCTGGTCACCTCCCAGCCATGGACTGGCGGCTGTTGTGTCACATAAGTAAGTTGTGGGAGAAAACTGATGCTGCAGGAGAGCCACACTTTGTCCCCATGAATAACTTTTATTTTACTTATGCATGAACTGGATGCATCGAGCTACTTTGGATGTTCCTGTCGAAAGCCTTGCTCACCCCTTTCTCCCCCTTTAGCAGAGCCTAATTCTGGAGACTCCTAACTGCCCACCTCGACAAATCCTTCCCAGTCCAGTCAGCTGGGACAGCGCTGACAGCATATACTTCCAGGCTGTACCCACTCACCTGTACCAAGCAGAAGGACTGACATCACTAATGTGCTCTTTCTCCCATTCTTCCAGGCTGACAAACGGGCTCATCATAATGCACTGGAACGAAAACGTAGGGACCACATCAAAGACAGCTTTCACAGTTTGCGGGACTCGGTCCCATCACTCCAAGGAGAGAAGGTGAGTTTATTGAGAAAGCTGATTAGCTTAGCCGCCACTAACTTGGAACTCACTGTGGGGCTTAGCAGGGCATTCACCTTTCTGGAAAGAAATGGAGTCAGCGATATTTGGGTGACATGGTTTCCTTAATCTTTGATTCTTCAGAGAGTCATCACACACCTTACCTACTGTAGTTCATCCTTAGCAAACGATGTCAGATGTAATGGAGCTGCTTGTTAAGACATCAGTAGGAGCTCTCTTTTAAAATTAGTATTATGTATAATAAATTACTCATTCAAGAAATTATAACTATACAGTGTAATATAGAGAGTAGCATATAGCCGTTTGGGATAATGCTAAGGATTCCAGAGGTCAGTGATTCTCTGGACCTCCATGAGGATTCTTTTTATATGGTTCGAAGTGAGTACTTATTTTAAATGAAACTTCCCAGGAATGTATGTGAACCAATCTGGACACCAGTGATCTCCCAGTCCAACAGTTATTATTTCAAAGGCATATAAAGAGCATTCTTAATGTGGGACTTGAGTAAAGAGACGTGTTCATACAAAATGGAAGAAAAAATAACTACTCTTCTTCCACCATCCCCCTACCCCACTGGTGGCCTTCCAGAAACTGTTTTCCCTGGAGAGGTAGGCACCAGCTGTTTCTACATTTGCAAAACAAAGTCCGAGGCTTTGAGTAAAAAGTCTGTGGGTTAGGGTCACTCCTTGGAATTTGGAGAAAATATGTGTTTGCACAGTTCATTCCATCCTTGACACACAATATAACTGGCTGCTCTCTGCAGCTATTCAGTGTATAAGTGGGAAACTTGGAAGAAGACCTGTGTGTTTTTGGTTTTTGGTTCAATAATGCAGTGTTAAAGAAGCAACCGAAAAAAAAAGCAACTGTTTTAAGAAAAATTGTTGCTTTCAGGTGGGCTTTGAATGGCTTTCCAGATTTAGCTCTGTGGTAGGAGTCCTGGTTTTGTTTGGTTATCCGGAATTAAACTTGGGACCATTATGGTTTCATTTTATTTATACTGCCAGTCTGGTAAGCCACTTGCTTTATATGTTATCTAAGGTGTGGCTGTGTGGCTATAAAGGATGGGGTAGGTCTGACCTTTATGCAAAACATAAAATAGGCCATGTAAATACCTAGCATTGCAAAACCAGAATTTGCCCTAGGTTAGGCCTACTTAGTGTGCACTTGGCTTAATGGCCTTGGACCAACGTGCTTACCTGGAATAACAACATTCCTGGGTACAACACTGTTAAGCACCACGGGAAATCTTTATGATGGGGGGAGAGGCTCACGCTTTTAGTCAGAGTACACATGTACAAAGGATTATCTCTTGTGTTTGTCTGAACTATTGACAGTAGGTGCTTATTCATATGCCATGGTATCAATTAAAATGGCTTTGGTGAAGTAAATGGACAAGAGCTACCTTTTTCTAAGTCTCACATCTAATCAGGAATGGCGCCGGGGCAGCGTATCCCAAGAAATGGCCTGTGGATCACCCCCATCAGAATCACTACTGAATCTGTCTTTCTGGAGGCAGGCCTAGAGATCTGTATTTATAACCTGCAGTCAGGTGATTCTTAGGCTTTCTTAAGTTCAAGAACACTTTGGGAGAGGTCAGTCTTAAGAGCTCAACTATACCTTTTTCTTTATCCAGTCTATTTTACATTGTCATAACATTCTTCCTTAAGTCCTTAAAATTACCCTAAATCCTGTTGTCTCCTTTCAAGGAAGATGACAGTTTGAATTCGGTAACCTTACAAACCAAACAGTTGTCATTCTTTGTGGCCTATTCGTTTGTTCACTTACTCCATTCAGCAGATACTTACTGGGGGTCTGCTACATACCAGTCGTTGTCCTAGATATTAGGAATACGGCAGTGAACAAAGTAGACAAAAGCAGAAGCTCTTAGTGTGGTGAGGAAAAGATAGAAAATGAACTAATAATTAAATATATATATAGTATATATATATATTTAGTATGTCAGATATATATATATAGTATGTATGTGTATATATATAGTATAGTGTATATTATAGTATGTCAGATAAGTGCTGTGGAGAAAAACAGGGAAGGAAGGGTTGCAGTTTTCATTAGGGCAGACAAAAAAACACACTGGCAAGGCAACATCTGAGCAAAGACTTGAAGGAAGTGAAGGAAAGAACCATGCATCTATCTGGTGATTAGCATTCCAGGCCAGGGAAGCCGAGTGGAATAGTCCAGGGGCAGGAACCTGGGAGCATTCCTGGGCCTTTCAAGGAGACAGAGGCCAGAGTGGCTGGAGCAGAGTGAGTGAAGGGACCATAGCAGGAGATGAGGTCAGAGAAGTAGCACGACTAGGGGAAAGGAGTGGTCGAGGGGCCAGGTTTCTTCTAGCTGATCAAAGCCCCAGTGGAAGTTAACCAGGTGCCTTTCTGATTTCAGAATGCTTTTGTGTGTTGCAGTGCAAATGTTCATGTTGAGCATGAATAAAGGAAGTAAGTGGCTGTTAGCTCTGGTTGAACCCCAACCCCTTCCCACTAAGTTCCACAATCTTCATTATTCTCCTTCCCTGCCAACACTGTTTCACAGATGCTGCAGTGAGTCTAACAGAATACTTTGGTCTCTCAGACTTCCTAGTTCTCCCTAAATGTTGCAGTTTTTTTTAAAGTGGTATTTGAACCAAAGGGAATTGAGTAATTCTTGATTTGGATTGCAGTAATTAAGGTTCTGACATTATGTAAATAATCATGAAGTGATCATTTTGCCCTGTGAGTTTTGGGGGTGCTTAGATCAGTTTCTTGAAGCGAAGGCCCCCAGTCTCCTCTGACTTGTTCACCATTATGCTCCAGGTGGCTTCTCACTTAGTATTTGGATTATCTGTCCTATGTGTTCTAATAAGCCTTTTGTTTTTTAAAGAGAAACTAATACTGATTGAATTGGATCCTAACCAAGAATGGGGTGTACTTGTACTAAAACAACAACAACAAAAAAAACCCCTTTAGACGTGAGACTCAAACTCTATTTGTCCTTTGTTCCCTATATTTCTACTATAAAATGGTCACCTTTTGCTTAAGTAAAAAATTCAGTATTAACTAATATCTGTATTGCAATGTAAAATGAAATCTGCACACCAGTTCTCTGAGGTGAGTACTACACTATTATAATTGGACAATTACTACTGCTAGGGCTCCTGCCATCCTTCATGTATCAGAGATGAGGAAACAGGCTCAAGATCAGTCTATAGCTGGACAGGGACTAGAACTCAGGACTGCTGGTTGCCAAGTTCAATCTTTCTACCACACCGTAGGGGTAAACAATTTAAGGATATTTTAAAGAAATCTTGCTTCAATTCTTATATCTTGTCTTTATATTGGGAGCTTCCCCTGGATAGAGTCAGTAATCTTGGCAGTATGTCTTACTAGGGTTGCTACTAAAATATTGTCCCCTGAAGTAGCATATGTAGACAACACCAAAGTGCAGAGTTAAGGGTCACTGAAAGTTTATAAATTTGTCTGAGTCCACGTAGCTGTTCTGAGAAATAGATCATTATAGTTGGCAGTCCAGCTGGGTTTTGCCGTAGGTCACATTGTTCACAAGTAGACTCTTGAACTCTTGTTGCCTGAGCCTTTTGTTTACCATAGTTTTTCAGCTAGACATGGAGCCCACAGGAAAGATGGAATGGCGTTAGAACCATCAGCCAGTCAACCAGAGTAAGGGAGCAAGGGCAGGAACGACTGCGGTCCCACTTTTCAAAGGAAGACGTTAGTGTTCTTGAACAGAATTATTCCTTGTTTTGAGGGTCCTTGGTTGGGTGCTAGGGAGTGTTGCCCAGTGGCTTGCTGGCACTGAGCTCACGCTGTTATGTGGGGGGCAAACGTGGTGACGAGCCCATCAGTCTGCCTTTGCGTGGGGCTGTAATTCTGTGCCCACCCCCGGTGAGTTAGCCCCAGCACCTGCACCAGAGTGACTGTATCCAATCACAGTGTCTCCTTAGCATGGCTGACTTTAGTGAAAGAAAGTTCTGTTTCAGTGGTGCCATATGTAGCTGAACAGTGGTGTATAGGAATTTTTCATCTTCTAGGTCTCTTCCTAAATGCCTATTTATCATACGTAATTGCTCTCTCAGGCAGTTGTGCTCTGAATTTCTCCTTTCTGGATAGAGCTATGTTATGTTAAAAAGAGATTATAACCTAAGATGAAAATAAAGAAGAAAAGTGTTTCTTCTAGTCAGCAAGTAAGAGTTCTTATAGTCAGTGAGTCAGTCCCTTTGTTTTAGGTGAGGCTATGAAGGCACTGCCTCTGCCGGCTGCTGTCACAGACTCCGGCTCGTGGTAGGTTCCCAGAAAGGAGCTGAGGAGTGAGAGTGCCAGAGGCAACGGTGGGCTTGCTCAGCTCTTTGACGAAAACCGCCACAGCCCACATGGTTGTGCGCACGTTTTTATATGTGAGCACCGCAGAGATTTAAGAGGTTTAATGCATGCTGTCTACTCTTGAGGATCTTGCTCTCTTGTTGGGGGAGAGGATTATACCTAACAATTAACAATAATAAGATAACCTGCTGAGCATCAAGTAAGAGGTTAAAACACTGAGCTAATTTGTTTCATCTTCATTAAAGCCCAGTGTCCTTAACAGGTAGATGTTGAAACCAAATAGCCCCTTATACCAGGGAACATAGTAGTTCTTACTGCTGAAGGTCAGTCTCCCTGTTAAACTCACTCAGCACTGTGACCCGGGCTTATCCCAGGTGTAACTGTATACATATTTGTGTGGTTACTTGATGACTGTCTACCCGTCTTCCATACTACACTGTAGTAAGTACTGAAGGCAGGGAGAATATCTTTGGTCATATTTCTTCCCTTGGTGCCTGGCACACAGTAGGGAGCAGAGCGAGTGTTTATTGACTGAAGGAAGGAAGCCCTCTCTCCACCTGGCCTTGTTACACTGGGAGGAGCTCACTCTAGTGGACACCCTTTAAGGCAGGCAGTTCATTCAGCAGCAGTGTTTCTGCATCATATCTGGGCTGCTAAAGGGGTTGTCTTCTAAATGAAATGTAAACTACAGCCCTACCCATTTCACCTTATTACTCAACAAGGTTATTACCTGGCCAGACTCCAACTTGGGCAGTTCTTTTATTCTTAAATTTTCTACATCTTAAGTTGTTGTCCATAGTTGTCCAGGTCTCCCTTAAGCTCCAGGCTCAGCAACTGTAAACGTACTGATTCATTGAATTCTTTGTTTAACTGTATTTTTGCACTGCCAAAGCCTCCAAGGGCTTTTCAGTGCCCATCAAGGTAAGGACTGGCATTCCATGTTCTCTGAATAAGGTACCCAACTTGTCCTCCTGCTTTTTCTGCTCCTTCCCTTATTGTGAAGCAGTGTACACCCTCCTCTGTTTCCCCAGGAATGTCATCTTCAGGTTTATCTTAGTTCTTTCCTTCCACCAAGGTCTCAACTCCAGCTTCACCACCCAGATGACATTGGGGTTTCACAATGAAGAGACCCACTTACAAGGGCTCCCCAGCTCCCCATGTTTCCTGCCTTCCTGTGTTTCTCCCCAATGAGGCCTCCCCTGCCAGTCAGTCTCCACCTGCCCATTTTCAAGGGCTGTATCAAATGCCTCAGCACCCTGGGAACACTGGATTATCACTCTCCCTGACACCCCACCGGCCCTTTATGGGGCCTCTCCTGTGTCTTCCTTTTTTCTGTGACAGTTCTTATCACCTAACTGAAGGGTGCACTCCTTGAGGGCAGAAGCTTTGTCCATCCTTCTGGAAGTCTCTGCACTACAGAGTAGGGGAGGGCTCACTCCCATAGAGAAGACTAGAGAGTCGGGAAACTCACCGCTTTTCCATCTGGAGATTTGAAAGAAGAGGAATTGGTTACTGGGCCTTCCCTCCAGCATTTCTCTTTTCTTTCCCCTCTAACAAAATTGCAGAAACTTTGGAAAAATGGGAAGAAGAAAAACAGTACTTCCATTCCTCTAACACAACTACAACCTTTCCTTTATTCTAAGATTCTAAGACAGGTGCTGTCCAGTGGAATTTTAATGTGAGCCACAAATAGCAGGTAAAATTAATTTTAATAATATAGTTTATTTAACCTAATATACAGAAGTAAGTATGACTTCCATATATAATCAGTATAGTAAAAATTACTAGTGGGATATTTTATATTATTTTCTTGCGCTGTTTTGATAATCCAGTGTGTGTTTTATACTTACAGCACATCTCAATTCAGACTAGTTACATTTCTTTTTTTTAATTAATTTTTATTGGAGTATAGTTGCTTCACAATGTTGTGTTAGCTTCTACCACACAGCAAAACAAATCAGCCTTACACATACATATATCCCCTCCCTTTTGGATTTCCTGCCCATTTAGGATACCACAGTGCGTTACAGACTAGTCACATTTCAGTACTTATTAGCCACCTGTGGCTGGTGGCTATTGTGCTGGACAGTGCGGTTCTCCCCATCCCACACCCTATTTTAACATGACTGAAATTGGGTGCCATCTTAAAGTGGATGTTAAACAAAGCTCGCCCCTTTTTTTTCCCTCCCCCGGCAAAGGCTGCTCTTAAGTCCATGTGTTTATTGATGGAGTCTAGGAGACAAGAGAATAATGGTGTTATCAATCTGTGTATCCCCTCTGGTCTCTTCATACGCATGCTTTACATGGGTAAAGGCTATAGCTTGATGCTTTCACATAATGTGCCCTTTCCCCAAGTGATAGAGTGTTCATATTTAGCCATTAGGCATGTTTCTTTTAACCATTCAGGTTGCCTCCAGTCTTTTAACTTTATAAATAATGTAGTGATGAACATCTTGGTGCATGTGGCTGTTTCTATAAAACAGATTCCCAGAAGTTGGATTGCTGGGTCTAGTGGTAAGAACATCTGATTTTTTGCTGTATGTTGCCAAAATGCTTTCCAGGAGGATTGTTTTCATGTCTTCTTTCTTTTCTTTCTTTTTCAAGCAAATTCTAAAGATTAGTCTTTTGGTATTGTTTTGAGAGTACCAATTTTACCACCACTGGAATTTTTTTTTTTGGAGGGGGTGACTAATTTAATAGGCAAAAGGTAGTAATTAATTTTGTATTTTGTTTATCGCCTGTGAGATTAAATCCTTTTCCGCATGTTTATTTACTAGTTGTATTTCTTCTTTGAGGAAACCCTGTGCTCCCGTCCCTTGTGGTCAGAGTTTGATGGGGAAATGTCACACCTTCATTTCAGACTACCAAGGGCTCAAGATAAAAGAATACAAAGTTTGAAACATGATTTGTGTTGACCCTTAAACAAATGTCTGGCTCCCAGCTTTAAGCCCTTAATGGGGCATGATAGCTTTGCCTTCCCCTAGTAATCAAGAAAATGGTCCTTTGGGCTTGGAAGGGCCAGGAAGAAGCCTTTGAGGGGCCACATGGCTGTGCTGGCTCTGAGCCCACAGCCTTCCAGCCTCCCTTTTTGGCATTGATGGTGGTTCCATTTTGGAATGAACTAGTTTAATACAGACCCGAATTTATTGTGCTTTGATATTTGTTTCCAGAACATGGCTTATTCAACTGAAAATGTACACCAGCTTTGCCCTAGGCCTCCCTTTACCTTACTATGCATAGAATTTTGTGCAGGTTTCAGAAAATAATGGTTTTATTTTCTTTAAAATAACAAAACATGTCAACTGGTGAGTCAGGCAGTAGTTCTTTTTTCATTCCCCAGGATGTGGCGTTTTGGTTCTTGGCAGAACCAGGGCAGCCTGGTAGGATCTGATTTTGACAGGAGGAAAAAATGATAAATACAGCAAAGATGACTGTTTCTCAGGTCAGCATTAGGACCCTAGGGAAGAGCAACAGTGTTCCTAATGTTAACAAGCTAGTACGACTCTTCTCTTCCTCACCTCTCCCCACCTGCTTTCTAAACAACTTGGATTTTTGTCTAAACAAAGATTTACAGCTCCGGAAATGTGTGGAACTCTTGCCCTATATGAAAAATTTTGAGAACCACTACCTTAAATGGGATTTAATGACCTTGGATGTCATCCTAAATATCAGTGTTAACTACTTCAAGAATCATTTGGGACCTTTAGGTGCTAATTAGAATCAAACTCTTGGGTTTGGGGCCTCTCGTGAAATAGGTAGTTGATTCTTGCTGCAGCACACCAGGTGAGTACACTCTGTTCCCAAACAGAGTTCTGTTCAAGTGGGTGCCTCTGGAGGCTGGGTGGCCCTTTCCTCCATCTCCTTGCTGCTCTGGGCAGGGATGCAAACAGGCCAGCAACTGCGTACGAGCAGGAGAGGTGGCACAGGAACCGCTGGGTCCCTCTGCCACGCTGGGTCTTCTCCGCTGTCCATTTCGGGTTCCCCTTCTTAGGTAATGAAGCCAGAGCAGTGCGGGGGGCCAGCGTTTCCCCTGGCCCAGGCCCAGGTTCAGACAGTTCTTTCAAGCTAACTTGCATCTTCTGGCTTTTCTTCTGTATTTGTTTCTTCTCTGCTAGGGATCACTTTGAGTTTCACCTGCCTTTAAAAGAAAAACAGTCTTCCTTCAATGCTGCTGTTATTACATGCTACTTTTTTTCCATTTCTTATTTTTTCAGCCTCATTCTAAAAACCAGTCTTCATCTTTGCTTCAGCTTCAACTCACTTCTGCACCCATTACCTGTGTGAAGATGATTTACCTAAAATCACTCCTTCAAGGAAATCACCCTCACCAGGCTCTTCATTGATATCCTTACAGACAAATTGGGTGACTCTTTCATTGTCCTTTTCTTCCTGCTCAGACTCTCCAAATTCCATTGATCTTCTTCATTAGTTCCACAGCCTCCCCTGTGGTCCCAAAATAGGGTGTTCTGGAGGCCTGGGTTCAAATCTTGACTCACTGTTACCCACTGGTTATGTAATATCAGGCAAGTTACAGCTCTGTGCCTCAGTTTCCTCCTTTATAAAATAGGGGAAATAACACATCAGAATATTGTATGAGGGTGCCTGGCATTTAGTAAGTACTCAGCTGCTGCCATTATCATCATCATTTGTATCGCTTTGTGCAGCCGTGGCTCTGGAACGCGATTGGGCAAGGGGTCCAATGTCCTTTTGCGTGGCTCCCAGAGGGAAAGAGAAGCCTGACTGCCGCTGTGCGTTAAACTACTACCCAGAAGGCCCAATGCCTTTTCAGTGCCCTTGGCCATGGGCCATCCTGTGTCCAAACCATTAAAGAGATATGTTTCTGCTTAGAAAGGCAGAATGAGAATTGGTACCTTCTAATTGTAAAAACTAGCAGGAAATAAATTATTCGGGTCCTTACTGGGTACCCAAAGGCAACAGTCAATCTGTGGACATGTTGACCTACCAAGTGTTATCTGCTCAGGGACACTCACACGAAGATTGCTGACTTAGCCAACTGGGCACGGTTTAGAAAACAGAAACCAAAAGCCCAGGGCCACTCCATAGTCCAGGCTGTAAAGCCCAGGGTTCTTGCTGGCTTCATGTCTGCTGTTCACAGTATAAACTCATAAAGGCAAGGGCCTGCCCACACCTTAACCCTGTGGCAGGTCACATGATCTTGCATGGTTTGTAAAACTGGAAGAGGGGATTTCAGTTGAGTCTAGCATTTTCTACCTTCAACCTTTTGCTTTTTCTTCGCTGGACTAGATGCACATGTAAATTTGGGGGAATTCTGTATTTCGTACTTTAAATTTTTTCTTGTGGGACTTCTTGTTGAGTACCCTGGAGGGGGCAAAATAAAGTTAGTTGAACCATGCTTTTGGACTTAGTAAGTGAGGGTCAGGGATACCCCAAGTGGCCTAGGTGCTTCTACTTAGGCAAGGGGCTGTGTGGAGGAAGGGCGGTGCTTATTAGCATTCTGGAGGCCTCGTGCTGGGTTTATTACAGTCTAGCCTTCTGTGGAGACCTCTTGATCCCAAGACACTGTTTTCTGAGCATCTGTGAATTTTATCTTCATCCAAAAACTGCCTTGAGGTGGAAAAACTTCCATCTCTCATGGCATCTTTCTCTTTGGTTTGTTGTGCTGTGCTTACTTCTCCCTTTTCACTTCGTGGTTTCATGTATAAATATGTGAAGAAGAAACTGGGAGCGCTCAGGCTGCTACTCAGTGCGGTCATTTGTTAAAAATTATCTCTGAACATTTGCAAGCGCCACCAGGGAAGTCTGCAAGTGCTCTCTTGTTCAGAGATTTTGCTTTTTTCCCTTGTGCCAGATGCAAATGAGGAGTTAAATAAGGGTTAATGTTGCTTTCTGGGAACAACAGTTGAAAAAATAGACAAATATAAAGAGAGACTGGGATGTAAATATGCATAACAATTAGATCAGTGATGGAGTGCATAGAATTTGGAAGGCTGGGTGGGGTCTGAGAGAATTTCTTGTCAGATAAGGAGTAGCCACGGAGAGAAGTACTGTGTCTGCAGTCACAGAGCCCATTACAGACAGGACCTAGGAGGCACCCGTCTCCTGGATTCCTAAGCTCTTCTCCCCACTCTGCCACCTATCCTACAATACTTGTTTTTAATCCCATCTCTAGCATCCAGAGAGGCAAGGTATTTTAATTAGTCCCTTGTAAATATGTGCCCACCTTTTTTTTTTTTTTTCATTTTATCACCTAGTAATTAACCCTAATAAGTCCCCTTTGGCAGAAATGGGAAACAGCTTCTGAAGCGACCTTGTAGCCAGAGTTGCAAGCCCCCGTTGGTAGGTGCTCTCATTCTTTTCTACATAAGCTGACTTACTCAACTAAAGAAATAGGCCTGGTCCTGTCCCCACCCTCATGCCCTTGCTTGTGCTATTCTCCCTGCCCAGAGCAACCCTTTCCCACAGATTCCACCTCAGTCTAACCCAGGGTTCACTGGTTCAGATAGGAGCCTGTGTGTGCAGAGCCGAGGCTAATGCTTGGCACTCAGAAGGTGATCACCCCAGCCAGAAGCCATCTTTCCCATGGCCTTTCTAATCTGTACTACTCAAGTTACACTTGTTGGTACTGCCCTGTGATTTGTCTGTATATAAATACATTTATCTCCTCAACTAGATAGTAAGTTAGCTTCTGGGCAAAAGAAACCACGACTAATACATTTTGTTTCCCCACAGTGTCTGCTCCGTGCCTTGTATGTAATTCGCACCAGATAAAAACGGTTGAATATGAACAATTTCCCTTTGAGGAAGTTGCCTTAAGGATGCTATAAGAGGAAAGCCTGGAAACTCTAGTACTTGTGAGAACTGGTGAATAAACCCAGGCCTTCCAAACCTCTCTGATACCCAGCCCTGCTGAAGTCTATGAGTTGAGATTGTCAGAATATACTACAGGTGGATTTAGTTTTGCTCGCCTGAGTGCGGCTGTTTTCTTTGCCACTTAAGAAGCTTTACTGCAGTTCAGGTGCCTGAGGTGCCTCACCACCATACTTCGGCTACTAGACTACCCTGCCTTGAGCTTCAGTTCTCTTGGCTTTGTACCATTCCACCAGGGGCCGAGTAACCTGACATCCATTTTATTAGCTCATTAACTTGTTCCTCTGACAGGGCAGTGCGTAGGCTACCCACAGCCATGGTAAAGGTATGGTTGCTTCCTGAAATGGCCCAATCTCATGCCCTTCCTGTGTTGACATCAAGCTCTGACAGCTTTCACAAAATTCTCTTTAGCCAGTTACGCTGAAATCATGACAAAGCAGCATGGCTCAGTTGGAACTAGTTAACAACGGTCTGAAAGCTTGTCTGAAATCTAGGACCTTGATGAACAACATTGTACCCATTCGCATCCTGACAGCGTTGTACCCATTCCCATCCTGAGCCACCTCCAGCTGAGATCTTGATCTTGTCTTTCTGGACCAGCTGCCTGTAGCCAGGCCCTAGCAGAGAGTGAATGGCCTAAGGTCTCAGTTAAGTAGCATTTTAATGTTTTCAGAATAGCCTGGCTGAAGACATGAAAGCAACCTAAAGAACCAAAGCGGGTGGACAGGGTACAAGTTCAGGAGTGAGTTGGACCTGCGTTTGAATCCAGGCTCTGCACTCTTTTATTTTGAATAAACCAGTAAACTTCTCTGAGCCTTGGGTTCCTGGTGGAGCTCCCTCTCTCAGAGAGAGCCAGCGAGGTAAGCTATGTAAAGCCGCTGGTGCCTTGACTGGTGTAAACAAGATTCCTGATAGCACTTGCGCCGTTTCCTCAGCCTTGTGCCCCCTCACCCTCCTGCTTCCATTCCCTCATGCCGTCTTTGCTGAAGGGCATGGTTTCTTCACTGCGTGGACTAGGTCTTTATTTTGTCCCCTTTGCTTTTTCTCATATTGCAACAGGCATCCCGGGCCCAAATCCTAGACAAAGCCACAGAGTATATCCAGTATATGCGAAGGAAAAACCACACACACCAGCAAGATATTGATGACCTCAAGCGGCAGAATGCTCTTCTGGAGCAGCAAGGTGAGCAGCAGAGCTTGTGGGGCATCTGGCCCTGCTGTGCTCCAGCCAGGTCAGGGCTTCGCACCCAGGCCTGCTGAGTCAGAACCAGTTACGGAGCGTATGCTCCTAAGCAGCTGTGGCCCTGCTTCTTGGGCCTGAGTAGTTGAGTGTAGAGCCATCCTGAGGAAGGACCTGAGCCCTCGGTGAGGGAACAGTGGAGTATAGGGGTTAGACACTGGAGACTCTTTTCTGACCTGCTCTCTCTCCCCTTCTTGGGGCTCAGGTGCTCTGCTTGTCGTAGGGGTCACACCTGGCATCAGGTGTCTCAAAAGAGCTGTGAGGTCCTTGAATTGGAGTGTGCTGTGTAAGCGCCACAGAGACTCCGGGTGTTCAGGGACAGTGAGCGCTCCCCGTTGTCAACGGTAGTCCAATCAGGGCAGCCTATGGGCCAGGCCCATGCTGTTCTCCAATGCTCACATCCGCCTTTTCCTACAACCACAGGGGAAAGCGAGAGCTGATCAAGTTCTTTGTTCCTGGGGAATTCACTTCTCTTCCTCCCTCATGGAAGATGCAAGTAAAAGGAAATGCAAGTAACCACCTGGGTTAGAACACCTCAAATAAACTAAACTAAAATAAATGGGCTGACCTTCCAGGCTCAAGATGAGCTGAAACGAGGGCTGGGCAGCGGGAGGCGGCAGCGGGTTGGTCACCGGGCCGAGCAGCCTGCATGTAGGGGCCGTGTGTCGGAAAGCCCAGGTATTCTGTGTGTATTGGTGACTTGCTTCCAAGTGTCCAGCTTGTCTTTCCAAGTGGATCTTGTACATGAGAGCTAAGCCAAAACTTTTCTTTGGCTGATACATCTTCTGTCATCCTTTCCTGTTGATGTGTGGCCTTCACACCCTTGTGGAGCCTGGCATTGCCAGGCCAGCTTCGCTGTTACTGCACCACTGGGTCCCACAGGGAGCTCGTGCTCCTGTCTCTGTACTGGGCTTCCACAGCAGGACAGTGACATCACAAGCCTTCTCTTTAGGGTTGGGTGGCATTGCAGAGTGGCTGGCCACATCCACTGAGCGCTCAGCTCTGGCTGGGAAAGGCAGAGGGAAATGAAGTATGCAGGTGGAACAGCCACCAGAAGGGAGTTACTTATGAGCCACCCTGAGCCTCGGGGGCCAGCAAGCCCTTCGGAAGAACAGGCTGGACCCTGACCTGAGACTCGGTTACTCCCCCAGTCTCCAGAAGGCTATAACCCGCTCGCTTGGTTGCCTTTCAGTCCGTGCACTGGAGAAGGCGAGGTCGAGTGCCCAACTGCAGACCAACTACCCCTCCTCAGACAACAGCCTCTACACCAACGCCAAGGGCAGCACCATCTCTGCCTTCGATGGGGGCTCAGACTCCAGCTCGGAGTCGGAGCCCGAAGAGCCCCAAAGCAGGAAGAAGCTCCGGATGGAGGCCAGCTAAGCTCCACGGGGCAGGCCAGCAATAAAAACTGTCTGTCTCCTCCATCGTCTTATCCTCTTTTCAGTTCATCTTTAAAACCCTCAGAACCATTTAAGAGACTCTTTTTTTTCTCCTCCTTTTTTTTTTTTTTTAATTTTATTTTTACGTAGAAGCTCTTGGACAACAGCTCTCGTTCTCCTTCCCCATTTCCACTATTTTTTTTTTTAACGTTTCCCTTCAGGGATTCCCTGTCCCCACCAGGAATATTCAAACCAAAACACCCCAACTTGGCAGCTTTTTCTGTGGAGGACAGACGGCCGGCCAGACCTCTGAGCACATGGTGTCCTGACCACCCACCAGCTCCTCCAGCCCTGCCGGGCGCATGTGCCCCGGGGACTCCTGCCCCTCCCAGGCCTCTCCTCCCGGGCCACCCTCACCTCTGTTTGATAGACTTTGTGAATCTGTGGACTGCTCTACTTTAAGAAGATGACCAGTTTGGAGTAATCAGAATTATTCCCCCTTCTTTTTAAGGATTTTTTTTTTTTTTTCCCCTAAAAGGCTATTTATCGCTCCTGTTGAAAGACCAGAGATCCTTGAAGAAGTTTGTGGTATAAAAGGAAGTGGGGACAGATTTGCAGCGCAGAGTCTTTGGCCTGTTTCACTCCTGCTTCTCTCAGCCAGCCTTAGGGAGGGCCGCGTGACACTCGTGTGGTTTGTTGGGGGACAGCAGCAGTGAGGCGGTAGCCACCAGGGGGTGGGAGGGGGTGGGACGAGGAGGGAGGGTAGGGTGGGGTAGAGGTTTTGTATTGAGGGCCAGTGATGATGTTTTGATATTTATTTCCTGCTACTGAAATTTGAATCTGAGTGAATTGTCCCTATTTCTGATGATGTCAGTATTGCAAAACGACAGATTCATAAAGTAATGATCAAATCTTCCTTTCTTTCCGTGTGTATTTCTAAGAAATAGAGCCAACTGATTTTCTATGTAAATACCAAGAGCGGTTCACCTCATACTAAACCCACACCCCAGTGCAGACCCCTCCCCACCCTCGTCCCTCTCCCCTTCCAGCTGTCCTGGAACCTGTCCCCATTATGTGATCCAGCCCTGGTTCTGGCTGCGGTCCGCAGATCCCAGTGAAGGGTTTTGTGTGTTTAGGCCTCATTTCTTTGTCTTTTTCCTACTCTGTTCCTGGCATTTGCTGATTTCTAGTGTATACTCTGTAGTCTCAGTCCGTGTTTGATTCCATTCCATGGAGATAAAAAGTATGTTGTACATACTGCTGAAGAATTGTCTTGCAAGTTAAGGCTTCCCCTTTACTATAAGACTATAAATAAAAACTTATTTTATCCTTCTTGGTGGTGGTGTCTTCTTGCCCCGGCAGAGGCCAAGGTATCTTGGTAGAGGGAAGCACCCCCTGGAGGCCGCTGGGCCTGTGTGGGAGCCTGAGAGAGGAGCCTGCAGGCTGGGAGCAACCGTAAGGCAAAGTGGTTCCCTTTGTGCTCTGAGGGCTCAGTGCAGCCTGGGCAGGGGAAGGTAGCTAACCCGGTGGTGGTGACTTCACTCATTGGATAGAAGCTTTTAAGGCTCCAACAGGGATGGGGTTACCCAGGGCAACATTTCTGGATCCAGTTCCTGCTAAATAAATGACCCTTGGGGAATTGGTAGCCCAGAGCTGTGAGTTTGGGTTTCTCCTGGTAACGAAACGTCCAGTCCAGGGGTGGCTGGTATGCTCTAGGACTTTTCAGTTTCTAGAGAGTTCCGACATGGTAATAGGCGGCAGCAGTGCTGCCACGGGCTGGAAGTCAAGGAGGCTTCAACAGCATCCAGTTAGTTCTACTTGGGCTAGGGACCAACACCGGCCTGAACTCACTTGACCTTGAAAGAAAGGATTTATGGCCAGAATACAGCTCAGCTTTGGTTTTCCTGTCTGGCTGACAGGAAATACTGCTGTTCCTAGTCCAAGGGAGGGAGAGAAGTCAAAGCAGTTCTTTGATTTGTCACTCTTTAGAGTGGTGGTGCTGGGGCTTCTATCAATTGGATATCAAATCCATGGTATCTCGTTTTGGTTAATGGGAGTTGACAGGTGGTGGTGGATCATGTTTCCATAAGAGGCATTTTTTAAAATATTTTATTGAAGTATAATTGACTTACAATGTGTTAATTTCTGCTGTACAGCAAGGTGACTCAGTTATATATATATATATTTTCTTTTTCATATTTATAAGAGGCATTTTGTAACGTGATCAAACCAACCCCCAAAAACTATGATCGCGATAAGGAAAACAAGGATGCTGGGAGAGAGCAGCATCCCATTTATTGAAGTCATTCTTTTTAAGATGGAAAGAGACACGAATAAGGGGGAAAAAATGGGAATGAGAGGTCAGGTGATTTCCTAAGCCTTCAAAGTTAGTATGATTTTCTCCCCTTTCATTGTGCTTTACTACATCCCTTTGTATATCTGGACTTATTTGTAGATTCCATATTACACACAGTTGGCTTGGTCAGGCTGGGCATCAGAACCAAGCTGCAGCTGCGGCCGTGTTGGTCAGGAGATGGAGTGTGAAGCAAACAGTCGAGCCAGCCCTGGGGTAGGGGACGTCCCCGAGAGCCAGTCCCTGGCTCCAGGATATTGGCTGGACAAGGGGTTGAGTTTTAGGCTTCTCAAAATTTCAATAAACCCGTTGGAAGAAAAGGGCCACAACAGGATAGCTGATTCACCTGGGAAAATCCAAACCACCTGACTGACAAGTGGTGGAGAGGAGGCGGTGCCACTGGGAGCAGCTGCCTGGAAAGGAGAACCAGGTAAGAGCAGCCGGGCTGGAGGTTGTGCTTGCTGAAGGGGACAGATGAAAGCCACAGCTGAGTTCCTTCTGGTTCGCGTGTCTAGGAAGCCAGTGTCTGTCCTCCATGTCACCGAAGTTGGACCACGGTTCACTCGGTGAGGTTATTCTTGGTGGCTGGTTCTCGGCACTGCGCTCTGGACTGCCCTGGTGAGTTGCTTGGTCCTGTGAAAAGCCACCTCTTTCTCTTGCAGAGGTGAGCTTGATATTTTCTTTCCTTTACAGGTGCCCCAAGGTCAAGGGTATTAATGGCCCAGTTTTTTAAATTCTTGATCTGCTAATCCCATCTGTAGAGTAGCTACCACTTCAGCAAAGAACTACCTCAGATTACAGAGCTATCAACTCGGAAAGGTTTAAAAAACAAGACTAGAGTAGGTGAGAGCCCTGAACTAGGACTGAAGAGAGCCACGTTCGATTTCTAATAATAGAGCGTAGTGGATTATGCTTGAGCTCTGAAGTCAGGTTGCCTGAGTTCAAAATTCTGGCTCTGTCAGTAGCTGGTAATCTCGGGCGAGTTACTTCTCTCAGCCTCAGTGTCCTCATCTATAAAATGAGGATAATAGTAGCTTTAACCACATGACGTGTCTGTGAAGACTAAAGGAAATAATGCTTATAATGCACTTGACCTCAGGACCAAGGGAGCACTCAGGTGCCAACTGTTGTCATCTACGTAGAGCATGTGACCAGGGCTGAATCTGCAAGACGGAAAAATCCGGCTCCTGCGGCTGTCTCCAGACTGCGTGAGGGTGGACGTCTGGGTATCTCACAAATGCTTCCCACCCCTGAGGTGTGCCCTCCCTGTACAAGGCAGAGACGGCAGGGGACCCCAAAACTGGAGTGACACACTCCAGGGTTCAAAACCGGAGAATGCACCTTAGATCTGTCGTCAGTCGGAGTGAGACTGTCATCCCCTCCCTCTGCTACTCAGTGGCATCTCTAAACTTTGGGCACTTGGTGCTCTGCCTGGCAGAATTGTTCAGAAGCCCCCATGGTGTTGTTACTTAAAGTGGATCCTTGGCCATGCCCTGGGGGTGCTTGTTAAAAGGATTCCTGGGCTCGAGCTTTGACCTGCAGCATACCTCGGCCCACCAGCCAGAGTCGGGCTGTTTAACAAGCTCTCCCAGGTGGTTCTCATGCACTCAGGTTTGACTCCCAACAGCAAAGTAACCCAGGGAACAAAAGGAAGCTCTTGGGGAAAGTGAGTCACAGCTGAATTAGCCAGGTGGGTCTGAGACCGGGCTCTTTAAGGCTGCACTCGGGGAAAGGGGGCGGAGAGGGGCTTGTTAAACAGTCCTATTAATAGGACTGCCTTGATGGTGTTTCCCTTCTCCCCGTGGGTTTCCAACACTAGTGAGGGCTGCCCTGCCACCTGTTTTTGAAGCCCTAAGCAAGGGTGATATCATGGGGCAGCACCCATTTTTATGCCACACACTGGCTGTCCTCTGTCACCAGGCAGGTTTATAAGCCAGCCAGAGCAAGCCTATCTCTCAGGCCTGTTTGCCAGGCTCTGTTCTGGACAGCCTCCGGGAACATGAAACTAGAGCTTTTCTTTGCTCAAAACAGTTTCTCTAGCCTGAGGAGGAAACCCAGGTAGGGAAAAGGAGTTTACCAGCCTCTACATTTGGATGCACAGTGGAAAAACCATGGTAGGAACTAGGACCCTTCTGAAGCACTGCTGAATCATGAACGGGCAAAGACAGTGTCCTTCACTTGTGGGGTTCGATAGTTTGGGGTTTACTAAGGCACGGGCTTAATTAATACATCCCCACACTTGCCGTGAGAAGGGGATAAACAAAAATATTTTCTAGTTCATTTCTCAGGTAGAGAATCCGATTGGCCAAGTAATCATTCCCGGACCGGGTTTGAGAAGCAGGCTTAGCTGTACGCAGGACTGATGGTATCAGGCCCCTGCTCGAGTTCTGGAGGCTCTCCCAGCAAACATCATTACCCAGCTGGTAAGTGTTGTCCTTGCTCCGTTAGGGTCAAGGTGGGGACAGGGAGCCCGAAAGCTTCAGAACCAGTGCCTGGGTGGTTTAGGTCACAGGCTCTGAGCCCACCTATCTGGACTGGCTCTGGGTGACACTGCTGTGGTTTCCTGAGGCATGAGGACAGCAGTAGCACAAGGTGCCATTGTGAGGTGTGAAGGCATAAGTTGGAAAGCCTGGCACTTTGGAAGGACTCACATGTTAACAATTCTTAGGTCTAGCCGCCGGCATGGGTCCTGGCCACGCAAACATTTGAGTTTTGTTGAAATATGGAGAGAATAAACCCTATCCTTCAGTGTGTTCAAATCCTCACAAGAAAGGGGCAGTAAATATATGTTGAATACCAAAGGGTGTGGTAACAAACAGGCTTTGCTTGGCTTCTGAAGGGATTCCAGCAAGATGTAATCTGTTACCATCTGAAAATATCTCAACTTAGGAAATGAAATACATGGAGTCATCAACGGCTCGGAGGTGGCAGGGACAGATCTGGGGCTAAAGGACAGTGGCCAGTGGCTTTGGACCAAAAGGCCACAGCAAGGCCAGCCAGCTGAGAGGAGGAGTGCCACATCCATAGCAGGCTAGTGGGAGACTTGAGGTACAGGAACTCTGGTTCAAATGACTTGACTGTTTCCCGACCAGGTAGTGAGTCCAGGGCCCACTCCTTTGCAGAGAGCTGCCGTGAACGGTTTGGCAGGTCTTTTCATCTGGGAGCTCCCATGAGGCCAGGTGTGGTCTTCGTGCTTGCTACTGCACCCCAAGCACAGTGCCTGGCCTGTCACAGGCACCACACACGGACACAAGCGTGTGTGTACGTTCATCTCTGAGCACTGTTAGGTCAGTCCTGAGGTTGCCTCTGCATGAGTTCAATCCATGGGTATTTGACCGGCACGTATTCTCAGCCCAGCCCTGTGCCAGGCACTGGGGAGATTCAGGGCGCCTAATGAAGCCTAGGCCCTGCCGCCAAGAAGCTTAGAGGAGTTGGAGACCAGATTCACGCGCGTGGCACAAGTGTGCATGCCCGGGCTACAGTGCCAGAGGAGTTCAGAGGCTGGGGCCCTTGACGAGAGAGGGCTGGCAGGTGGGAGGGGCAGGGAACAGGGCCAGGTCATTGCTTCTCAAGCTCTTGCTGCGCTCTCCTTCCTACCTGAGCAGAACCAGCCCCGGGCTCCCGGTGCAGCCGGCAGAGAAGCTGGGTGGAGGCTATGGGTGAAAGGAAGGTGGGCCAGAGCCTCCCCCCTGCATGGGATGGCTAACCATTCACATCCCACCACGTAGACTGGCCACCGTGGGATCCAGGCCCAAGGCAGCCACTGCTCTCGAGACGGAGGGGAGGGACTCGAGGGGTGGAGCCCAGTGAAGCGTTCACCTTCCTTGGGAGCATGGTGTAGGTCTCCAGGGTACCCATGTCATCATCCCCGTCATCATCCCCCTCACAGAGGGGCCACTGCAGGGCACTCACCACGCTCCTGCCAGGCACTGGTCAGCACGCCTGGGCAGCAGAGTCCCTGCAGCCCCAGGGTGCACCCAGCCTTCCCCTTGAGAGAGCTGTGCCACTGAGTCTGCTCTGACTCTGGTAGCTGAAGTCCCAGGCTCCTGTCACCCGCTTTGTCTCATTGGCCCAGGCCATCACAGGTACAGCAGATGGCAACATGAAGTCCCACATCCAAGAGAACAAAAATGTTGGGCTTCCCTGGTGGCGCAGTGGTTGAGAGTCCGCCTGCCGATGCAGGGGACATGGGTTCGTGCCCCGGTCCGGGAAGATCCCACATGCCGCAGAGCGGCTGGGCCCGTGAGCCATGGCCGCTGAGCCTGTGCGTCCGGAGTCTGTGCTTCACAATGGGAGAGGCCACAACAGTGAGAGGCCTGCGTACCGCAAAAAAAAAAAAGAGAGAACAAAAATGGAATACATTTTATTATGGAAAGAATTTAATGTGACCAAAGGTGGTGAGAGTAGAATACTAAACCCTAATGTAGGGGCTTCCCTGGTGGCGCAGTGGTTCAGAATCCGCCTGCCAATGCAGGGGACACGGGTTTGAGCCCTGGTCCGGGGAGATCCCACATGCCACGGAGCAACTAAGCCCATGCACCACAACTACTGAGCCTGCGCTCTAAAGCCCGTGGGCCACAACTACTGAGCCCACATGCCACAACTACTGAAGCCCGTGCACCTCGAAGTATAAAATAAATATTCATGAGTGCATACTGATATAAATGATTGAATAAATGGAGCACAGACAAACCTCCCAAACAAAAGAATTCCAAATAATTTATGTAGCTACTCTACCCTCAAGGGTGTGGGGCATAACTCCCCATCCCTTAAGTGTGGGCTGTGCACACGGACTTCCTTCTAAAGGGAACAGCAGGGGAAGGGGAAGAAAGAGGAACCTTATGGTGGGGAAACCTGGCAAGCCTCAGCCAGGTGGCCAGGGTTAACAGCATTAGTGATGAGCCATGTTGATAGCATGTACCATTGATAGGATGTGATCAGAGGGCACGTGACCTCTGTGGTGTTCCTCCCCCCAAACTCAGTCTAATCAGAAAAAATTGACACAAATCCCAGTTGGTGGACATTCTGCAAAATACTTAACGAGTCCTCAAAACTGTCAAGGTCATTCAAAGCAAGGAAAGTCTAAGGATGTCACAGCCAAGAGCAGCCTAAGGAGACATAATGACTATATGTAATGAGGTATCTTGGATGGGATCCTGGGGCAGAGAAAGGACATCAGGTAAAAACCAAGGATTCTGAACAGAGTATGGACTTTAGTTAATATATCAATATTGGCCAGTAGTTAGGATGAATGTATCATATGAGATGCTAACAAGAGGGGGAACTGACTCGGGGGTATATGGGAACTCAGTGCAAGTTTGTTTTTTAAAATGCATTTTGTCATTGTTGTTACTTTTCCACATCTGTGTTTCTGCAGGGGGCAGAGAAAGCTTCCCATTAAGTTGGGCTGGTGATGAGCACTCTGCCTGCCTGCCTGGCTTTCTTCTTGGATGTGCCCGAGAAGTAGGAGGGAGGAACATCAGCCGCCTGGCCCCGTCCTCTGAACCTCCTGCACCAGCAGGTAAAAAGCAGAGGCAAAGAGGTTGTTGCGAGGAAGTGAAAGAGGATGTCCAGGAACCAGTTAGGCACGCCGGGCTGGAGTGGAGAAGGCTGGCTGTGGCCAGCTCCCGGGAAGACTGCCTCACCGGCGCCTTGCTTGCGACTCACGCAGCATCGCACTCTGCACCGGGGTGGCATGCATTTGGTGCAGGGGGCGCTGCTCTATGCCAGGGACCTGACAGACAGTGAGCAGCGGGTTAGAAGGGTGAGGTGAGCCTGCCCCTGCTGTTCGCTGTCACCATCCTTGTCCTGGTGGAAGATGGGAGCAGGCATTCAGGGCCTCGGTCATCCACCGCTGGAGCTAACTCGTGCATGTTCAGCTACTGCTCCCCACCCCCGAGGCCGCCCATTTCAGAGACCTGGGTGGTGGAAGCACATGGGCTTTGGAGGCAGCAGATCTGGGTTCAGGTTCAGACTCCACTACTTGATAGCTAGGAAACCTTGGGTGAGTCACTTAAGCTCTCTGACCTGTTTCTCCAGTTGTAAAATGCAGACACACACCTGCCTCACCCACCTCATGAGGTTGAGTCAAGGATCAAATGAGGAGAGACAGTGACCAGGAGGCTCTCTCTCAGGGGTTGTTTGGATGGAGGTGACAAGAACGATCAGCATCCTTCAGGCAGAAGGTAAGGAGTTCATGGCTCTGGGGCTAATCCGGAATAGAGTTTTCTGTGTATCAGGATGCTTTGGGTGGCAAGAAATAGTAAATCCAACTCAGACTGGCTTACACAGCTGAAAAATGCAGAGGGGGCTCCAGGCTGCAGGAGTCATGTGACAGGGTTCTGGCCGTGTTTCTCGGTGTCTCAGGGAGTCTGTGTGGACTGGCTTCCTTCTAGGTAGGAAAATGGTGGTTGGAGTCCCAGGCCACACATTCCACCATCTCTAATAGGAGAGAACTGCTTTTCCCCTGTCATCAAATGTCCAGGGCTTCTCTCTCTTTGGTCTATTTTAGGCCACATCCTTGGCTCTGAATCAATCACTGAGGCTAGGACAGACCATGCTGATTGGCTTAGGCCTGGTTATTATTAAACCTGAACAAATTACTCAAGCCGAGGGATGGATTAAAATGATTGGTTTAGGCCAATCAGGGCCCAGCCTGGAGGTAGGAGGGGGGACACACCCACACACGCCTTTTGGCTGCCACAGCTGGGGAGGGGAGGAAAGGATGCCACAGTGTCCACTACAGGTTTCTAGAATCCACCATGGGAGAGAACGTGGTGATTCTGCCTCTCTAGCATCCATCTCCCCCTTTTGACTACAACCCTAATTTGCACTGGGGCTTCATTCCTTCCCCACTTTTGGACTATGTGCTTCTGATGGAGCCCCATTTCCCACTCGTGGATGAAGCATTTGATCCATCAGTGCACTGTAATCTCCCGGCCACAGGATTGCATCTCAGAAAGGCACTTGGCTTGATCAGAGGCAGTGAAACGCAATGATACTCACTGGGAAGACAGCGCCAGCTGCTCTTGTCTGCTCAACTTGACCCTGAGGATGTAAGGTCTGGAGCTATTGCTACTGCCATTGTAGAACCACATGGAGGGAGCCTGAGACTGGAGCCGATACAGAAAGCTGGAAAGAAAGCCACTGAAGCCACTCGGAAAGCCAAGCTACTTCCTGGACGATTCAGTTTATGAATCAACACATCTCCTCTTTGCTTTAAGCCTGTTTGGGTCAGGTTTTCTGTCAGTTGCAACAATTCCTTAAATCATACAATTCTCCTTCCCGTTCAAGGGCAATGAATGCCCTGAGCAGTGCATGTGGGTGGCTAAAATGTTTGGGCCGGGGGCTTCCCTGGTGGCGCAGTGGTTGAGAGTCCGCCTGCCAATGCAGGGGACACGGGTTCGTGCCCCAGTCCAGGAAGATCCCACATGCCGCGGAGCGGCTGGGCCCGTGAGCCATGGCCGCTGAGCCTGCGCGTCCGGAGCCTGTGCTCCGCAGCGGGAGAGGCCACAACAGTGAGAGGCCCGTGTACCGCCCCCCCCAAAAAAAAACCAACAACAACAACAACAAAAAATGTTTGGGCCGAACTTTACCAAGTACATTTTGTCATTTAACACTAATATTATGTACCTGGAAAGCATCCCAGCCATGAAAAGATGCAGAAAAATGCTAAATGAATATGGATGGGATTTAGTCTAGATCAGGGTAGGCAAACTACAGCCCATGGACCAAATCTGGCCCACCATGTTTTCATAAAGTTTTATTGGAGCATAGCCATGCTTTGTCTGCAGCTGTTTTGTACTACAGTGGTAAAGCAGAGTTGAGTAGTTGCTTGCAAAGCCTAAAATATTTAGCAGTTTGGCCCTTTACAGAGAAAGTTTGCTGCCCCCTGGTGCAAATCATGGAAGAACAAAATATTAGCAAAATACTTCCCCAAAATGAATACCTGCGTCCCCAAATGAAAGCAACACTGAACAGCCCTCCGTCATAGACCTCCATATTCTTGTATTAACATCAAGCCCTATTATCAGCGTTAGGAGAGCAGACTTTCATTGTACCGAACTTATCCCAGACGGTGAACGAGACATCCTATGTCTTTGTTAAGATTTGGTCTCTGCAGTGCCTGTATCTTAGTAGCCCTGGCCACAGAGGGTCTAGGAAGCCTGCAGGCCTAAGAACAGTCATTTCCCACCCCAGCCATTACCCTTTCCTCTGACTCGGGATGCTGAAGCTACTGGCTATTTCCTGCACGTAGCCCAGTGACCCTCTTCCATAAGGAGGTGGGATCAATGTAAACATGGTGGGAAGAAGAGACAAGTTCTTTTGCTTTCATAATGGAATGTCAGCATTGTTATCTGTACATCTCTGACTTCTGATGCCAATGGATTCCACTTCTGCCAACAATGTAGTGCACTCAGGAAGCTCCATGTTTAGTTCCCGGCTATCAAGCTCCCGCCAGAAGCACAGCATAGATAATAGCGGTGAAATAGCCAGGGTCACGTAAGCAACCACCCTGCTGGGGGCTTCTAAACGCCATCTCTCTGCCACGTTAAATCACCAGGAGGCAATGTACCAAAATCTAAGGCTAGTCCTCCATGGTAGGACGTCGTGGAACTGTTATTTAATATTACGGCCTCTGCTTTTGTGTGAGGTCTTCCTGAGAAGTGGCTTCCTCAAGGACACTCCTGCATTGTCACAACGCAGTGGCCAGAATCTAACTAGTGGCTTCTAACTCAGAAACGACACCACGAACAGAGGGCAGTTTAGGAATACTGTTGACTGGTATTGTTATCTCAGGCAAGTCCACGCTGGCTTATCCACGAGGTCCCCCTTCTGCTCACCGTAGGGTCTGGAAGGCTTCCCAACTTACACAGCATTCAAGGTGGGTCCAAGACAGTTCCCCAAGGGGGAACGTTGGGGCCCATCTGGATATAGAGATCTGTAGCCGGCTTATATTTCTTTATTGATAGGGGGAATATTTATTTGGGGCAACCTACCTTGAATGCTACGTAAGTGCCTCCGACTTAAGGATCCACGTGATAAATCTGAGAATCTACCTGCAGGACCCACTTGGAATGCTCTTTAAGTTGGGAAACCCTCCAGACCCGAATGGGAGCAGAGAGAAGTCTCATGGATATGCCAGTGTAAACTCCCCTACCCTTTGGGGCCCACCTCAAATCCTCGCTCCTTGGTATAAAGCCAGTTCAGACTGAAGCAATCCCTTCTGTCTCTTAACCACACCAATTATCACTGCAATTAATCTCGTAATACCTTGAGGCTAGTGGTGGTAGAGGGTCTGGCTTTTTGTTGTAGCGATGGGAAGGGTGCATTTCAATATGTTGCTTTGTCGCCTGAACTTTTGTTATCCCAGCAAAAAACAGCATGGGGGCAGGAATTACATTCCAGGACGTGGCTCTGGCTCATGCTCCACCTCTGAGGGTACCCTCTCCTCTCCTGTCAAGGAGGGGCAGGCCACAGAGCACCCGCCTTCTTGGCTTCTCCCTGGGAGAGGGTCTCTGGCCAGACGAGGAACGCCAGGTGACACAGGACTCCAACCCGTCCCCGTCACCCACCCCACCTGCTGCTGAGTGCCTGCGTGAGGGCTCTGGAGCGCAGTCCCTGCTCGTAGCCAGGTGGAGGAGACAGACTCCCAGACCCTGAAACTGTGTGTGGAGTGCTGGGACAAACGGAAGTGCTCCAGCACGCTTCTCCCCTCCTCGTCCTCGACTGGAGAAGGGATGTGAGGGAGGAAGGCAAGTCAGACCTCTTCGTAACTACCGACTCGCCCGGCCTGCAGTCGCACACAGGAGGAGGCTGGCGACCCACGAGCAAGCTGCAGAACTCCGAACGCTGGGCACTCGGAAGGAATTTTCTTGGTACCAGTCACAAATGAGAGACGTCATAGAAAAGGTTATTCTTTTACTATTTCAAGGAGGTAATACATAGCCCAATACACCAAAGCACTAGGGAATTAGAGGCAGCAGATGGCCAGAGTTTTTGAGAAGAGCCTTATGCTGCATCTCCAGGCCCCCATCTGCCCACAGCCCATGGCTGCTTATGGAAAGGCCAGACCGGCGACTTGGAGCTTGCTGTGACCGTAGCAGTGGACAAGTGAGCCAACTCCTCAAGACCCCACTGACTGAGAAAGGGTTCTTCTGTGAGGGCAGCAGAGGCCCTGCCAGGCTGAACACAGCAGGCAGCGCTCAGCCCTGCCCCGGCCAGGTTTACGCGGCTACTGCCTCAGCAGCACCCAGCTTATCTAGTGCTTGGCTTTATTTCGCTGAGCCTGGAGTGGGCAGGATGTGAATAAATCCTGAGTCAGAAATTAAGGTGAAAGTCCTTCTTAGTAGTGTTAATAATTGGGGTGAGAAAAGACAACACCGTCTTTGAGGAGGGTGGGCTGGGAGTCGGTGGGAGACAGATGGAAACAGACTGGCCACAGGCTGAAGGTGCTGCCTGCGGTCCTCAGAGGGCCTTTTCAGGGCACCTGGGGTGGGGGGGCTGAGTGGGGTGGGGGGCGGCGCTCTGGGGCTGCTTCCTCTGGCACAGAGTTGAACTAGAGGTTCATTTTCCACTCATAATTGGCTTTCCGGGTCTAAGTCACCACAAGTGGGGCTAAAGCAAATCCTGCCCATGGCACCTGCCCAACCCGGCCTTGGAGATGTGTGGTCAGTGCCCAGTGTGGCCAGGGAGGGACTCACACCTCCCGAGACCTTTCTCCTCCCACCCCAGCCCCTTCCCCTTGCAAGTAACCAGGCTGGGAGGTGAGTGCCTCAGGCACCTCTGAGTGAAGTACCACCATGTCTTTTCCTGGAGAATTCATTTTGGTGGGACCCAAAGCCCCTGCCTAGGCATGGAGCAGACTTATTTCCACCCACGAAGGCCACCTTCCCGGTGACTTAACGGTGGCACAAAGAGGAATCACAGCAGCAACTCCAGATGCCGTAACACTCATAAACATCATTCACTTCGATGCGACGGTCGCACTGGAGAGCTGCACTGTTCTCCAACCAACCCTGGCCAGGCCAGGGCGGGTTCAGATGCCGCGTGGCTGAAGATTTTTGGTTGGACAGGAGTGGAAAGAGTTTTTTAAAAACCACACCACTGTGTTCTCTAAACACAGAGCCATCAGTTTTGTTTTGTTTAACAAGAAAGGACAGAGAACCAAGCTTCACAGCGGCCAAGGCTTGTGCAGCACAGAATGCAGTATGTATCGAAATGTATAAACCTTGGTCTGACTGGGGAGGTGGGTGAACACAGAGCTGCGGGACACCATGTCTTCTAGTCAGTGGCAGGCTCTGCTGTTGCCTCATCCTGATGCTCCTCGAAGCCTGGAACTGGCTTTTGCAGAAAGTGCATGGTGGCCTGGATCACCTTATCTGGTCCAATATTGTACACAGGGTGAGTGGGCTGCTGCAAAGAGACGAACAGATGACAATTAATCACCCCAGTGGTCCCTGGAAATGTGCACAGCCTCTGCCCATTGAATGCACTTGTAAAAATGTAACATAAGGAATCATCAGAGATGCACTAGGATCTCACAAGGCCCTAATGTTCAACAACAGGGTATTGGTAAAAACATGTTACAGTATGTGGGACACAAAGGAACATTATAGAGCCATTAAAAAACATGCTTTCAAATATTTTACGATATTGGCAAATACTTATATTAAGGTGAGGAAAACAGTATGCGTGATATTATTCCAAACTTACTTTTTAAAGTGTTGATAGATGTGATTTATATAAATAGGCAAAAAATGGACATATGCCAAAACAGGAACCATGACATGACTGTTTTAAATTTTCTTATTTATACTTTTATATATATTCCAATTATTAAAACAATGAACATGCATCTATATTTATAATCAAGAAAATGGACCACAACCCTGTTACACTTAAGTAAAGGTGTCAGGCCATATATAAATTATTTTATATTATCCCACTGCACCACAGAAACCCAAAATAAACTTTGGTCTCAGGGCACAATCCTAGGCCAGTATTCAGGACTCTTCCACCCTAGGACAATGAAGAAGGGGACATAATTGCAAGAGATTTAAAAATTTTTAAGAAAATACTATGAGCAACTTCATGCGAAAACATAAAAATTCAGATAAACTGAATAGTTTTATAGAACAATACGAATTTTCAAAACTGCTCAAGAAGAAATTCTTTAAAACCTATATGAATAAGTTAAATCAATAACAATTGTTTTTTCTGCTACCACCATTCCCCCCAAAAAATACCAGGCCTACATGGTTTCTCAAGCAAGTGTTAGCTTACAAGATAATCTCTAACTTATACAAACTTTTCCAAAGAAAAAGTAGAGTAGGAAGACACCTGTCTAATTTTATGAGGTTATATTATCCTGAAACACAAACTGGAAAAGAATACAATAAAACAAAATTTTCGATCAGTCTTTCTCATGAACACACATGCAAAAAATCCTAAATAAAAATACGAGCCAAAAATACCAGCAGAGTGAATCCAGCAGGTGTTAGAACAGCACATGCACCCCCCACACTCTGTTATCACCAAGCAGGGCTTATCCCGTAACGTCAAGGTCACATCAGAATATGTATTAACAAAACACAACATCAGATTAAAGGAGAAAAGCCAGATGAGGAAAAAGCATTCAATAAAATTTAACACTAGATTATGACTGAAATAAAACAAAAAAAACAACCCAGTAGACCAGGAACAGAGGGGAACATCCTTAACCTGATATGAAATGTTTACCAAAACCTCACAGTAAGCATCCTCCTTAATGATGGAATTATAGAAACCTTCCCATTACAATCAGAACACTTTCTATTACCACCTCCAGTCAACACTCCATGGGGGTTTTAGCCAACATTACAAGGCAAGAAAAGAAAGAAAATTCTTGGGCTTCCCTGGTGGCGCAGTGGTTGAGAGTCTGCCTGCCGATGCAGGGGATGCGGGTTCGTGCCCGGTCCGGGAAGATCCCACATGCCGCGGAGCGGCTGGGCCCGTGAGCCATGGCCACTGGGCCTGCGCGTCCGGAGCCTGTGCTCCGCAACGGGAGAGGCCGCAACAGTGAGAGGCCCGCGTACCGCAAAAAAAAAAAAAAACAAACATTTGAAAACATACAAAACAACTCTCTATATAGTTCGTGGATACATACCGCAAAAAAAAAAAAAATAAAATAAAAAGGAAAGAAAATTCTTAAGAATCAGGAAGGAAAAAGCAAAACTCCTTACTTGAAGATGACATTACATTCTAAATAAGAAATCCAAGAGATTCTATAGATAAATTTTTACAACTATCAAGAGAATTCAGAGGGAATTCCCTGGCGGTCCAGTGGTTAGGACTCCACACTTCCACTGCAGGGGGCCGGGTTCAATCCCTGGTCAGGGAACTAAGATCCCGCAAGCTATGCGGAGCAGCCAAAAAGAAAAGAATTCAGCAAGGCTGCTGGGTGCAAAATTAAACTATAATTATCAGTAGCATTTCTATACATTAGTAACAACAAATTACAAAATAAAATGGAAAAAAATATTCCAGTCACAATAGACACAAAAACTATAAATTTCTTAGACATAAGTCTAACAGAAGATGTACTAGTCCTTTATGGAGAAAATGATAAAAGACCATTAAAAGAAATGTAAAAAATCTGAAGAATTGTGTTTATAAATGGGAAGCCTGAATGTTAAAGTCAGTTCCCTCCCATTAATCTTACATTCAATGTAATTCTAATAAAAATTCCACTAGTTTTTTTTGTGTGTGTTACTTGATAAGCTGATCCTAAAATGCACAGGAAATCCTAAAATGCAGAAGGCAAAGAATATCCAAAGCAGTTTTGAAGAAAAAGAATGAGGTGGGTAGGTGAGACTTGCTTACCTGCATTTAAGATTTGCTTAAGACAGCAAAGATAACAGACCAATGGAACAGTGTGTCCAGAAACAGTCACCTCATATACAGAAACTTGAGTATGTGACACATGTGATACACATCAATAGGAAAGGCTGTAAACTTCAATAAATGGTGCTGGTCAATTGGTTAACCAAAATGGGAAAAAGATAAAATTATATCCCACCTTCACTATAGACGGAAATCAATTCCAAGAGAATTAAAAAATTACATGGGATAAGCAAAACTTTAAATTGTTTAGAAGAAAATATATTTATTACCTCAGGGTAGGAACAGATTTCTTAAGGGTAGGAAAAGATTTAAGTAACGCACCCCCCCCCAAAAAAAACCCTCAAAAACTGAAAAGGCAAATAAAATTATTCACTTTAGAATTAAAATCTTCTATTCAACAAAAACACTAAAAACAAGGTGAAAAGACAAGTCACAAACTGGAAGAGATTCACCACACACACACCACTGACAAAGGATTAGTATCAAGAACACACAAAGAACTCCTACTACATAAGAGAAGAGCAAACAAAATTACAAATCAATACGAAAATGAGCAAAGGATAAGAGCTGGCTGACAATTCCCAGAAGACATAACACAAATGGCCAACAAACGTTTGAAAAGATGCTCAGCCTCACCAGTAACCAGGGAAATGCAGAACAAAACTGAGACACCAGTTCACATCTGCCAAGTTGGCAAAAAGGAAAAGTGTGACTATGGAGCAACTCATCTTGGTGCCATGTGAGCGTTAAATAACCCAAGCACATAGGGGCGAGGTTCAGGGCCATCTGGTGAGGATGAAGGTGTATCTCTCTCAGAAACTGTAACTCGAGAATGTTCACTGCAACACCTTGTGTAATAGCACAATCTGAAACCATCTCAGTGTTAACCAACAGGAGACTAGAAAATTAAACTGGGGTACGCTTAGGCAAGGGAATACCGTACAGGAGTGAAGATGACACTTAGACAAGGGGATACCGTACAGGAGTGAAGATGACACTTAGGCAAGGGGATGCCGTACAGGAGTGAAGATGACACTTAGACAAGGGGATGCCGTACAGGAGTGAAGATGACACTTAGGCAAGGGAATACCGTACAGGAGTGAAGCTGACACTTAGACAAGGGGATGCCGTACAGGAGTGAAGATGACACTTAGACAAGGGGATACCGTACAGGAGTGAAGATGACACTTAGACAAGGGGATACCGTACAGGAGTGAAGATGACACTTAGACAAGGGAATACCGTACAGGAGTGAAGATGACACTTAGGCAAGGGAATACCGTACAGGAGTGAAGATGACACTTAGACAAGGGGATGCCGTACAGGAGTGAAGATGACACTTAGACAAGGGGATACCGTACAGGAGTGAAGATGACACTTAGACAAGGGGATACCGTACAGCAGTTAAGATGAATAAACTAGAGCAACACATATGAAGACGACTAAGCCTCAAAAGGGTAATGGTCGGTGAGAAAGCGATGCAGAATAAATGGTGGGGTAGATACTGTTACAAAACATTTGAGGGCTTCCCTGGTGGCGCAGTGGTTGAGAGTCTGCCTGCCGATGCAGGGGACACGGGTTCGTGCCCCGGTCCGGGAAGATCCCACATGCCGCGGAGCGGCTAGGCCCGTGAGCCATGGCCGCTGAGCCTGCGCGTCCGGAGCCTGTGCTCCGCAACGGGAGAGGCCACAACAGTGAGAGGCCCGCGTACCGCAAAAAACAAACAAACAAAAAAACATTTGAAAACATACAAAACAACTCTCTGTATAGTTCGTGGATACATACCTATGTAGTAACAGCACAAGAATATTTGCAGGCATGATAAATGTCAAATTTAGGATGGGGTTACGCTGAGGAAGGAGGGAGGGAAAAGAACGGAAGAGGGTTGCATAGGAGGCAAATACTTGAAACAGCTGAAGGGTTGTTACTTGGATTTTCTCAATTACTAGTGAGGCTGAGCATCTTTTCATCCACCTACTGGCCATTTGTGTTTCTTCTCTTGGAATATTTCATGACAATCTGCACAGGCCCCATCATCTGACAGCCGCAGACAATCTCAGCCGGAGTTGAGTCTCAGGATCGTGACTAGGCTCACAAGCATCTCCTGCAGCCAGGCTGGCCTGGGACTGGATGCAGTGGTGAACAGCTCGCCCGCACGGGGCTGACAGTTTTTGAGGGAAGCAGATAAAACCCAGTTAAACACACACATGACAAATCGTGCTGGTGCTATGAAGGGCACAAACCAGGCCCTGGCAGAGTGTTTTGGGTCATCTCATTTACAGAAGGTGGTCTGAGAGGGCTTCTCCGGAGGGATGGCCACAAGCTGAGAGCTCCAGAAGACAGTCAGCCACATGGGGAGGGCTGCTGGCTACAGATGCAGAAACTCGCTACCTCTGAGCCAGCTTCCTGGGAGATGGGAACTAATGACAAGCGGTCTGGGTCCTAGGCTGTGGGACAAAGGCACAAACCCTCTGTCACAGTTTGGACCCTCGCCTGGAACCTCGAGTTTGCCAGCCAGATGCTCACGAACGGAGAACGAGCTGCAGACAGAGGGTGGGGACGGTGAGTTCACCAGCCTGTCCATGTCCTCATGCAGCCGGTTCTGCAGGCCAAGAGCGGGTGCTCTGCTCTCCTGCCAGCCCCATCCTGGGGGCCCCGTGGAGAAGCAGTGGTAAGCCCCCCATCCCACCTTACCAGGGCATTTTCAGGCACACCCAGGACCACATCGTGCAACATGGCTCCACTGCCGAAGTGCTGAGCTATGGACAGGCCGCTCAGGCAGTAGCAGGTGTGGTAGAAGTCCCGGGACCTGGAAGGACGGGGCGACTCTTAGCAGGTGTCCTCTGCTCCCCACCGGCCCCAGCACAGCCTCTGACAAGGCCACCGCACAGACGAAGAGGCCCGGGGAGCACTCACGCATCCCATCCCACCCTCCACGAAACTCGAAGCCTGGCTTCCCCCAGCAGCATTTTTCAGAGCCGCATCCTTCCGCCCTGCTTGATAGCAGGAACTGTAACCTTACAGTCAGTCCTGTCAGCTGTCTTCCGGAAAGGGCTCTCCAGGGTAGTGCTGGCTAAATTAATATAGTTTAAAAAAAAAAAATCCCACAACAAAATTTCTAGGAATGGGCCAAATTCTTCCCGATAAATTGCTGGGGACTGGCCTTCAGCTGGACCAGGATGCAGAGGTAGCAGGGTGTGTGTGTGCTGGAGGAGTGGGGAGTGAGCAGCAAAGGCAACAGGACTTAACTGGTTTCCCTTTTGGCACCTAAAGGTATTGAATCTACTCGGTAATAGTCGCCTTGATTATAATCTCTGTTTATGACACTCAGGAGTTTTAAAATCCTGTATCCTCTTCTATTTAAATCAGTTTGGTTAAATAAGAGGAGGGGCTTCCCTGGTGGCGCAGTGGTTAAGAATCTGCCTGCCAATGCAGGGGACATGGGTTTGAGCCCTGGTCCAGGAAGATCCTATATGCCGCGGAGCAACTAAGCCTGTGCGCCACATCTACTGAGCCTGTGCTCTAGAGCCTGTGAGCCACAACTACTGAGCCTGTGCTCTAGAGCCCACGAGCCACAACTACTGAGCCTGTGCTCTAGAGCCTGCGAGCCACAACTACTGAGCCTGCATGCCACAACTACTGAGCCTGCATGCCACAAGTACTGAGCCTGTGTGACACAACTACTGAGCCTGTGCTCTAGAGCCCACGAGCCACAACTACTGAGCCTGTGTGCCACAACTACTGAGCCTGTGCTCTAGAGCCCGTGAGCCACAGCTACTGAGCCCGTGAGCCACAACTACTGAGCCTGTACTCTAGAGCCCGTGAGCCACAACTACTGAAGCCCACGCACCTAGAGCCCATGCTCCGCAACAAGAGAAGCCACCACACCACAAGGAAGAGTAGTCCCCTCTCCACAACTAGAGAAAGCCTGCACGCAGCAAAAAAGACCCAACACAGCCAAAGATAAATAAAATAAATAAATTTATAAAAAAATAAATAAAAATAAAAAAGAGGAAAGAAAAGCTACCAACACAGCAATCTGTTTACCTAACTGGCAAGGGGGTGCAAGGAAGCTGGGTAAAAAGGAGAGCACTGGAGGGGCCAGGATGGATGGATGGCACTGGATGGGGGTGCTCCCAGCTGGGCTGCTTCCTCCCATGCCACACGTGCACTAAGCAGCAACAAGGAAAGGCCCACCCCGTCTGGCTCTGAGTAGGCCTGAGGTGCTCACCCCTCTCTCCCCGCCCCGTCCCTCCCTCCCCAGAGGCAAGGCACTCACTTGCCAGGTTTATCCAGAAGCCCCCCGGTGGGGCACTGGCAGCACATAAGAATGTACTCCTGCAGGGCCTGCTGATGAAACATCCAGCGGCTCATGCTGAGGGCAGGGTCACCTAGAGAAGACAAAGGATCAGTGTGGGCTGGAGCCTAGGAGAAGTCCAGCAAAGGATCAATGACTTCTTTGTATTTTAGGATCCATCAGGAACTGTCAGGGTTTCCCTCTAGTCTCCTTGGACTAATCTTGAAAACTACATTCTTGGGACACTCGATTTCTTCACCCAAGTCCCGAGACACGTCCCTTCTCCTGAACCTTGAAGAGTCAAAGAGCAGCAGGTCAGAGTGGCACTTGGCTTTACTTGAAGTGTCCCCTTACCCTGGATGACCACCCTAAACCACATCCCTTGCAAGCACGGACAAACTGTTTAGCTCAGCTTACCAGACTGCCCTCTGCTACTGCTCCTGACTTGGTTCACAATTCCTTTCCCTGTGCTTCTGAAGACACTTCCTCCAGTGCATCTCTGAAACTTGTTACCCAGACCCTAATTAGCCAAGAGAACTCTAATGGGGTGATAATGTCTGTTTCTTCTACTGATACTTGTCTTAGCCTGGATTCAGTCTATCTCTAAAGGGACTTAGAGAATTTCCCTAAGAAGCATTCTAATAACCACCCTCCTGCATCATATAACATGATAGCCCAAGCAGAAACGGACAATTCTGGTGATAATATTAAAGTACTGTCAATCAGCAGTACTTTAATCAGCAGTCAGACTCCTGCGGACCACTCGGTTATCAAGGGTGGAGGAGGGACAAATAATCAATAGATAGATGTGCACGGAAACATTTATGTGGGAATACACACATAGAATGTGCATTAAGTCTCTGGTTAATTTTATACTTTGATACCTGGGCTACAAAGGTAGCAAACAATCTGTAAATGACAACCGAAAGCTAATTTTTCTTCCAGTCTTCTTGTGTTTCTATGCATTTTTCTATACAGGTATGATCATTTTGTATCTTACGTTTTTCATTTAACTCTACAGGCATACATTTTTCTGTTCTGCTACATAATCTTCATAACCATCATTCTAAAGAGCCATACAGCATTTCATTAAGTGGACACATAAGGTAATGGCATCAATACAGGCTCTGGATCCAAACTCTCATATATATGAGCAGAGAATCTTCTGTGGTAAAAATTCATCAAAGTTTATAGTAAATGTGGTATATAAAGAGAATATGTAGGCAAAATAGTTAATTTTGGAATATTTATATACATAGAATACTACAGAAAATAATCATTTTTAATTTCTTAAATGAGAGATGGGAGGAGAGATGGGTGCAGTTGGAAAGCGATCGCTGTCTCCTGGGTTGAGCACTGGATGAGGTGCACGGTCAGCTGATGTTTGGGGGCCACATGCAAAAGCCACTCATCTTCAACACCCGAGTCCCGCCCTGCCCCTGAGATGCTCACACTAGAAGAGGCACATGGGAACTGAGCCCAAGGAAGGAGGAGCACTTTCAGGTCCCCCCTCTCATGCTCAGCCTGGCACACAGGCTTACTGAAGGAAGTGCTCACACTATTTTAATTACTTTCCTCTTTGTTCTTTCTCCACCTGTGAGCACAGTGGACTCTGTAGGAGATACATACATATATGATGGGACTTCACTCTATCTTGTTTCCAGGGTTGTTTCCAGTTCCTTGCAATCATAAAAAATGCCGCAATAAACATCTTTGTGAATCTTCTCTATGTCTAGGATTATTTTCTTCAAGTAGATTCACAGGAGTGGAATGATTCAGTTAAAGGGAATAAACATTTTTAAGGCTTTTAATAGATACTGATAAACTGCTTTAAGACTTTATATAGCTGCCAGCAAAATTTAAGATTTTCCTGTACTACTTCTAGCACTGGTTACTTTGAAAAAAAAGTTCTCAGCAATTAAAATGTTAAAAAGAAACAGTACCTGATCATTTGTTTTGCTGTGCATGCCTCTAGTTACTAATTAGGGTGAACTGTTCCCATAACTTGTGCTTACTAGTTCTATTTCCTTTTGAGAGTGTCTGTCCTTTTGTCTTCTGAGATTCAAGAGTCAATTTTATTAATCTAGCTTTTTACTGTATTTACTCTTTATCTGTATCGTATGGTATACCTATTTCTCCCTTTTGGCTCTACTTTTTTGGTTATATGGGGTTTTTTTTAATTGCATAAATATAGTTTACACATATGCTGTAATCACAGTGTTGATTTTCTCCTTTGTGATTTCTTCTTTTAAGAAGCACATTTAGTGGGTACAGGGATTTGGGCGGGTGGTGATGAAAACTCTAAAATTGATTATAGTGATGGTTGCACAACTCTGAATACACTAAAAACTACTGAACTGTACACTTTAAATGGGTAAATTGTTCAGTATGTGAATTACATCTCAACAAAGCTGTTATTTTTAAAAGCATATTTACTAAACTTTAGGGTAACTGCATTAAACATCTGTACAAAATATACCTTTACTTCATATCCTATAAGAAATAAAAGACGGTTACCTTAAGGTAAATGATAACCTATCGCTAGAACTGGAATCTGAAAAGAAAATGCTATGTTTATTATTAAAAAGATTACAGAGTGTTTCAGTTACCCCCTATATTATTGAAGTCTAAAGGCTCAAAGTTCATAAACTCGACAAGGAACTTCCTGAGATCTTGAATTTGCACACCAACACACATAATTACGGTGAGATGAAGGGAGATATGATTACAGGCTGATAACTGTGCCCTGGAGTCGGCCTTTTAAATCCTTTACATCTCTCCCTTAAAATACAGATCCCCATGATAATGTCATTTTGCATTTCAAAGGTTCCTTTTATCTGAGAAATCAAAAGTTTTTCAAACAGTAACTGACAGGTACAGCACATGTAGCTCAATTTCACAGGTGGACAAATAAAGCCTGGGGTACATCCCAAAGAACATGGCAGCAACTAGTAACTATCAATCCAAACAGAAACTCACAGGCCTGCTGCTATCCTACTGCTCCACAAAAACAAACTGACTCACTAATTTAGTCAGCATTTGATATTTTAAAGATATTAATAGCAATTTGTTCTTGTACTCAAATACTGTCTTCTATACGTAAGGCAGCCACCGCATGGACTACGGAAGAGAGAGGGATTGGCCTGGGTTCATGTGCTACAGGGTGCCGGTCCCATGTCATCTTTTTAGTTATCAGTATGATCATCATCATCACCTTTTAAAAATGTATTTGTTCACTTACTAAAAGTAGTAACACACATGGTAAAAAAAGAAAAGAAAAGAAAAGAAAAAAGCAGCCTACAGTACAATAGGAAAAGTACATTTCTCTCCCCCCATCTCCTACCCCTCTCCCAAAGGTACCCGTTGTTAAAGGGGAGTTGTGTATACTTCCAGGAAAGCTGGGTGGATGCCAGCCTGTGTGCACACAGACAGACTGTTCTCGGCCTGGCCTGGCCTTTGACACTTTCCGTTGTGTCCTGGAGAGCTTTCCATGTGAGCCCATTGCAATGCAGCTACTGTATGAAGAGATCATAATTTATTTAACTGTTAGCCTTTTGGTGGGCAGTTGGGTTGTTTGCTATTAAAACTCCACTTCAACACACATCCTTTGCAATGTCTGTGCAGATAAATTCCTGCCAGTGTCCTCACTGGGTTTAAGTAATTTAAACTGATGTCTCCAAACTACCCTCCAAAAAATGACGCACCTATTTACACCCCTCTAACAGTGAAAAGTGCCTGTTTTCCCACACTTTCCCCAACATAGGGTATCAAATTTTCTCATCTCGGCTAATCTGACAGTAAAAACAAATAGGGTCCCACTGCTTTTATTTGCATTTCATTAACTATCACCTGTTCGTCTGATTAATGGCCACCTACAGATGGCAGGGCTCTGATACCATGATAGGTGGCAATCAGGTATAAAGCAAGTCACTTACCCATGCTGTACTTTGTTTCCTCACCTGTAAAATGGGAATAATGATAGAACCTGTTTCTTTTTCTTTTTCTTTTATTTGGCCATGCAGCTTGCGGTATGTCAGTTCCCCAACCAGGGATTGAACCTGGGCCACAGCAGTGAAACCCCGGAATCCTAACTACTAGGCCACCAGGGAATTCCCGGATAGCATTTGTTTCATAGGGCTGTTTGGAGGATCAAATGAGAAAATACATGTGTAATACTCAGTTCTGCCCCTGGCTTGCGGTGAGCACGTGGTAAGTCTCAGTAGTTGTAGCAGCTGTAGTACAAGCAGCAGTGTAGTAGAATCCTCTGCCTGTTGTTCCGTTGAGTTGTTCATGTTTCCTACTGCTTGGTATGACTTTCTCAAATGAAATTAAGCTCTTCATCATTTATCCAAATATTTTCCCCACCTTGCTACTAGTTTTGTCTATAGAATTTCTCTTTTGTAAAATAACTTTTGTCGTTTTCCTTTATGTAAGAAAGATATATTATTGTAGAAAAATTAGAAAATAGAAGTAAAAAAGAAAGAAAACAAACATCACCTGTCATTTCACAACCCAGATACCTTCCATTAATTTTTTGGAGTCAACTCTTCACTGAAAATGGAATTACACACATACTGCTTTGAAACCTAACTTTGATCACAGTACATTGTGAATATCGTTCTACGTCGCATCTCCTTTTGACTCTCAACGTCAGCATTTTGCCCACCACTCAAAACACTCCCGTCTTCCGGAGCCCTGCCTAGTCCAGGCCCACTGTTTGCTGAGGCGTGAGCTTTGGGCCTAACATGGGCCTCCTTCCAAGCAGTGAAAAAAGCTGGAAGCACCAAGATTCACAGGCAACTAACTTTTCCCACAGGCAGAGCTTTGAATGTGACTAGTCCTCCAGAACTTGCACTATGATAAACAAAATGTGAACCAGGGGCCCCCTGAAGACTTTGGCAGGTAGCCCTCCTGTTACGCTCTCACTAGATTTTCCTGGCAGCTGCAGAATGACTGCATCTTAATCCTGCCAGGGACAGGTTTGTGAGAGGCTGACGGTGTGACCCAGAGGCTTGACCTCACCAGTTCCAAATAAAGAGATCACTAAAACCCCAAGTTATTTCTGTTTTGAAACGCCGGACTCTCGGGGGACTTCTGACTTCCCTACTATAGTGTTCAGCCAGAGACCGTGCAGGTTCCAGAGTCAGGGGACGTATCTCAGCTGAGACATATCTTAGCACCCTGAAACTGAAAGCCCGCGGGCTCCAGGCCAAGGATTCTCAGGACAGACCGCGACGGGGAGGATACAGCGATGGGGAGACAGGACAGAGGCTCTGCTGACTTCAATTCGGTACCCAAAATGGCCACAACTTAAATGAAATTAAGAAATGAAAGAAAGGGGCTCAGAAAAAGACAGCCAAACAAGAAGAACACGTGTGTGGGGCAGGGTGGGGGACGGGGGCAGTAGAAAAGAATCTCATCTTCTACATTTGAGCAATGAATAACCCAACTACTAAGTCCAAAGAAAAGCTTCCCTCTGGGCCAAGGGATCTCATTCCAAGACCAGATCTGCGCCCAGCAGGGCCTCCAGACCTCCCCTCTCCCACTGGTTTCCTCAAGACACCCTGTTCTCACATAAAATGAAAAAGATGATTCCGGAGGCAGCCAGTGGCCTGAGATGTCGAGAGGTAAAGGGAAGGCTCCCAGAAGTTTGCTCTCTATCTCACTGCTTGGATCTGCACTCCCATCTGAGGCTCCACAGAGATGAACCCAGGTCTCTCCGCTCCAGTGGTGCGGGGCAGGGGGGACAAACCCGCATCCAGGATTCTTCAATGAATCTAAAATACAACACTTCTAATGGCGGCAACCACGCAGCCAGCCAGGCATGGTGGGTCTTTGCTCCAGGGTTTCTGGTTCTCTGCCCGCTTACGCAACTGCCTTTCTGTCACTGCTGTGACCACGTGCATAGTGTGGGTTTTCAGTTCTGACGTGACACACAGAGAGTTCTGCACCGGAAACTGCAGCTTCACATGGAGTTGAGGTGGTGGTCACCGTGGAGCCAGGCACCTGCCTCCCCCTAGCCACAGCCAGAGTGAAGCAGCAGTGGCCCCTAAACCAATGGGACAGAATCCTAGCCTGAGGCGGGAAGGTCCACACTGGGCACCTCAAAATCCGGGACAGACAGCCTATTTCAACCCTCTAACAGAGCGCCCTGGCCTCCGACTCGGTCAGCAGCTGAGGGGAGTCACCCAATCCTGCGTACAGCCCCTGGGCTCACCTTGGGCGTGCAGTGCACGGTGGAGCAGAGGCAGGAGCCCCGCCTGCCAGAAGGAGTAGCAGCCATCCACCAGCTTGTTGCAGCGGCCCTGAAATCCACCTTCAAACCGCATCTGCCGGCTTGTCACCCATTGCTGAGCGTGAGACAGAGAAGGGAGAGGCAGCTGTAGGTTAAAAGAGACCCGAAATCCAGCGAGCCCAGATCCCCAGAGGCCAATCTGGGAGAGAGGGGTCCCATCTCTTGGCTTCCTGGCACCCGAGTTCTGGTGCTCTGGCCTCGGACTTCCTCACCCTCACTGCCACAGACTACACTACAGTGCAACATCTAGTCTAACCCTCTTGAGGCAACCAGCATGAATCTCTGCTCAGGGCCTAACAGACAACTAACCACCTTTTCCCGGGTTCCAAGTGGGTTCTGGTGCTGAGAGAACAAGTGCGCCAAATTGGCCTGAAAGGAAACCTGCAAGCATCTCTTTTTTTTTTTTTTTTTTTTGGCGGCACACGGGCCTCTAACTGTTGTGGTCTCTCCCGTTGCGGAGCATAGGCTCTGGACGCGCAGGTTCAGTGGCCATGGCTCACGGGTCCAGCCGCTCCGCGGCACGTGGGGTCCTCCCGGACCGGGGCACGAACCCGTGTCCCCTGCATCGGCAGGCGGACTCTCAACCACTGCGCCACCAGGGAAGCCCAAGCATCTCTTAATAAATAAGGTGTAACTAGGAAGTTTAAGGCCAGACCACCAGTGGCTGATTTCTATTCACCTTCCCTGCTCAGGGAAGTTTATTAAAAGCAGATAAATGGAATTTTGTGCTACAAGTCATCAGCTGATCTCAAACTACTCTTGGCTTTTACTTGGCACCTGAGGAAATTCATCCAAGATTTCTTAGCATGGCCCTTGTCCCTCGCAGGACTGGGGGCAGAAGCCGTTAGCCCTGGTGAATGAGGATGGCTCTGTGTGGTCTAGCCTCTCTGCTATCCCAGGAGAAGCTGGCTGGCTGACAGAAGAAAAGAGTTTACTTTGAACCTGTAGGATGGCTCTTGGTGTCACTCAGTGGTCACATGAGATGCATGCTTATCTCCAAGTTTTCTAAACACACTCTACTATGAATATGGAGATAGTGGAGGGTTTGGCCTCAAGGAATGAGTAGAACCAACTGGCCAAGCAGATAATATCTCCACTTCCCTCCCAGCCCCCCAAGGCAGTTCCAGCCACCTGCCAGCGACTCACGGGGCAGCCTCACCAAACTGAAAGGTACAGAGTATGGTATTTCCCCTGTACCTACGTTCTTACTAGACTGAGTTCCTGAAAGGAGTCACTAAGGACCCTCTTCAGAAGGAGTCCAGCCCTCCTTTAATTAATAATTGTAGACTTTAGGTTATATCCCTGTTCAAAGTAACACCCACCCACAGAGAGTCACAATCCAAAATTCTTAAAAAGACACAGAAAAACTGCACTGCAGGTGCAGGCACTAACATATCCCCAGTCAGTCTTAAATGAACCAGCGCTTTAGGATTGATGCCATTTAATGAAAGCAGGCAAAGCATTACTCAGGAAAACGGGCACTACAGTAGGGAGTCCATTCTTCACTTTTACTTACCCCACAGATGAAGTGTTTCTAACCTAGACTAATTATTTTTTTCCAGTGCCTAAGTCCATGAATTTATTCTGTTTCCCTTGCCTATATGAATTCATAAAATCCTTCAAGGATGGGTCCTAGTTCTCCCAGAGCAAACAGAGGGGAGGGAGTAGTTTGGATAAGAAGGTCGCACCTACTATGTACCAGGCTGTTTATACCTGTTCTCTCCTTTGACCTTCAAAGAACTGTTACTTCTACCTTACAGAGGAAAAAAAATGAAGTTAAAAGAGATTAGACCATTTTCCCAAGGTCATATGGCTGTGAAGTGGCACAGACAGGGTTCAAATCCAGAACGCTGTTATTGTAACTGAGGCATCTACTTATTCCTTGTTTCTGCCTGGGAAATGGAGCTTTTATGTTTCACGCCTTGTTGGTGATCAGTTTTCAAAATGTCTGATAAACTCGAAATCTGGGCACAAAGTTGGCCATTTTGGCATAAACCTTCAAGGCTGTAAGAACCTTCAGGAAGAGTATGCTATAGGAGGCTTCCTAAAGGTGCAGACAAAATGCTGCTGGTCACATCTTATAGATATAATAGAAACTGTCTTGGAAGCTCAAGATGGGTCTCACAATGGTTCCTATGATGGGAACCTGACATCTGAACTTGGGGAGAGGAGATGAGTATCAGTGGCAGCTGGTTTGCTTTGAGGTCATGGTGAGGGAATAAATGCTTCCCCAAAGATAGCTCCTTCGTGGCTGTGTGTGTGTGTGTGTGTTTATGTACTAGGCCTCCAATGATAATTTAGCTATAATCGAACAAGTCCCTGAAGCTGACTGTGCTCTGAGTTCATTCTGAATATTGGGCAGGAGCTTGGAGTTGAGACATAAATGCCTGGGCCACCTGCTCTGTGCATTAACCGGCTGTGCCTAGTTCATGTCAAGGTAGTTACTAAACGTTCACATAGTGCAGCAGGTAATGAAAGCTCGGCTTCAAAATGCCTCAAAACTCTTCTCATAACTTCTTCTCCCAGGAGAATCTTTCCAAGGCACATGATAACCTCTAATTTTAAGAGGCTGAAGCTATACTTCTCTTTGAAGTAGGAGGAAGGTACTCTGGCCCATACCAGATGTCTGAGGGATTCAAGAAGCCTCTGGAATTGGCCTAACACACTGTACAGAAAGTTCAGAGCAGGAAGATGGAAAGGCAGGAAGAAGGGAACTGAAACCGAGCACAGATGTTCACCCCTTGCACTTTCTTGGTACAGTGCTGAGCACTCCAACAACTGCATCTGAAGCTTCGTTACAGGACTGTTAGTTCACAGCTCCAGGCAGGAACTGTTAGCCCTTCCCACAGCCAACCGTCCCTTAAGCCAGCATGCCTGAGCAGTCACATCTCAGGGGCCTGGGGCCTGAGAGGAAGACGGATCACCAAGTACTTACTAATAAGCTCTTCAAGTTCAAGAAGCGTTCCTTCTTGAGGATGACCAGTGCGGCCAGGCCACAGAAAGTATAGCCACCGTGGGCTTCCATCCCTGGCACCCCGCCAATTCCACCTTCCCAATTCTGACACCTGGAAGGAGATTGAGAAAAGCAGACTGAGTGTCAACCAATGAGCACAAGTGCAGGACCACCCTGGATGGCAAAGGATGAGTTTGCTTAGTTTAATGCAACTATATTCAATAGCTGTAACTATACTCAACAGCTATAACTATATTCAATATCATGTAATAAACTATAATGGAAAAGAATATATATATAAAACTGAATCACTTTGTTGTACACCAGAAATTAACACATTATAAATCAACTATACTTCTATTAAAAAAACAAACAACATTGCAACTATGAATGGAAAGATGCTAATTAACTTTTAGAAATAGCTTTTCCTCAAAAAAAAAAAAAAAAAGGAAACTCAGACATAGTCTACTAATGTAACAAACATAGTACCTCAAATCATTACTTTTTGGAAAAAGTTATAAAATCATACGTATAGTGTGATAACCATCAGGTTAAAATAAAATTGAAAAATAACTGCTAATTCTGGTTATCTTTCAGTACAGGTCTATTGCTGCTATTTTTCCTCTTTATTTTTCTGTATTTTCAAAAAGTTTCTATAGTGAAAATACATACCTTTATAACCATTCAAAGTAAACTTCTTATTTTTTTAAATTACAATTTCCTACATTTTCAAATTACTTTATTATCACAGTAATTATTTGGGATTAGACTATATATTTAAGAGTGTATTTTCTAGTCATAAAAACATGAGTAATCTTTGGCTCAGCAATATAGGGTCATTTCTAGGAATTAATCTTATAAAGTAAGTAAGAAATGTGTTCAAAAGTCAGATTGTAAGATTGTTTACTGTATTCCCATTTATAACAGTGAAATATCAGAAACAACTCAGAAGCTCAACAGTAAGGGACTCGTTATATAAATTATGGTATATCCGTATAACAGAACACTACAGTCGTTTAAAATAATGCTACAGAAGTATACTTAAGAATGTTCCAAATACATTACATGAAAAAGTTATAAAATGATAATATACTGCATGATTTTTCTGGAATTCTGGAAACATATACAGCAAATGAGCGGTTAGTGGTGGATTACAAGCAGTTAGATTTTCTTTTTGCTTGTTTATAATAAACATGTTTTATCTGTGAAATAAGAGATTTTCTTTTCAGTATATTTTCATATAACATAGAACTTCACTTCCAATGATCTACAGGTATGTACATAGAGCCACACTCCCTACAGGTGTGTCCGCCTCACAAATCCTGACAGGTACGCAGGTGGCTGAGCACTTAATCCAACTTCCGGGTAGAAGAGAAAGGAACCTGTAACACCTCCTGTCTTCCAGGTGCCTCTCGTTAAAGGAGAGGCCTCGGGAACTCAGAGGCCCTTTTCAGAGAGGCCCAAGATCCCGGGAGATCACAGCAGAGTGCTGAGTCAAGAGCTGGCTACCACCCCCTGGACAGATTCTTCAGCATCCTCTATCCCCTAACCCCACCACCACCCAAAGACACACAATCCAAGTTTTCTTTCCAGTGCATTTGGCTTCATGGCGCACAGGAACAGCTCAAGTTTGAAAGGTCTGATGAGTGAAGAACATGCAAAGGACCTCTGAATTTTTTTTTTCTTAACTTACCTTTAAAAATGTTTTTTGAGTTAAAAAAAAATAATAAAACAGTATAAAAGAATAAGCAATAAAAAGTTACAACTGCTGAGCCTGGCCTCCTAGTTCCTCTCACCAGCTGAGTTTCTACGTCTCAGTCCCTCTTTCTCTCCACACATACACGCATGCACACACACACAATATACATTTATTTACATATTCCACTTTCCATCCCTGTTTTTACATGCATGAGAGCAATTTAGTAAAATTCTTTGGGAGTACCTTCTAGTTAAATATAACTGATTGAACACAAGAGTCCAGTAAAATGAAAGTAAAGGAATTTTAAAAAAGGATAAACCCACAAGGGTAAAGAGAATAGGAGAGGATATGAATACAGACAGGAGATAACAAAATCGTGAAAGCTGGAAAAGGAGAGAGGTAAGACGTAACTGACTTAACAGAACCGACAAACCTACACCAGCCCTGGGAGGAAAGGAGGGAAGAAGAAATAGAAAGCAAGGTGATATGTTCCGATGACAAGCTGGGGGACACAAGGTACCCCTAAAGTGGGATGAGTTTGAACCAAGTTGACTGGTGGTAAATTTATAAGAGAATCAGCTATACCTCCAGGTACCCAGCAGAAGATGGGAGGTTTCAGGGGCTGAATGAAGAGGAACTGAATTCCAGGATTTCCAGCACAGCTGAGAGCAGGTGGAGGCACTGTACTGAGCAGGGGGATTAAGTGAGTCTAAGATCTGAGCACAAGCACCCTCAACCCCTTTCCCTATTAGTATTTCACAAAGCTGGCCGCTAACTTCATACCCCAACCAGGAATCTGGAAGATTCTTCTCTAGGGAAATGGATAAGCCCAAGGGAAAAACCCTACAGATATTGATATATGAGAATCCCCCATGAATGGCTGCATCCCAGCCCACCGTGGCACACACAGTTTTTTTAGCACCTGACACTTAAATATGAACACCAGACATTTGAGCAAAGTCTCTTACGTGAAAGAGACTTTTATGTAAAATATGAAGCAAAAATAAGACAAATCAACAAAAATAAATTGGAGGAAATAATGTAGGGAGCAGAAGTAAACTTTAAGTTATATCTTTAGATAAAATACTATATACAAAATAAAAACACTGCAAGGACAAATATCCCTGAAACAAGAACAGGAGAGAATATAAAAAGGAAGTATTCTTTATAAATGGAAATTAAAAGTTAAAATAGAACTGCAGAAATAAAAACTCAACAGAGGGATTAGAAGATAAAAGGTAAGGGAATCTCTTAGAAAGCACAATAAGAAAGATGAAGAGATGAAAGATAGGCAAAAAGTTTCTGAAAAATTAGAAGACCAATTCCACTTATTGGATGTTATAAAAAGAGCAAACAAAGAAAATGGAGGGGAAGAAGTTATCAAAGAAATAATAAAGTTTCTTGGAAGTAAAGCACATGCAATTCTAGATTGAAGATAACTGCTGAGTGCCCAGCACAATGAATGCAAAAAGAAATCCATATCATGGTTCATCATCATGAATTTTTCAAACAGCAAGAATAAGAGAAACAAAACAAAAACAACAATGGATTAGGAATACAGTAGATTGGGAGGCAGTAAAGCACAGTGGTTACCCTAACAGGCTTTGGTCACTTAATTTCTTTGTATTTTAGCTTAATGTCATATTCAATATCCCATCATTTGCTATATAGGGAAACTATGGCATGGAGAAGTTAATTTGTCCAAGGCACAAAGCTAATAAATGACAAAACTGGGCTTCAAACCCAGGCAGTCAGAATTTCACATCTAGTTAAGGGCCTAACAAACCAATCCTGCAAATAACTATATATTCTGGACAAAACACACGAAAACAACTTCCTGAGGGCTCAGCAAACTGAAAAAAGCTGGGGATTTGAAAGTTGGAGCAGTCCGTCCCCCCCCTCCCCCACCCTATTTTTTTTCTTCCTGATTTGCCCTGAGGATGGCTACAGTCACCTAACAGTGGCAGCAGCAGGTCAGGGGAAGGCAGCTGAAGCTAACAGAAGGCCCACCATGTTTCTGGCAAGAAGAACCAGGCTGACAGTAATTGAGGAGGAATCCCAGAAAGAGGAGAGCCAGAGAAGGAAAACCCAAATTCCATGTTTAAACTTTGCTTAAAATTTTACCTGACCCTGAATCACACATGCATTGGGCAAACTGAAAGCAGCTTCTGACCAAGAACTGATCCAAGACCTGAGCCCCTGCCCACTGCAGGTGTGTCTAACCAAGTTGATTGCCTGCTAAAGGAAAAATATCAACACTCTTTAAAGCAATCTAACAGAATCCAATCTCTGCAATATAACATCACAATGTCCAGGGTACAGTCCAAAGATTACTTGACATAGACACTCAGGCAAGTGAGACATGTCAACTCCAAGACAGCCAGATGTTGAAATGACCAGGCAAGAATTTTAAAGTAGATATTATAATTTTATATTTACCTTAGTGAAGTGAAGAAAAATACACTTGTAATGAATGAAAAGATGGGAAATCTCAACTGAGAAAAACAGAAAGTATAAAAAAGAACCAAACCCAGGTAGTCCAGAGCAAAAGGCTATATACTCTCAATCTTTAAACTATCGCTCTCTTACTATTGAGTATTACATACCAAATCCTCAGTAAATGCTGGTTACCATTATTATCAGCCTTTCTAACAATGACACTGGCAGCCAAAAGATAATGGAGCAGTGCTTAAAAATTCTGAAGGAATACAATTGATCCAGTTTCCAATTTAGAAGTCTCTAACCAAATAAACTATAAATCAAGTGGGAGACTAGAATAAAAATACATGCAAAATCTTTAAAACGTACCGCCGAAGTTCTCTTATTGGGGATCTGTTGGAATACGATATGTGATTCATTAAAATGAGTGAGTAAACCAGGAAAAAGGAGGATGGGGCTTTAACAAAGCAGAGAAGTGAAGTGAATTTCCTGCTGAAAGGAAGCTGCTGGATGCCTGCTGTGCAGCAAGCTGAGAGCAATCTGTCCAGTCTGAAGCAGGAGGGCAGAGGCCCCAGGAGGGATAACTCAAAACGCACGTGCACACACACACACACACACACACACACACACACACACACACACGAGAACTGATACATTACCTGAAGTGTTTAACTGTACTGAGAATAATTTTATAGCTCTGGCAGAAAATTTGGGAATTAAGAGGTAATAATTAATTCCAGGAAAGTAAAAGTTATACAAAAAAGTAAATATGGGGCTTCCCTGGTGGCGCAGTGGTTGAGAGTCTGCCTGCCGATGCAGGGGACACGGGTTCGTGCCCCGGTCCGGGAAGATCCCACATGCCGCGGAGCGGCTGGGCCCATGCCGCTGAGCCTGCACTCCGCAATGGGAGAGGCCACAACAGTGAGAGGCCCGCGTACCGCAAAAAAAAAAAAAAAAAGTAAATATGATCATAGTATCTCATTTGGTTTAGCTGAAAATTGTATTTTCATAGTAGTAAGTACTACTTTGATAAAAATTAAAATGTAAAAAATAAAATACAGCTTGGATATAATTCCTCAATAATACATATAAATCTACTATACCTTTTTTTAAAATTATGAAATAATTTGAAGGATCCACGAAAGTACAGCAAATAATATATAGAACATACATGTACCTAACACCTAGCTTTGATTTAGCCGTATGCATTTCAGGTTTTTTTTATTTTAAACAAACAATTACAGATACAACTGAAGTCTCCTGAGTAGAAGTACAGACCTCCCTTAATCTCATTTTCTTTACTTTCTCCCCCGAAGTAAGCACCATCCTGAATTTGGTGTTTATCCTTCCCAGCATGTTTTTATATTACTACATGTGATTCTTCCCATAAACAGCATAGAATTGTTTTGCATGTTTTCAAATTTTAAGCAAATGTGATCTGCATGTTTTCTTTAACATCCTTTTTTTTCCTCAACAGTGTTTTTGAGACTCACCCATATTGATACGTGTAGCTCTAGTTCATTCATTTTAATTGCTGTATTATATTTCAATATGACTACACCACAACTCACTTATCCATCTTGTGCTTGTGAACATTTAATCTGTTTTCAGCGTTTTACTATTATAAACAAGTCCTATGCTTGTCTCTTTCATGCATGTGGTGTGATTTTCTGGAGAAGTGGAATTTTGGGGTCATCAGCAAGGGCATCTTTGAGATATTTCCAAATTGCTCTCCAAACTGGTTGAACTCCATTTAGACTCTGACCAATACTGTTTACCCAAGGTTTTGATCCTTGCCAATCACATTAAAGAAAGTTTGGAAAAAAAGAAAACTTTTAAAGTATTTTTGAAATGCACAATCCTTCAACCCAGACATCTCTTGTAATTTTATATTCCCTTCTCTGGTCCTTCTACACTTTATTTTTCAGAAGTCTTGACCGCCTGCTGTCTAAGAGGCAGGACAAATCTCAGCTTCTCTCACCTTGCGATCCATTCAGCAGTGCCCTCAAACAGGTCTGGAGTGATGATGTTGGTCAGAGAAGCTACTGAGGCGGCACAGTACGCACTTCTGGAAGGACAGAAATAGAGGGGGAGGTGTTAGCTTTAAGGAGGAGCTTGAACAAGGCTCACTGAACTTTTTGAACGGATTGCTCTCGGCCTCGTAAGCTGTAATCACTGCCTGGCCTCACTCCAAGCCCATGGCCAGTCCTCCTGGGTCTCCAACCAGGAGCTCTGACATTCTATTTCAATAGAGTTGCTCATGGCACAGCCTCAGTGAAAGAACATGACATTCTATTCTCCCTACCTCCACATGGTCAAATCATCACCAGATGAAATAACAGCCATAACAATTCCTGTCGACAGTGAATTCAGCTCTTCTTTCAAAGACCTACAACGGCTCCCCAAATTCCATGCTGTCATTCAGGTATTTCTGACATGCTCATTCAGTTGTCAGTACTGTTTTTAGATCCAGGACTTGTCTGTTTACGGCATGGACAAGTTAAAGGTTAACTGTATCTTTTCCAAACAGACACAACTCCAAAGCAGGCCGCCAGACCACACTGGCTGCTTAGACCAGGCAAGAGGGACCGAAATGTATGAGCCCACTCAGGTCCATTCCTTAGGCTTCTAGAGCAAGAAAAGGGTTTTGATTTCAAGTGTCCCACCAGTACACACACAGACACACACACACACACACACACACTCTCTTTAAAGGGAAAAGAAAGAACTTGTCTTTTTTTCCCCCCCCATGTTATCCTACATGATTTGGAATAATTCTTGCCATTCCATTCTGCCAGCCCTAATTCTTCTCAGGACACCTTTTATTTCAGCTGATCCCTCTATTATGGAACACGTCTACAAACTGTCTTTTCTTCCCTTCCAGGGTCTTTTCAAACATCCGACATCTCAGCTCTGTTTTATGTTGAAGACAAAACCAGTTTGTTCCAATTCTGTTTACAGATCCTTTTTCTAAGGGCTCCTAAGGAATATAAAAGGGAGGAGAGAGAAGGGTCCAGCTTCCGTATTGTCCAATATGGACGTAACACTGAGCCAAGTGCACTGGGGCTTTCCAGTGAGCTGCAGGCATTATTCTCCTCCCAGCACTTTTATCAGCCCGCTCACGCCGGCCAAAGGCACAGCAGAGGCTGAGTTATACCAGCAGGCATCAGAAGCATGGAGAGTCCTTTCTGCCAAATGTTACCACCTACCATAAGCTAAATTCAAAAGCCTGACCTAACTGCTCTCAGGTCTCAAGCCTCTCAAAGGGCTTCAAAGGTATTTGCTCTTGAATCCGAACATAACCTCTGAGGCAGGGAGGTGGCGAACACAGGGCGGTCGCCTCATAAATGGAAGAACTGAGACCTGCTGCCAGATCTCACGCTGAGACCGAGAGCGAACAAAACACACCTTTTTCGAGCATCTTCTTCCTCTCTCCCTCTACCCGGTCGTCACATCTCTCAGATTTGTCCACTACCCTCCATCCTCTCTGCTGTTACCCAAATCCAAGTCACCATTAACCTGGGTCAGTTTCCCTCTAGCCCTGAAGCCAGAGGATTTTCACTAAAACACTACAATCTAGTCACTGTAACTGCAGAACTTCTAATAAAATACAAATCAGACTGTGTCACTCCCTACTTAAAACTTGTCAGTGGCTTCCCACTACCCTTAAAATAAACTCCAGCCTTCTCAAGACTTCGGGGCCCCTTGGGCTCTTCCCAGCCTGGCCGTCCAGCTTCATTTCTCCCCCTGCCCACCAGGCCTCTGCACTTCAGCCACACTGAACTTCTCCTTTCCTGAACACACTCTATGCTCTGTCGCCAAAACTTTTGCAAATGCTGGGTCCCTATCTCCCCACTACCCGCCCAGAATGCTTCCGGTTATATAACCTAGATTAGGAGGTCAGGAGTACATAACTGCTCCTTTCTTAAGAACTGAGAAAAAAATGGTGCTTGCTATGAGTTCACTGCAACTGGATTAGTGGCAGTCCACAGGAGCTGTGAATGCCGGAATAAGCTCATCTCAGAAACTGGAAGGAGTTGTGATAGACCTGAAAGATCAAGAGACCAGTTCTGCCTAACCCAGAATGAGACAAGCTAGCCTCCAGATGCCAAACTGTCCCCATCAACTGCTGCTTCTCTTCAGGTCAAATCCACTCAACAGCACTCAGGAGTAACTGCTGATGCTTCCAGGCAAAGACAATTAAAGGAAGACAAAGTGAAAAGTGATGGAACTGGGGCACTAGAAACCACACAAAGCAGGGAAACTGCACGAGACCTGCTAGGTTTCATCCATCATTCACATCTTTAATCCTCTGTAAATGAAAAGCATGGCTCGAATGGCAGAACATTACCAGAGGAGCTCGGATAGAGGAGGAATATGGCTACAGTGCTCTTCAGTGAAACAAACATTTTTTATATCTAGCAGATATGAATAAGAAAACAGAAGGAGAGAAAGACAGACAAGATGAAAAAGCAGAGGGCTATGTACCAGATGAATGAACAAGATAAAACCCCAAAAAAACAACTAAATGAAATGGAGATAGGCAATCTTCCAGAAAAAGAATTCAGAATAATGATAGTGAAGATGATCCAGGACCTCGGAAAAAGAACGGAGGCAAAGGTCGAGAGAGATGCAAGAAATGTTTAACCAAGACCTAGAAGAATTAAAGAACAAACAAACAGAGATAAACAATACAATAACTGAAATGAAAACTACATTAGAAGGAATCAATAGCAGAATAACTGAGGCAGAAGAATGGATAACTGACCTGGAAGACAGAATGGTGGAATTCACTGCTGGGGAACAGAATAAAGAAAAAAGAATGAAAAGAAATGAAGACAGCCTAAGAGACCTCTGGGACAACATTAAACGCAACAACATTCACATTATAGGGGTCCCAGAAAGAAAAGAGAGAGAGAAAGGACCCGAGAAAATATTTGAAGAGATGATAGTCAAAAACTTCCCTAACATGGGAAAGAAAATAGCCACCCAAGTGCAGGAAGTGCAGAGAGTCCCATACAGGATAAACCCAAGAAGAAACACGCCAAGACACATAGTAATCAAATTGGTAAAAATTAAAGACAAAGAAAAATTACTGAGAGTAGCAAGGGAAAAACGACAAATAACATACAAGGGAATGCCCATAAGGTTAACAGCTGATTTCTCAGCAGAAACTCTACAAGCCAGAAAGGAGTGGCATGATATACTTAAAGTGATGAAAAGGAAGAACCTACAACAAAGATTACTCTACCCAGCAAGGATCTCATTCAGATTCGATGAAGAAATCAAAAGCTTTACAGACAAGCAAAAGCTAAGAGAATTCCGCACCACCAAACCAGCTCTACAACAAATGCTAAAGGAACTTCTCTAAGTGGGAAACACAAGAGAAGAAAAGGACCTACAAAAACAAACCGAAAACAATTAAGAAAATGGTCATAGGAACATACATATTGATAATTACCTTAAACGTGAATGGATTAAATGGTTCAACCAAAAGACACAGGCTTGATGAATGGATACAAAAACAAGACCCATATATATGCTGTCTACAAGAGACCCACTTCAGACCTAGGGACACATACAGACTCAAAGTAGGGGGATGGAGAAAGATATTCCATGCAAATGGAAACCAAAAGAAAGCTGGAGTAGCAATACTCGTATCAGATAAAATAAACTTTAAAATAAAGAATGTTACAAGAGACAAGGAAGGACACTATGTAATGATCAAGGGATCAATCCAAAAAGAAGATATAACAATTATAAATATATATGCACCCGACACAGGTGCACCTCAATACATAAGGCAACTGCTAACAGCTATAAGAGAGGAAATTGACAGCAACACAGTAATTGTGGGGGACTTTAACACCTCACTTACACCAATGGACACATCATCCAAATAGAAAATTAATAAGGAAACACAAGCTTTAAATGACACAATAGACCAGATAGATTTAATTGATATTTATAGGACATTCCATCCAAAAACAGCAGATTACACTTTCTTCTCAAATGTGCACGGAACATTCTCCAGGATAGATCACATCGTGGGTCACAAATCAAGCCTCAGTAAATTTAAGAAAATTGAAATCATATCAAGCGTCCTTTCTGACCACAACGCTATGAGATTAGAAATCAATTACAGGGAAAAAAAACGTAAAAAACACAAACACATGGAGGCTAAACAGTATGTTATTAAATAACCAAGAGATCACTGGAGAAATCAACAAGGAAATCAAAAAATACCTAGAGACAAATGACAATCAAAACACGACAATCCGGGCTTCCCTGGGGGCGCAGTGGTTGAGAGTCTGCCTGCTGATGCAGGGGACACGGGTTCGTGCCCTGGTCCGGGAAGATCCCACATGCCGCGGAGCGGCTGGGTCCGTGAGCCACGGCCGCTGAGCCTGCGCGTCCGGAGCCTGTGCTCCGCAACGGGAGAGGACACAACAGTGAGAGGCCCGCGAACCACAAAAAAAAAAAAAAAAGATAAAAACGACAATCCAAAACATATGGGATGCAGCAAAAGCAGTTCTAAGACGGAAGTTTATAGCTATACAAGCCTACCTCAAGAAACAAGAAAAGTCTCAAATAAACAACCTAACATTACACCTAAAGGAACTAGAGAAAGAAGAACAAACCAAACACAAAGTTAGCAGAAGGAAAGAAATCATAAAGACCAGAGCAGAAATAAATGAAATAGAAACAAAGAAAACAATAGCAAAGATCAATAAAACTAAAAGCTGGTTCTTTGAGAAGAAAAACAAAATTGATAAACCATTAGTCAGACTCATCAAGAGGGAGAGGACTCAAATCAATAAAATTAGAAATGAAAAAGGAGAAGTTACAACAGACACCGCAGAAATACAAAGCATCATAAGAGACTACTACAAGCAGCGTTACGCCAATAAAACGGACAACCTGGAAGAAATGGAAAAATTCTTAGAAAGGTATAACCTTCCAAGACTGAACCAGGAAGAAATAGAAAATATGAACAGACCAATCGCAAGTAATGAAATTGAAGCTGTGATTTAAAATCTTCCAACAAACAAAAGTCCAGGACCAGATGGCTTTACAGGTGAAATCTATCAAACATTTAGAGAAGAGCTAACATCCATCCTTCTCAAACTCTTCCAAAAAATTGCAGAGGAAGGAAAACTCCCAAATTCATTCTATGAGGCCACCATCACCCTGATACCAAAACCAGACAAAGATATTACAAAAAAGAAAATTACAGACCAATATCACTGATGAATATAGATGCAAAAATCCTCAACAAAATACTAGCAAACAGAATCCAACAACACATTAAAAGGAATCATACACCATGGTCAAGTGAGATTTATCACAGAGATGCAAGGATTCTTCAATATATGCAAATCAATCAATGTGATACACCATATTAACAAATTGAAGAATAAAAACCATATGTTCATCTCAATAGATGCAGAAAAAGTTTCTGACAAAATTCAACACCAATTTATGATAAAAACTCTCCGGAAAGTGGGCATAGAGGGAACCTACTTAAACATAATAAAGGCCACATATGACAAACCCACAGCAAACATCCTTCTCAATGGTGAAAAACTGAAAGCATTTCCTCTAAGATCAGGAACAAGACAAGGATGTCCACTCCCACCACTATTATTCAACATAGTTTTGGAAGTCCTAGTCATGGCAATCAGAGAAGAAAAAAGAAATAAAAGGAATACAAATTGGAAAAGAAGTAAAACTGTCACTGTTTGAAGATGACATGATACTATACATAGAGAATCCTAAACATGCCACCAGAAAACTACTAGAGCTAATCAATGGATTTGGTAAAGTTGCAGGATACAAAATTAATGCACAGAAATCTCTTGCATTCCTATACACTAATGATGAAAAATCTGAAAGAGAAATTAAGGAAACACTCCCATTTACCACTGCAACAAAAAGAATAAAATACCTAGGAATAAACCTACCTAGAGAGACAAAAGACCTGTATGCAGAAAACTATAAGACACTGATGAAAGAAATTAAAGATGATACCAACAGATGGAGAGATATACCATGTTCTTGGATTGGAAGAAGCAGTATTGTGAAAATGACTATACTACCCAAAGCAATCTACAGATTCAATGCAACCCCTATCAAATTACCAATGGCATTTTTTACAGAACTACAACAAAAAATCTTAAAATTTGTATGGAGACACAAAAGACCCCGAATAGCCAAAGCAGTCTTGAGGGGAAAAAATGGAGCTGGAGGAATCAGACTCCCTGACTTCAGACTATACTACAAAGCTACAGTAATCAAAACAACATGGTACTGGCACAAAAACAGAAAAATAGATCAATGGAACAGGATAGAAAGCCCAGAGATAAACCCACGCACCTATGGTCAACTAATCTTTGACAAAGAAGGCAAGGATATACCATGGAGAAAAGACAGCCTCTTCAATAAGTGGTGCTGGGATAACTGGACAGCTACATGTAAAAGAACGAAATTAGAACACTCCCTAACACCATATACAAAAATAAAGTCAAAATGGGTTAGAGACCTAAATGTAAGACCAGGCACTATAAAACTCTTAGAGGAAAACATAGGAAGAATGTTTGACATAAATCACAGCAAAATATTTTTTGAACCACCTCCTAGAGTAATGGAACTAAAAACAAAAATAAACAAATGGGACCTAATAAAACTTCAAAGCTTTTGCACAGCAAAGGAAACCATAAACAATATGGAAAGACAACGCTCAGAATGGGAGAAAATATTTGCAAGCGGATCAACAGACAAAGGATTAATCTCCAATATATATAAACAGCTCATGCAGCTCAGTATTAAAAAAACAAACAACCTAATCGAAAAATGGGCAGAAGACCTAAATAGACATTTCTCCAATGAAGACATACAGATGGCCAAGAAGCACATGAAAAGCTGCTCAACATCACTACTTATTAGAGAAATGCAAATCAAAACTACAGTGAGGTATCACCTCACACCAGTTAGAATGGGCATCATCACAAAATCTACAAACAACAAATGCTGGAGAGGGTGTGGAGAAAAGGGAACCCTCTTGCACTGTTGGTGGGAATGTAAATTGATACAGCCACCTTGGAGAACAGTACGGAGGTTCCTTAAAGAACTAAAAATAGAATTACCATATGACCCAGCAATCCCACTACTGGGCATATATCCAGAGAAAACCATAATTCAAAAAGACACATGCAGGCTTTCCTGGTGGCACAGTGGTTAAGAATCCTCCTGCTAATGCAGGGGACACGGGTTCGAGCCCTGGTCTGGGAAAATCCCACATGCCATGGGGCAACTAAGCCCGTGCGCCACAACTACTGAACCTGAGCTCTACAGCCCGTAGGCCACAACAAATGAGCCCACGTGCCACAACTACTGAAGCCTGCGCGCCTAGAGCCCACGCTCCGCAACAAGAGAAGCCACAACGATGAGAAGCCTGTGCACAGCAACTAAGAGTAGCCCCCGCTCACTGCAGCTAAAGCCCACGCACATCAACGAAGACCCAACACAGCCAAAAATAAATAAATTTATTTATTTATTAAAAAAAAAAAAGACACATGCACCTCAATGTTCATTGAAGCACTATTTACAATAGCCAGGTCATGGAAGCAACCTAACTACCCATCAACAGACAAATAGATAAAGAAGATGTGGTACATATATAGAATGGAATATTACTCAGCCATAAAAAGGAACGAAACTGGGTCATGTGTAGAGACGTGGATGCATCTAGAAACTGTCATACAGAATGAAGTAAGTCAGAAAGAGAAAAACAAATATCGTATATTAACGCATATATGTGGAACCTAGAAAATGATACAGATGAACCAGTTTGCAGAGCAGAAATCGAGACACAGATGTAGAGAACAAACGTATGGACACCAAGAGGGGAAAGCGGCAGAGGGGTGGTGGTGGTGGTGTGATGAATTGGGCGATTGGGATTGACATGTATACACTGATCTGTATAAAATGGATAACTAATAAAAATAAATAAATAAAAAATAAACATACACAGGTTATTTGTGAGTAAAAAAACAAACAAACAAAAAACAAAGTATTGGGTCTCTTTGAACTCCAGAATTCAATGGACACCTCTTGCAGGAAAAAAAAAAGAAAACAGAAGGAAACCGGCGCCAGAACGAGTAAGTTAGAGAGTAATCATATCTGAAAAAGGTATGTGATAAAATGCCAAAGCAATCTTGCCACGGTTTCTTTGCTTTCACCTATAATCTCAGGAAACTTTAAAAAGCTAAATTTGGAGTACTTGTAGAACAGGATGAAAATGTAGTGACCAAGAGGGGGAAAACAGGGCTTCTCTGGTGGCGCAGTGGTTGAGAGTCCGCCTGCCGATGCAGGGGACACGGGTTCGTGCCTCGGTCTGGGAAGATCCCACATGCCGCGGAGCGGCTGGGCCCGTGAGCCATGGCCGCTGAGCCTGCGCGTCCGGAGCCTGTGCTCCGCAACGGGAGAGGCCACAACGGTGAGAGGCCCACGTACCGCAAAAAAAAAAAAAAAAAAAACAAGAGGGGGAAAACATTTTTTAACTTTTTTCTTAAGACGTCAACACAATACTGCTTTTCCTCAATAATTATATTGGCTTCACTGGCATACACAGTATAAAAACAAGACCACAGGCCCAAAAGGGAGTGTCCCTTGTGCTAAACTCCACATTGCCAAACCGTGACCTCATTATGGTTTCTGCCCTCCCAGAAATGGAATCTTAAACCCGTCAATCAGGAATCACCTGACGAGCAGCGGTGAGGGAATCTGCCTGGTGGACATAGCCAACCCGCTTTTTTGCCTGGTTTAACTTCCTTGTCCCTGCTCCCTTCTGCCCATAAAAGTTTCTCATTTTGTACAGCTCCTCAGGGCTCCTTTCTGTGTGCTAGATGGGATGCTGCCTCATTCAAATCAATCTTTGCTCAAATAAATTCATAGAATTGTTAATGGGACTCCATTTATCTTTTAACAACAGATACCGGGATACTGTGATATAAGAAGAAATACGTATTTGGTCTTCCCCTCAGCACAGAGCTCATAAAACCCGTTTGGAATTTCCCGACTGATGGGCGATAGGAGAGTCTTGTTATTCATAAAATGCGCCCTTCGACCACACCTGAGTTTATGCTAATGAGGTGACTCCTGGAGGATGGGGGCTGGTTGCCAGAGGCACCAACCATGGGATTCGAGGGTTGCAACTTTCAGGCCCACTCTCCAGAAGACTGAGTTAATCACCCAGTGGCCGATGAGTTCATCAATCATGCCTACATAGTGAAGCCTCCATAAAAACCCTAGATGAAGGAGTCTGGGGAGCTTCTGGGCTGTGGACGCACCCCTGTGCCTGCTGGGAGGGTGGAACATCCCAACGTCACGGGGACACAAATCCCTACACTTGGACATTTCCAGCCCTCACTCTATATACCCCTTCATGTGGCTGTTCATTTGTATCCTTTATGACATCCTTTATAATAAACTAGTTAAACAGTAAAAAATTCTCCTGAGTATTCTGAGCTCTCCTAGCAAATTACTAAAATGAGGAGGGGGTCGTAGGAACCCCTGGTTTGTAGCCAAGTCAGGCAGAAGTGTGGGTAACTTGGGAACCCACTACTTGTGACCACTGTCTGAGATGGGGGCAGTCTTGTGGGACTGAGCCCTTAACCTGTGACGTGTGCTAACTCTGGGTAGTCAGGGTCGGAACTGTTTAATACGAGGAAAAAACACCCCGACATTTCATGTCAGAAGCGTTGGGAGTAGAGAGACAGTTCTCCAGGTACCTAGGTTCCCAGATACCTGGTCTACTTACAGACAAAAGAATATCCTTCACTGAAGGTCTTTGCAGCTCGTTACCTACTTTTATCTGCAACGTGTTTTGTGCTCCACAACTTTCATGTTTTTTTCTTCCCCTACACTTTCAAACCAATAGTTAAGCCAGAATATTAATCAACTTGTGTAGAGGAAAATACATTTACAAATAGGCAATAAGATGGCTTTGATACAGAAACCTCATAAAAAATGTATTTATCAGACTAAAGAAGAATAATCTGGTATAAAATCTCAATGATCCACACTGCCTTTGAGTAATGACTAATTCAGTGAATTCCCTATATGCTTCATAGGCAACCTCCTGCCAGGTGAGTAAACTACTTGCTAGGTACTTGTAATTCTTGAGAAAAATGATCATTTTGAGCCAGCTGGTTCCATCAGTTCATGCAACTGTTTGTCATACACCCTACTGGCCCCTAAGAGTTTCTGCACCACCCAAAGCAATTCTCACACAGTTGTTAAACATTCTCATGATTTCATCAAATTCATTCAGAAAATATCTCCCATTCCCATGCCAGAGAGATGAAAAATTATATTACAGTATACAGTTACATCTTACAGTATATCCTTTCATCTCATTTTTTCTTATCTACTGCTGCCAGAGAGGTCGCACAGAGTCTACTTAATCTCCACTAAGACACAAGTTGATTGCGCCTTTCCCACGTCATATTTGATGACTTTTGATTTCAGACCTGCCATTATCTGGGCAGTATATCCTTTCATACAAATGTATTTTTCATTTTTAAAACAAAAGCATTTGATTTTATTTCTGTGTTACTCATATTTTGGCATTTACATAAAAGAAGTCAAGTGACAGTGACCCCTGAGGACATCTGTATCGTATGTGCAGTGATTATGAACTGTGTCACTGACACTTTACTCTGCATGTCATTCGGTGAGACAAGGCAGCAGCTTCCCTGTATTGTTCCCCGGGCTTGGCATCTCTGATGGCAGATAAACCCGAGAATCTGCTGATGCAGCTGCCTGAGAAAAACCCCACTCACCTCACGTCCACCTCACCTCCAACGTGCATGAGAAAAGAGCCATCGGGTTGCTTCAGCGAGTACAAATACTGGAGAAGCTTCTCTCTGAGAAATGAACAGGAGAGAGGCAGGAGATGGCGATGGTCAGTGCATTGTCAGCAGGCGGGAGCCCAGCTGGGTGCCCAGTCCTGCTGGCTTTGACTGTACCTGTTAATGACATCATAGGCCTCTTCGGTGCCAATGATGCACAGCGCGTTGACTGCTGCGTACGTGGGCGCAAGGTGTGGGTACTGGCCAGGGCCCCCTCCAAAGCCACCTTCTGGGCTTTGACACAGCTCCAGGAACTGACACACGCTAGGTACACAGCCAAAGGGAAAGACAAGGTCAGACAGCATTCATTTCAAAACACCAAATTCCACCAGTCCATGCCTTTCCAAGCCTCCGCCTTCCTCAAAAGGGAAGAAACCTCCCCTCCCCACCTAGTGAATATATACTGGATACAGTCAACACCTGTAAAGGGCCTAATTCTCTAATGATAGCCTGATTCTCTGCTATCATCAGCTTTGTGTGCCCTCCTTTCTGAGTTTTGTATTTAAGCATTTGCCTAGTCGTGAAGCAAGGAACATAAGGCCGGGCAGTTCTTAGAACTGGGAGTAAGTCTCATGCTTCTTGACCCAATCTTTCCCATACTTTTCTCTCAATTTGCCACCCTGGATCTATGGGACCAGCCCGTTCTCCTTGCCTCTAGGGTACCTCCCAGGCTTCGGATTTTGCCTAAATCATGGTGATACTCAACTGCTGGTCTAGAGCCATCACCTAGGCCTACCAGGAATATTTAAAGAGATGCCTTCGCACTCCCATTGCCGTGTAAGCCCCAGTGGGCTACTGATTTTTACTCCGCTCACCGACAAGAAACAAGCTTCCAATGGAGTCTGCCTCCACGGTTAGGAGAATAAGAAAGAGGTGAGCTTCTGCTTGCTCAGCTCACTGTGGCAAACTTAAGCACTGCTGACTCCTATCACAGGAATGCATCCCAGGCTGGAGGCTTTGGGAGAGTGTCTCACAGAGGCTCCAGCTCCTTCACTGAGGGAAACTGTTTATTGAGGGTTGGCCTCCAAGCCCTTGCTTCCAAGCATGGCATCAGTCTGCCCAGAAGTTATCTTCTTGCTTTAAGTGAAACCAAGAGAGCCCCTCTTTGTCTAAGGCCCTCTAAAGTTCATCGGAAAGGGGTGCCCCCGGAGAGTCCTGGTCCTCGAGCTGTTTCCGCACAACGTAGCAGGATCACAGCTTCCTAGTAGGACAAGTCCTCAGTTAAGAGAACCAGCTGCAAATCTGTGTCCTTCTAGTGCTCAGACAGCCTTCTTTTCCTGGGCTCTTTCATCTCATTTTTTCTTATCTACTGCTGCCAGAGAGGTCGCACAGAGTCTACTTAATCTCCACTAAGACACAAGTTGATTGCGCCTTTCCCACGTCATATTTGATGACTTTTGATTTCAGACCTGCCATTATCTGGGCAGGGACAGCCATAGAAAAGCTGCTGACTTCCTAGTAAAGCCCTGAAGTCATCACAGGTTAAAAGCAATCCACACTCACTTCAAGTTCCACCCACAATTTTACTGTAGGAAACACAAGGATTGAAACTGAAGTTGATAATCAGAGAAGGAAGACAGTTCTGTGACATGTTTTCAATAGCAATTAATTTTTGCAGAGAAAAATGAGTTTTTTACTAACATGTTTCCCAAACCCTCATCAATTCTTATCCTATTTCCCAGAAACAAATAGCTAATAAACTCCTGGTCTAACAAAAGTTGGCTGCGTTAGCATACAAAAAGTTTCCTGATCACAAAAATAAAGTTTTTTGGCTGACATAAAACTTAACAGCACATTTTAAAAAAGAAAAAGGAAAAGAGTCATCTAGTTATCCATTCCCTTCCCCAGCTCCCATGACAGACTTACGGCAAATGCAATACTCCTGACCCTGTAGCCTAAAGTCTGGAATGGGCCGGGATCTGAATGTACCAGAGACACCATTAAATCACCCCTCCACACCAACTGCCCCCAGCTGACAGGCTGCATCTGACGGACTGAGGGCTATGTGGGGAACAGGGGTTGGGCTCTTCTTGAGTCTGAGACGCTTCTGTACTATAGAACATTCTGATCCAGAGTCTTTCCAAATTGTACCTTAAGGAACTGGCAAACTGACAGTGAAGCTACCAGCTGTCGTGAGCAGAACTCCTAGCAATTCTGAAAAGCAAAATGTGAATGATACTTCTAACGGTCCAAAGGGGAAGAAAAACTTGCCTTAGAGACCAGAAATTCACCAACTAATTTTAAAAATCACACGCGGGAAACACTGAGCAAACACCAAGAGTGGCACACTTTGTGGAAAACAAGTATTCATAAATCACTCATTTAGTCATATGACTGAAAGATCTAGTAGATCAATTTTCTTTCAAGTCAGCAAGACATTTCATTCTCGCTTACATGACGACTTCCAACAAAGTGGGAAACTATCTTCCAGATCAGGAATTTAAAAACCCCAAATGTGGAGATCAGAATCACTGGAGGGCTAATAAAGGACCCAGACCCAGACCTGCTGAAGCAGGAAAGAACTGGGCCTCTGTATTTTACCAAATTCCCAGGTGATGTGGATACGCACGAAGTTTGAATACCACAAGTCTTTGCTGTATAATTAGGATGACTTTGGGGATGTTTTTTAAAAAAAAAAAAAAAAACCCAAGCCCAGGCCACACCTAATACCAATTAAATCAGAGTCGCTGAGGGTGGGCCCAAGTGGCAATAGTTTTAAAAATTCCCCATGTGACTCCAATGTACAGCCAAGTATCAGTGCTTCTCAAACTCGAGTGTGCCGTGGAAGTCACCTGAGGATCTTGTCAAACTGCAGATCTAATTCAGTAGAACTAAAGGGACCCGAGATTCTGCATTTCTAGCAAGCTCCCAGGTGATGGCAATGCTGCTGGTCTGAGGACCACATTTTGGGTAGCAATGTGATACATCGGCACTGTCCAATAGGTAGCCACTAGCCACATGAGGCTTTTTTAAATTTCAATTTAAATTAATTAAATTTAAAATTAAGCTCCTCAGTCACACAAGCCACATTGCAACTGCTCAACAGCTACATGTGGCTAGTGGCTGCAATAAAACATAGATATTTCCATGACCTTGTTAAGTTCTATTGGACACCACTGCTTTATCATCCAGCTATTGAAAAGTATGTAAAACCTGTAAGAGGATTAAGTTCAAAGCAAGATTATCGATGATTTACTTGGACTTTTAGGGGATGGTTGAGGACTGCCTTAAGGTGGTTATTCTGGACATCACTGTCACCCGTGTGGATGGAGGACTCAAAAGCATGCATAGTATATAAGCAAATAATACATAACGAGCAGGGAAATCCTCCAAGGAATGAAAGTCCAGAATAATATAAAACAAATCAGAAGCCAATAAGAATAAAACAAGTGAAACAGGTATAAGAAGCAAGTAATATACTTAGAGATGGCAGGAGTAGGGGATAACGCATATAAAGCATATAAATATAGGAAATAACTAGGAACACAGCAGAAAAAGGACCAGAGGTTAGGGCCCATGACTTGTAAACAATACAGAAAATGCTTTTTCAAAGCATCATATACACAGTATTGGTCAAAACTATATCTGGCTCAAGCCTCCATTTTCCAACTCAAAGGAATTTCAGAATAGAGTTGTAAAAATGGCTAAGTGTAAAAGTGATTAAAAGGCTTACCATTAGAGAAAACCACAGTGTGGAAGCTACTCAGCAAAATACCTCAAGTATACAAAGGGTAATTATGCAAACTTTTTAGTAAAGAAACAAAAATTGGGGCTTCCCTGGTGGCGCAGTGGTTGAGAGTCTGCCTGCCAATGCAGGGGACATGGGTTCGTGCCCCGGTCCGGGAAGATCCCACATGCCGCAGAGCGGCTGGGCCCGTGAGCCATGGCCGCTGAGCCTGCACGTCCGGAGCCTGTGCTCCGCAATGGGAGAGGCCACAACAGTGAGAGGCCCGCGTACCACAAAAGCAAAGAAAAAAAAAAAAAAGAAACAAAAATTGAAGCTAATCTGCAGCAAGAAGAATTTAGGTTAGATTTAAGAAAACCTTCAGCACCAGACAGGTTACCACAGATAGACTTAAGGCCTAGAATAAGTTAGAAAGATGAGAGCTTTGGAAATAGGCACAGTCATCCTTGAACAGATAACTTAGGAGCAGATGCAAAGGCAGGATGGATGACTTGACATCAGGCTAAGACATCTATGTTAAGTCTTCCAATTTTCATACTGTAAGACAGCTTCAGCTGACAGAAGGGAGAGGAAAACTCCTTCCCTGGCATAGGAGAGCACTGAACAGGGGAAAGACAGGCAGGCTCTCCTGTTGATTCCAGGAGGCCAGTGTCGCCCTGGGGAGGACGACAGGTTCTCTGATTTCATCAAGAGGCGATGCCTGGTGTGCTGCTGTTTTGGAACTGTGGTCAAGTCTAAAGTTGGTTATTTTAGAGCAGGGGTTCTCCACCGTGGCACTACTGACATTCTGGACTGGATAATTCTTGGTTGTGGGGACTGTCCTGTGGAGGATGTTTAGCAGCTTCCCCAACCTCCACCTACTAGATGCCAGCAGCACCTGGCCAAAAAATGCCCAGAAGACAAATGACCATGTAAAGTATCTTCCCTGAAAGATAAGGAAACAAATTAAATTTAAAAGGAAAGATATTTCAGGAGCTAGCCAGGGGACAAGCAACTAATAACCTTTCAAAAGGGAAATAATAAAACACTGACACATGAAAATTTAAATTTAATCTTTAGAAAAACTTTACAAGTGGAAAAGTCCTAAAATAATTTTTAAGTTAAAGATACTTTTCAGATCTTACAAAAGCTAAAAGACCTAACAGTACAGTAGTTTCCCTGTGGTTTTCATTATAGCATTCAATAACAACGCATGGGATTCTCATTAAAAGATGCTTCCTTTAGTTCCAAAATCATTAACAAAGCAAATGCACTTAGTATGGTTCCAAAATATTAATTTATTTTAGGTAAACACATGCATAAATTTGTAGATACAATCTCTTAAGAGAGTCACACTAAATTCCTACCTATGAATATATTATTCTTGAAAGGTCTGATACCAGCAGTAAAAGCCTGGCCTTGCTGGCTTTGGTCAGCAGTCACAGTAGCTGACAAAAGTGGTTTTGTCCACTAGAGGGAACTCAGCTTGTCATATTGTTCCCAGAACAAACAGAAGTACAACAGTGAACAAAATAGGAAAGAGAGAGAAACTTGCGTACGTGTGTGTGTGTGTGTGTGAGTGAGTGTGTTGCACACTAGGCTGGGGAGGGGGAAGAGAGGACAGCAGAAAAATAACTAAACTCTAGAGCTAAACTCAACCTCTAGGTCACCTTAATATTTGTATAAAGAAGAGGGAAACAAAAAAAACCTAATCACATTTTCAAAGCATTTCTTTTCCCTGTGCAAAATAAATAAAAAGGCAACATCCAAAATCAGGTAGTCTTTTTAAAAAAAAAATCTCCATATTTTTATAGAAGTCATTACGATTTCTCTTTCTTACTAAAAATAGTTTATTCCCTTATAAGCCAGAGCTACTAGGCTCTGTTCATTACAAATATTATCTGCACCTAGAATTAACTACCTGCTAGGCACAGAACAAAGTACATTATTGGAAAGTCAAAGTAATTCTTTAAAAGTCTGTTAAATCAATGCTCAGAAGAACCATAGGTAAAGCTTTTAAGTTGGCTGTGAAACAGAAAATTTTGGTCATTAACTATCAAGTGGTTCTTGCAATCAGGACAAATCAGCTTTTCTTTTTTTTAACATCTTTATTGAAGTGTAATTGCTTTACAACGGTGTGTTAGTTTCTGCTTTATAACAAAGTGAATCAGTTATACATATACATATGTTCCCATATCTCTTCCCTCTTGTGTCTCCCTCCATCCCACCCTCCCTATCCCACCGCTCTAGGTGGTCACAAAGCACCGAGCTGATCTCCCTGTGCTATGTGGTTGCTTCCCACTAGCTATCTATTTTACCTTTGGTAGTGTATATATGTCCATGCCACTCTCTCGCGTTGTCACAGCTTACCCTTCCCCCTCCCCATAACCTCAAGTCCATTCTCTAGTAGGTTTGTGTCTTTATTCCAGTCTTACCCCTAGGTTCTTCATGACATTGTTTTTTCTTAAATTCCATATATATGTGTTAGCATACGGTATTTGTCTTTCTCTTTCTGACTTACTTCACTCTGTATGACAGACTTTAAGTCCATCCACCTCATTAAAAATAGCTCAATTTCGTTTCTTTTTATGGCTGAGTAATATTCCATTGTATATATGTGCCACATCTTCTTTATCCATTCATCTGATGATGGACACTTAGGTTGTTTCCATCTCCGGGCTATCGTAAATAGAGCTGCAATGAGCATTTTGGTACATGACTCTTTTTGAATTATGGTTTTCTCAGAGTATATGCCCAGTAGTGGGACTGCTGGGTCATATGGTAGTTCTATTTGTAGTTTTTTAAGGAACCTCCATACTGTTCTCTATAGCGGCTGTACCAATTCACATTCCCACCAGCAGTGCAAGAGTGTTCCCTTTTCTCCACATCCTCTCCAGCATTTATTGTTTCTAGATTTTTGGATGATGGCCATTCCGACTGGTGTGAGATGATACCTCATTGTAGTTTTGATTTGCATTTCTCTAATGATTAATGATGTTGAGCATTCTTTCATGTGTCTGTTGGCAGTCTGTATATCTTCTTTGGAGAAACGTCTGTTTAGGTCTTCTGCCCATTTTTGGATTGGGTTGTTTGTTTTTTTGTTATTGAGCTGCATGAGCTACTTATAAATTTTGGAGATTAATCCTTTGTCAGTGGTTTCATTTGCAAATATTTTCTCCCATTCTGAGGGTTGTCTTTTGGTCTTGTTTATGGTTTCATTTACTGTGCAAAAGCTTTGAAGTTTCATTAGGTCCCATTTGTTTATTTTTGTTTTTATTTCCATTTCTCTAGGAAGTGGGTCAAAAAGGATCTTGCTGTGATTTATGTCATAGAGTGTTCTGCCTATGTTTCCTCTAACAGTTTGATAGTTTCTGGCCTTACATTTAGGTCTTTAATCCATTTTGAGCTTATTTTTGCGTATGGTGCTAGGGAGTGATCTAATCTCATACTTTTACATGTACCTGTCCAGTTTCCCCAGCACCACTTATTGAAGAGGCTGTCCTTTCTCCACCGTACATTCCTGCCTCCTTTATCAAAGATAAGGTGACCGCATGTGCGTGGGTTTATCTCTGGGCTTTCTATCCTGTTCTATTGATCTACCTTTCTGTTTTTGTGCCAGTACCATACTGTCCTGATTACTGTATCTTTGTAGTACAGTTTGAAGTCAGGGAGCCTGATTCCTCCAGCTCCGTTTTTCGTTCTCAAGATTGCTTTGGCTATTCAAGGTCTTTTGTGTTTCCATACAAATTGTGAAATTTTTTGTTCTAGTTCTGTGAAAAATGCCAGTGGTAGTTTGATAGGGATTGCATTGAATCTGTAGATTGCTTTGGGTAGTAGAGTCGTTTTCACAATTTTGATTCTTCCAATCCAAGAACATGGTATATCTCTCCATCTATTTGTATCATCTTTAATTTCTTTCATCAGTGTCTTATAATTTTCTGCATACAGGTCTTTTGTCTCCTTAGGTAGGTTTATTCCTAGGTATTTTATTCTTTTTGTTGCAATGGTAAATGGGAGTGTTTTCTTGATTTCACTTTCAGATTTTTCATCATTAGTGTATAGGAATGCCACAGACTTCTGTGCATTAATTTTGTACCCTGCTACTTTACCAAATTCATTGATTAGCTCTAGTAGTTTTCTGGTAGCATCTTTAGGAATCTCTATGTATAGTATCACGTCATCTGCAAACAGTGACAGCTTTACTTCTTCTTTTCCGATTTGGATTCCTTTTATTTCCTTTTCTTCTCTGATTGCTGTGGCTAAAACTTCCAAAACTGTGTTGAATAATAATGGTGAGAGTGGGCAACCTTGTCTTGTTCCTGATCTTAGTGGAAATGCTTTCACTTTTTCACCATTGAGGACGATGTTGGCTGTGGGTTTGTCATATATGGCCTTTATTATGTTGAGGAAAGTTCCCTCTATGCCTACTTTCTGCAGGGTTTTTATCATAAATCGGTGTTGAATTTTGTCGAAAGCTTTCTCTGCATCTATTGAGATGATCATATGGTTTTTCTCCTTCAATTTGTTAATATGGTGTATCACGTTGATTGATATTGAAGAATCCTTGCATTCCTGGAATAAACCCCACTTGATCCGTTTAATGTGCTGTTGGATTCTGTTTGCTAGTATTTTGTTGAGGATTTTTGCATCTATGTTCATCAGTGATATTGGCCTGCAGTTTTCTTTCTTTGTGACATCCTTGTCTGGTTTTGGTATCAGGGTGATGGTGGCCTCATACAATGAGTTTGGGAGTGTTCCTCCCTCTACTATATTTTGGAAGAGTTTGAGAAGGATAGGTGTTAGCTCTTCTCTAAATGTTTGATAGAACTCGCCTGTGAAGCCATCTGGTCCTGGGCTTTTGTCTGTTGGAAGATTTTTAATCACAGTTTCAATTTCAGTGCTTGTGATTAGTCTGTTCATATTTTCTATTTCTTCCTGATTCAGTCTTGGCAGGTTGTGCATTTCTAAGAATTTGTCCGTTTCTTCCAGGCTGTCCATTTTATTGGCATAGACTTGCTTGTAGTAATCTCTCATGATCTTCTGTATTGCTGCAGTGTCAGTTGTTACTTCTCCCTTTTCATCTCTAATTCTATTGATTTGAGTCTTCTCCCTTTTTTTCTTGATGAGTCTGGCTAATACTTTTTCAATTTTGTTTATCTTCTCAAAGAACCAGCTTTTAGTTTTATTGATCTTTGCTATCATTTCCTTCATTTCTTTTTCATTTATTTCTGATCTGATTTTTATGATTTCTTTCCTTCTGCTAACTTTGGGGGTTTTTTGTTCTTCTTTCTCTAATTGCTTTAGATGCAAGGTTAGGTTGTTTATTCGAGATGTTTCCTGTTTCTTAAGGTAGGATTGAATTGCTATAAACTTCCCTCTTAGAACTGCTTTTGCTGCATCCCATAGGTTTTGGGTTGTCGTGTCTCCATTGTCATTTGTTTCTAGGTATTTTTTTATTTCCTCTTTGATTTCTTCAGTGATCACTTCGTTATTAAGTAGCGTATTGTTTAGCCTCCATGTGTTTGTATTTTTTACAGATCTTTTCCTGTAATTGATATCTAGTCTCATAGCGTTGTGGTCGGAAAAGATACTTGATACAATTTCAATTTTCTTAAATTTACCAAGGCTTGATTTGTGACCCAAGATATGATCTATCCTGGAGAATATTCCATGAGCATTTGAGAAAAATGTGTATTCTGTTGTTTTTGGATGGAATGTCCTATAAATATCAATTAAGTCCATCTTGTTTAACGTATCATTTAAAGCTTGTGTTTCCTTATTTTCATTTTGGATGATCTGTCCATTGGTGAAAGTGGGGTGTTAAAGTCCCCTACAATGAATGTGTTACTGTCGAGTTCCCCTTTTATGGCTGTTAGTATTTGCCTTATGTATTGACGTGCTCCTATGTTGGGTGCATAAATATTTACAATTGCTATACCTTCTTCTTGGATTGATCCCTTGATTATTATGTAGTGTCCTTCTTTGATTCTTCTAATAGTCTTTATTTTAAAGTCTATTTTGTCTGATATGAGAATAGCTACTCCAGCTTTCTTCTGGTTTCCATTTGCATGGAATATCTTTTTCCGTCCCCTTACTTTCAGTCTGTATGTGTCTCTAGGTCTGAAATGGGTCTCTTGTAGACAGCATATATATGGGTCTTGTTTTTGTATCCATTCAGCCAATCTGTGTCTTTTGGTGGGAGCATTTAGTCCATTTACATTTAAGGTAATTATCGATATGTATGTTCCTATTCCCATTTTCTTAGTTGTTTTGGGTTTGTTATTGTAGGTCCTTTCCTTCTCTTGTGTTTCTTGCCTAGAGAAGTTCCTTTAGCATTTGTTGTAAAGCTGGTTTGGTAGTGCTGAACTCTCTCAGCTTTTGCTTGTCTGTAAAGGTTTTAATTTCTCCATCAAATCTGAATGAGATCCTTGCTGGGTAGAGTAATCGTGGTTGCAGGTTTTTCTCCTTCATCACTTTAAATATGTCCTGCCAGTCCCTTGTGGCTTGCAGAGCTTCTGCTGAGAGATCAGCTGTTAACCTAATGGGGATTCCCTTGTGTGTTATTTGTTGTTTTTCCCTTGCTTTTTTTTTTTCCTTGCTTCTTTTAATATGTTTTCTTTGTATTTAATTTTTGACAGTTTGATTAATATGTGTCTTGGCCTATATCTCCTGGATTTATCCTGTATGAGACTCTCTATACTTCCTGGACTTGATTAACTATTTCCTTGTCCATATTAGGGAAGTTTTCAACTATAATGTCTTCAAATATTTTCTCAGTCCCTTCCTTTTTCTCTTCTTCTTCTGGAACCCCTATAATTCGAATGTTGGCGCGGTTAATGTTGTCCCAGAGTTCTCTGAGACTGTCCTTGGTTCTTTTCATTCCTTTTTCTTTATTCTGCTCTGCAGTAGTTATTTCCACTATTTTATCTTCCAGGTCACTTATCCGTTCTTCTGCCTCAGTTATTCTGCTATTGATCCCATCTATTTTTAATTTCATTTATTGTGTTGCTCGTCATTGTTTGTTTCATCTTTAGTTCTTCTAGGTCCTTGTTAAATGTTTCTTGCATTTTGTCTATACTATTTCCAAGATTTTGGATCATCTTTACTATCATCATTCTGAATTCTTTTTCAGGTAGACTGCCTATTTCCTCTTCATTTGTTAGGTCTGGTGGGTTTTTATCTTGCTCCTTCATCTGCTGTATGTTTTTCTGTCTTCTCATTTTGCTTATCTTACTGTGTTTGGGGTCTCCTTTTTGCTGGCTGCAGGTTCGTAGTTCCCGTTGTTTTTGGTGTCTGTCCCCAGTGGCTAAGGTTGGTTCAGTGGGTTGTGTAGGCTTCCTGGTGGAGGGGACTTATTATGATTTTAGGCAGCCTCTCTGCTAATGGGTGGGGTTGTGTTCCTGTCTTGCTAGTTGTTTGGCATAGGGTGTCCAGCACTGTAGCTTGCTGGTCGTTGAGTGAAGCTGGGTGTTGGTGTTGAGATGGAGATCTCTGGGAGATTTTCGCCATTTGATATTATGTGGAGCTGGGAGGTCTCTTGTGGACCAGTGTCCTGAAGTTGGCTCTCCCACCTCAGAGGCATAGCACTGACTCCTGGCTGCAGCACCAAGAGCCTTTCATCCACATGGCTCCGAATCAAAGGGAGAAAAAGAAGAAAGAAAGGAAAGAAAGGAAAGGAAAGAAAGAAAGAAAGAAAGAAAGAAAGAAAGAAAGAAAGAAAGAAAGAAAGGAAGAAAGGAAGAAAGGAAGAAAGGAAGAAAGAAAGGAGGGAGGGAGGGAGGGAGGGAGGAGAGAAGGAAGGAAAGAAAGAAAGAAAGAAGATACAATATAATAAAATAAAGTAAGATTAAATAAAATAAAGTTATTAAAATAAAAAATATTAAGAAAAAAAATTTTTTAAAGAAAAAAAAAAACGGACGGATAGAACCCTAGGACAAATGGTGGAAGCAAAGCTATACAGAGAAAATCTCACACAGAAGCATACACATACACACTCACAAAATGAAAAGGGGAAAAAATAACAAATCTTGTTCTCAAAGTCCACCTCCTCAATTTGGGGTGATTCGTTGTCTATTCAGGTATTCCACAGATGCAGGGTACATCAAGTTGATTGTGGAGCTTTAATCCGCTGCTTCTGAGGCTGCTGGGAGAGATTTCCCTTTCTCTTCTTTGTTCGCACAGCTCCCGGGGCTCAGCTTTGGATTTGGCCCTGCCTCTGCATGTAGGTTGCCGGAGGGCGTCTGTTCTCCGCTCAGACAGGACGGGGTTAAAGGAGCCGCTGATTCGGGGGCTCTGGCTCACTCAGGCCGGGGGGAGGGAGGGGTACGGAGTGCGGGGTGAGCCTGCGGCGGCAGAGGCCGGCGTGACGTTCCACCAGCCTGAGGCGTGCCATGTGTTCTCCTGGGGAAGTTGTCCCTGGATCCTGGGACCCTGGCAGTGGCGGGCTGCACAGGCTCCCCGGAAGGGAGGTGTGGAGAGTGACCTGTGCTCGCACACAGGCTTCTTGGTGGTGGCAGCAGCAGCCTTAGCGTCTCATGCCTGTCTCTGGGGTCCACACTTTTACCCGCGGCTCGCGCCCATCTCTGGAGCTCCTTCAAGCAGCGCTGTTAATCCCCCCATCCTCGCGCACCAGGAAACAAAGAGGGAAGAAAAAGTCTCTTGCCTCTTCGGCAGGTCCAAACTTTTCCCCAGACTCCCTCCCGGCTAGCCCGTGGTGCACTAACCCCCTGCAGGCTGTGTTCACGCTGCTAACCCCAGTCCTCTCCCTGGGATCTAAGCACCGAAGCCCGAGCCTCAGCTCCCAGCCCATGCCCGTCCTGGCGGGTGAGCAGACAAGCCTCTCGGGCTGGTGAGTGCCGGTCGGCACCAATCCTCTGTGCGGGAATCTCTCCGCTTTGCCCTCCGCACCCCTGTTGCTGTGCTCTTCTCCGCGGCTCCGAAGCTTTCCCCCTCTGCCACCCGCAGTCTCCGCCCGTGAAGGGGCTTCCTAGTGTGTGGAAACCTTTCCTCCTTCACAGCTCCCTCCCACTGGTGCAGGTCCCATCCCTATCCTTTTGTCTCTGTTTATTGTTTTTTCTTTTGCCCTACCCAGGTACGTGGGGACTTTCTTGCCTTTTGGGAGGTCTGAGGTCTTCTGCCAGCGTTCAGTAGGTGTTCTGTAGGAGTTGTTCCACGTGTAGATGTATTTCTGGTGTATCTGTGGGGAGGAAGGTGATCTCCACGTCTTACTCTTCCGCCATCTTCCTCTCCTCTCCTCCAAACCAGCTTTTTAGTTTTAAAACATTCTTTTAATTACAAAACAATAGTTTCATTGTAGAAATTTTAGAAAATGCAAATCAGCTTAAAAAAGAAAAGAAAAATAATCACCTTCAACCCCACCATCTGCACAAATAACTACTACCATATGTGTATATATCCTTGTTTTTTTCTATGCATAGAACCACCTTTATTTTTAATCTATAAAAAATGAATTTTTATCTTTTCTCATTTAAATATCTTTCTATATAAATACATACATTTTTATATACAGATATACACATTTATATATATATAAATTTTTAATTGATGTGTAATTGACATGTAACATTGTATTAGGTTCAGATGATTTGACATTATGATTTGATATCTGTATATACTGGGAACTGATCACCACAATAAGTCTATTTAACACCTGTTAACTTTTAAATTTTTACGTGGCTGCACAGTATTTCATTGTATGTATCATGACATAGATACTTTACCTAAACTTTACACTTATAGCATCCCTGACTGCTGATATTTAGGTTGTCTCCAATCGTTCAGTGTGAAAAGCCCTCTAAGGGGGTCCTCTCTTCCTATCTGATGTTGCCACAAAAGCTGCTCTGACACTTATTCCCTCACAAAAGCCTTACATATAAAATACCATGTATACAACCTGGACAAAACTCAAAATCGATGCTGACCCGAGTTTTTCCACGTCAGGAAGCCCCTTATCACCATCTTCCCACTTCAGATCGGTTTACGTCCACCTCTAGGGGGCATCCTTCCTGCTCCAAACCACTGCTCCTTTAGGGGGTATCTGCACTTCACTCACAAAATCCTCCCATGTCTTTTGTCTTCTGTCACATACGACTTTCCCATTCCCATTCCCCCAGCGTGCATCCTGATTGTGTATGTGGAGGACGGGGGGGGGGGAACTTCCCAAACAATTCACAACCCCCAACTGGTATTTCAAAAACACACAGGCCTTTATTTTGACAATTAAATTCCTGTTACTGCAGAAACTGTGTCCAACTCTACATCCAGAGCTAGAAGCAACTAGGCTTGCAGCAGCTCTGTGATGTGGAAGACAATGCATATTTTTCCTCTCCCTCTGAAAGCATCATACACATCACAAGGGTTAATGGCCTAATTCTTTATTATCTTCCCTATCCACATTCATCACAAGACACCCTGCCCAGGAAGGCAAGAATGAGAGGTTATTGTTAAGACGGAATGAATGAGACAATGTGTGGCTCTGTTCTTCTGACCTGACAGTGTGACCCAGGCAGGGGGACTGCGGCCAGGGAGGGGTATGTGCTGGCCTCCACGCATCCCGGCACAGCTGCCCCTGTGTGCTGCGGGCAAACGAACCTGGCTCAGGGGCGTCCCTCTGACTCTCTGCTTCCGGAGCAGCAGCAGGAGAGATGAGGTCGAGGTGCTGCTGAGGGGATGCGATCTCTCTCAGTGAGAACTGGAGCATTAGATCCAATTCCTGGCGGCTCCGTGCTACCTCAGGTACCCCTCAGACTAGAGTGATGATCGGTTTCTTCTTTAAAATACAAACTATGAGCGTCTAAGGATGAGAAGCCACACTGAGGACACCATGTGCACCAGCACTTTGGGAAGAATCCTAGTTGCTTAGATCTTTAACCATAAATCAGAAGCTTAGGAAAACGATGTCATGACATTTGTACACCAAAACGGTAACACATCCACTGCTACCAAGAGCCATACTGTCCCTCCCAGGCATTGGTGAGGAGGGACTTCTATGGAGGTGTTTATGGAAAGCAAAGGCATTTTGGTCCACTGGGTTGCCACGTGTTTCCCCACAGAAGCTATTCAATTGCATACTGTACTTTCTGGCAAAATCATATTTCTCCAGAGTTGATGATGAAGACTTTTCTCAAAGACCAGAGCAAGAGCCAAAAGAAAAGGCCACAGAAGAAACAGAATCCTTATCTTGGGAGTTCAAAGTCTTATTCTACCCATGAGCATACAATGGGCTTCTGAAGTGGAAGAGTTTCAGGAAGTTACTGGAGGTCAAGAGAAGGGCAACGGTTTCTTTGTAGTGCTCTGTTTTTCATTCAAAATAAATAAAACAGAAACAAAACAAAAAGAACCCCAAAGTCAAAATACAATTTCAGAGAACACCCCAGGTTCCCCAAAGCCAGACTCACTCTGTCGCCACCATCTGGGGAATGGGCTCATCTAGGAGTTCCAAGCTGTGCAGGATCCAGTAGCAGAGCCATGGGCGGCTGGCATCCAGACACTGCAAAAGGAACAGGGCAGAAAACACACCCCTTATTCAGAATCATTCCAAGACCCTGCTGAAAAGGCAGCAGGGTCTTCAACTGTTCAGTGTGAAAAGGGAGACATCTGTCTCCCTCCTGGCAGCCTGGCAAGGAGGAGGAGGACAACCTCTGAACAGTGAATGAAGGACACTTTGCCTGGTGGCTTTAGCCAGGAGCTGAAATGACCATATGTGAGAAAAGGACAATGGGACAAAGGAGTTTAACCTGAACCCAATGGGTCCTTCCCTGACAGACATCCAAAGAAGCCGAGCAGAGGACTTCTCACATGCCAGAAAGTTAAGTGCTACTATTTTCTCAGTGCAGACCCAAGAAGATACACAACCTCAGGATGGGATTACCTGGAGTAACTCATCCAGTAAGTATCTCCTCATGCCAAGCTCTGGGGGCACAGTAATGAGTAAAATTCAGTTCCTACTCTTAAGATACTTTGTTTAGGATGTGTGTGGTTTTCTGTAGAGGAAGAGGGCAATTAGAAAGACATGTAAGTACAAGTGTCTTTCTGAAATAAGGCAGAACAAAACTAATGCATACATATACCTGGATAAACGCTATAATGGGCACATGGAAGAAACTGACTACCTCTGCCTGGGGAGCTGGGACAGGTTTCCAAAGGTGACATGTGAGCAGGTCTTGATCCTAACTCAAGCCATAAATATTCAAGCATTCAAGGCTAGGCAGGCAGGCAGTATTACTGCCCCAGTTTTACAAATCCAAAGTGTATATATGAGATCCAGAGAGATGAACTTTTTCCAGATTACAGAGAGTAAACTTCAGAGATAAGACTGCCAGTTTCTAGACTCTCAGTCCAGTGCTCTTTCCATTGTCCCAAACTGCCCTCTTCATAAATGTGCACATAAATGTGCGAGCTCCCCACCTGGGGGCAGCTGGTGTGGTGACAGAAGACACTGCTATCGGTTTCAGTGCCAGCTTCTCCTCTCACTAGCTATGTGCCTTTGAGCAAATACTTAATCTTGCTATGCCTATTTCCTTATCTATGAAGAAATAAAGACTTACCTACCCACTGGAGTATCTGTGAAGATTAAATGAGACAACGAACAGCAAGCTTTTAGCGCACCCTTCAGTGAATTGTTAGCTGTCACGGTATTAATTGTATCAGGGTTGCCTGGACCCTAATCACTGAGGATTGAATACTGAAAGTCCACAGGCCAAAGGTAACCCAGGGATGCGTCCTGCTTGTTCCCTGCAGTGTTTTGTTTGTTTAATTAGAATTGGCTGTAACATTTACGTGTTGAGAGATCCACAGAGAAATCTGAATTTCTGGCTTCATTTGGAAAAACAAGAAGAGATCTGGCAACCCTGGGTCTGCCCTGCGGTTTGGTGGCAACTGGCAGGAACAGAGTAAAGGCGTGGGTCCTCTGCTTTGCCTCAGTTCCACCCCGCGCACCGTCCCCCAACCAAGCCCACGTCTCTCGTTTATGCTACCCGCTTGGGTCTATAGGCCCAAATTCCTGCTGTAAATAATCAAATGTAGAACCCCCAAATAAAAGCAAATTCAAAGCAGAGCTGCTCTATGTAAAGCGGGGCAGGGAAACTGGCGGCCTCTGGTTCACATTCACCCTCTGGCTGCTACTCACCCCTATTCCCAACACCCCTCCCCTCCACCTCCGCTGGCCTCCCCTGAGCCCCTCTCTGGACCCCTAGGGCTCTAAGGTATATTGATTTAAGATCCACTCCACGTTTGGGCATTTTTACAGTGTTAAACCGCAGGGACTTATATACTGGTCCTTTGGCCAGTAGAGAAATTAGAACAGCTTACAGGGCCAAGGGGTGGGGATGAACAGGTATCTAGACCACCTTTTAGCAGTCAAGGGGTGTCTAGAAGAAAACCATGTGAACCCCCCTCAGCCACGATAGGGGTGAAAGCCCCACCCCATCTGGGGCCTCCACCAGCTCTAAGGGAGGACGAGACTAGAGATCGGGTTCTGTCCTTTCGGAAGTAGGAGTCCCGGCTCTGTGGGGCAGAGCTGCTGCAGACCCGGTTCTCACCAGAGCCACACGGGACGGTGAGTGACTCTACGACAGGGCAAGCCCATAGTGTCTTTTCCATCCAAACAGTAAAAAAGGAGAAAGATCTGACTGATAATTTGATAGAGAAAGCTCCTGGGCAAGGTGTTTACCTCGTAGGCATCTGTCAGCTGTCGGAGGCCTCTCTTCAGATAATGGAAGTGCTTCTCCCTCTGCAAAATAAGCCTGGAAAGATAAAGAGCTTTGTAAACCTACTCTAACAGCCTCGGCTTCCCCCACTACAGAACACACGCACACACTCACTCACACCTTCTGGTCATCCCCCCACAGTCAATGAGCAGAAAACAGCAACCTCTTTAGCTCCCCGGGGCGGCTAAACCAGAGAAAAGAGGCCCGCCTCTGAACGTCCCTAACGTGTCTGGAAATGGCGCCGGCAAATGTTTGGGGCGGGGCTTCCCTGGTGGCGCAGTGGTAAAGAATCCGCCTTCCAATACAGGGAACACGGGTTCGAGCCCTGGTCGGGAGCTGGGATCCCACATGCCGCGGGGCAACTAAGCACGCGCGCCACAACTACCGAGCTCGCACGCCTCAATGAGAGAGAGCCTGCGTGCTGCCAACTGTGGAGCCCACGCCCTCTGGACCCCAACAAAGAGCCCGTGAGCTGCCACAAAAGATCCTGCATGCCTCAAGGAAGATCCGGCGTGCCGCAACAAACACACGGCGCAGCCAAAAAATAAATAAATAAAATGTTAAAAAAATTAAAAATCAGGGCCTCCCTGGTGGCGCAGTGGTTGAGAGTCCGCCTGCCGATGCAGGGGACATGGGTTCGTGCCCCGGTCCGGGAAGATCCCACATGCCGTGGAGCGGCTGGGCCCGTGAGCCATGGCCGCTGAGCCTACGCATCCGGAGCCAGTGCTCCGCAATGGGAGAGGCCACAATAGAGAGGCCCGCGTACCGCAAAAAAAAATAATAAATAAAAAATTCGTGCAGACAAAAAATAAATAAAATGTTAAAAACAAACTCTCCTTCGTGGCCGGTAGCTTTGGGCTAGAAATGCCACTGTGAGCACACTTAGCCAGGCAGTAACAAACCACCCCGAAAGTTCCTCCAGGGTCTAGCTGAGAACAGATACCTTGCGGCTCCCCATCCTGTAAGCAATTTAAATGTGAGCCTCGCCACTTCCCTGATTTGGTTAGCCTCTGTCGTTATGGTCATTTCTTCTGGGGTCACTTCTCTGAAGTCTGTGGTTTGTACCCTGCCTGCCCCTCACTCATCCATCTAGTATTCCCTCCCCGAAATTCCACCTCCCACGTGCTGACCCACAGCCCTGGCCTGAGGATCATGTCTGTATTCTGCAGCCAGTCGCTCTCCTCGGCCCTGATGTCAGCAACACTGGCTCTAAGATGGACTGTGCTGGCCATGGCCACCTGCACAGGCAGGCAGAGGACAGGGGCTGCACTTCTCGCTGGGTCTGACAGAAGGGGTCTGTGTGATTACGGAAGGAAGGAAAAAAGTAAAGAATTTAAGACATTCACTGTGCTTGCTGATTCCAGAAATAAAATGAAAGAAGAACCAGTCTCTTTCCTAGGTATTCAATTCAACAATTGTTTATTGAACTCCCACTGTACTGTGCTGAGAAGAAGTAGTCTTTACTTCAAAAAGTCTAATTCAGTACTGGAAATGAGATAAGGACATAAGCGGTTACAATATGAGGAAAACTGGGTAGGTGTCATAAAGGGAAAACAGATAAAATACTAGAAGCTCTAAAGGGTTTGGGGGAGGGTATCTCATTCAGAAAACAATGATCAGGGAAGGTTGTGTGAACAGGTGGAATTTGAGGTAGGGGCCCTGGAAGAAGGAGAATATTTTAACAGGCAGAGGAGGTGAGGAGTTGGTGGGAGGACAGTTTAGCCAAGAAGGAACAAAAACAAAAGGAACCGACCAGGGCCGTCCAAAAGAACTTCCAGTGATGATGGAAGTGTATTTGTCTGTGCTGTCCAATAGGTAGCCACCAGCCACATGTGCATACTGAGCACTTGAAATGTGGCTAGTGTGACTGAGCAACTGAATTTTAAACTTTATTTAATTTTAATTAATTTACCTTTAAACAGGTACAAGTGGCTAACGGCTACTACACCATGCAGACAGGTATAAAGTGTGCAGAGGGAGTGCAGGTTGGGGATTTGGCCTGGCTATTAGGAATGAAAGAGGAATGGTCAAGAGGCCCTTTTTACAGGGATCTGGGATGCCAGCTGAGGAATTTAACTCAACTTAATACGCAAAGGGAATTTGCGACAACATGGATGGAACTTGAGGACATTATGCTACGTGAAATAAGTCAGATAGAAAAAGATAAATACTGGACGATCTCACTCATATGTGGCACTCCAGGGCTTCCACCAAAAAAACAAAAAACAAACAAAAGCCCTGAGCTTGTGGATACAGAAAACAGATTGGTGGTTGCCTGATGTGAGAAGTGAAGGGGAAGGGCAGTGAAATGGGTGAAGGGGGTCAAAAGGTACAAACCTCCAGTTATAAAATAAATAAGTCATGAAAATGTAATGTACAGCACAGTGATATGGTTAATAATACTGTACTGTATATTTAAAAGTAGCTAGGAGAGTGGGTCTCCAAAGTTCTCAACACAAGAAGAAGAATTTATAACTATATATGGTGCTGAATGTTAACTGGACTTACTGTGGTGACCATTTTGCACTACATACAAATATTGAATCATTGCGTTGCACACCTGAAATGAATATAATGTTATGTCAGTTATACCTCAATTTAAAAAAATAGGCAAAGGAAAACCCTGAGGGTTTTCAGCTGAGAAAAAATGACCAGAACTGTGCTTTAGAAAAATTATCTGACCACAGTAGGTATTCAATATGTGTTTACAAACTGTACTGATGAAAGCAGTAAGTGGGGAGAGAGATGAGGTGGGAAGACAGGGTAAGATGCTAGTAAGAGTCAACCAGGTGGGAAGAACTTAGAGTTCTGAGGGCTCCACCTAGCACGGTGCCCAAGACAAGCTGACTGTGGACAGGTGGACTCTGAAGCACTGGAAGTGTATTCAGGTGCGGATGTCAGTCACATCGCTGGAAACACATGTGAGATTCTGGAGAGGGATCCAGGTGACACAGACGAACTGGGAATCATTTATCTGCAAGCAGGTGACAGGTGAAGCTGCAGGAGTAGAGGACAGAGCAGAGAGAAAAGTTTGAAGGCAGAACTGAGGGAAGACCCATCTTTAAGGGCTTGGAGGACCAGGAGCCAGAGGAGAGAAGTAAAGAGCAGTACACAAGCAGAGGAAGGACAAAGGCAGTGTCGCCTCACAGGCAGAGCAGGAGGAGAGAATTTCACAGAGGTTGTTTTTTTTTTTTGCGGTACGCAGGCCTCTCACTGTTGTGGCCTCTCCCGTTGCGGAGCACAGGCTCCCGACGCGCAGGCTCAGTGGCCATGGCTCACGGGCCCAGCCGCTCCGCGGCATGTGGGATCCTCCGGGACCGGGGCACGAACCCGTGTCCACTGCATCAGCAGGCGGACTCCCAACCACTGTGCCACCAGGGAAGCCCTCACGGAGGTTTTTAACAGCGGCAAACAGTGCAGTAAGAGTGAGGAAAAAGAGGACAAACTACAAAGTGGCTGGTGACCTTCAAGAGAGTCAGGGAGTGAGGAGAGCAGATTCCAGATCATAAAGAAGAGATGGCCAGACTCAATTTCTCTTTCGAGGAGGTCCAGGGGTCAGGGCTCAGTGAGCACAGGCACAGGTGGGCTTTAAGCACTGGAGGTGTATTCAGGTGAGGGCATCAGGAGGAGAGGTGAGTCTGAAAATAATGAATGAGTCTACATTCTCAGAACAGAAACAATGGGAGAGTGTGAAATTAGACAAACAGAGGACTCTCAAGTGGGGAAGAGGGAAACCAAGGAAACGTGGGACGGCCTCAGTTTTCTCAGGAATTAGGAGGCAAGACCTGGGAGAGTGTGCGTTGGCCATAATGGGGAATATGTTAGGAAATCTACACAAGATGAATGAAGGATGATAAACCGGAGTGAAGGCCCAGCTGAAGCTGAGGAGTATAAACTTTTGATGAAGCCATTCAGAAGGCACTATTGTATGATTTTTTTCTCGGCAATCTTGCTAGGACCCTTTAGCAGAAGCAGCGACAGGGGTACTGTGGTTAGGGCTCGTAAGACGGGAAGAGCAGAAAGGTAGAGGTGTGAGGGAGCGGAATGAGATCAGCGGACAGCTGACGAGAGCACACCGCGCGGCCTGGCCCCGGCTGGGCAGGCTGAGTGTGGCCAGCATAGGTGTGATGGACGAGAAAAACCAGGAGGGCGCAGGAGACCGTTAACAGGGCAGGCAGGGACCCACTCAAGAAGTGAGAGGAGGCTGAGAAACCCAATCCAGGTGAGGGCAAGCACAGAATTTGGAGGCAGAACTCCTGACTTCTAACTACGAAAGGATCAGGTCACAGAGGGGTTTCTACAGGTCAGTTCTTTCCAGTCTGAAAAACAGTCAGAGGAATTTGAATACGCCAAATACCCTGGGATGCTAGGCCACAGAGGAGAGAAGGGAAAATACTCTGTTCCAATAACGAGAACACTTTCCACCTCATTTAAAATGTCGGGCAAGACAGCCTTAAAGGTTTCTTGCAAATAAAATTTTGTGATCCTAAGTGTAATGCTGGGGAAAGGGACCAGGCACTGACTGGAATTCCCTGTTGGGTCTGCCTGCCTACTGCATACCCTATAACCCCGTGAAGGGAGCGCGCATCTAGCTTCAGCACCTGGGCCCAGCACGGAGCAGGCTCTCCACGTTTACTGTCGAATGAACGAGAGAAAGAATAGAGGAATGGTAGCGTCAGTTTCTGACTAGCCAAAGAGACTTCTCCCTGGGTACGTGTCCTGTCAATTAAAAAGAATGACAAACCTCAAAGGGAAAGTTAAAATGCGGGCAAGCAGAGAGGACAAGGAGGGCTTGGTTAGATCGCAGGTGGCATCCACTCTGGCTCAGGGGTGCTTCCCATCAGTCTCTCGTGTGGTCTGACATGCCACACTGCAGGAGACCTGTCAGCCAGGGGTTAAACTTCCCTGGAGGACTCGGTATTTCTAGAGAGCTGAATTAAGCCACAAACAAATCCTTCCCCTTATTGTAGGGAAAAGGAAAAACCAACCCTGGAGAACGAACCCTTTCCCTTGTCTTCTCACTCCTCTCATTTGACAAGGGGCTTGTCCGTCCTAGGAAATGAAAGACCTCAGAGGCAAAGGCTTTTCTATGTGTAGGGAGGAAGAGACTCTGCTACTCCTCAGGGTCCTGAAGTGACAAGAAGCTACCTGAAGCCTCACCTGACCAGAAACATCTAACTGAAAGAGCTTCAGGCACCTTTTCTGCAGCTCTGAGTTGGTCCCTAGAGGTGGGACCTGAGGCAGCCCAAAGGGGGCTCCCCAATAGCTCTCCTCCCACCCCGAACCTCACTCACAGATAGCCAGGCCCTGGGAGTCCTGCTAAGAGGGAACTAGTGAATTCCTTTAGCTGGTTTCATCTGAAGACCAACTCTGGCCACAAGCAGGGGAAGAGAAATTTCTTCCAGTGGCTTTTTCCACAAGGGAAACTGTCCTTTCACTTTCATCAACTTAATCATAAACACACGTACACATGCATACAAGCACACACACAAAAATGCTAATATGTAAATGTTATTCTAAAATCTCGGGAAATGTTTCTTTGTTTATCTAGAGCTTCAAGGGCCACAATGCTGCTTGAATTTTAACTTCTTCTTTGAGGTTTATGATTCTTTTAAGTTGAAGGGACATATATCCAGTTTCTCTTGGTCAGCCAGAGACTGTACTAAGAGCCTTACTGTTATGGACTAAATTGTGTCTCCCCCATCCCCAAATTTGAAGCCCTAACCCCCATTGTGACTGCATTTGAAGATAGGACCTTTAAAGAGGTATTTAAGGTTAAATGGGACCTGGTGATGCTATAAAAAGAGTAAGTGACACTGGGGAGGAGTCCACACAGAGAAAAGGCCGTGTGAACACACAGTGAGAAGGCGGTCTCTGCAAGCTAAGGAGAGAGACCTCAGGAGAAACCAACCCTGCCAGCACCCTGATCTTGGAATTCTAGCCTCCCAAACTGTGAGAAAACAAATTTCTGTTGTTTAAGCCACTCCATCAGTGGTATTTGATTATAGCAGCCCTAGCAAACTAATACTCTTACCATTCTTTTATTCTAAAGTCACCTCTAGATCTAAAACTCTTTTCTGTGTAGGGCGTTAGAAAAGAAAAGCTAGAGCTCTTTCCCTTTCCTTTCTGAATAATTCAGCCCCAAAGCCATTCAATCAGGTGGAGCAGAACAAGCCAGGCTCTGCCAGGAGTGGGGTGGCAGGGCACGCCGCAGGGCATGCTGCAGGGCACGCGGCAGGGCACGCCACAGTGCATGCTGCAGTGCTCAACTGGCTGAGGAGGGCATCTGTGTGGCTGCGGAGAGAGGGGTGGGAGATTGGGACACACAGGAATGACCAAATAAATGCATATATTTAGGATACTGGCAGCCTGGTTCCACTGTTGGAGAAGTATCTTAGAAATACTTGTGTACCGTGCAGTATGTACAGTACAGTCCCATGCCCTCACCAAGCTCCAGGCACACTGCCTTGGGTGCACTCTGCTATTTTCAGTCTCAGAGCTGTAGCTCATGTTTTCCCTCTGCCTGGAAAAGTCCCACCACCTCCTAAACTGGCCAATTCCTACTCACCCCCCAGGTCTCAGCCTAAGAGTCACTTTCTCTGAAAGGCCTCTGCTACGACTTAATGTCTACATCCCTCCAAAACTCTTATGTTGAAATCCTAATCCCCAGTGTGATGGTATTAGGAGGTGGGGACCTCTCTGCATGGTGATTAGGTGGTCAGGGTAGAGTTCTCATGAAGGGATTAGTGCTCTTATAAAAGAGACCCCAGAGAGCTTCTTCCACCAGGTGAGAATACAGTGAGAAGATGCCATCTATGAACCAGAGGTGCGGGTCCTCGCCAGACACCAGATCTGCTGGTGCCTTGATCTTGGACTTCCCAGGCTCCAGAACTGTGAGAAATAAACGTTAAGTCACCCAATCTACAGGAAGTTGCTACAACAGCCCAAATAGACTGAGACACCTTCCCTAATTTACATCCAACCTAATTTACACCCTCCCTGTTACTCTCTCTCGGAGCGCCACGTTCCCTTCTTAAGACAGTTACCTTCAGGCTTCCCTGGTGGCGCAGTGGTTGAGAATCCGCCTGCCAATGCAGAGGACACGGGTTTGAGCCCTGGTCCGGGAAGATCCCACATGCTGCAGAGCAACTAAGCCCGTGCGCCACAACTACTGAGCCTGAGCTCTAGAGCCCGCGAGCCACAACTACTGAAGCCCGCGCACCTAGAGCCCGTGTTCCGCAACAGAAGTCACCGCAGTGAGAAGCCCGTGCACTGCAACGAAGAGTAGCCCCGCTCGCGGCAACTAGGGAGAAGCAATGAAGACCCAACGCAGCCAAAAATAAATAAATAAAAGAAATTTATATTAAAAAAAAAGAGAGAGACAGTTACCCCCTTGGTAACTATGTTCTTTGAATTCATTGGTTTAATAACTACCTTCCCCATGAGACTGAGAGCCCAGCAGGAGCAGGACCTGGGTCAGCCTTGCTCACCCTGTTCCCAGAGCCCAGCAGTGCCTGAGCCCCTAGATACCGTTGCCAAATGGGTGAAGGAATGAATGACTTTAAATGAACACAGCAAACTGAATGACAGCAAACACACTCCCTCCCCCTAAACGTGGACCATCCCTGAGACTCATGCCTTTGTTTGTGACAGGTGAGAGATCAGGGATTCAGTCCATTGTTGGCTGCTGGGAGGGTTTTAAACCCACTAAAGCCAGGGGCTTCTCCAGTCAAAAAGTAAGCCTCTGGCACATAAGCAGTAAGTCACTTGAGAGAGGGTGGGAGGGAAGATGAACTTACTTGTATGAACCTTGGAAAGAACAACAGTATGAAGGACCATATCTTTCAACTGCTCAGGATTTGGAAAATGCTAAAGTATCATCACATAGCGAAATGGCAGAAAACATGGAAGCTGAGCAGGTGCCCGTATGAAAACTGCTTTGAGAGCTTAACTCAGAGCATTCTGGCTTCAGAGCAACTGCCAACACTTAACCTTCAGTGCTCTATTAGCATTATCAATATTCCCCCCTTACAAGGAGCACCAGGCTACTTTTTCCCAAGAAAAAAACAATTGTTTGTTTGTTTGTTTTTTGGCCACGCTGCACAGCTTGAGGGATCTCAGTTCCCAGACCAGGAACTGAACCTGGGTTACGGCAGCGAAAGCCCAGAATCCTAACCACTAGGTCACCAGGGAACTCCCCGACAATTTAAAAATTTCATGTGAGTGTGTGTGTGTGTGTGTGTGTGTGGTTTATGCATTTCGGGTGTCTTACTAAAGCTAATATAATACATGGAAAAGGGTAAATTCATAAGCATGTGAAACTGTGAGAATGACTAACCACGGGGAAAGAAAAATTAACTTTTATGGGAAAGCAGGATACTGATAAACAGAACTGTTCAAAGCATGGTCCAAAAGCTCCTTGGGAGGGACCACCTCACTCCAGGAGAGAATGCATGTTTCACAGTCTGAGAGTGAGGAAAATCACTTCTGGGATGGGGAATAAACTGGAGAATGTAACAACATTCAGCTTCAGCCTTGAACTTCAGCCCAATCTTCTATTTGGCAGTGGTTCTGAAAGGCTGAATAGATGGATGCCTCGCTCAGCACCATTGCTGGCATCCCCGGACCTGGGCGTGGTCAGTGATCCTGGGAGTGTGTGTGATTCTGCCACATCTGATCAGCAGCATGACCTCAGAAACACAGACAAGCCATGTCACCTAGATCAATTGCTCTAGCTGAATATTCACGTCAGCTAACAAGGAAGTTTCGTTCCTGCAATACAATACTAGACTTTTAAAATTTGACTACTAAAATGTTAAATATTGTAATTGTGATAGTAATTTAAAATGCTGATAAATTTTCATATTTATTCTTAAACCCCAGAAGTTCATTCTATGGTGAAGATGTTTGGCTCCAGCCTTATGGTGATAAGTTGATTTACATTCTCAGCCATTTGGCCACAGTGTATAATATCTCTAATATTAATTAGCAGGCCGTGACATAAGATGCTAATTAGCATCCTTTAAAACGCTCATTTTCATAGGCAACAATGTCAGATTCCTGACATAAACCCAGAGCCCTGGTATATTCTATTTCCACAAAGGATACAAACCCAACAGAAACATTTTTGTTTTCCACCCACACCTGACCTAAGACCTATGAATCAGGGGATTTTACTCCTTTACTGTCCACCACTCCCAAAACACAGCTTCTTCCCAGATTGTAACCTCCTATTCTCCCTCCTATCTCAGTAAGAATAAAAGGAAAGTCCAAGGGCTCTATTCTGATGGTGGGTGAAAAAGGAATGTCAAATGATCAAAGGTCCCTTTGGAAATACAGAGGATATGTGTCCACAGAGCTGGTGACAGGGCACAGTGACTCAGAGCACAATCAGGTGAGTCATCGCGATGCAACTCTAACCGCAAACCCCTCCTGAAGCCACCATGCCCCTCACCATCACCAAGTCCTACCACCTCTGGGGAAACAGCCTGTACTGGGCAGAGAGCTCCTTCTCCCCGAGCTGTTTACACAAATGGTGTCATTTGCTAAGCTCCAACTGTGGCTCACGACAAAAGCAATAATTCATTGATTGAGGTCTGGGCTACGAGTTAAAGTAGAAATTTAGGTTAGCAGTTTGGAAGAAGACTCCTCTGGTTAGTTGATGCTTTCCTTTTCTGCTCTAGGGAAGAAAGATGAAGAGAACTTTTCCACCTGTCTTTCCATTTTTCCAACTGTTTTCTGCCTTGGCTAATCAGAATATTTTAACTAAATTTCTTCTCATGGAAATAAGGGGAAAATGGAATGGTGGCAAAAAAAGACACCAAGTTAACTCAGGCTAGAAATATTTGTAATGCTCCAGTAAGCAGAAGTACCCAGAGACTGACTTGCCAGGAGTTAGTGTGTTAGGAGGCCTCAGGAAATTGGGAGACATGATAAAGGAGGTCAGGCTGGACCTCAGACCCTTCAGCTTCCCATCCAGAGAGAATCAGCCAGCGGCCCAACTAGACTACGTCCAGAGACTGTCAAGGCAAAGTGCTATAACATTAAGATAAAACAATGACCAAACACAATTTGGACTACTGATCAGGAAAGATAACACAGGACGGTTTCAGAGAAGCAATCTGTGATTAGAAGAGAAATGCTAATAAATGAAATAACCTTATGAAATTCTAGTGTGATACATTACAAAATTGGGGGAAAAAAGAGAAAATGAAGGTTCAAATTAATAAGTTTCTGCTTATAATCCTCCTTTTGGAATTTCTGACATCAAAGAGCTCAGAAGGCTTCAACTTACTAAGCACCAAGGAAAACAAAAGGCATTTTATTTCTCACTTGAAATGTCGCCCTTGGGAATCTGCTGCACAATCACCAGTAAAGGCCAGGCTGGGAGAAGCTCAAACTTCTCACATTTTCCCAGTCAAGTCATAATATACATCAAAGGAATCCATCCTTTGCCATCCCCCTGGACTCTACATCTGTTTCAAAGTGTTATATGAAAAGCTTGAGAGTTCTGAACATCAGCACAGCAGGTCAGAACTAAGCTTCAAGATCATGAACTTCCTCTCGCCACCTTCAGAGCTCAGAGTTCAGGCCCTGAGGGCATCCCCATGTAACAGCTGATGGCTCAGTTCAAGTGAGCAGCTCCTCTAGACAGTATTCTAATAGTGGCAGGAGCTGGGGTCAGGAGCATTTCCAGGGAGCCACAAGGTCAGGGAACACCAGCCTCACAGCAGACTCATCCCCTGAGGTTGGACAAGCTCAAGGAGGAAAGAAGAAAGGCTCCCATGGGAGATGGTATTTCCCGGATCCCCTCAAACACTTAACCACAGCTTACCTTGGTACAAGGTGGTTGAACTTGTAAGAACTGAAGACCTCTTGGATCTTTTCTTCTACTTTTGCCTGGTAAGGATGCAGGAGACGGGAGAGAGAAAACAAATACAGATGAGACCTTTATCCACTTTATGTTCCTATTGCCACAAATGCCTACCAGCTAGAGTTCCTTGGTGTGACTTTGTACCTCACAGCATAACAAGACTGCATTCAGGGGCTCTGCAGGATGACAGGCTTGGGACAAGGACAGACAGAGAAAGAATGCCCTGTACCACATTAGCATCACAACCGACTTCTCCAGTAAACTAATCCATGGTATCCAAACTAATGGCAATTCTGGAGTTTGGCACCCTGGCACCAGTTACTCAGGGAGCAGGAGAAGATGGACCCCTTTTGCTTGAAAGACCTGTTCTTGCCTGCTCTATGAAGTTGTTTAGGTGTTCGTTAACCGGCCATTCTCAAATATGCAATTAATTTCTGCCAAGGGTCCTACTTCTTATTGTCAGATTTAATGGTTTAAATATAGATTGAACAGTATTAAAATCCCCAAAGGGATTTACAAGAACATCAATCATGGAAACACGAAAGAAATAGCACACCTGGTCATTGGACCTGTGTCACACACCAGACTCCACAGTCCCATAAAACAAAGGATCTCAGAAAGTCAGGTCACAAAAGGAATGAGATGACCTGTCTCCTCTGAAGATCACACCATGATGTGGTCAGACAGCACAGATTCTGTAAGGAAAGGGTACGGCAGTGCAGGAGGGGGCTGGTCAACGGGATACAGGGTTTCACCTTCACGGCCATCCCTGCTTTGTGGTGAGGCAAGTCCTTGCTGAGATTTCAAGATATATAATAATGTCCTCTCTGGGAAATATCAAAAATGCATTATTTGTTTCTGAAACACCTGAGTTAGAGCTTCCAGTCCCTTTTTTTTTTTTTTTTTTTTTTGCAGTACGCGGGCCTCTCACTGTTGTGGCCTCTCCTGTTGCGGAGCACAGGCTCCAGACGCGCAGGCTCAGCGGCCATGGCTCACGGGCCCAGCCGCTCCGCGGCATGTGGGATCTTCCCGGACCGGGGCACGAACCCGTGTCCCCTGCATCGGCAGGCGGACTCTCAACCACTGCGCCATCAGGGAAGCCCAAGCTTCCAGTCCCTTTGACAAGCTTCCAAAAATCACGATGAGGGGAGCAGTGATGTGAGTCAGCTAAAATGGCAGCCCATCTAAAATTCATTTATATTTGGTTTTAGGATATGCTTTGGTATTTGCCTTTGAACATGAGTTTCAGGGATTACCTGGCCAAGAATTTATAATACTTCAAAAAACAGACTGAAGTCACTGAGAATTCGACTCAGAAGAAGTAAGAAAGTTCTCCCAGACCCCTCACGATGCTTTCTCCATGCCAGACACTGATGTGGGACTAATACAAAGCACCAGCCTAAATGAAACACAGACTGCATTTTTCAGTTGTGCCTTCCTTGGCCATACGTTGAAAGGGATAAAAAAAAAAAAAAATACGAGAAACATATGTCAGGAAGATCATGAAATAAAAATATTTGCCTACCAGGTTTGGACACACAGTTTTTCTGGGCAGGAGCGCGCTGTTTCCCCCTTTGCCTGCCAAAGCCGTAAAGCTATTCTTTCTACTTCACCCGAAACTCTATCTCCAAGATTCGATTCAGCCCCAGTGCACAGAGGTCGAGTTTTCGGCATCACTAGGAGTGGAACCGCTGGATCATTATGATAACTTTATGTTTAATCATTTGAGGAACTGCCAGACTGTTTTCCAGAGCAGTTGTACCATTTTATATTCCCATCAGCAGTATATGAGAGCTCCAATTTCTTCACATCCTCAGCAACACATTATTATCTATGTTTCTGATCATAGCCATCCTAGTGTGTGTCAAGTAGTATTTCACTAGTTGTTTTTTTTTAAATAAATTTATTTTATTTTTGGCTGCGTTGGGTCTTCGTTGCTGCGTGTGGGCTTCTCCCTAGTTGCAGCGAGCGGGGGCTACTCTTCATTGCGGTGCACGGGCTTCTCACTGTGGTGGCTTCTCTTGTTGCGGAACATGGGCTCTAGGCATGCAGGCTTCAGTAGTTGCAGCATGTGGGCTCAGTAGTTGTGGCTCACGGGCTCCAGAGTGCAGGCTCAGTAGTTGTGGCACACGGGTTTAGCTGCTCCGTAGCATGTGGGATTTTCCCAGACCACGGCTCGAACCTGTGTCCCCTGCATTGGCAGGTGGATTCTTAACCACTGAGCCACCAGGGAAGCCCTCACTATTGTTTTGATTGCCTTTCCCTGATGACTAATGATGTTGAGCATCTTTTTACAGGCTTATTGGCCATTTGTAGATATTCTTCGGAGAAATGTCTATTCAGGTCTTTGTTCATTTTTTAAAGTGGGTTGTCTTTTTATTAATGAATTGTAATAAGTCCTTATATATTCTATCAATAGATACAAGTTCCTTGTCATATTCCCATTCTGTGGGTTGTCTCTAGGAACTAGTGTATTTTTTAATAGAAAAAGATCACTTCAGAGCACAAAGTATGATTTTTAGAGTACAACTTTTAAAATAATACTAGCAATAAGCCTGTATTTTTTTTGACAAATAGTAATGGATTAATATACAAATTTAAAACTAGTCATCTGAGGATAAGAAAATGAAAGTCATCCCCAAAATATAACATCCTTTTTTGCCTCTCCTTCTCCACATACAGTCTGCTAGTGTGATATAAATCATAGTAATTTTGTCACTGGGAAGATGTAAGCATTCTTTGAATGTTCTGATTTGCATAGCGGAAGGAAAGGAAGAAAGCTAGTTGTATACAAAAGAGTTAACACAGCAGGCCTGAGACTACTATCCTTAGAAAGGCCTACTTGAAAGGTAGACCCTGGCTGGAGTCTGGGAGCCTGGATCTCGGGAGGGCTCTCAGCATTCCCAGAACTGATAAGACAGGCTCACTGAGCCTAAACTGTATAAACAACGTGGTTTATGGGGAACAGCTATCTTCCTTCTGGGAGTCTGGAATTATGCTAGAAAGAGGGTGCCTATGTGACCAGCCCCAGTAAAAGCCATGAGCACCCAGTCTCTAATGAGCTTCCCTGGTAGCTCTGCATGTGTGGTCACAGTTCAATGCTGGAGAAATTAAACACGTCCCCCGGGACTCCACTGGGAGAGAACTCCTGGAAGCTTATGCCTCGCTTCCTGCAGACTTCAGCCCATGAGCCTCTTCCCTTGGCTGATTTTGTTCCGTAGCCTGTTGTTGTAATAAATCATAACCATGAGGACAGCTATATGCTGAGTTCTCTGAATCTTTGTGTAAGCAGATAAGGTAGAGGGTCCCCGGAGAAAGAAAACCAGTCATGGCTTTCTTGACATAAGAGAGGCCATTTTGGCCTAAGCCATTCTGGGATCTAAGCCTGGCCACAATGCTTGCCCTTTAATAGGTCTTAGAAATCAATGATCTTAAGAGAAGAAAGAATGCAGACGCTGACTGTTATCAGGCAAGAGAAATAACAATAGCAAAGATAATATATTAGTTATAAAGACTCCCAGTTCTCTTTCAATGGTAAAGAGTAGCCTGAAGCCTCAACCACCAGATGCACTGGAACCTAAGGGCTGATGATGTTGACCTTTTCTGAACTTCTGACTTCAATCAACTAAAGCTTGGACTCTGTTGACCACCCAAGCCCCATCATGAATATGCATGTGCCCTTAGCTTAAAACTTCCCCAATTTTGCTGTTGGGAGAGACACTGCTTTGGGAAAGACCCCCAGTGTTCTCCTTACTTGCTGCAAGGAATAAATCCTTCCTTCTCCCGATCGTTGGCTCCGTTGTGTCTTTTGGCTCAACCCCACCAAGAGGCAAACCAGTTTTCAGGTAACACTAGTAGTGAATCAGTGAACCTAGGAGTCGTCTTGGGGACCTCCAAAACATGAGGAGAATTAAAAATTTAGCCTTTGGGACAGAATTAAGAGAAGCAGTCACAACAATTGCATCATGTCTATGAAGCAAGATCTATAGTTAAATTCCTTTTTAAAATTTTATCGAAATTCTCACTTTAAATATAGGAGAACTGGGGGTAACTATTAAAAAACAAAGTGACCTAAGTCATGAAGAACTCTAACACTACACAGCTCTCAAATCAGAATTAGGAAGGGAGGAAGGGAGGAAGGGAGGAAGGGAGGAAGGGAGGAAGGAAGGAAGGAAGGAAGGAAGGAAGGAAGGAAGGAAGGAAGGAAGGAAGGAAGGAGGGACTGGCTTCAACATAGGGATGCTAAAGCATGTCTGCTTTCCCTGGCCTTTCATTTTATCTTGAATTTCCATGTTTCCTTTCCATCCCGAAGGAAGGGACCCTTCTGTTTTAGTTAATTTCTCTTTTCTGCATGAGAGCTCCCACAGGCAAGGCAGCTATCAACTGAGTACAATACAAAGGGTTATTAACAGCCCTACAATAGCAGATAATTTTCTCTTGCATAAACAACAAAAAGCCCATAGGTTCATTTCCCTTGAGCACAAAGCACACAGTTTGTGACCATGTTAATGAAAGTGATATGGCTCTCTTGGGAGCCATAGGGAGGAGGATGACATCCTAAAGCATCTGTTAGGTTTCAGAAACATTGCTACATGAAATGTTATAAGAAATGCCATCAGGACTAGTCACCAAAAAATTCAGTCCCAAGGGATTAGCTCTTCAAAAATGTTAAACAGCCTGAAATAAACGAACCTTGATTGGCTCCTGATTCAAAACACACACCAAAAAGATATAAAAAGAATCTTGAGACAATTGGGGAAATTTAAAAATAAATTGGAGGGAATTCCCTGGTGGTGCAGTGGTTAGGACTCCGTGCTTTCACTGCCGAGGGCCAGAATTCAATCCCTGGTCAGGGAACTAAGATATCCCAAGCCACATGGCTTGGCCAAAAACAAAACAAAACAAAAAAATAAATAAATAAAACATAAAAAATAAATTGGATATTAGATGATATTATACAATTACTTTTAATTTTCTTAGGTGTGATATTATTGCCCTGATGTAGAAGAACATTATTCTTAAGAGACGCATGCTTTATTATTTAGGGGTAAAGTGTCATAATATCTTCATCTTACTTTCAAAGATTCGGGGAAAAAAACCCAGTCATATACATATATACATGTGTGTACATACACACACATATAAACATACACACACACACACACACCCCCAAAGGAAAAGTTGTGTCCATCACTGTGAAACAGGAGGGAAGGGAGCAGGGCACTACCCATGAAAGAATGACATAGCCCGAGGACATGACATAAACTGATTAGAACCAAATGGGTCCAAGATGGCAGACAAGTCAACTTCCACTAGACCTTGAGTCTCAGTATACACTCGCTGTAACACATCAGGAAGCTAAATGACACACCCACAGGCACCAAGACAGTTCTAAGACCGACCATAAGGATCAAAAAGTGGGCGGTGGGGCTTCCCTGGTGGCACAGTGGTTGAGAATCTGCCTGCTAATGCAGGGGACACGGGTTCGAGCCCTGGTCTGGGAGGATCCCACATGCCGCGGAGCAACTTGTCCTGTGAGCCACAACTACTGAGCCTGCGCGTCTGGAGCCTGTGCTCCGCAACAAGAGAGGCCGCGATAGTGAGAGGCCCGTGCACCGCGATGAAGAGTGGCCCCCGTTTGCCACAACTAGAGAAAACCCTCGCACAGAAAAGAAGATGCAACACATCAAAAATAAATAAATTAATAAACTCCTACCCCCAACATCTTCTTTTAAAAAAAAGTGGGCGGTGACCCAATTCTTGGAAATCCCCGCCCCTTCCCAAAATAGCTGAAATACTCCTGCCACTCATTAGCCTATGAAATTACCCAACCCTATACAAACTGACAACCCCTTACCCTGGTGCCCTTCTCACCTTCTGAGATGGTCCACACTCTGTCTGTGGAGTGTGTTTCTCTCTAAATAAATATACTTCTTTTTTTTTTTAATAAATTTATTTATTTATTTATTATGTTTTGGCTGCATTGGGTCTTTGTTGCTGTGCCCGGGGCTTTCTTTAGTTGTGGTAAGCAGGGGGCTACTCTTTGTTGCGGTGTGCAGGCTTCTCATTGCGGTAGCTTCTCTTTGTTGCGGAGCACAGGCTCTAGGCACGCGGGCTACAGTAGTTGTGGTACATGGGCTCTGTAGCTGTGGCTCGCGGGCCCTAGAGTGCAGGCTCAGTAGTTGTGGCACACAGGCTTAGTTGCTCCATGGCATATGGGATCTTCCCGGACCAGGGATTGAACCTGTGTCTCCTACATTGGCAGGTGGATCTCTAACCACTGCACCACCAGGGAAGTCCCTAAATCCACTTCTTACCTATCACTTTGTCTCTCACTGAATTCTTTCTGCGATGAGTCATCAAGAACCTGAGCTTCATTAAGTCCTAAAACCAGGTGTGTGATCTCAGTTGGAAGACTGTGGGTTTTGGCCAGGTTCAAGTCCCAGCCTCGTGGGTTCAAGTCCCAATCAGGTTTTTGGCCGGGTTCGAGTCCCGCCACGTGGGTTCAAGGCCCAATCTGAGGTGCATGGTTTCAGCTGGCAACCACGAAGGGATGGTGATAAGGTAAGAATGTTGAGAGTTAGGTTTTGGTCCTAAAGAGGCCCTTGTGATGCTGCGAGCCAGTATACTGGGGAGGACGCTCTGCCAACGTCTGCTCATTTTTGACCGGAAGGTCAATCCTGTTGCTTGTGCAAATGCAACAGCAGATCCAGGACAGAATTGCTAATCTCTATACTCATCTCCCTGACTCTGAGGTTTTTCTCCTACATTCTTGCATTCTTGTTCATTCCTACTCCATTTCTTTCTTTCTTCCATTAACCCCAGAAAACCTGTGTGACCACCAAGGTGTACTTTTTATTGCTTTTACTCCCCTCCCTCTGACCCTTACAAGTGCTGACCCTTTTTTTTTTTTTTTTTTTTTTTTGCCGTACGCGGGCCTCTCACTGTTGTGGCCTCTCCCACTGCGGAGCACAGGCTCCGGATGCGCAGGCTCAGCGGCCATGGCCCACGAGCCCAGCCACTCCATGGCATGTGGGATCTTCCCGGATCGGGGCACGAACCCGTGTCCCCTGCATCGGCAGGCGGACTCCCAACCACTGCGCCACCAGGGAAGCCCCATAAATGCTGACCCTTTATTCCCAACGTATAGCTAGACCAACTCCCACTCATTATCAACACCATTGGGGATGTCTTCTATGCTGTTTCTTTGTGACAACTTTTTGGGCACTAACACCTGGTTGGGAGACTACCCTGGAAGGGACAGCATCTAAAGTCATAAGTGCAAATCTTCACCAAATTGCACGGTGGATTTTACTTAAGAGTGGAGTTTTGGACAGCTCAGGAGCTTGTCTAAAATGGGTCAGGCTGCATTAATCCCAACCAATACCCCTCTGGGCCATATACTCTGGGATTGGGAAAGATTTGGACAACAGGAATTAAACGGAAAAAACTTAGTAGGTTATGTAATCAGGTTTGGCCGCAATATGAGTTAGGAAATTCAAAATTGAGTGAAGTACCCTGTGTTCAAATTTCCATGGTCTTGTATCTAGGCAATGGAACCCAAAAGGAATTTAAGGCATGTGTAGCTTGGAGGGATAACTCTAGGAAGTACACTGAGTACATTTTAACTGACCCACCCAACAGGGCCATGGATCCCGAAGGAACATGGTTCCCTTCTCCCCCGAGGTACAGCCCCTTTTGGCTATGCATTTCATAGCCCAGTCTGACCCAGACATCAGGAGCAAAATTCAGAAAACAACTGCTGGTCCTCAGACTCTGATGAACAATTTGTTCCAATTGGCTTATTTGGTTTTCGGTTAATAGGGATATGGTCGAAAAGGCTGAACGCACCCAGAGAAATATGCAAAAGGCCCAGATGACGGCAGTGGCTTTGTCCACTCAGAGGCCACCAAAGGGGAAGTTGGCTTTTCTGGGCCAACCTGGCCCTGGCAGACCACAGGGTCCATGGGTAGCCATACAAGGCCAGTGTACCCTGTGTGGATACAACGGACTGGAGGGAGGATTGTGATCAATGTGCCCTTTGCAAACAGCCAGGGCATTGGAAGAGGGAATGCCCCATACGCCAGAGAGCGACGTTGGGGGGGGGGGGGCCTCAGTCATTGATGGTTTTGCAATCAGAAGACTGAAGGGGCCCAAGGCCGAAAGTGGCTCTGCCTAGAGATACCATCTACATAACTAATGTAGAGCCTTGGGTGGTCATTGATGTGGTGGCCACATGACAAAATTTCTTAAAGACACTGGTGCAACCTTGGTCTTAACCCAAAGGATTGGAAACCTTAGCAGTCATAAGGAATACATAATGGGGCTGTTAGGGAAGAGACAGGGGCACACCTTCCTGGAACCCCTTTTGTGCAAGATCAATGGCCAGCTGTTTTTACATTCCTTCCTGTTTGTGCCTGACTGTCCCATCCCTTTAATGGGAAAAGATTTATTAACTAAGTTAGGGGCCACTCTGTTTCTTGAGGGGCAAGGGAACCACCCTCATCACCAAATGGTTCTAACAAAAAGCAACAAGGCACAGATAATCTGAAGCTAAAATAGAAGACTTAGTAGACCCTGGAATGTGGACTATCGAGGTTCTGGGCTTGGCCAAAGGTATCCAGCCAGTGGTTATTAAGTAAAAAGGGTTATATAGTGTCTAAATATAAGGTACAAATTTCTTAAACCTAGGGAAGATCCTCAAAAATGTTTGTAAATAGATTACCAAAACAGGAGGCCACTGGTCTGACTAAACTAACCATAGCTGATATTCAGAGCCCTGATAGGAATTTTGGAAGAGGGTTTCTCCCCTAAGCTAAATGAGGAAAAGTAAAACTTTCCAACCTAAATGAATGGGTATGTCAGTCCTTCAATATCATTGAGGTAACCACCCAATTCTTTGAGAAAGAAAACAAGACTGCCCTTGTTTTACAAATGTAGTCTTTACAGGACCGGATGTGTGGCTCCAAAAATAATCCAAAACCCACCAATCCTTTCACCACTCCCCAAACCTTCCCTATTTATCTTAAGAGACTTGTAAGTATTAAACAAAGGGGAAATGGTCATCCTAGGAGGAACTTGCCCGTATCTTTGAGATGCAAATGTCCTATCTGGTCTTCTCAGGAACCCTTATCTCTGCCATCTTTTTAAACGCAAATTTTAAAAAAGAGGGTAAAGTAATTTAGAACTTGACTTGTCAAGGATAAATAGAAATCCTAAGTGTCTTTTCTGTAAACACTAGTAAAAAGGGTTTAACCATCTACATAAGGTGACCTTGATTTGTTCCATCTGCCAGAAGCCAATTTGAATCCAACCCCTTGTAACTGATAGGTTTTATGTTGTATCTGACTCAGGACTGAAATTTTGGAATGGGAACTATGAGGCCTCTGTGTTTGTTTGTGTGTTCATATGTATCTATATGTGTGTTGTAGGCGTGTGATATTGCCAAAAATGAATTCGTAAAAGAGCTCTACTTAACTGGCTTAAAAAAAATTCAGTGCTTATATAACTACTCAGAAAATAATCTGGCCAGAATGCATTTCAGGTTCATGTCATCTGGAAAATATTCAGTACTAAACTGATATCTGGTATTGAAGGTGGCTTAAGCTTGTTGGTTTGATTAACACAGACCTGTTAGAGTCATCAATGATCAATGTCAAGTATAATCCTTCTGTTGTACCTAGGTTTATTAGAGGTCAAATAAGACCTTTTTCTGTTACAACTTTGTCAACAAGTAACTCAATGTGAAAAAAACTTTTAAGAAAAGTAAGATATGTGTTTTTAGTAAAAGAAGGTGTGAAGAATGAAGAATACTGAAAACAGTTATACATGATCAGGATTTTCTAAGACTGGATTAAATTTAGTTGGGTAAATGGATTTTGCTGGGAATGGGCTGGGACAAGACTGGATTTGGTATGTTTCTTTGCCTTTTAAGGGATCTGTATTTGTTTTTGAGATGTCCTGTAACTTTAGTTAGGGAATAAGTATTGTCTCACAGTGACCTATGATCTTATTTGACCAAGTGTTTTGAAACTTTTTGACAAGCTTCCCAAATGTCAAATTTTAATTGTTTCTTTTGATTTCCAGCTAACTTTGGGGTAGAGGGCCCCTGAGGTATCTTAGAAATATTTAACTAGGATTATTTCGTATGTTAAGTTAAATGTAATCATTCGTAACTCTGGCTATTATAACCACATTTCTTTATTGATTACACTGTTACCAGATGTTTAACCATGCCTTTTAAGCCTTTTGTCATTTACTGATATTTTTGTACTCTGATGCTGTTACAAAAAGTGCTTCATCATCAAGGAGATTCACAGAAAGGCCTTGGAAGCAGTTACAACAGTTCCACACCAAGATGATGGCTATGCGAGGACTCCAGCCCATACTGACTTAGAACAAGGAGCTGTATTGCCCCCTGGGGCCCCTAGATCAGGCATCCAGAGATTTTTACTCCCTGACAGGCAGGGTGAAGCAGTTACAGAAGACGGACCATCGCCCTTCTGCTTCCCATAAGAATATGGGATAGGGGCTTCCCTGGTGGTGCAGTGGTTGAGAGTCCGCCTGCCGATGCAGGGGACACAGGTTCGTGGCCCGGTCCGGGAGGATCCCACATGCCGCGGAACGGCTGGGCCCGTAAGCCATGGCCGCTAAGCCTGCGCGTCCGGAGCCTGTGCTCCGCAATGGGAGAGGCCACAACAGTGAGAGGCCCACGTACCGCAAAAAAAAAAAAAAAAGGAATACGGGATAAAATCTCTGAGGGGGGAATGAAACAGGAGGGAAGGGGGCAAGGCACTACCCTTGAAAGAATGACATAGCCCGAGGACATGACATAAACTGATTAGAACCAAATGGGTCCAAGATGGCAGACAAGTCAACTTCCGCTAGACCTTGAGTCTCAGTATACACTCGCTGTAACACATCAGGAAGCTAAATGACACACCCACCGGCACCAAGACAGTTCTAAGACTGACCATAAGGATCAAAAAGTGGGCGGGGGCTTCCCTGGTTGTGCAGTGGTTAAGAATCCGCCTGCCAGGCTTCCCTGGTGGCGCAGTGGTTGAGAGTCCACCTGCCAATGAAGGGGACACGGGTTCGTGCCCCAGTCCGGGAAGATCCCACATGCCGCAAAGCGCCTGGGCCCATGAGCCATGGCCGCTGAGCCTGCGCGTCCGGAGCCTGTGCTCCGCAACGGGAGAGGCCACAACACTGAGAGGCCCGCACCGCAAAAAAAAAAAAAAATAAAATACGGCATTGTTTCTCATCATTTAAAAAAAAAAATTGGGGGGCCCAAGTCCTTCTGATCGAGGCCCAAAAAAAAAAAAGGAATCCGCCTGCCAATGCAGGGGGCATGGGTTTGAGCCCTGGTCCGGGAAGATCCCACATGCCACAGAGCAACTAGGCCCGTGCGCCAGAACTACTGAGCCTGTGCATCACAGCTACTGAGCCTGTGAGCCGCAACTACTGAAACCCGTGCGCCTAGAGCCTGTGCTCCGCAACAAGAGAAGCCACCGCAATGAGAAGCCCAAGCACCACAATAAACAGTAGCCCCGCTGCACAAAGATAACGCAGCCAACTATAAATAAATTGTTTTAAAAATTTTTTTTTAAAAAGTGGCCCAATTCCTGGAAATCCCCACCCCTTCCCCAAATACCCCTCCCACTCATCAGCCTATGAAATTACCCACCCCTATAAAAACTGACAACCCCTTACCCTGGTGCCACTCTGGCCTTCTGAGATGGCCCACCCTCTGTGGAGTGTGGTTCTCTCTAAATAAATCCACTTCTTACCTATCACTTCCTCTCTCACTGAATCCTTTCTGTGATGAGACATCAAGAACCTGAGCTTCATTAAGTTCTGAAACCAGGTGTCTGATCTCAGTTGGAAGACTGTGGGTTTTGGCCAGGTTCAAGTCCCAGCCTCGTGGGCTCAAGTCCCAATCCGAGTTTTGGCTGGGTCTGAGTCCCAATCTGAGTTGCATGGTTTCAACTGGGTTATCTCTACCTTGGTCCTTTTTTTTTGTGGGGGGGTGCCAGGCTGCACGGCATGTGAGATCTTAGTTCCCCCGACCAGGGATGGAACCCATGTCCCCTGTGGTGGAAGCAAGAAGTCTTTAACCACTGGACCACCAGGGAAGTCCCTCCACTTTTGTCCTTGACAAGACTATCTCACAATTCTGTAGAGGTAGAATTTGCAGAAAACTGATAGTAATGCAAACAATTTCTGTCCACAGAAATACAAATTGTATCTAGTAAAATGGAAGTACTTGTAAATGCAAGTAATAATGAATATTGCCCAGTTTTGCATCCATTTGCAAATTTACTTCAGCATCCCTACCTGACTTTAAAGGCGGTATGTTGAGTTCCTGTCTGAACTAGTTGTAATATTTTACTGGGTCCATGAGTCAAATAAAATCTTGGACATGTGTTCATTTTATATTTGTGTGAGTTGTGATTTTATCTTCTTTTAAAATTTATCCTTGAACAGTTTATATGGCGGAGCAGGGGGGATTAGGTGGAGGACAAACAGATACTGTCAATTTTTCTGTATATTTGACATTTTTTGTAATAAAAAGTTAGAGGAACCAAGATTCCATCACAACTTTATCTAGGTATAAGAAAGACTTTTGAAAAGTCAAATACATCTGCACACACACACACCAGCTAAATAAAGGTTTAAACCAATTAGAGAGTGTTTCTGTCAATTTAAAAGCAAACTACTCTACAGTGTGACACCAGCAGAGACTTTCCTTGACCAAACTTTAGTCAGTCTCCTCTGAATCCTCCTCCCAACTAGGCCTTGACTTTTTTTTTTTTTTTTTTTTTGCGGTACGCGGGCCTCTCACTGTTGTGGCCTCTCCCGTTGCGGAGCACAGGCTCCGGACACGCAGGCTCAGCGGCCATGGCTCACGGGCCCAGCCGCTCCGCGGCATGTGGGATCTTCCCAGACGGGGGCACGAACCTGTGTCCCCTGCATCGGCAGGCGGACTCTCAACCACTGTTAGGCCTTGACTTTTATACTTCTGTGTCCATCATCATATCACCTATTTTTAGCAAGAATCCTGCTAAGTTGGTTTAGCCAGAATCCCCCATCCCCACTATCTGATCAGGTTCCTCATCCTCTACCATCCCCCAGTGATGTCTGACCACCTTGGCCTGCCTTCACAAGGAATCCTTTTAAATCAGTTTAGCCAGATTCCCCACCTACCTTTGATGATTCCTCTTACTAATTTACCATCCACCAATCCCCCCACCTTGCTCCTTGGCTATAAATTCCCACCTTTCCTTGTTGTTTTCAGACTTGAGCCCAATCTCTCTCCCCTACTGCAAAACCCCATCATAGCAGTCCTCCTTGAACAAAGTCTTCCTTTAACAAGTGTCATGAATAATTTTTTCTTTAACAATACCTCTCCACACCCACCAGCAGAATGACTAAAGTTGAAAAGAGGGAAAACACCAAATGTTGGCAAGGATGTAGAGGAACCAGAGCCCTCACACATTGCTGATGAGAGTGTAACATGTCTGATCACTCTGGAAAAGGCCAGCAGTTTCGTTTAAAACTAAACATACACCTACCCTGTGATCCAACGATTCCACCTGTATGTTTTTACCCATGAAAACACATGATCATAAAAAGACTTCTACGAGAATGTTTATAGCAGCATTATTCATTATATCCAAAATCTGGCAACAGCTCAGTTGTCCATCAATAGGAGAATGGATTAAAAAACCAGCAACAGCAACCATTAGATCAAGTAGCTCAGAGGCAGTTTACCTGCAACCAAGCTGATCTTGTTAAGTATGTAAACTCTCAGGTCATAGACGTATAGAATCAGAAACTACTGGGATGGGGCCCACCCAGAGGATTCTTTTTAACAAGTCCTCCAGAGGATTCTGATGCATGCTAATGTTTGATATATCAAAGGTTTTTTTTTTTTAGTAGTGGTAACAGTCACTGGATTTCAGCTCAGAGGCTGATGCTTGAGTTTGACGTCAAATAGAACTTTCTTTTTTTTTTTTTTTGCGGTACGCGGGCCTCTCACTGTTGTGGCCTCTCCCGTTGCAGAGCACAGGCTCCGGACGCGCAGGCTCAGCGGCCATGGCTCACGGGCCCAGCCGCTCCGCGGCATGTGGGATCCTCCCAGACCGGGGCACGAACCCGCATCCCCTGCATTGGCAGGCGGACTCTCAACCACTGCGCCACCAGGAAAGCCCAGGACTTTCTTAACTTACTGCTGGTTTTTTTTTTAACCTGCTCACCACACTTTTCTTCTTCTTAATTAGCAAAGGATAAACGAAGGTGAGAAGGTAAAACATTCCTCTGAACAAATATCCTAATACTTAGAGTACAAAATTCAGAGGGAGGTCAGAGTTGACCTAGTCTCCTTAACCAGCTGGCAATCCTCTCTATCAAGGGTGAGATCCCTTATGAACCATGGGTTCTCAACCCTGGCTGCATATTAGAATTACCTGAGGAGCTTAAAAAATACTGATGCCTGGGTCCCACCCTCAAAGGTTCTGTTTTAATTGGTCTAGGGTACAACCCGGGGTGGTGGGCAAGACCAAAAGCTCCCCAGGTGATTCTAATGGTCAGCCAGGTTTGAGACCCACTGCCCTCACTGCCAATTCCCTTAAAAAAAAACCTTGTTTTAACATCAGGTGTTCCAGAAGTAACGAAGGAAAACTAAGTTTAAATCATAAACCAAAATGAACACTAGAAAAAAGTTCCCAATGGCCTACAGATCCACAGGCTATGTTATGAGCAGTAACCTGCCTCATTCAAAGGACAGGTGCTTATCATCACTGCGCTATAATATTCAACAATCCTCCTCTAACAGCATTTTTCATTAAAGAATTCCTAAAAGCCCATGCATATATGAAAACTTGGTTTAAGGCAGAGATGGGAAAATCCAATATCAAAGGGAAAAACATGAACAGTAAGTGTTGCTAGTGTAAAAATTACTTCCTATCTCTCATCCTAAAAATAATAAATAAATTCCAGGTTGATTAAATTTGAACATGAAAGACTTGAGTCAAGTCATTAAAACAGCAATATAGGAGAATATCTTTATATTCTTGGGATAAAGATTTCTTCAAAAAGCCCAAACTATAAGGAAAAAGACAAAGAAGAACATAAATATAAGCAAGGTTAAAGGCAAACAAGAGCCTAGGGGAAGGTATTTGGAACATATGTAAAAGATACTATTTTTCCCAAATTAAGACCGCTGACCACCAACAATATCAAGTCTTAGAGAGGATGTGGACAAAATAGATCTCCAGTACACCACTAACTAGTGCTTAAATTACTAGAGTCACTATGGAGGGCAACATGGCAGCAGGTAATAACACTGAAAAGGCACAGACCCTACAACCCAGCAATTCTAACTCTCCAGTAGAGACATACCTAGAAAACCCTTGCTTGCCCTCCCAAGCCTCTTTATAACATAACTTAGTCCTAACAGTACATCTCTCACTTTTCCAGTCATGAAGCACTTGATCACTTAGGATATGGCGAAAGGGGAACACAAGAGTTCAGAGGTAAGTCTATTAGTTTGTCAGAAGTTTACCCCTGCTTCTGATGGGGCACAGGCTAGGTGTTGCTACGTACAGAATGGTTTTGCGTTTGCCGAAGTAAGATTATACATATTGAGGAGTCCTAGAATACGCCATCCCAAAATATGCCTCGTTGGCATATGGATTATTTTGAGCTAAAGGCCATTGATAACCAGGAGGTGGAGGAAAAGCTCTAAAAACAGGGCATTACGTTTCCTTTTGTAAAGATGTCTCCCTCTCCACACTAGGAAGTGGAGGACTCCAAACAACTCTTATCTATGGAGAAGGCACGGACTTGAATCTGAATAACAAACCTTACTAAACAACTCTTGTTTACCATACTTTTCCTGGACTTAGGGGAAACATAAGTTGTCTCCCCAACCCAGAAGCCCCAAACCCTTTTCTTTGTTTTAGCCTAAAATGGCATATAAACTCAAGTTCTAACTACCCCTTTGGGTGACTCATCGATAGGTGCTCCCATGTGTACTCAACAATGCACATGTTAATAAATTTCTGTTTATTTTTCTCTTGTTGATCTGTCTTTGGTCAGTCTAATTTACAGGGCCCCAGCTAGAGAACCTCAGCCGGGTAGAGGAAAAGGTTTTTTCCTCCCCTACTATATATTTATGTGGATGTATATGCACATGTATCTTTATATAATATAAACTAATAAATATATATTTGTGTATGTGTATAGTCTGTGTACATGCCATAAACTAGTATGTATATTACTTTGTGGTTTTCAACAATGGAGGGATTATGTGAGAATCTAGGGGTCAGAGATGAAGTGACTGCACCCACGTCCCCAAGACTTAGGTGCCATGGCAACATAGATGCAGATCTAACCATCTGCCTGCATTCTTGACAGCTCTGTTTAAAACATAGCTCCTGGAATTCTTCTAGAAATCCAATCGGAAGCACAGAATAATATCCATTCATAGCTGAGTGGTAAAAAACAACAAATGCATTTAGAATTTTCTCTTTCACAGCTTCTATCTAAAGCAAATCTCGTGATGCACCAACTTTCGTACCATAGACCTTCCCCTCTCCCTACATCTCCCCCTCTCTCCCAGAGGAGGACCTTCCAGAAAGCAGATGTGCTGCCTGAGACTCATGCTAATGCTGAAGATGTGGTAAAAGAATCATTAATAGATTAACTATAAGAAAAGGCTTCTTCCTAAAAAAAAATTATCCCTCAGAAAAAACAAGTCACCTTATAAGAAATCCTTACAAAGTAACTCTTGCTATGGGGAGTTCTTTCAATTCCTTATTTTGAATACAAAGTACGAGTTGGCATTGACACATCATCCTGAAACAACCTCAGTCAAGGTCTGGTGTTGGCTGCCTACAGAAGTCAGCTGATGGTATCAATGAAAGGAGACAAATTAAACACAGATTAAATTCCTGGGGATATGAACTCACACTTGCACGTGCAAACTGCCACTGTAAACCCTTTTAAAGATCACTTTAAAAGTTAATAAGGTGGGCTTCCCTGGTGGCGCAGTGGTTGAGAGTCTGCCTGCCGGTGCGGGGGACACGGGTTCATGCCTCGGTCCGGGAAGATCCCACGTGCCGCGGAGCGGCTGGGCCCGTGAGCCATGGCCGCTGAGCCTGCCCGTCCCGAGCCTGTGCTCTGTAATGGGAGAGGCCACAGCAGTGAGAGGCCCGCGTACCGCAAAAAAAAAAAAAAAAGTTAATAAAGTGTTTTAAGTTGCGATGATCAAAGATATGCACCAACTGGACACACTGTAAAAGAATTAGAATTGTAATTTGTGATAAAATATTCAATATCTTCCCCATATTTAAAAGGGATGGATCTCAAAAAACTGAAAGTGTGGTCTGCAAAATCATATTCACTGATCCAGAGTATAGCTCCCGTGATGATAAAACCACAAAGGTCAAAGATGGCTGTGAAGAGTTTGAAGACAAATGTTTTATGAATTTATGAGGAGGAGAAAGAACAGTATTTCTAAATTAGTGTGATTTTATAAAGTATGTGGTTTTAAATAGGCACAGGTACCTGAATTTAAAATGCAAATCGTGTAAACAAGCCTTTGGTTCGTTTCCCTACATACCTAATAGGATGTGTATTCTCGAGTTGACCAAAAAACACTTCAGGGGACTTTTTAATAGGGAAAATGGGGAAATTTTGATATTTGCACTTCCTAATAGTTGGGCAACATGGTATATGCTGAATTTCAATAAGATAAAATTGATTCACATAGCTGGCCTACTGGCCGCTTAACAAGCAGAGCTCTGGCCCCATCTATCAGAAGCATAACATCTAGTTAGTGTGACTATATTTAGGGACTTGCTCCACCTCCGTTTAATAATCTTTCAGATACTAGAACTTGAAACAAGTCAACAGCAGGAGCTCGGGATTCATTCCTGGATCCCTCATGTTCCCTCCTTCAGGATCTGCAGTGGTGCAATGCCCGTCACTTGCAGCCAGCTCTTTAGCCTGGCTCTCCATCCTGTCCCCACCCGCCACCAGCACTCCCTCGTCATCAGGGCAGCCCCACCCATCCAGCTGACCTAATTCCCTACCACAGCCAACCTGGTCTTTCCCTCGTAACGGCTCCTCCCACTGGCATGGCTGCCGCCCCAACTCCATCCTTTGCAGCCTAACCCGAGTCCCACATCCTCCATGAAGTTGTCCTGACCGCCTCACCCCACAGCAGATCGGCTTCCACTCCCTGAAATCCTCATGCAATGCAGTCATAATTTAGCACTTCATTACATGCTCTGCTGAGTCATTCTGTGATTGCTTCCGGCATATTCTTCTTTTTTTTTTTCCCCTCTAAGAGAAAAGAATTTTGACTGAGACAAATAATTCTTCTAGATTCCCCTCAGAGTTGACTGGCACTTGACTGAATGTCGTCTAATGACATCATGCCATTTCAAATGGAGAATGTTTCTGCCCCTGTTCAAGGGCAGTCTAAAGGGAAAACAAAAGTAGTACCTTCAGTAACAACTGTTACTGGCAAACCTGCTACCTCTGAGATTGTACCGGTATTACCCTACCGGCCTGAATCACAGAGCATTTGCAATGGGGTGACTGCAGGTGGCACAAAAAAGGAAGACAATCGCTAATAATAGAACCACATCTTGCTTTCTGGAGTCATAAAAGGTTCTCCGAGCATCAAATTCATCAGCTTGTCAAGAAATAAAACAGCCTGTCACAACAGAGACCTTCAAAAGATACCCAGAATCTCACCACTGCTCATTACCTCTACTACCACAGCCCTGAGCGAAGCTGCCATCACGTGTCACCTGCAGACTGCAACAGCCACTAACTGGTTTCCCTGCACCCACGCTGGCCTCCTCACAATCTACTCTCAACAGCGACCTAAATGAGCCTGCTGAAATGCTCAACAGATTGTGTCAAAACCCTTCAATCATAGATCAGTCTGACTCCTGGTAGGAAACAGATGGCACATTCAAAGTGGGTGATTTGAGGAGAGTTCATATCATAACACAGGGGCTAGCAACACAAGGGTACTTCATCCCCTTCTAGACCTGAAATGTGAAGAGAAGGGGTAGAGAGGGAGACAGAGAGCTCCACAGAGAAGGCACCTAATTGGAGATGTGACCTTAAGTCTAGAGACACTCCAGCCCACACAATCCTGCGGGAAGGGAATATATACGCCAATCTCATCCCTCTCCCTCACTCTCATCCCCTATCAATACTCCCCATGGCCAAATGCATACAGAAGGCAGAAAGCAAGGTTGCCTGTCAGTGCAGGTCCACCTCCTGGGGCACATCTACAGAGCAGGGTAGAAAAGGGTAGAGTGAATCTGGGGAGGTAAATGGAAGCTATTCAGCCGGATGGCTTCCCATCTCAATCAGTGTATCTGAAAGTACGAGATCCAACCTTATCTCCTGTTCTGTCTGCTAACCTCTCTACTCAGTAGCTCTCCACGCACCAGGCACACCCTGCCTCAGGTCCTTTGTACTTGCTGCCTTCTCTGCCCAGAATGCTTTTCCCCCAGATACACACATGGCTTGTCCCCTCACCTACTTCAGCTCTCAGCTAAAACATTACATCAGCAGAGGTTTCCTTTACCACCTTATATAAAAACCTCCCTTGCTCCTAACCCACCCATGCCTGGCACATCTATCTCCCTTATCTTGCTTTATTTTTCTCCACAGCACTTCTCTCTAACATTGGATGGATAGATTTTTTTTTCTCCTTTTTAATTGACTGCCTCTCTGGCCTAGAACAAAAGTTTCATAAAGGCGTCCACTTGGCCTCTTTTGTTCACTCCCTTATACCCAGTGTCTAGAACAGTGCCTGGCACAAAGAAGGCACTCACGTATTTGTTGCATGAATGAAAATGAATGAATGCAACAGAAGAACCCATAGCTAAGGACTCTTTCCACTGTTCAGAGGTTTCACTCCTACTATCAAATCATTGTTAAGCAAATAAATAGGCTCCTGATAATCAGACAGGAAGTAGGTGACAAGCATTTTTTATTGGCAATGGCACAAAATTGAGTGTTGTCAGTAAATCCCTAAGAATAAGTGGAATCTTCAGTCAGAACCAAAGGAATAACAGCAGTGTCTTCTGTAAACAACTCCTAGCAAGGTTGTTTCTTCTTATGACTATATCATCATTAACCTACCAACCTAGTCCTTCTATAAGACTCAGTCTTCTCATCTGTAAAATGTGTAAGGATTGAATGACACAATGTATGGAGAGCATTTATTGGGTATGGAACCCAATAAATGGACACTATAATGATTATTAAAACATTGAGGAAGCCATGAGAATGAGATACCATGTTATCTTCCTATGATCTGGAACAGTTTATCCTAGACTTTTAAAACGTGAGCTGGAATAATGACACGGAAAAGAAGTATAAGATGCTTTGCTATCCACCACACAGTTGGGCCTAGATCTGAAAGACATCCTACAGTACCAGTGCTCCATATCAGAACCTAGTTGCCACACCTGGCCCAGACCTTGGCCAACCCTTTTGCAGGCCAGTACCTTGTTGCATCCATTTCTGCATCGCTCATTATATCTAAGCACTTAGAACATAAGTGCTGCTTTTTCCCTCATAGGAACTAAGCAGGGCATGTGACTGCAAAAATAGTGTAAGCAAAAGAGAAAGAGCAGATCAGTACAGCTCCTGGGGATGCTCCTGTTTTTGACTTACCCCTCTAACCATGGAAGTCTCTGTTCTGGTCCGCAAATTAGACCAAATTCTGATTCCCTTTTCTCCACTAACATTTTATCTATCCATAGCCTCATCTGCTGGGTCAATTCAGTTAACTACGCAAAAGGTGACCCCATAGTCTTAGGTCAGATAAAAAGAAAAAGGCTTGACCTGAATCCACTCAACAATCCATCACTTAGGAATACTGCAAAGATCCTGTAGTAGCTTTTTCATTGATGGGAGATTTCTTCGCAATTTTTTGCAGAAGATTTCTGTAGAAGGACACACTGGTGGGCTAACTAACCTGGGAAGCTAGATTCAAAAGGTAAGTTTCCTTTCTACCCTAAAACCCATGAAACTTAAGTCTCCAGTTAAAATATTCCCTCTGCTACTATGTGTATACGTGTGTATTCAAGCCCTTGCTTTTGTTATTTTAGTCATAAATGTACAATATAATAATTATCATTACTAATTTTTGCCAAAACTGAGGCTTCCAACCTCAGGCATGAAAATCAAAGCAGGTCCCTCCAAGATTAAGCCTAGGGATTGATCTTACTAAGAGATCTTATTTTAGTAAGCAGCCTGATGCTTACTTGTTAGTGCTAAAAAAAATCATTCTGATCACTTCTCCTAGTGACAGATGGGTAACCATTTCCACAGCAACTAACTTGGGACCAATTCCAATTGAGGAACGAGAAGAAAAACAAAACTATAATTCACTACTCATTCCGCAAACACGTTTCAAAGTGATAGGTCCCATCTACTTCGAGGCCTCAGTGAATGGCAAGTAGTACAAAATTCACACTCTTATTACAGCACTTCCCAAACTGTGCTGTTTTCCTCTCTGTCTTCCCCAACCATGCTCCTGATCAGGGGCTGTTTTATTTCTTTGCATTTCCATTGTTCGACATTGTGACCAACACACCGCTGGTGCTCAAATGATTGAATGGCTACTAAAATGTCCCCCCACGAGGCAGGCGTCAAACCTGGCACTGTGGGTCATAAATTAAATATCATGGAATGGCATGACCGCAGTCTGGCCACTTCTTTTCCCCTCTATGTCCCAAAACTATAAGCAGGGTGGGGAAAGTGCATTATCCATACGAGAACCTCCCGATGTCTGGCAAAATGGAGTGGGCTGTCCGACCCACCCGGGCTGCTTCAGTCCTCCAGGAACAGAACAAGATTCTCTCCGCTCCCTAAGGCAGAGGGGGCCCAGGTACCGTCCTCTCCCTCCAACCTTGACAACGACCCCTCCCCAACCGGCCCCACAAGCATTCCACTCTCCAGCCCAAGCCTGGGCGCCGGGAGCGTCCCAGAGGTGGGGGGGGGGGCGCCGCGGAGCACTGTGGGAGCTGTAGTTCCCGGGTGGGTTCCGCACCCCGGCGGCCCTGAGGACCAGACTCCCGCTCCCAGAAGCCCCCGCGCGGGCGCCTCGCCCAGTCAAGCCAGCTCACCTGTTCCGTGGACGTGACTGTTTCTACCGAGTCGTCCTGCAACCGCTCCCGCGCGTGCTCGGGCCTCAGACTGTACAGCGGCTCTGACCAGACAGGGGAGGAAGATGGAGGGCAACAGTAGGTGAAGGAACTCGGAGAAGCCATGCTCTGGAAAGCAGCAGGCGGTGTATAGGACTCAGCTTCGTCAAAGAACAACGCGCCTTGAAACTCTAGCGGGCTAAGGCGCTACGGACAGCGGGTAGAGTCAAAAGATTTTGAACGCGAATCGCTCCTGTCGCCTACACAACCTCAGGGAGTGAGTTGCTGGAATGCTGCCGCCCCCCATTGGGCAGAGGAGCTGCTGCAAGAGGCTCAGTTTCCTGGCGCGCAAGGAAGCATGTGTACATCTTAATTTCATTTCCCACACACACACCTTTTCAACATTCTGCTCATTCTCACCTACTTATGTCAGTAGTTCACAGTTACGGGTGCCCAAGAACCCAATGAGGGTAACTTTTTTTTTTTTTTTTTTTTTTGGTACGCAGGCCTCTCACTGTTGTGGCCTCTCCCGTTGCGGAGCACAGGCTCCGGGCGCGCAGGCTCAGCGGCCATGGCTCACGGGCCTAGCCGCTCTGCGGCATGTGGGATCTTCCCGGACCGGGGCGCGAACCCATGTACCCTGCATCGGCAGGCGGACTGTCAACCACTGCACCACCAAGGAAGCCCGTGGGTAACTTTTAAAAAGGCATTTCTGACAGCTCTCCTGATTGCCTCAGTCATACTATTATGAACAGAATTATTGCACACCTTTGGGTACATAACAACCGCCCAAGAGAAGCCAGCAGCTTCTCCACAAAGGAATTGCCACCTCAGTAGTCAGTGATGGAAGGAAGTGGCACTGCAATTCTCTCCTATCAATTTGGGGGTTACAGTGCAGTAGCAGGAACTAAAACTCAGTACAAGGGACAAGTGTAAGTGAAACAACCAAGAAAGTATTCACTCATTTATTCAGCAATTTTTTTTATGGAGCACCTACTACATGTCAGGCACCCGTGCTAGCCCTCAAGAATACAAAAGTGAACAAAACAAACAACGTCCCCCCCGCCCTTGAGAACCTTACAGCCTAATGGAATTGATAGAATTAAGTGAACGAACACTAAAAAATCTGTGAACACTAGTGATGAATTGTATGAAGAAAAATAACAGGGTCTATGAGAGAAAGTAAACGAGGAGGGGACTAATTAGATTGGGTGGTCTGGCCAAGCCTCTCTGAGTAAGTGACATGTAAGCCGAGACCTGAAGGATGACAAGGAGACATCCGTGTGAACAACATGGGGAAGCGCCTCATGAGGGAAGGGCCTGCAAGCTTGACAGAACATGCCATAAATACACTCATGTGTGTTTGTATTCATTCTGATGTTTAATCTGAAGGTGTTCTGAATAAAAGAAATTCCTATTGAGTGGGGTTAATCATCATATATGCCTCCATTAAATGTTCAAGTAGTGATTTTAGGAAAACCCTGCTACCTTTGGACAAGCAATAGAAGAGGACCTCTTTCAGGGCCCACAACAAAAAGACTGCACCAAAATTATAACACCAAGAGGTTAAACTATTTAGAGTGGGGGTGAGGGTTTTGGGGGTGGGAGAAGATAGGATAATAACAGACTTTCCAGGTAGACACAAACCCAACTTCCTGCTCGGAGCATTTTACTCTGTTTCCACTAAATTCCAAGCCACAAGTCCAGGACCCAGGGGACCATGGTGCCATCCTTCACAACCAGCCATTCCCCTGTTCTCAGACTCCAGTGTCTAAGGATGAGGCTGGGATGGCCTACGGGCCTCAGGTAGGTAAACACTATCGCCCTGTCCATTTTAGAGTTACGGTTGCTGAGTTAAGTCCTGGAGGTGCCGGAATATTTCTAAATCTGGGAATAAGTAGGTGTGTGGGTTAGGGTCACAGATATGGCTGTACAACGTGAAATAGTCTCATTATTATTTCCTCTGCATTGGCATCTTAATTGTCTTTCCCTTAGTTCTATTTTGGAAAAAATGATCTGTTAAGGTCTGGGTCATATCTAAGGATTCTGCCTTCTTTGTAAAGTGTTGCTTTGCCAGCTAGAAATTTAAATTGAACTACTGAAAGAGTAGCTGGAACAGTTTTGTAACAGATTATTACATCTGTTATTGGTGCACCTGAAGCAATTGCCAATTGTATTCAGGAAATAGAATTCTATTTCTGAAACGCAATCTCCTCCACGGTGGGATCGGAACCATGTTAATGGAGCCGTGGCAAGAGTCTCCTGCAGGATAGTGTCTGTTCACGTGCTGGGCACTGACCTAAGTGCTGAGGAGAGAGTGGTGAACAAGCCACACACGAGCCCTTACGGGTCTCGTGATTTACCAGAAGAAACAGAGGTTAAACGATCATTACAGAACTGACTGTTTTATTGCAGTTGAGGGAAATGGCATGAGGGAGAAAGACGCACAGCACACTGTGAGATTGCGTAGCAGGGGAGACTGAAGGTAGTCTGGAAGATCACGAGGAAATGAGTTAACTCACCCAGGTTGAGAGAACATACCAGGCAGAGGAAACCCAATGACAACAAAATCAAGTGAAACAAGGAATGGAAAATATGAGGGATTTATACTCTTCGGAGCATCAAGAAGAATTTTCAGCCTTGGATCAGCGGCGGCCCACCAGTCGTCCTTCCTCTGAGTTTAATAAAATGACTCATTCAAGAAGCAGAATGTACATAAATACTGGCGGTATGGCAGAGAATGATGTATTTACAAGAGAAAGTCTTAGCAATGATAATTAATTAATACTCACTCCAGCTTGGACCGCAGATGGTTTGGGTTTATTTTACCCAGTGTAAGATATTTTTCTAAATTAAACTGTGAACTGTAATTGTTTTTTTAAAAAATAATATAAAATGTGGATAGTGTTATTTTGCACTTCTATCTAGAGCAAGAAAATAAGAAAAAAAGTAAAGGTCTAAATGAACCACTAGAGGGCACTTCTGACCCTAGAGTAGCTTCTAGAGTAAGCTTTAGAACTGCTCTCACTGCATTACTCACACAAGTCCATATGTCAGCAAGGATTGTTTCCTTTAATATCTTGCAAATCTATGTAATAATACATAATTTGGAGAGTTTGGAAAATGGAAAGAACTCATCCATTATCCTGCTAGGTAATTAATTTTTCTCCCCCACAATTACTTCTCTCCCTGCATCTGTGGTCTCCTACTTTGCCTTCCCAGTCCCTGTCCCTCCTGTCTCCTGGATACAAGTGTTACCCAGCTCTTACCTAGGGCCAATCTCTCCCTCCCCCTCGTGCCCATTCTCCCTTGACTCTCTTATGACATCAAATTGTTCCTGTATTTGATCATACCCATCACCCACAAACAGGCTACTTCTCCACTCATGGGGAAAAAAAAGACGTTTTTAACCCTCTTGATTCCACTCCTTCTTCAGCTACCTCCCCATTTCCCATTCCCTCTCTACCAGTCGCTCCAATTCCTCTCCTCCCACTCTCTTGAACCCATTCCAAACTGGCTTCCCCATTGGCTCGTGTCAAGTCCCCGTTAAACTTCTAATTGCTAAATCCAAGGGCCAGTCTCAGCCTTTGTCTCATCTTCCTACCTGACCTCCTAGCAGCATGTGATGGGGTTGATCATTCCCTTCCCCTTGAAATACCTTCTTCTTCTAGTGTCTGGCACCGGCCTTTGCTATTTCCTCATCTCCCTCACGCTGTAGCTTTGGAGTCCCTCAGGGTTCTCTGTCTACAATCACTCACCTGTAGCTCAGGCAGTCCCAGAATTTCAAATACCACCAGTGGATTGAAAACCCCCTCATTTATATCTCCAAACTGGATCTCTCTTCTGAACTCGAGTTCATCTCTCATATCCTATTTGCATTTCCACTTAGATATCTAATACAATCAGTCCCCTACATACGAACGAGTTCCGTTCTGAGTGTGTGTTCGTTAAGTCCAACAAAGTTAGCCTAGGTACCCACCTAACACAATCGGCTATGTAGTACTATACTGTAAAAGGTTTAAATACTTTTCATACAAATAATACATAAAAAACAAACAAACACAAAAAATAAAGAAAACACTTTTAATCTTACAGTACAGTACCTTGAAAAGTACACTAGTACAGTACAACAGCTGGCATGCAGGGGCTGGCATCGAGTGAACAGGCAAGAAGAGTTACTGACTGGAGGAGGGAGAGGCGGTGGGAGATGGTAGAGCTGAAGGATCGTCAGCAATAGGAGATGGAGGGCAAGCTGCACGTGGCAATGTACACCAGACACGTGAACTAATACGTGATTGGACATGCGAATGCACGTTCGCGTCTTTGAAAGTTCACAACTTGAAAGTTCGTATGTAGGGGTCTTAGTGTGGTAAGTGTGTCCACAACAGAGCTGCTGGTATCTCTTCCAAACCCATGCCCTCAGCCTTCCCCCCTCAGTTAACTCCATCCTCCCACTTTCCTCCAAATACCTTGGAGGCATCCTTGATGGCTCTCTTCCTCTCTCTCATAAATCTTGGTGAAAATACATCCAGAATTTAACCCCTGCTTACCAATTCCACTGCTGAGGTCCTGGTCCAAGCCACCACCATCTGTCACTTGGATTCTTACACTCATCTCTTAACTATGCTCCCTGTTTCCACTCTTGTCCTCCTATAGCCTAATACAAACTCAAAAGCCAGACTGAACTTCTTCAATGTAAGCAAATGAACCCCTCACTTGAAGCCCTCTTGTCATCTCAGAGTCAACTGCAAGGTCCTTACCCTGGCCTAGAAGCCCCCATGACCTGGTCTTTTCTCCTTGCACTTGCCAGCTTGTTCACTCTGTCCACCACACTGGCCTCCGGCTGTCCTGTGTCCACCCTAGGCATGTGCCAGCCTCAGAGCGGTCATGCTTGCTGTCCCCTCCCCAGCAATGCTCTGCCCGCCCCCCATGTAGACAGGGCCTGCCCTCTCATTTCTTGAAGTCTTTACTCAGATTTTAATACTCTGTCCCACTCCCCTGCTTTCTTTTTCTCCACAGCACTTACCACCAGCTGACAGACTTTATACCTTATGTATTTATTTTGTTTACTGTCTGTCTTCCTCCCACTAGACTGTAAGCTCTCAGGGAAGGCTGTATTTTGTATTGTTCATCACTTATTCTCTGGCACATAATAGGCACTGAGGAAGTTAAATGACTCAAATGATTTCCAGTCACTGTAATAAACATTTGAGTGCTTGTTTGTGTAACATACTGTAGAAGATGATGAAAATGAACATAATACTAGCCTTACCCTTCAGGAACTTACTAGCTAATAAATACAGAAACTGTATACATATAAATAAAGTAAACATACAAAATATAAATATAAAATAATAAATAGAGATAGACATAAAATAAGACATAATACACACACAAAATGTAGTGGGAGAAAATAGGAAAGGAATAATTCAATTCTAATCTATTAATGAAGATGGCTTTTTTTTTTTTTTTTTTGGCAGCACTGTGCGGCTTGTGGGATCTTACTTCCCTGACCAGGGATCGAACCTGGGCCCCCTGCAGTGGAAGCCCGGAGTCCTAACCACTGGACCGCCAGGGAATCCCCAAAGATGGTCTTTTAATATATAACACTTGTGTTTAGTAATAGTTTCAATAGAGTAAATATTCTCTGGTAAAGATTTTTAAATAATTACATTAGAATGTGGAAATTGTGAAATTCTATTTTCATTCTTATTTCCTGTAGCACACACAATGTATACAAATACTGAATCATTTTGTTGTGCACCTGAAGCCAATATAATGTTATATGTCAATTATACTTCAATAAAAAAAGGAAGGAAGGAAGGGAGGGCAGGAGGAGGGGACCATCCTGTTCACAGCATCCTACCTCTTGCTTACTTCAAGGAATGATTTTTACAGTCACCATCCATGTCAACCCACCTCCCTCCTCCTTGTTCTCTCTAACCTGTGTCTGGTCTCTATTCCATCCTAGATTTTCCATCTGTATCAGCAACGTCACCCCAGCAGATGCCTGCACCTACTACTCTGTGAAATTTCGGAAGGGGAGCCCTGAGGGGAAAAAAAGTTTCAAATCACTCCAAAAAGAACAGCTTTCTGAACAATGATTTGATGGCGCAGAGAACAACTATGAGCTTCTCAGAAAGCAATGTATCATCAATTACACATACCTGCATTATTTTACTGTGTCAAATATTGATATAAATTTAATCATTATATATTACTAATCATTACATAGACTCTACTACTGAAAACCTGTACAAAAGTATTGCCTTTAATCCTGCTTGGGATTTACTATGGTGAAAACTATTTTACCAGCACATACAAAATTGAAGCCGATTAAAAAGCATTGTTCACATTGAGATATCAGAGAAATGATTTTTTAATTAATTAATTTATTTGTTTTTATTTTTGGCTGTGTTGGGTCTTCATTGCTGTGCGCGGGCCTTTTCTAGTTGTGGCGAGCAGGGGCTATCTTCGCTGCGATGCGCGGGCTTCCCATTGAGGTGGCTTCTCTTGCTGCGGAGCACGGGATCTAGGCACATGGCCTTCAGTAGTTGTGGCTCACGGGCTCTAGAGCGCAGGCTCCGTAGTTGTGGCACATGGGCTTAGTTGCTCCGCGGCACGTGGGATCTTCCCAGGCCGGGGATCAAACCCATGTCCCCTGCATTGGCAGGCGGGTTCTTAACCACTGCGCCACCAGGGAAGCCCAGGAGAAATGATTTTTAAAACTGTTGAGAGGCAATGCTAGACATGTACACTCCAGAGCCAACCAGTGACCCTCAACCTAGTCTGTGCCTTTAAAAATACAGATTCTCCTGGGTGTCAGTGCAGGCCTACCCAATCAGAATCTCTGGGGCTGGATCCCAGGCACGAGTATTTTTTAAAGCTATGATGCTGATACACAGTCAGGGTTGGAAGCCACCCCAGGCTTCTTTTTATGTGGCAGGAATGCTGGCTGTTCACTAGAGGTCTGATCCCTTTCCATAGGAGGCATTGCAGCTGGGAAGTGACAGCCCATCAGTCCCCCTTGCATGTAGGCAGGGCCTTCTGACTGAGTTCTGGCCAATGTAACGTGAGCAAAAGTGATGTCCACCATATGCAGGCCTGGCCCTCTGCAACCTCCTACTCACCCCCTATTTCCTCTCTTCCCTTCCCTGCCAGCAGGCGGTTGATGCCTAGGGCAGCCCTCCCTAGGCTGTTGAAATTGAGATTTTTAACTTTTCAGGCCCTCCCTAGAAAGTTAAAAGTTTCAATTAACCTAGAGATCTTCAGTGTTTTACTCCACTGGACAAGTGGTAAAATAGATTCAAAATGATTTTCTGGACAAATGTTTCAACATCTTCCAGATGTGTATTATTACCACTCCTTCCAAACAGTATTTTTGAAGTTTGCTAACTTATCACTACAGGGTCAACTCTCCCCACCCCTGCTGAGTGTCCCAAAGTTTCATCTTCCCTACCCCAGTGTCACAGAGCCCCTCCTTCCCTGCTGTCTACAAGGCAACCTCAGAGCGGGTATAGGTGTATATGCATTTGGCTCAAAAGCTTGCCCTCTCCCTCTTTCCTCGTCATTTCAGAGTCTCTTCCTTTATTTATCAGAGATAGAAAAGAAAAAGGATGTGAATGGAAGACAATACTGTATTGAGATAATCAGGGTGTGCGGGGTTCCATCTGTTTCTTCCAATCCTGAGATAAGGAAGAAATCCTTCTGCTAGGTGAGCACAGTACTTACAGTCACCCAGAGTTGGAAACCCGAGTGTGAGTCTGGAAGAAGCATAGCATTTTGCTAATGAGGAGTCCCACGGTCCAACTGTGTTGAGTCTTGGCAGTGGGCTGCCTGTTGGAGCATTTCTCCAGTTAATTTAGCTGTTATTACAGCAGATCCCACAGTGGTGCCCTTGCTGGCTGTTTAAACAGGGAGCATGCTCAGTGTGCCTAGGCTGTGGGTGGCAGGAAGCAGGGCAGGCACTTGTCTCCCTGGTAAAAGAATCAGTATAACATACTTGAGAGACTGATTCTTGGAGCCTTCTTGTGGGAGAGACATCCAGCAACTATTCCTCGGATGGCTCCCAGCTCTACTAAAGACTGCCCCAGTCCAAGCTGACCTCCACTGGGGAGGACGCCAAAAGGTCCCACTGAGTGAGTAAGGTAAGAGGGCGAAATTAAGTATTTCCTTTACAAAGACGCTGGTTAAAGCAAACTTTGTTGTCTCCACTAGTTTATGTAGTTCTTTTGCTACCATTGTCCCCAAATCTCAGCTTCTCCAGGGGCACGTGCGCGCGCGCACACACACACAGACACACACACACAGACACACACACACACACACACACACACACACAGAAAAGGAAAGAGAGAATATCTCTCTATGATGGCTTTGAAAGTAGCCAAGCCAGGATGAAAAAACTAGAAGCTTGGGTTTCTAGACTATCCGTTTTTGCTTTTGTTTTGGTTTTTTAAGCAATGTAAGCTACTGGATTTGAAGTCTAGTATGATGAAGTCTCTTCCATTTTTTATAAGTCTGAGCACTCATTTCCCCGGATTTGTTCAGGAAACCGCACTCCCTTTCCTGTCGTACCTAGGGAAAGCCATTTCCTTTAAAGCGAAGTTCCTTCTTGGACTAGGAATTTACCTCAGGTTGCATCTTCTTTCCTGTTCCCCTGACAGAAGCAAGCAGAGAGCCACTAATGGTCCCAGTAAGGAGGCCTGTGGAGAGTATTGCCCATCACAGTGCTGAGCGATGGTGAAGCAGCTGCACTGCCCAAAGGGGGGCAGGCTGAGCTGAACCTGCACCCTGGCCAGCCGTGTACGGTGCTGTGGATGAAAATCATAGCAGGATGGCGGGAGTCCCTTGAAAACACCCCTGACCATCTGTGGGAAATACTTACCACCCACATATGCATAGGGAAATCACTGCGGGGTGATTTCCATCCCTCAGCACTTAATGGGTACTGCGGTTCAGTAACATGCTCAAGACTGCACAGCTGGTGAGTGGAGGAGCTGGGACTGGAACCCAAGTGGGCCCGACTCCAGAGCCTGCGGCATGCACCTGAATCCCAGTGTAAAGCCGTGAAGAGAAACACACCTGGAAATCTTAGTGGAATCCACAGGATTGGTTTCCTTGGCTTTTAATGCCATCAAAGTAACTATCAGGTTCAGGATTTTTCCCTCTTTATTATAAATTTATACACTTTGCCTGAAATATAGCTCTTCAAGCAAAGTAAATGGACTTACTGCTTTCCTTGACCTACTACTGAAAAATGCATTCTCCATCCAATACTCAGCCTGAAAACAAACACACACACTTTTTCATCACTTTTTAAAGATTTAATGGGCTAGACTTGTTCTCCCTTAAAACCTATTCTCAGGAATAGGCAATTTTCTAGACTCCAGAGAGCATTTATTTGCCTCTCTCTTGTGCTAACACATTCAGTGATAGTAAATTAGGTCTTGAAAGAGGGCCATTCATTGTTTGGTGCCATTGGTGTGCACCAGCAGAAATACTCAGTGGGCTGAAATAATGTATTGGCATCCTGAGCACCGACCCTAAGCAGCTTAGATCCAAAACAGAGACTTGCTTGCACAACACTTCCAAAGGATTGTGCATCTGGAAATGTTTTTATGATCAGCTATATTTTCAGCCTCGTGAAGGAGGTCAGCAGACATTTTCCCTGTTTAAATGGGATGGGGGGGGAGTGCGGTTGGAGGGAGGTCACAGTCACACAAGGTTATGGAGAAGCCAGATGGCAGACAGGGAGAATTCTAGCAATAACTCCCCAGGGTTCCTGGAGACCGCGACTTCCAGAGTAGACCGGTGCTTGAATCGCGATCCAGATCAAGGCCTTCCGACCCAAGGGTGAGCCTAGGTGAGGACCAACCACTGCCCCCTCCCCCCGCCCAGTAGGCTTCCGCAGGGGCGGGGCGCTCCGCTGGGTTGGAGCTGGCAGGGCCAGGTTCGGCATGCTATTTGGAGAGAAGGGACGAAACCCGAAAGCCGAGTTTGGTAGAGGTGAAATGGGTGGGAGCTCATTCCAACTCCCCCATGCAGAAGGTCTGCAGGTAAACAAAAACGTTCCCCACCCCGCCACCGACCGGTCCCGGGTCCCGGCGTAAAGAGGGCGGGAGGGGGGCGGGTCCCGGGGCGGGTCCCTCCCCGGGCTGCGCACCCTCTGGGCGGGGAGCGCGCACCGCCCTCGCCCCCCCCCGCCTAGGGGTCTCCTCCCCAGCGCGCGTTCCCCGCCCCCTCTCCGGGCGGTGGCGGCGGCGGCGCAGGGGAAGGGGCGGGCGGGGGCCGGCTCTCTCCTCCCACCGCGCTCCCGCCGCACACGCTTCCCGGCACCGAGCGAGCGAACGGCGGCGAGGCGGCGCGGGCCGGCCCCGCTTCCTTCTCGCCGCCGGCGCAGTTCTCGGGCGGGCGCGCGCCGCGATGGCCCGGGGCGAGCGGGGCTGAGCCCGCCCGCTCGCCCGCCGGCCCGCCGGCCCAGCCATGGCGAAGCAGTACGATGTGCTGTTCCGGTTGCTGCTGATCGGGGACTCCGGGGTAGGCAAGACCTGCCTGCTGTGTCGCTTCACCGACAACGAGTTCCACTCCTCGCACATCTCCACCATCGGTAAGGGGCGGTGGCCGGGGGCGCCCCACCCTCCCCGCCGCCGCCCCTTGTCGGGGCGGCCCCTGCCCCTTCCCCAGCCCGGGAACAAGGGTCCGCCCCTCCGGCTAGCGGCGGTGTCGTGGGAGGCGAGAACGAGGGGATGAGTCCTGGGGTGAGGGGCCACCGGCTGGGGGTTTAAGCCTGGGTTCCTGGAGGTGACAGGCTCCCTGCTGCTGTCCGTGACTATGGAAGGCGCTCGGGCCTCACGCTGGGGAGCCTCCCCGTAGAAGCCGAGATAACAGGGTGGCGTAGGCCTGGGTACCCCAAGCTGGGGCAGTGAGAATCAAAGCCACCGATATGACATCCCCCCACCCTCAGGTGCAGAGGGGGAGGGGAAAAACGCTTGTGCTCGGGGACAGGGGTTCACTGTGGGGGGAGCCGAGTTCTGAGTCACTGGGTACCCTCAGTCCAGGGGCGACCCAGTGTGGAGCCAGGAGGGGGAAGAGAGGAGGAAAGGATTGACTTGACAGGGCACAGTTGTGGAGGGAAGCCACAAGGTGGGACACCTGCGAGGAGGGCATGGACAAGGTGAGAGCCCACGTGCCGGTGAAGGGGGCATTTACTAGCCAGCTTCCGAAAAGCAGCCAGCGGAAGCATTTGTCTTGAAGGCGGCTAAGGACCAGGAGGATTACTTGCCAGGCAAGGGTGTCAGAGAGCAGGCAGGACTCACCTTAGAGTAGATCTCTTTGCTCTGGCAACACTGGAGCCTGTGCTTATAGGGACGAGGCCTTGTGGCATCCCGGACAGGACGGTTATGGGCGCACTGGTCCATAGGAGTGGGTGGCCTCCCCTCTGAGAGTCCGCTCTTGAACCCTGAGTGGCCTCCTCCTCTGAGAGGTCTGAGTGGAGGACATTCCACTCACATCTAACAGGTTCCCTGAGTGATGCCCTGGAGTGGCTTCAGCACTACCCAGGTCCCCTCTCCTGTCAGGAAGGGCCCCAGACTAGGCTTCCACTTGAGACTTCCGCCCTCCCTCCCCACACAGGCTCCTTGCCAAGAGAAAAGAGGGAGCAGGTAGAGCCAGGAGGATGAGAGCCTCATGGTCCAGAGGCAGGCTTTGTTGTCAGACAGACCTGGAAACCTCACGTTGGGGCAGCGTGACCTTGAATATCACTTCAGCTTCTGAGCTTTAGTTTCTCATCTGTAGAATGGGAATGATAACAGTTCCTACCTGCCCAGCTGTTGGAAGGATTAAATGAGATAATGTTTGTAAAAGACTGCTGCTATTACCGTTGTCATCATCACTGAGCTCCTGGGGTCTCATTCTCTCTTTGCTTTACTGTCTTCAAGGGGCTCAGGGTCAGGGGACAGATAGGTGCATTCATCTTCCTCAGGGGAGCTGTAAAGCTAGCTCCTAGGAGGCCCTGGAGCTTGGACTGGGCCGCTGTTTGAATGAGACACATCTCAGGGATGGGACAGGTCTGGAGACCAAGGGCTGCGGGCCTCTGGGGAAGGCTCAGGGAAGAGGAGATGTTGGGGGAGTGCCTGGGAATGGCTGAGGAACCAGACGGGATATGAGGACAGGTTGCAGGCTTGAGGACAAAGGGCAGCAGGTTAGCACTTTCTCTGCACTGATGGCTGGGTCCACCTTTACCCAGGATAGAGAGGACTTTTTAGGAGTTTAGATTCCATGGAAGAGAAAGAAACCTGCCTTTCTTCACAACAGCCTTTTAAAATCTGCCCCACTGGGTTTCTTAAATGCTTTCCGGTTTAAAGCTTTCAACAGCACTTGTGACTCTGCCTTGTCTTAGGCGTGTTTTTGGGCTGTAACTAAGACTTAGGAGAAGAGTTGGATGGTCAAGAAAAGCTTTCCCTTCAGGGATACAAAAAGTTCCCCAGGGAGATAGATGGAAGGGGCAGCCAGGAGACAAATCAAGGAGCCAAGAAAATGGGTACTACCAGGTCCTATTCATTAATTTATCCATTCCAAAAAGAAAACAAAAACAAAAAACGTGTGTCCTGTATCTGGGCTTGGCACTGCGACCTGACCATGGACGTTGATCTCTGCACGTTTCCCAGAGCTGCTTCTGTGGAATAGGGAAAATGGGGCAATTCACCAATGACTACCAAGACAGAGTTCAGATTCTTGGATCATGTCAATTTGTGATTCACTGTTTAGGCCACTTACTGTAAGAGCATGTGACATTCCAGAAATGGGCCTGCAGGGGGCAGTGAGGAGACCTCCCAGGTAGGTGGAGGCACTGACCGCCCCTCTTCTTTCTGGTCAGCAGGGGGGCAGGTGGCCCTGAGCTGGGTCCGTGCCACCGGCATTTATTTCCCATGCAGCTGTGCTGACCCTGAAGGGGCCCGTGCAGAGGCGGGCAGTCAGCACTGTGATGTTTTCTGCTGTTTCTTCACCTGTTAAGCCAATTAATTAGACATTCACTACAAAGTACCGCGCCAGGCATGTTAGAGACAGATTGCGGTCCACCTTTTCCTGCCCACAGAAGCCTGTGATCTAGTTGGGGAAGCAACACAGGCGAAAAAGAGCCTTGGCCACAATTAGAGAATCTCTTTGCAAGCACTTTGTGAACACGCTTCAGATGTAGGGGATGGATGATATCCTCATTGTTCCTAGCAATGAAGGTATCACATTCGGTATCAGCAGCTAAATAACCACGCGAGACTTGTCTTAGGCAGCCCGTGCACGGTGAGGGGCCCGTGCATGAGTGCTAACGCTACACAAAGCACTAGATGGAGGAGGTCACAGAAGGAGAGGGGCCGTGTGGACGGAAGCGGCAGGGAGGCTCAGGGAGGAGGGAAGGCTGGAGAGAGGGCTTGCAGTGTGGGCTGCATCTCAGTTCCTGTAGGGGAAGGAGCAGATGGAGTGACGGGAGCAGAGACGACAGAGGTGGGAATTCAGTGGGTGTTCATGGAACTCTGGGCAGTCTGGCTGGAACAGAAGGGAGTTTCAGGGGAGGAGAACATTCCTCTGTTTATCTCTCTGTCTCCCAAACTATACTTCACGTGCCTTGAGGGTCAGACCAAACCTCATTCCTCTTTGTTTTCGTAGTCCCAGAACAGGGCCAGGCACGCTCTCCATAAATGTTAAACTAACGAACAGACGAGGGCAGAGGGCATTGAGGGCCTGGCTGAGGAGCCGAACTCCAGCCTTCGCGATGGCGTCAAGGGTTTCTCGAGCAGGGGGACGACAGGATGAAGGTGGCATTTAGGATGTCGGCTGGGAGAGGGGCTTAGGCCTTGGGGCAGGGAGACCAGTCAGGGGAGACCAGTGGTAGTATGTGGGCACGTAGGACCCTCTTAGCTCGTCCCTTCTCTCTCTTCCGCCCCTCCCCCTCCTGTGGCGCCAACACCAAACTCCACGCAACCCCCTGTTCTTGTTTCCCTCCGGAAGCAGCGAGTAGTTCAAACCTGAGAGGGCCTCGTGTGGCTGGCGCTGCCTGCCCAGCGGGGAGATGATGTCCCATCCTAGTGGACATCGACACGCAGGGGACCTTTGATTTCCTTTCTGTGTGGCGGCCACGTGTCAGCCACTCATGCAAGCTGTAGGGACTGCCCGTGAGTTGGTTTTCTCCCCCCAATCCTAGGTCTTCCCTGAGACCCTGTCATCTCTGTCCCTGTCCTGGGGACCTTTTTGTCTTAAAGGCCACCTTCTGGGCTTCTAGGAGGCTTTGGCTTATAATTTTCCGGCTTCACTGTTTGAACGGCTGTGGCTTCAGGCTTGGCTCCTCAGGCTGGGTTTGCTGCTGCAGTAGCATCTTTCTCAGGAAGTTCTCTTTGAACTGGCTCTCCTTGCCTGGGGAAAGGGCTTGTGAGTAACTGAAGATGGGGGAGTGGGCTGGGGAAGGACCAGGCGGGGACAGATCAATAGCCTGCAATCCAGTGGCCTAACAAACATGGGGGCCAATGCTTGGGCACCGTGGTCCTGAGGTCTGCGGGCCCCCAGACCGCAAGGCACTGTGTATACATGCTGTGTACATCGCGGGAGGGTCAGGTGGGTCTGTGTTCCCCACCGTGTTGGGAGGCCTGCAGAAAGGAAGGGGAGGTGAGAAGCTGAGTAGAATAGAAGGAGCGCAGACCACACGCCTAAGACTTGCCGTGGCCTTACAGACACTTAACGTCCCTGCCCTTAATTTCCACATCTGTAAATGGAAGATAGTAACAGAATCTTCCTTAATGGTCTTTGTGAAGATTACAGAGGCTAATAGATACAAAGCACTTGGCAGAGCTCTCAAAAAAAAAAAAAAAGAAAGGCAGCTGCTCTCATTGTATTATGATTATCCCTAGCTCATAAGAAAGTTGGAGATGAACAAACTGTCGATATGTGCTTTGAGGTCATCCTGTCCATCAGTCGTGCATTTGGTCATTCGGGCACTCTCTGCAGAGCACCCGCCGTTCTGAGCCAGGCAAGGAGCTGCGGGGACAGCAGTGAACAACACGGGAACCAGGGTGCCAGCTGCCCTTCCTGGGGAGCACATGAGTAGACTCTGGGTTTCATTTCCGCTTTGGTGCTATTTCCCCCCTTGCCCTGACAGTGCCGGGGCTGAGAAGGAAGAGTGAGTTGGCGAGGATGTGCAGAGGCGGAGGAGTGGGGAGAGCCGTGACCCGAGAGGACGGCTCTGCCTCAAGGCTCCGACCTCAGCCAGGTGTCACCCTGCCTCCGGCCCTGCTGCGCACACCCCCGCCCCAAGGACGTGATCCCCAAGAATGGCTCAGAAGCCCTCATTTCAGCTGCTCTGTGCCACCTGCACAACTCTGCAGATTCACCCACAGCTTCGAGCACCCTGGTTCCTGCTTCTTCCTCCTCTTCTCCTCCTCCCTGCTTCCCAGACAGCTTGGTGATGAGCTTTGTAACATGAAAGTCGATATTTGGCTATTACTCTTCCACCCTGATTGCCCCCTCTTCTCAGAGTGCCTTTTTCTGTAATCTAATATTTGCGCCTGTTTCCCTGTAAAAGTGCCAATTTTCTGCACCGGCCTCTGACCTCTCCTTGGCTGTTCCGCCCTGGGCCATGTGCTTTGTCAAGGGTACCACAGAGTTTCCTGGACACTTAATCCCTCCCACTGAGGAGGAAAGAACTAATCATTGGCCCTATTTTATAACTAGGAACACCGAGGCCCCAGGGAAGTGATGCTCACGTCTTGCATTCAGGTGACCCTAACTTGAACCATCTCCTCTCCTCCACTTTCCCAGACTGCATTGGGCAGCCCTCGCTCACCCCAGAAGGCCCATCCCCGGCGGCCAAGCAGAACCTCTCTCCTGGGAGCCAAAGGGGAGAGGACGTGTGCCTCCCTCACCCCATCTGAGGGCTCTGGGCTGGAGGGACAGTTGTGCCACTGCTGTTGGCTGCTTCCTTGACATGACCCTCTGGGGGACAGTCCGGGGCCGTGATGGAGGAGTCTGGCCGGGGCACCTTTGAGGATGAGATCTGAGTGTTGCCTTCATGTTACTATTTTGATAGCATATTTACGGGAAACTCTGTGACTGGGGCCCCATGATCCAAAGAGAGAGCCGACAGTTGGCTTCAAAATATGGGTCATCCTCTGATCCCTCTTCTCTGATTAAAATTTTCTCTCCACGGATCTTTTCTACTGGAATGTACTGACTTCATTCATTCACTCATTTATTCCCTCACACACCTACTCATTCATTTTTTTTCTTTCATTGATTCAGTTTTGTTGAATAATATACACTGAGGATCTGCCTTCTGCCAGGCAATGAGACTGCGAAATGAGCGAGATGCTGTTGTGCTCTCTGGGAGCTCACAGAGCTGTTGAGGAGTCAGGCATCCGGACAGACAAGCAGAGTTTATGCAGAAACCATGTCAGAATGCTTTGGAATCACACAGGAGTGATAAGTTCCTCCTGCATCGGTTGGTGACGGCTTCACGGAGGAAGTGACAGGAGGAAGTGACATTTGAGTGAGGCCTGGAAGACTAAGCAGGGTGCCCCAGGGGACGGGGCTGGGGGCGGGGTGTGTGGAAAACACCTCAGGACTCGGGGCTGCTACTCCTCTGCCTGGCCGTGGTCGCACCAGCTTAAGTTCAGCTAGAGCCTTGCTGGGAGTTTGCTCTTTGGGCTCCGAGCGAGGGCAGATGCCATCGAGAGGGCCTGTTCCCTCCAAGATGTTTGCTCTTGAGGCTCCAGGCTCCAGTCTCTTCCTCCTGGAACCTTCTGCCGCCTGTCAACATGGCCCAGCCCAGAAGAGGCTCTGCGGAGGGCGGAGGAGTGAGTGGTCAGAAGCCTGGCGGGTCTTGGCTGCCTCAGCGGTACCCACGGACCACTCAGCAGCTGGCTGAGGGAGCAAGGCCCAGGTCAAGGGTCTGCTGGAGGGGGGCAGGACGGGGTTAGCTGGAGTGCGTGGCACACAGCCCGGAGGCCCTGTGGAGGTCTGTGCATGCAGCCGTGGGAAGGGCAAGGGGACCGACGTTTCCCGAACACCTACTCTGCACAGGGATGGTGTGCTTTCCATACGTGAGCCAGTCTGTGTAGAGATCTCATCATAAAGTGGGGGGCGAGGAGTCTCCAAGTTGGCCTTGCAAGTGTTTGAGAAGTTTCTTGGTACATTCTTCAGTTAGAGCCTCCAGACAAGTTTCTATGTCCATGAATGTGTGTTTCTATGTACATGAATGTGTACGCACACGTGCGTGATGACGGTGGGTCGCCAGGAGAGCCCAGAGAAGGGCAGGGCCTTGCTAAGCTTTCCCTCTTTTATCACAGAGGAAAGAATAATGTGGCCCCTCTTTTTTTTCTCTTCTGAGGAACTGCAAGTTTGACTGAAATGTGTTCCTGCCTGGGGCCCTGATCCTTCAGATCTTCCCCCTGCTGGTACCTTCTTGTCATTTAGTCCTCAGCTCAGATGTCACCTCCTTTAAAAGATCTCCTCTGACCAGCCATTCTAAAGCAGCTTGTGCCCAGGTGTCCTCATCCTCTACTCCATTACTCTGCTTTTGCCTCAACACTTAGCACTCTCTGAAATTACTAGTTTACTTGTTATCTGTCTTCCGCACTAGAATAGAAGCTCTCTGAAGACAAGGATCTTTCTGTATTATTTGCAGCTGTGTCTTCAAGTACCTAGCTTAGCTCCTGGCACATGGTAGGCATTCAATAATAGTTTGTTATGAATGAATGGATGAATGCATGCGTACATTTCCTAGAGGACTTTTGCTCTTCCCTGAGGGAAGTTGCAAGTAGTATTGCTTTCTTGGGACTCACAGACAGTGAGAAACTCACTGTGTGCTCATGCACACTTTGGAACTGGGAGAAGAGGGGAGAAGAAGGGGAGCATTTTGTAAGGGGTGAATAGTTTCCTGTAGCTTTTAGCTTTTCTGCTCTGATACATGCTATAGGAGAGGCTCAGACATAGCAGGGAGCAAGGAAGTGGCTCCCGTGATCCCTGCACGAGTCGGGTCCTCTTTGGTGAATGCAGAGGTGACAGGTCAGTGTCTTACATTAAGGTCAATATTGCCTGTTGCTCAGGGTCACTGCTGGTGTCAGATGATGCTGAAGTGACCCTCCAGGACTCTGGAGTAGGAGATCCTAGGGCTCAGGCACTGGGGCATGCCTTCCTCTCAGCATCAGGGGAGTCCACGTTTGACTGGGAAACCCTTCTGCATGTTAATAGCCCCTGGGTTCCTGGGTCCAGGGTCTCCAAAGACTCTCCCTTCAAGATCTGATGCGAAGGTAATAGCCTAGAGAGTTGTTCCCCGTATCACTATGTGCACTGCATCTGTTTGTGTCTTAAAAAAGAAAGGAGAGGGAATATCATTCTGAGATCGCCAGTCTGTCTTGTGGGTGGACATCTGAATCAGGGCCTTTGACCTCAGGTTAAATCATGGCCTTGGAGTTAGAGGATCAGGATTCTGTCTGCCAAAGGCCCTGCTTCCCATTGCTCCCAGAGCAAGACGGTGCGAATGCTGCCTCATGCATGTGCTCAGAGAGCCTGGGGGCACCTTTTCCCCTGAACAAGGCCAGCATGAGGGACAGTCATTCCGGAGCTGGGTAAGAGGAAGTCAGTGGCATGCAGCCGCACAGTGAGGCTAAGAGTTCCCAGACAGAAGGGAGGAAGGGTGATGCAGTAAGTGACAGGCTTAGGGCAAAGACCCTCTCCCCCGCCCCTCACCTGACTGGTGTGAGGCACACGTGTGCCTGGAATCTTCTCTTGAGCTTTGTCTCTTAGCTCTCCTGTCTTCTTCCTCTCCCTGTTCTTCCCCTCCCTTGTCCCTCAGCTGGCGGGGAAATGGCTTCCTCTCTTGCTGAGGGCAAGGGATTACGCTGGTGCCTTGTTTGGGGTGGCAAAGTCAGGCAGCCACCTGCCTGCAGGATCTGCCTTTCCCGACAGTTTGTTTTGGGGTTGCTCGGGGTGACCTCCTGCCACAACCCACGTGAGCTCCACACGTCCTGTCCCGGACATGCTGGTTTCCTGCAGGGGGAGGGGCTGGGGTCCTTCCCGGGACTTGAGCTTGGTAACCGGAGCCAACATGGCTCCAGGGATTGGGTATCTGCCTTGGGTTTCAGATGTATTAAGTTGTTCCTGTGGTGGCGTCTCCTTGCTGATGGAAAGGCTCAGGTCACGCTGGCTGCCGGGCCTCTGGGCTGCGGTTGATCACGGTGATAACATTTGGCACCCGGAAGAGTCCTGTTTCCACTTGAAGCACGTGGCACTGGGCGGGCGGGCAAGCTGGCACCTGACGTTAACCCTTGAGGTGCTGGCTCACCAACAGGCACACCTGGCTTTGCCGGAATCTAGGATGCAGGCAGACTCTGGGGGCCGTGTGGCTCCCGCGGTGGGCGGCATCTTCACTCTCTGTTGAAACACTCCAGCTTAGCGTGGTTGTCTCCCCTCTCGGCACCACTCTGCTTCCTCTTCCTGACATGAGCTCCTTCCTACTTTCTAGAGCTTTTTCTATTCCCCAAGCCATGACCCTAATCTCATCCCCCCCATAGGAGATAGCTTTTTCAGCTAAGATTTAATAAAGCTCTTTGTGCCAGGCTCTGTGTTATGGGTTTTATAGCTTATCTCATAATCCTTACAAAAATTCTCTGACATCAGGGATTGCCATCCCCGTTTTACAGGTGAGGAAACTAAGGCAAAGAGAAGTTAAGTAGCTTTCCCAGGATCACACAGGCAATTAGTGGTAAAGGCAGGATTGGAACCAAACTCTGACCTCACAATTGTGTTCTTAATGACCTCGCCACTCTGTTTCTTCTTTTTTGTTTTTTCAACATCTTTATTGGAGTATAATTGCTCTACAATGGTGCTTTAGCTTCTGCTGTATAACAAAGTGAATCAGCCATACGTATACACATATCCCCATATCCCCTCCCTCTTTTTTTTTTTTTTTTTTTTTTTTTTGCAGTACCTGGGCCTCTCACTGCTGTAGTCTCTCCCGCTGCGGAGCACAGGCTCCGGACGCGCAGGCTCAGCGGCCATGGCTCACGGGCCCAGCCGCTCTGCAGCATGTGGGATCTTCCTGGACCGGGGCACGAACCCGTGTCCCCTGCATGGGCAGGCCGGACTCTCAACCACTGCGCCACCAGGGAAGCCCTCCTCTCCCTCTTGCATCTCCCTCCCACCCTCCCTATCCCACCCCTCTAGGTGGTCACAAAGCACGGAGCTGATCTCCCTGTGCTATGCAGCTGCTTCCCACCAACCATCCATTCTATATTTGGTAGTGTATATATGTCCATGCCACTCTCTCACCTTGTCCCAGCCCCCCCTCCCCCTCCCCCTCCCGTGTCCTCAAGCCACTCTGTTTCTTGAGCTGCACTCCCATGCTTTCCAGGGTTTTCTTTGGAGGCAGACAGTGATGGGAAGGAGTGCCATTCCCCTGGATGTGCCCTGTTCCCTCTTTCCACGGTCTTCACAGGCCCTCCACTGTGGACTGGGGCAGTAAGCTCGTCCCCACAGTGAGGTATCTTAGGACCTGAGGGAGGGCCAGTGCCGTCTCCCCTGCCCTGTCCCTCTGTCCCCAGCCCCAGTACCTAAAGCAGGGCCTCCCTGTCCTCCAGTTCTCTGACGGCAGCCCTGTTACTGTGCTCCAGGACTCTGGGTGTGGCCTGGCAGTCCCTGGGGGTTGCTGCTGAAGGAGCAGAGGCTACCCAGCCAAGGACACAGGAAGAGCCAGAGGCCACTGGTATAGTTAGGGAAGCACCGTCATAGCTGTGTCAGGGCCTGGCACTGTCACTTAACTGAGTTTTCTTGTCATTGTCTGTGAGGTGTTAAGGCAGCAGGACACATGCCACTGCTCTTGAGCCATGGGCACCCCCTCCTCCTGCTCTCTGGGGCGGGGGGATGCCACTAAGGGCATTGCTACTTTATGCCTGGCACTGCTGGTATGGAGGCGGAGATTTTTTTAAAATTATTTATTTATGGCTGCGTTGGGTCTTGTTGCGTGTGGGCTTTCTCTAGTTGCAGCAAGTGGGAGCTATTCTTCGTTGCAGTGCGCGGGCTTCTCACTGCGGTGGCTTCCCTTGTTGCGGAGCACGGGCTTTAGTAGTGCGGGCTCAGTAGTTGTGGCTCATGGTATTAATTGCTCCGCGGCATGTGGGATCTTCCCAGTCCAGGGATCGAACCCGTGTCCCCTGCATTGGCAGGTGGATTCTTTCTTTTTGCTTTTTTTTAAGATGTTGGGGGTAGGAGGTTTTTTTAGTAATTTATTTATTTATTTTTGCTGTGTTGGGTCTTCGTTTCTGTGCGAGGGCTTTCTCTAGTTGTGGTAAGCGGGGGCCACTCTTTTTTTTTTTTTTTTTTTTGCGGTACGTGGGCCTCTCACTGCTGTAGCCTCTCCCGTTGCGGAGCACAGGCTCCGGACGCGCAGGCTTAGCGGCCATGGCTCACGGGCCTAGCTGCTCCACGGCATGTGGGATCTTCCCGGACCAGGGCAGGAACCCTTGTCCCCTGCATGGGCAGGCGGACTCTCAACCACTGCGCCACCAGGGAAGCCCGGGGGCCACTCTTCATCGCGGTGTGCGGGCCTCTCACTATTGCGGCCTCTCTTGTTGCGGAGCACAGGCTGTAGACGCGCAGGCTCAGTAGTTGTGGCTCACGGGCCTAGTTGCTCTGCGGCATGTGGGATCCTCCCAGACCAGGGCTCAAACCCGTGTCCCCTGCATTAGCAGGCAGATTCTCAACCACTGCGCCACTAGGGAAGCTCGGCAGGTGGATTCTTAACCACTGTGCCACCAGGGAAGTCCGAGGCGGAGATTTTTAAAACAAACACAATATTTTGTCAAATACAAAAGTTATCCTCTGCCTCTTAGGTGCTCTGCATCAAGAAGACAAAAAGTAGAAGGTGGCAAGCAGCAGGGCACATCGTCTTCCTCCCAGCCCTGTAGCTGAAACGACTTGCCACCAGCCTGGGGGAGCCACTAGGCAGCAGTGGGCAAGTACAGGCTGAGAATTCTCAGGCAACCTGAGGTGTGCGCTAAGAAGAGGGGCTGTGCTATGAGGATGCCCACGGGCCGACACCTGGGGTCTGGCATGGACCGGTAGCTGTGCTGGGACCCATGCCCCCAGCCCCCACTCTGCACATCTGTCTGCCTCCTGCTTCTCTCGGTACCAACTGGCCAGTCCCTCTGCACCACCTGGAAGGAGCCGCTTTGGTGGAGACGGCACTGGCACTCCCCCAGCTGCTCCTGTTGGCCAGGTCACGCTGTAGGTGACCAGCAAGCCCACTGATGGGCCTCCTTTGGGTCAGATGTCCATCCTGGTCTAGGCGGGAGCTGCTTCTCCACAAAGAACATGCCACAGCCAGCCCTGCTTCCCTGAGCGGAGGCTTTGGGTTGTGCACTTCCAGCCGAAAAGGGACACTGGGTGTGGCGGACACCACGATTGATGTTTCTGAGGTGCTGGGAAGAAACGATGAACTGCTGGTCGTGCTCTGGGCACTTGGTTGGGAGAGGGCCTCGTCTTCTTGACTTTCTGCTCCCAGGGCTCTAAGGTCTCCAAGAACCTCTACCGGAGCGGTGTGGAGGTAGCTGCTTGTTTCTTCACACCTGGGTGTTCCCTGTGCCCGGGAAAGGAAGCCGGTCCTCTTGAAGGGATGCTGACGTGGCGCTGTGCAAGGCGATGCATCTGGGCTTAGTGAAATGAGCTCTCAAGGACCAAGGGGCTCCCTAATAATAGGTTATGGCGGGCTTGCTCCATGTGTACCCGCTACTAGACGCCTTGTTATACCAGAACAGGGGTGGGGAAGGCAGGGGCGGGACAGAAAAGGCAGTAAGAGTCCGCAGCCTTGGAGGGTTGGGAAGCCACTGATCAAGTGAGGTGTCCTGGGCAGGTTTTGAGAAACCTGTTTGCAGTTCTGGCTCCGCCATAGGATGTGGGAAGGGAGTAAGTTACTTGGCTTCTCTGTGCCTCACGGTAATAATCCCTGCCCCTACCTCCTTCATAGGGCTGGCATGAGAACCAAGGGCTCTGGATCCCCTAGCCAGGGGGTGTGCTATAATGCTTAGCAGTATCATGAACCTTGCGTGTGTTCTACCTAGAGATGGGCTAGACAGTGATTTTCAAACGTTAGTGTGCCTTAGATGTAGTAGGTCTGGGTGGGCCCATTTGCATTTTCTAACGGGCTCCCCAGTGACGTGGATGCTGCCCGTCTCCGGATGAGCAAGGGTAGTGGAGTAGCAGGGGACTAGACTGTGCAATCCTTCCCACATCAAGGGTGCTCTGGGTTTGTTTTCCTGGCTCCTCCCCAGGAAGCCTTTATTTAGCAAAGGGAAGGTAGGAGTGAGAGAACTATCTTCTACCTATGAGGAGCTGCACATATATTATCTAATTTATACCCCACACCAACCCTTAGGAGGCCACTGGTATTCTCATTCTATGCAAGCAAACTGAGGCTCAGAGAAGTTGAGAGTTCCCCAAAGTCACACAGCAAGTACCAGAATCAGGATTCAGACCCAGGTCTTTCTGACTCCAGTGCCAATGGATAGCTCTTCCACTAAATTAGAACCCTCAAACTTTCGTCTATCTAAAATGTCACCCATGGTCCTGTTAAAAATACAGGTTTCAGGGCCTCACTCTCAAATTCTGATTCATTAGGTCTAGAAAGTCAAAGTAGTATCTCTCTCTTTTTTTTTTTTAATCACCCCAGGTGGTTCTAAAGCTGAGCATCTGCAAAGTATACCCTGAGAATCGGAGAACTCCCATGCTGCCTCCCTTGACACTTCCCGTGCAAAGTCGCAGTCCAGATGGAACTCCCAAACTTCAGCATGTGCTAGAATCACCTGGAGAGCTTGTTAAAACACAGATTCCTAGCCACCTCCACCCCTCCCCCTGCCCAGAGCTTTGGATTCTGTAGATCTGAGGCGAGGCCTAATAATTGGCATTTCTAACAAGCCCTGACTGATGGTGGTGCGGATGCTGCAGGTCCGGGGACCGCACTTTGAGAACCACTGTCCTTAGAATCCTGCTGTCAAAAGTGTGATCCATGGACCAGTAATATCAGCCTCACCCGGAGGCTTGTGTGGCATCTTAGGCCGCACCTCACACCGACTCAATCAGAATCTGCATTTTAACATGGTCCCCACATGAGTTGCATCCACTTTAAAGTTTGAGAAGTGCTGTCTCAGGGGAGCCAGAATGAGAACACACCAGGGGTGCAGTTAGATGAAGAATCTCTCTTCTCCCTGAAGAGTCTGAAGGTGCAACAGAGAGGGGCGAAACTGTTGGGACAGGATGCACACCTAGAGGGGGCTGATGACAGCTGAGAGGTGAGACCTGGAAAGGGTAGAGGACCCTTCCCCAGGGAAGGTGGAGACGACAGGACATTCTGAGGAAATGAGGTGGGCCTCACAGCAGGGCTTCGCCAGGCAGCTGCCACTTTGCCCTTAAGACAGCGGACAGGGGGTTCTCTTGGATGCTTTCAGCGGTAGTGGTAGGGAGAGGGTGGGCCGGGACTGAGCCCTTCAGCAGGGAAGACGGGCCGTGAGGAGCGTGGTGGGTGGGCCACCTGGAGTAAGCAGCTTCGGAGCAGCGGCGAGGGCCGGCGGGGGTGGGCAAGCGTGGGTCTCTGGGCGGCTACACGGGGCCAGTCTTTTGACTTTGCCCTGCGGTGCTCTGCAGTGGAAAAAACCAACAGCCACGCAGGGACAGGGGAGGGGCCGCAGACGGGCACAGGCCACGGCAGGCCAGGGCTGACTGGCAGATGGACACCGTGGAAGGTGCAGGGTGTATGGGAGCAGAGCGGGGCAGTAGATTTCACTAGAAGATCTTTGGGCTGTTAATCTTTCAATTTAAAGGAGGGGAGTGGGTGGGAGAGGAAGATCCCTCAGAAGGCATCGACTTTCTGTTTCTTCCTTAGTGCCGGTGAAGAGCCGATACTGATGCATTTTATTTCTCAGAACGAATTTTATCGGTGGTCAGGAGGGTCTAGGCTGCAAGACGGTGGTGGGTGGGGGGTGCCATGAGCCCCCAGAATTCCCCAGCGTTGGTCCCTGGCCACACAGCTAAGAAGCGAGGGAAGAGGGGAGGAGGAATCCAAGCCCAGCACTCACTCCCGGGGTGGCTCCCTGTCTTCTTGTCAGCCCTGCCTCTCCTAAGACCTGCCTTCATTGTCAGGGAAAGCTCCCTGGTGTTGGGAGCCCTTCTCCAGAGAGAAACAGCAAAGCGTAGGTAAGGCCTCTCTGCCTGGTTAACACACTGTTCTCTCGTTCCCCCAAGGAACAGTGCAAGGGCTCTGCCATCAAACAGGCCGCTGCTACTGCTGTGCCAACCCTGGGCTAGTTATCTTCCCTCCCTGGGCCTTTGTTTCCTGTCTAATAAGCTCTGTAAGGGCAAGGACCATCTGTCGTTTTGGCCACTTTGTCTGCATCTAGCACTGTGCAGGGCACAAAGTAAGTTCCCATAGAGGTTTGTGGAATGAAGGATATAGATTCCTCTCTCACCAGCTCCCCACCCTTGCGACCACTTTGCACGAGGTGCTGCCCTTTGACTGGGCTTGCTGGGCTGGTATGAGGATGAGCTGGCTTTATTATGAAATGAACAGAATCCCTGGTTTTCCTGGGAAGAAGGCACTGTACCAGGAAAGAACAAAGGTTTCTTGATTCCCTTCTATGCCAGGTGTTGGGGAGAAGCAAATTTTTTAAAAAATATTTATTTATTTATTTAGGCTGCACCAGGTCTTAGTTGTGGCATGCGGGATCTTTAGTTGTGGCATGCGAACTCTTAGCTGTGGCATGCGGGATCTAGTTCCCTAACCAGGGATCGAACCCAGGCCCCCTGCATTGGGAGCGTGGAGTCTTACCCATTGGACCATCAGGGAAGTCCCGAGATGCAAATTCTTGACAACTGCTTGTCTAGGGAGGGGGTGAGCACGCTACTGCCCCCCACCAAGGCCAGGGGCCCCTCTCCTTCTTTCTCCCTCCTCTTTTTTTTACTTTCTTGGCACCCTCGGTAGAATGGCTGCCAGACGTTATCCATTTGGAAAAGTACAGCTCGATAGATATGAATCAACTTGGGCAGGTGAAAAATGATTCACTTCCGAGCAAGTTGATTTAGTTAGGGTTGTCCAGTCTGAATCTTTTTCTCCCTTTTAATTAAATGATGATTGGTCTCAGTGGTGAGAAGGAAGAGCCTGAATTTAATGTCTGTGTTTGTGGAAAGCTGGGGACAATGTGGATAAGGGGGAAGTATTCCTGTTGGCAAAGAACTAATGCCGGGGTGGAATGGCAGGGGCACTGGGGATTCTGGCACCTTTGGGGCTGTGCTGTGCAGCCTGGGGACTACGGGCCAGAACTCTGCCTTCACCCTGTTTCTCACCTGAACACCGGTTAATGGTGCCCATTCCTGACTTGTCTCCAGGGAGCGCACTAGGACTGCAGCTTAATTAACTTCCTAGACACAGTTCTTGAATCACTGGGCACAGTGCCTGGCACAGTGAGGGCTGGGGAGAGGTGCCTCATCACTGCTGTCACTCAGATTCAAGCCTGCATGCTGCTGTGGTGCTGACTTCTCCTGCTGCAAAATTCCCCAGATACGTTTCTGCGCTGGACTGGTTTGCCAAATCCCTTACGTTTCCTGTGTCTTGTGGCAGCTTAGCTCCTCAAGCCCCTGGGCAGATGAGCCTGAGAACCCAATCGTCTACCCTCCCTCCCCCAATGACATGCTGTGCCACTGCCTCTTCATGTGGTCACTGGCAGTGACCCAGGAGCTCCCATGTAGACCAGGGCTGCACTTGGTATAGTGATAGCTGTGACCCACTGAATGTCCACCAGGTGCCCGGCACTGTATCTCGTTTGGTTTTCTCAGTGAGCCTCTGAAATGATTGGTAATGTCCCCATTTTACTGATGAGAAAATGGAGGCTCAGAGGTGCCCAAGGTCATAGCTATGAGTTAAGTGGCCAGAGTTAGGATTCAAGCACAGGCCTGACATTGAAGCCCATGCTCCTTCTAGTAAACAACAGTGCCTCCTCTGGTAAAAGGGCCTAGTCAGCAACAGAGGCACTAGGCCGTCTCCTTGGTGGGCCTTCGTTAGGTGCCGAGGGCTCTATACACACTGTGGGGCTGAGACAGTCCTCCTCTCTCGCCAGGGTCTCTGTGCCTTCCCCACATTCATGACGGCACCATAACCCCTCCTGGTTGCTAATAAGGCAGAGAATAAACCCAGGCAAATGAGGTGGACTGCTAGTCCTAGGGCTTAGAGTTCCAGGAGGGATAAATACAAGTGGTTCTCTGCAGAAGTATAAATAAGGAAAACTTTACACAGGAGTAGAGTGAGACACATTTTGGGGCTAAGTAAGGCAGCAACGGAGTGGATTCCCCCCTATTCACTTCTGTGTGCCACAGGCCCTTTACTCCTGGCAACTCCAGCTCAAGGAGGAAGGGAAGCCCCATTCAAAGCCCTGGACACTCCCTGAGGGTCAGTTTTTGGTTCAAGAAGGCCTTTACCTTGTGCCATCTTTCTGCCAAGTTAAACCAAAAGGAGACCCTCAGGTATGAGTGCCCTGGGCCTTACTTCAGTACTTCAGCGGGTATCCTTCCTTTCTTTTTTTTTCAAAATTTATTTATTTTATTTTTTGTTGCTGAGCACGGGCTTTCTCTAGTTGTGGCGAGTGGGGGCTACTCTTTGTTGCGGTGCGCGGGCTTCTCATTGTGGTGGCTACTCTTGTTGCAGAGCACGGGCTCTAGGCACGTGGGCTTCAGTAGTTGTGGCATGCGGGCTCGGTAGTTGTGGCTCACGGGCTCTAGAGCACAGGCTCAGTAGTTGTGGCGCACGGGCTTAGTTGCTCTGCGGCATGTGGGATCTTCCTAGACCAGGGCTCGAACCCGTGTCCCCTGCATTGGCAGGTGGATTCTTCACCACTGCGCCACTAGGGAAGCCCCCTTCCTAACTTTCTTGCTCACTTCCTTTCCCCAGGTGTTGACTTTAAGATGAAGACCATAGAGGTAGATGGCATCAAAGTACGGATACAGATTTGGTGAGTTGGGTAGGAGGAGAGGACCTGGGGCTCTCCCTAGCTGCCACTGCCATGTGTAAAATCCAGAGGCTTCATCTGGAGTAACTGGCCACCTTTTCGATGGAGAGAAGCAGAAGTCTCAAAGCCCATCTCCTGCTCCCATGAGCCTTAATCTCTCATCTCTGCGGCTCCCAAGATCTTAGTTCCCCGACCAGGGATTAAATCCAGGCCCTTGGCAGTGAAAGCGCGGAGTCCTAACCACTGAACCACCAGGGAGTTCCCTCTCATCTCTTTCTTAAGAAACTTATGGGACTGACCGCAAGTCACCAAAAAGCAAGAATTAGAAGGAATTGGCAAACTAAGCACTGCGGGTTTGTCTTCGAATAAAGCTTTTCCCTTGGGCCGTGCTGCCCTGCATAGCACTGAGGTAGGATTCCAAGCAGGGAGGGCTACGCCCCATCCTTACGGTGGGAGTTCCTGGTCTGAGTTCCTCACTACAGCACAGTGCAGTTCCCATAAGTAGCCACAGGGGCCCGCTATAGCTCTCTGGCCTGTTGCTCCTGGAAGCATTGCCTTTCCAGCATTTGGAGCGGCCTCCCAATTTCAGAGTGGTATGGGCATTGCCTGCAGAGGTCCCAGACTGGAGTAGTCCCACCAGTCTGGCCACAATGGCCAAATCCTAGAGAAAGTTATCCAAGACCCAGTTATGGTTGTGGCTCCTAGTGCAGATACAGTTGACAAGGACCCACAAGCCCTGTCAGCACCTATGACCAGCCCTCTCTGCTGCAGAGTCAGATACGTTTGGATCCCCTTGGGGACCAAAGCTCCACTGATTTTTCACCCTGCAGCTCTCCAGTTTCTTCTGCAAAGGCACAGGGTCTCCCAGGTCCCGTTCCTCCCCTCCCCACCTGCTTCCATGGTCCCTGCTCTTTTGAAGGGCTGGCTTTCTATTGCAGGGACACAGCGGGGCAGGAGAGATATCAGACCATCACAAAGCAGTACTATCGACGGGCCCAGGTAAGCCGCTATTTTCAGGGTTTAGAGGTGGGATGCTGCCACCCACACTCCTGGCTCTGGGCGTTTGAGATATTTGTGCCACTGATCCCCAAATGGGCCCTCGGATTGCCTGCTGGGGAGTGAGGGGGGTGGGCTCAGGGCGGTTCACTGATCATTCATTCATCAGCTACTCTCTGAGCACTCACTACTGGCGGGCCCCCACCCTCACCCTCAACTTCCACCCTCCTCCCTGGGCCAAAGACCACATCAGAGTATTGGTGCCTTTCTGCCTCAGAGAGCTCTGTGATGAGCCTAGGAAGCGACAGCTGTGGGGGTCTGAGAGAGAAGGAGACTTTTCTGGGTGCTGAGGGATCTTCATTATGCTAAGCAGGGAGAAGGGAGATTGGGACCCAGCATTTCAGGTACCGCACCCGATTCTGACCCCATGACTGTGCGCTGTCTCTGTGTGCATGTACCTGCCCCATCTCTCTCTCCTTCTCTCTCTCAGGGTATATTTTTAGTCTACGACATTAGCAGCGAGCGCTCTTACCAGCACATCATGAAGTGGGTCAGTGATGTGGATGAGGTAGGATGTGCTGCCTCACTCTTGGGGGTGGGGAAGGGCACCTCAGAGGGGAAAGCAAAGTGAAGGCCACATGGGAAGGGCTGAAGCTGTCAGGGTTGGCGAGCAAACACTACCAGGAACCCTTGCCTTCTGCAGCCCCGGATCAAGACCTCTGGGTGAGTAAGACATGAGGCAGAAGCCCAAGCAGCCATGCCCTCCATGCTCTATAACCTGCCAGGCCTCCATGGCTGTGTCTTCCCCTAAAATGAGTTAGAACAGAGCCTACGCTGTGAACAGCTTCCTTCCTGAAATTTCAGGACCAGGTGGAATTGCGAGACTGGGGTTCCAGTCCTGGCTCTGCCACCACAGTTGTGGAGCCCTGGGCAAGCCATTTGAACTCTGAGTCCCCACTTCTTCATCTGTAGAATAAGGGGCTGGACTTAAGTCCAGTGTCCTTTCCAGTTGTCCAGCCCGAGGAAGCATCAGTGTCTTCTACCCTGTGACATCCCTCTGGGACCCCTGGGATCAGCCATGGTACTTGGGGACGCCTGGCACCTGCACCCGGTCAGCCCACTCTGTCCCTAGGGCTCTTAACTTTGCTGCTGGTGTGGAAGCCAGTGTAGGCTGTGTGGGTGGGGAGACTGGGGAAAGCAGGACTCACTGGCAGTTCTGTCTGTCCTTTGTCCCTAGTATGCACCAGAAGGTGTCCAGAAGATCCTCATAGGGAATAAGGCTGATGAAGAGCAGAAACGGCAGGTGGGAAGAGAGCAAGGGCAGCAGGTAAGTGCGAGTGAGCTGGCTGAAAAACCTTGGGTTTTTGGCTGGCTTCCTGGGCCAGGCCTGAGAACTGGGACCCAGGGTTCTATCACCATCATCAGACACCCCCCTACCTCCACAGTAGCCTAAGGCACTGGCTGAATTGCCATCCTTGAGAGTTTGTTTTCTGTCCTTTAGGACAGTGATTTGGGGTCCATCCTGAAACAAAGACCTCTCCCAACTCCAAGGCGCCCAAAGCAGGATTACCTCTAACTAAGAGCCCGCCCTGGTTAGTGCGGAGGAGGGACCTCAAGTGGCTCCCTTCTCCTCTAGCAGCATCTAGGCATAGCTTCTGTCCTACAGTCATCTCACCCCTCCACACCCACTCCCTGTCCTCCTTACAGTTGAAAAGAGGTAGGAAGGGAAATGAAGGCATGAAGGGCCCACATTTGGAGAAGCCATGGTGGCAGAGAGGGTAGGAGGATGGTTTTGAGGGAATGTCCAATCACACAGGGAGACCATCCTCCCAGAGAACAGAAAGAAAGATGGGTACCACGGAGGCCAGAGTCACCCACTTACTCTGAGGGCCTCAAGAGTTTTTCTCTCCCTCTTCAGTCAATAGCGTCCCATTAGCACTTGAAATAAAATTGTTTTTTAGTATAAAAAATAATACATGGTCATTGAAAATTTTGAAAATAGAGGCCAATTCCTACTAGAATATTCGTATTTGTTGATTACTGTACGTGTGGCCCTGTGCTAAGCAAGTGCTTACAGATGCATGACCCCATTTAACTCTTCCACAGCCTTGGTTGATAGACGCTCTCATCCCCCTTGAACAGAATGCGAAGTTGGGGCTTAGAGGGAAGAGGTAACTTGTCTAAGGTCATACGCTCTTAAGTGCCAGCACTGGTATTCCAGCTGGGTCTGTTTGACCTCAAAGCCCATGTTTTTCATTAGTTTGTCCCAATAATTTTGTGTCTCTGTCTCCTAACACGTGATGTGTGTGTGTTGGGTGTATATGTGTGCCTGTGTGTAGGTGGGGTGCATTTGTGGAGCATCTTCTCCCATTCTCTGCTAGCCTGTGTCTTAGGAAGTCCTAGTCTCATCTGAGAAATTATCTACTCTGAGAAACTATCGCGACACAGCACGGGCCCTGAGTGCAGTGGCAGGAAGGATGCACCAGGTGCTGCGGGCACCTCCCTTCCCTGAGCGACGCCCTTTCGGGAATGTTCTTCTCTTGCAGCTGGCTAAAGAGTACGGCATGGACTTCTATGAAACAAGTGCCTGCACCAACCTCAACATTAAAGAGGTGAGTCCCGTCTCTTGAGCTGAGTCCAGCGAGGCGGGGAGGCGAGAGGACGGGGCAGCAGAGTGGCTGAGAGCAGATGAGCCCCACCCAGGGCGGGCAGCCACAGGGGTGCCGGGAAGAGGGGAGACCTGGACTTACTGTGTTCCTTGCCCTCCCAGTCCTTCACGCGCCTGACCGAGCTGGTGCTGCAGGCCCACAGGAAGGAGCTGGAAGGTCTGCGGACACCCGCCAGCAATGAGTTGGCCCTGGCGGAGATGGAGGAGGATGAGGGCAAACCTGAGGGCCCGGAGAACTCTTCAAAAACCTGCTGGTGCTGAGCATCTTGCGTGGAGCGCCCCGCACAGTCCTCTCTCCCCGCAGGAGGGCTGCGGGCACACAGGGAGCCTGGGCTTTGCCCTGCTTCTCTTCTCCTTCGGGTGACCCTGTGGAATCTCGGCCGCTGCTCCTCCCCCTGCCTGGCTCCGGGGAGCAGCTCCTCTGTCCTGTCCGAGCAGCCTCGCCCCCCTCCCCCCACCCTCCCCCCGGGATGGCCCCCTCCAGCCTGTTTCCCCAGCCACAGGCCTGCTTCAAGCCCCTGATGTGCTACGAGTACTGCCTCACTACCCTGAGGTCCCAGACGATGGCCCAGTCTGGAGTCAAGGCCACTGGAGGTTCCTTCTCTCTCAGTGCATCTGGTCTCCTCTCCGCTTCTCCTCGCTTCTTCCCACCTTTCTGTCCCTTCCCCTCAGCTGTGTTCCTATCAAAGCCCTCCCCCCGCCCCCCCACGTGTCCTGTGTGGCTGCTGGTACAGCACCTTTCAATTCCTCCCTCTTTGCCAGGCCGAGGGAGTGGACTCAGGCTCAGGGGTACGTTCCCTGCTCTGCTCTGGGAGAAGCCCCACCCCGCTTTGTGGGAAATTCTTCCCGTCCTCTCCTCCCCGCCGCCCCTTCATGTGCCATGGGCCTGCCTCCCCGGTGACTGGGGAAAGAGGAACGGCAAGAGAGGAAGGAAAGCCCAAACTGGTGGTCCCCACGCCTGGGGTTGTCCTACACCCCACCCCCACCCCACCCCATCCCCAGCTTCCGCTGCACTTGGCTGCCTGCCCTCCTGCCTCTTGGGGGAACTGAGTTTCAGAGAAGAAAAAAAATGATGAGGGGTGGCAGGGATAAGAAGTAACCTCAATTCTCTACCTGCCCTGCAGTACATACACTATTTCTCCCTGCCCCCGGGCTCCCGAATTTAAAGATGTGGACCAAGGCCTGAGGGCACTGCAGGGGCATGGAGAGCCCTGGGGCCAACCACACACTCCAGGAAGGGGAGGTGTTTGGAAATGAAGGACCAGCTCCTAAGTATCAAGTTAAGAGCCAGGACAGCAGTTTGCAAAGCAGAGGGGAATTCGGCAGCAGCAGAGATTCCTGGGCCCCATCTTCCATTTCTTATGTAAGAAGGGCACTTCCCCACCGCCCCGGCAGGTGAGAGGTGACAGAACCACACTGGTGGTCTTTCACCGAGCCCAGCCTTCCGCTCTCAAGGCTTTCCTGAGACCCAGAGTTTGTGGGAGAAGGGCAGGGGGCTCACGGGCAGAAAGCAGGCGAGCCCTGGGTAGGAATGCTTGGTGCTGTTCCCCTCAGCCTTCAAGGCCAAGTGCTCATCTTGTTCCTCAGCTCCTGAGTCAGAGGCCTGAGGGTTTGCCAACTGCACTGTGGCTACAGGTGGAGGGAAGCGGACTCCCTCCTCCAGGGCCCTTTGTTTCAGGAAGAAGTTTCTTTAACCCCATACGGTCCAAGAGTCGTTTGCAGGAGGCCCTTTAAGGAGGGAACAAGTCAGTTACCAGCCCTAGTAGGGTTCCTCCCCACCTTCCCAAGATGGGAGAAGCCTAGGGAGGAGGATCAGTCTTAAGCTGCGTTGCATGGCTGGCGCTGGAGTGAAAACAAAACTGGGCATCGAACATTCACTAATTAAAGACTAAAATCCAGGACACACACGTGAAGGGTTAAGAGCCCCACTTCCTTACTCCTCTGAAAAAATGGGTGGGGGTTGAAATTGCCAAACCTTTCCTCTGACTCTTATCAAATCAGGAGAGGGCAGGAGAGGGTAGCTCAGGATGAGGGAATGGGGGATGGGTTATTGTAGTGGAAGGAAAAGGAAGGCAGGAATAGTTATAAATCGTCAGCTAATGAGAAATGTAAAGAGCTGCCTCTTTAGGACGAAGTCATGACCACAGCTGAGGATGTTTCCTTGAGGACTAACTCCTCAGCTGTTAAAACATGCAGCATCGCTCTGGGGTGGGGAGGTCAGCAGTGCCAACCCGCGGTGTGCCCTCAGCCAGGGGCTTGGGGGAGGGGAAGTTATACTGGCCACTGGCTCCAACCTGTGGTCACTGTTGCTGCTTTCCCTGAAGATCTGGCCGAGTACCATTGCCTTTCTCTCCTAGCCCCCCTGGGGAAGAGGGACTATATTTTTACTGTACGCTAGGGGTTCTGGAAGGGAAAACTTGGGGTTAGGATTCTATGGCCTGAGAAGCCCCATCCGTAAGGGCCACAGCTGGGGAGAGGTATGGGGCAGGAGAGAGGTTGGGATTTTAGGGTGCAGCTATGCTCATGAGGTACCAGAGTCAGCCTCTCACCCCTAAACTTCTCCAGTCCCGGACGCAGCCTGGGACCTGGCCTTAGACTGTTGAGCAGGTGCGCCTGCCTGTTGGCTCCACCTTTGCACCTGTTGTCTTGAGGTTCGGCACAGCCCCAGGCTCTCCACCTGCTCCTGAGCCCCAGCATCTCCCTGTGACGGGTAAACTTCGTGTGCTGTGTCTCGGGTCCAGGATATGAATTGTGAGCAGGGTTCATCTATTTTAAACACAGATGTTTACAAAATAAAGAATATTTCAAGTCACAGGTGTGACTGCCTGTGTGAATCCCCGGGAGTAGATCTCACTGGGACCCTGGCAGTTCAGGGGGAGGGAGAGAGGCAGTGCTGGTAGAAGAGGTTCCAGAATCCTAAAGCAACAGCAGAAGAATGAATGGAAACAGCAAACGTCTTCCGTTTGGTGCCTTTCCTAATGCCACCTGCAGGGGAGCCCCAAGCAAAGCCCCCATTGCTCGGCAGTGGGCTCCGATTGCGGAAATAAGATTGAGTAGAGTCATTGGGGACATGCTGAATATCTATGTCTGAGGGTGTCTTTAAAACCAAGAGGTGGGGGGCTTCCCTGGTGGCGCAGTGGTTGAGAATCTGCCTGCCAATGCAGGGGACACGGGTTCGAGCTCTGGTCTGGGAAGATCCCACATGCCGTGGAGCAACTAAGCCCGTAAGCCACAACTACAGAGCCTGCGCGTCTGGAGCCTGTGCTCCGCAAAAAGAGAGGCCGTGATAGTGAGAGGCCCACGCGCCGCGATGAAGAGTGGCCCCCGCTTGCCACAACTAGAGAAAGCCCTTGCACAGAAACGAAGACCCAACACAGCCAAAAATAAAAAAATAAATTAATTAATTAAAAACAAAAACAACCCAAGAGGGTTCTCATCTGCTTGGAATGTAACAGAAACAGGTCTTCCTGAAGGCATGAGGTGGGATTAAGTAATCTTTCAGAAGTTCATCCTAGCCCTGTGCTTGGATACCCCAAGGGAACAAGGCAGTCTAGAATCTTGGGGTCTGGGGACTGATGAATACTATACTCTGGGGTCCAGAGTTGATGGAAGAGGCAGAGAATGTTTGGAGGTAAAGATAAAATGAAGAAGGAAGGAGTAAAACAAGGCAGGGCAACAGTAGCCTAAGATCTTAACCTGCATTTTCCAATTTACAGAGAACTTGTAATGGTTTATCTCCTTCATCGGAACAATCAGACAATCACGGCTGTGTGAGATAAGGAAGGTGATTATCTTTATCCAAGTTCGACAGATAAGGAAACAGGTGCCTAGGGGCCCCAAGGAAGAGTGGCAGAGTCAAGGCTTAAAAGGAACAACCGGAATTGAAATCTCCAGAGGGGAAAGCTTGGCACCTCTATTTAGAAAAATCACTACATGCAGTTCTCATTTGCAGCCAGAATTGAGAACCATCGACCTAGGCTTTCTGCCTACTAAGCCAGTGAAGTTTCCAGAACATCTACTGTCCCTGTGGAAAGCCCTGTTAGTGCATGTCCAGAGTTAAAAGCTTCTGGAAAGTAGGCCAGTTTGAGGTAAATCTGGAAACAAAGAGGTATTTTAGGAGAGCTTCATCAATTGTATTCAATCGTGAAAGGTGAGAACCTGGGCAACTCAAGGTGTCCTAGGTTGCCCCTGGAGAAAAGGGATGTCGTGTACCTAAGGAAGACAGCACCTCCACTCCTCAGTTCAGCAACTTCCATGGTCTTCCTGGAGAGGGGTCCCAGAAGGGCAGCCAGTAAGAGGCATCTGGAAGCCCAGAGAGTACTAGGGAAGTGCTAGGCATGCAGGTGAATCTGGCAAGTTCATGTTAAGAGTTTAGCCCATTATCAGGGCGAAGTTCTTGACTCAGTGGCTTAGGAGGCGTTTATTTGCTTTTTCTAGCAACTCCACCCAGCCTCAGCAGGGGACACACTTCCCTCTGCATTTCCTGCCACCTCTTCTAGTGGCAAAAGATTCCATTCCCACTTAGGTAATGGAGGCTTTTTTGTAGGGAGCAGCCAGTTAAGATGTATGGATTCCCGTGTTGCTATAAACAGCCATGAACAGGCTACAGAACAGAACACCTGCGTACTTCCTGGAAAGTACTTCCTCCATCTTCTCAACAAATCAGATTCTCAAGACCAGCTGCTCCCCAACCTGGCTTATTCTTTGTTCTAGGAGACAGTTCCCAATGGACACATACCTGTGAAAACACTCTCTAGTAAACAACTGCATTGTTATTGAAATTTCGCTCTAAAATCCCAAAGCCAGGTAAAGCCTAATTGCCAGCTTTAATGATGGAGAAATCCAGGCATTAAAAACAAAAAACAAAATAACAAACCCCGATTTCTTGCATTGGTGGGTGTTTGGAAGAATGAAGTGAAGCATTAGGTCTTTTTAGTTTCTGAGGGCTTCCAGTGCTGTGCTCCCATGATAGCTCTTAGCATGTCCCCCAATGTCCTGCAACACATTGCATGCTGGTGTTGAAAACATCGTGAGTGTTCTAGCTGGGTCTAGAACCATAGCAGCTTCGACTGCCTGCACACTTCCTTCTGTGGGGAATGACCAAAACAAGCCCCTCTGAGAAGTCTTTGGGACTGTCTGTCTTTGTCTGATAAGAGGTAGGGGCATCCATCCCCTCTGAGTTTACCCACCTGCTCTGTGACTCCTCTGTTATCCCAGCCACAACCAACTGCAGCCTCATGACCCTGTGGAGGTGGGGTGTGGGGTATTAGAGGAGATGGTACAGCGCAGGGGGCAAGGGCAGATGTGCTCTCCAGGACAAGTACCATCACTCACTGAGAGACTTTTCAAGACAAACACAGCTTCCCCTCTTCAGACTGGTGCAAGCTGAGGCACTGAAAGCCATTATTTTAGAAAACCACACACCGTCTTCCTAATGGTCCCTTTGATTTTGTGCTTGTGGAAAGTAACGGCCAAAGAGAGAAATGTGAACAGTAACATGTATATTCCATTTGTAGTCTGAGTAAAGGGGACATGCGCCCAATCCTCTTCCTCATCCTTCAGCCCTCGGCAGACCCTGACCTCTCAATTGCACAATTCAGAGCTCGGCACTCAGCAGGCGCTCAGTAACTGTCTGTGCCAAGTGAAAACAATATGCTGGGGCGAGTAGGAGTCAATCTTGCATCCCTCCCTGCCTTTTTTCCTCCCCGTCCAACTTTTGGGGCTCTGGTTTCCTGCAAGCGGTGAATTATTCATGTCTGCTCAGAGATATCACATTGGCCCTTCCTAGGTTGCCAACAGGGTGGAGCAGGGAGGTGGCTTTGTTCAGAGTCTGTAAATAGGAGGAGCGACCTTCCTGTTCAAACAGCACTTAAACGGGTAGGTGACTTTTTGCTAAGTCATCCTGGGGATGCTCAAAGTCCCATTGTGAGATCCCTCCTGGCTCCTCCTTCCTCCCCACCCCTTTAATAGACCCTTAAGTGGGGTCACACTGCTCTGCCACTCACTCTGCACTCGCACCATGGCTTACGTTGCCAAGTCCTTCTACGACCTCAGTGCTATCAGCCTAGATGGGGAGAAGGTAGATTTCAATACATTCCGAGGCAGGGCAGTGCTGATTGAGAACGTGGCCTCGCTCTGAGGCACAACCACCCGGGACTTCACCCAACTCAACGAGCTGCAATGCCGCTTTCCCAGGCGCCTGGTGGTTCTTGGCTTCCCTTGCAACCAATTTGGACATCAGGTGAGACGTCCCTGGTATTGTACCCAAGGAGTTGGGTTGCTGCAGCTCCAGTGGGCTAAAGAGAGGGGGAGGACGACTATGTGTGTTGAGTGTCTTGAATCATGGGGTATGTTTTGTTAATCTAGGTCTTTAGGTGCATGCGAGTACCAGGGGGAAGTCAGTATGATTTTGTCTGTGATAGAACACCAAACGTATGGATTTTTATGGTTTCTTGTCTTCCCACTACACTCCACGAGGGCTGGTACCAGGTCTGTTTTTCTCTCCATTGTGTCCTCCGTGCCTGGGTATAGAAGGCACTCATTAAATGTTTGTTGAATGAATGACTGGAGGAAATAGAAGATCAAGAATCAAACTAGGATTGAACTGACTCAGGAGACCTTTATTTTCACTACATTTGATTCTGCTACCTAATAGCTCTGTGCCCCAGGAAGAGTCACTCAATTTTTCTGTTTTGGTTTCCTCTTCTATAAACTAGGGATAATACCACTTATCTGATAGGATTATTGTGAGGTTGTGGGGATAAGAGCTACAAAAGTAACTTGAAAAGTATAGAGTAATATGCAAATGTAAGCAACTTTACTATTTAGATTGAAAGGTTTTGTTTGTTTGTTTAAAATCAGCCAAGTGGAGAGTGAATTTGGGGGAAGGTAAAAGGGTTTGCAAAGTGTGCGTGTCTCCTCTGGGCATCACACGTGCCTCTCTGTCCCTGATAATGGGTCAAGTTGTTATAGATCTTCAGCCCGCACACCTCAAGTTATCTTTTAGGGGTTCTTATATTTTCACTTAGGACTTTTTTTTTTCTTTTTTTTTTTTTTTTCGGTACGCTGGCCTCTCACTGTTGTGGCCTCTTCCGCTACGGAGCACAGGCTCCGGACGCGCAGGCTCAGCGGCCAAGGCTCACGGGCCCAGCCGCTCCGCGGCATGTGGGATCCTCCTGGACTGGGGCACAAACCCATGTCCCCTGCATCGGCAGGCGGACTCTCAACCACTGCGCCACCAGGGAAGCCCTCACTTAGGATTTTAATAGCACAAGCAGGCAGAATGTCCTCCAATTATAATCCCTTGGGTTCAATTCACAGTGGCATGAAGGCAAGGAAGAGATTATCAGAGATATAGGCAGGAAGGCTGAAATGTCATTGGCTGTGACAAACCTGAGCCCAAACCATGAGTGCTCTCACTGTTCCTTCCTTGCCTCAGTTCTGTTTCTAGGCTTGGCCAGGGAAAGAGAGACAGAAAAGGTAAAACCTCTTCAGAGGGGTCTCTCTGGCCCTAGAGATGCCTCCTTCCATCACTTCAGGCCAGCCAGTTGCTGGAGGGAATGCGTAACCTACCAGTAGCCAGCAGGCCTTTTGCATTAGGAGATAAGATGTCTAATAGCCATCAACTCTGGGCTCAAGATGTCATGATGGCCTGGAACTGACTGTACTAATTGGTTCTAGTAGGTCAGAGGCAGGAACTTCTTCCCCTGAGGGAGATATATGACTCTTAGACTTGGCGGATGGGGGTGGAAAATAAGGGTTTCTATGGGTCTTTGTGGGCTGTCAGGGGTGGGGAATGCTAAGTGGGGATAGGACAGTGCTGGCATCGGGGAGGAAAGACAGGCAACAGGTTGAGATCTAAAGCATCCTAGCTGAGTACAGCAAGTGAGCGTGAGGTGCAGGAAGCTAAGTGAAAGGAACGATAATTACACATTCACAACTTTTGGTCCTTAAGCACTTATTTCCTTAACTTCCCCTTCCCCTGGCCTATTCCAGAACACTAAACCTTCAATCCTATTTAATTCATGCCTGTTGGTCATGAAGTAATTCCGTTTACAGTACGTTCATTGTTGTCTCTAACCTACTTTGCCTTTATGGCACCTGAAAACTAGTCTTCCTTGGATGGGGTTTTCCTTCATCAAAGCTTCCTCCTACTTGTACTTTAGATCTAGGACAAGATGAAAGGAAGAAGCTATAAATCCCATTCTTCTAGATCTCAATTTCACCTTTCGTTTGAGGAGCTGAGTAGGGCAGAGGCCAAGGCTAGATTCAACACTCAGAGGTAATTAGAAGAAAGACAGGCAAGGCCAGGGCAAAAGGAAAGGGAAGGTGGTGGCAGGGTGTGTGTGTGGGTGTGCATGTATGTGTGGGTGCATAAGTGGAAGGAGGGTTCTAGGCAATATGACCTGAGCCTCCTTTCCCTTTCTTTCTACTGCCCAGAACTCAAGGTTCCTTGAAGCTTCAGACAGATACCCTAAGCATTGCTCAGGGTAGATCGGAGAGAGAAGTGACAGCTCAAAAGCTCTATATCTTTCAGTACAAGAACAGCCAAGCTAGGGTCTGTGAGAACTTTCAGAAATGGCCTAGCAAACCATCAGACAATAGCTGTGAGAGGGAAAACTCCGAGTGAAGAGTAGGGCAAAGCGAATGAAGAAGGAAAGAGAAGGAACGGGGCAGGGGGGTGGGGGTGGGGAATACATAATAGAAAGAATGATCCTGGGGAGTACAGGAGGGTGACTTTGTAGATCCTTCGTAGCTCTAGCTCCTTCATCTCTTGCGTTTCCCAAGCGCTTTGTCTCTTTTCTCCCCCAGGAGAACTGTCAGAATGAGGAGATCCTGAACAGCCTCAAGTACGTCCGCCCTGGGGGTGGATTCCAGCCCACCTTCACCCTTATCCAAAAGTGTGATGTGAATGGTCAGAATGAGCATCCTGTCTTCACCTACCTGAAGGATAAGCTCCCCTACCCTTACGACGACCCGTTTTCCCTCATGACCGATCCCAAGTTCATCATTTGGAGCCCTGTGCACCGCTCAGATGTGTCTTGGAACTTTGAGAAGTTCCTCGTCGGGCCAGAGGGCGAGCCCTTCCGACGCTACAGCCGCACCTTCCCGACCATCAACATCGAGCCTGACATCAAGCGCCTCCTCAAAGTTGCCATATAAACACCAGCAGATCTCCTACCTCCTCCCGCCCCTGAGCGTCTTTCCTGAGCATTCAGTGTGCCCTCAGGAGACTCTGCTGGGCCCGGGCTTTCCCTTCAGATCAGTCCCCTGCATTGAAGAGCCTTGCCTTTCTGGTCTGCCTGTTTCCTTTCCTTGCCCCCAAACTTCTGGTTGGCGATTCAACCTGGGGCTCCAAGACGGGTGGGCTCTGAGCCTTCAGAGTGATGGCGCCTTCTTAAAGCTGTATGGGAGGTGTCTGAGAAGTGTGAGGGTCCAGAGCCAGCCTTCTGGCTGAGTCCAATAAAGGGCAGGTGTGGAAACGGCCAGGCTCTCTGTGTCTCTTCCTTGACGGAGGTGGGAGGGACGGTATAAAACCGCAGGTGGGACGGAGGGGCTGGCAGCACACAAAGGCTGAGGAGAGGGAGGCTCCGATCAAGGGGACACTCCAATTACTGTCCGGAAAGCAGGCTCAGGTCACGGTCTGGGTGGCAGGCGGAGTTTCGGGAAGTGTGAATTGTATTATTACTTTATGGCTCTTCTTCAGAACTGGGGAAAGGAGGTGATAAGGAGAAGAAAGGGGAAGAAAAGTGGAGGAAGCACTGGGAAGTTAGAGGATTCCAATCAGGAAGATGTCACTTTCACTGTGGGTACTGGGCTAAAGGTTACCTGCACCTTAAGAAGTTGAACTTAGTCCACTTTAATGACAGCAAGGGCGTGGAGAGTACCGTTGCTGGGAACACAAAGAGCACTTTACCCATTTCCTGATCACCTTGTGGAGTTTGTTTTAGATCCTTTGTTAGATTGACTCTCCCTCCTTTTTAAAGTTCACATTCCACCCTTGTCTTTCTCACACTCACAAATTCACAAATGCAGGAACAAGACAGACAAGTTTAGGCATGAATGACTGGTTTCACTTTTTTTTTTTTTTTTTTTTGCGGTACGCGGGCCTCTCACTGTTGTGGCCTCTCCCGTTGCGGAGCACAGGCTCCGGACGCGCAGGCTCAGCGGCCATGGCTCACGGGCCCAGCCGCTCCGCGGCATGTGGGATCTTCCCAGACCGGGGCACGAACCCGTGTCCCCTGCATCGGCAGGCGGACTCCCAACCACTGCGCCACCAGGGAAGCCCCGGTTTCACTTCTTCCATGAGGGTGGGGATGTGAGAGGGCCTCCCTTCAGACAGTCATACTGTTTATAACCCGCCAACACGATAGCTGTCCTGTGAGAACAGAGTTCTGCCGAATGGCTCTGAAGGACAGTGCCCCAGATTCCTCACCTAGTGCAGGCATACTCAAAAGCACCACCAAGACAAGGTCCTATCATGCTCTAGAAAAGACACCAGCTGACAGGCCACTGCCCTCTCATTTTGTCCCACAAACCTCTTCTTGGAAACTTCTCATTTTGCCCTTCTTTCTTTGATCACTAGATGGAATATTTTACTTCTCTTCATTGAAGCCCTGAAGGGACAGTTCTCCAAACTGGACACACAGCTTGAGAACCCCAATGCTGAGGGATGTTCCCCGTAACTATTTTCCAAGCACTTGCATCATTTGAGAAGTAAATGTGGAATAGAGGTTAAGGGTCCCTGCTGTCTGACCTTCTACTAAAGCTATGTCATCAATGGTGCTTTATTTCAAAATGGTAACCTGAGTGGTATAGTGGGAATCCCCTGGCATCCTTCTGCAGACTTTCTGCTAAATTAAGGCCATCCTTAATTTGACTCTTGAGAACTCAAGCCCTTCAAGATTCCTACTGTCAGAGCCAAGAGCTGGGGTATGGGTTTGTGGGCAGGACCAAGCATTGATGTTAGAGCAATAACTGCAGAGACAAACTGCTTCCCTGAAGAAATAAAATCAGAATTCATGTGGGATGCTAGCATGATTTGTTCATCATCTTTACAGTGCTACTGCCTGTTATGATGTCTAACAGCAGCGTCAGCTATCCTGGATGCTGGTATTATGGCACCGGCAACTTAGGGCCTGATATGCCAGAACAATGTGTTGGGTCTTCCCCAGGAGGCTCAAGTTGAGAGAATTATTTAGACTCCCAAAGGAATGGGAATTACAGTATAAGGGATTCTGCAGAGAGAGTCAGAAAGGGCCTTAATGCTAGGAAGAGGGCTCCTCACTTGGTCAGGGAAATGCTGTTTGCTTCAGAAATGAGAAATTGTTTCCTTTTCTTTATTCCTCTTCTTGTTGGTCCCCTTTACATCCTCAGAAGTATCAGCTTATGGTCATAAACAGACACGGCAAAGCTTAATATAATCACCCACTTTCCTAGATAAACATAATCTTTTAATCAAATTTCCCTAGGGGCATTCAGGAAGTAAGGAGAAGTCCCATAAAGAATCCTTCCCAGAAGTGCTGAGATAATGCTACTCGATTTAGAGGAGGGACAGAGGGAATCTTTCCTCTGAGGGCTCTTACAAAAAATATGGCTTGGAATAAGTGATTTAGGGGGCCAAGATACATAGACTGAAACTGACGATTATTTCCATGACTATGTTCCCACCGTTGCATCTCCTTAGTTTAAGGAACACTGAGCCAAACCCTTATTGGTGATTTCAAATCTGGTGATTTCTTATAATCACCATCACAACCATCATCCAAATTACCATATACTATACTCCCACACTGCACTAAGTACTTTCTATATGCTAGGTTATTTAATCCTCATACTGACCCTGAGGAATTTTCATCTCTATTTAAAGAGAAGGTAACTGAGCAAGACACTTTTCAAGGACAAAGGGCTAGTGAGGGGCAGAGTTGAAAGTTAAACCCAGGTCAGTCTGACTCCAAAGCTTCTACTATTAACCACAACACAATAGTGCTTCCTTCTGTCTCAGAGTTTCTGCATTAAGACTGCTGAGCTGCCTGTCCACAGCAATGTATGACCTAATGACACTTTCACTTACATTATATCATTTGATTTTAAAACTCCGTAAAGGAGGCATGATTATGTCTGTTTTTCCACTGAAGAAACCAAGGTACTGACAGAATGACTTGCCCAATGTCCCACCATGAGCAGGTGGCAAAGCTAATTCCAGACCCAGGTCTCTTGATTTCCTTTCTACCCAACCATAGCATATCTCAAATAGAGACTTGTACTACAGTCAAGAAACATACATTTTAAAACTAAGAGCCTCAAATTCAGTCAAGTAAGTTAGCTTTTCTCAGGAAACAGAAGAATGAAACCGAAAGGATTCTTGTTACACTGAAATAAAGAACAGTGAATGTATACTTATTACTGATGACTTACAAGTAACAAACCATATCTGGTTCTTCCTAGACTATATCATATGTCAATTAATTACTACTGGGAGAACCCAAGATCATCTGAGGAAGACAGAGCTAGCTAAAACAACACAACAGCAAACATGCTGAGCTTTGAACTCCAAGAGCCTAACCAGGTCGACCCCAGACCTGTACATCATGGAGCAGGTAGAGAAAGAATGAGGTGCTAGGACAAGTTCACGTTCCCCACAACACCTACAGGTGATTTCTTCTTCTTCTTGTATCTCAGAAAGGGAAGCAAAGAAGACCAATGCCTTTGCCTGGTTCCCCTTTACTTAAACAGAGAAATATAGATGCAGTAGAACTGAGTTCAAGAGGTCTTTATTCTATTAGATCCATAAAAGAATTCTAGAAGATGATAAAGTATTGCAAAACACAGTACAATGCTGGTTTAATAATGAAATATATGGATAGGATCTTATGTTTAAAATTTTTGTAATATATTGTCTAAACCAGATAATTACACATTCTGCAAGAGATGAGGATATCAGGAGGGGCATATAAAATCATACTCTTGAGCTCCAAATGACTAAGTTGGAAGCATTAGCAAACTCCATGAAGGGACAATTCAGAAGCTATAATGGGCTTAGTGCTGCTATTTAAGGTAATGAAACATTTTCTCTGCTTTCTGGATTCATTTCACCAAACGATTTCCTCAGCAGGTCAGATATAGATTTGCAGCAAGTGGAAAGCATTTTCTAGGAATAAAACAACTGATCCTTAAGGAACAGCTGCCTTAACTTTTCTCAATAATAAATCTTGGTCTGACATGCCTAGATTCCTCAGAGTGCTGTCATTGATATCCTCAACCTCTTCCTAACCTTGCTAGACTCTGATACTTCACGTGTACTGAACACTATTACTGAGGGCATCACTGTACTAACTATGTAACCTGGACTAAGTTACTTCTTTGTGCCTCAGTTTCTCTGGCTCTAAAACTGGGCTAACAATAGTACCTACCCTCATGGAATTGTTAATGAGGATTAAACAACTGCTTAAAAAGGCCTTGGCACATAGTAAGTACTCAATAAACCTCAGCTGTTATCATTATTCCTGTTACAAAACAAAGCTTTTCCCTGATGTCAACAACTTTGCTCACTCAGTTCAGAATGTCTGAGATATGAATAGGAAAAAATTCTGTTTTAATGCCTGACCCTTAAGTTTTGATTTCATAATGAGAAGAACTAACTGAAACCATCTCATTCTGTCTAGAACTTTATATGCCTTCCAAAGCATTTTATATTCATTATTCATTTGGATCTTCTAACAATACTGTGAAGGAAGTAAAACATCAATTTATACTAGTCCAATTTTATAGAAAGGAGACAATAAAGTCCAGAATAACACTTTGCTTAATGGTTATACTGCTACCAAATGGCAGAGGCCTAAATGCTAGGTTTTATGACACCCAAGCCAGAATTCTTTCAACTATGCAAGGTAAGATATTCTAAGATCCCTTTGGAGTAATTGAAACCATTCTATTTATATTAAATAAAGTCCACACTTTATTCAGATTTCCCTAGTTTTACCAAATGTTCTTTTTCTGGTGCAGGATCTCATCCGGGATACCACATTACACTTAATAGTCATGCTCTTTTTTGGCTGTGAGAGTTCCTCAGACTTCCTTGTCTTTGATGACCTTGACAGTTTTGAGGAGTACTGGTCAGGTATTTTCCTCAATTGGGATTCCTCTCTCAACTGGGATTTGTCTGAAGTTTTTCTCATGATTAGACTGGGGTTACGGGTTTTGGGGAGGAAGACCACAAAGGCAAAGTGTCATTCTCATCACATCATATCAAGAGTAATGCTATCAACGTGGCTCATCATCAATGATGATAATCTTGATCACCAGGCTAGTGTTTGTCAGGTTTCTCAGTGAAGTAAAAGTTAAAGTCTCTTTTCCCCCTTTCCATACTATACTCTTTGGAAGGAAGTCACTATGCAAACCCATACTTAAGGAGTGAGGAGTATCTACATACATTATTTGAAATTTTTCTGCGTGGGGGATTTGTCTATTCTCTCCAATATATGTATTTATTTATTCAGTCATTCATTTATATCAGTATGGACTCATGAATACTTATACTTTGGTTTATAATCCAATACTACTTTATTCTGTTGCTCCAACTGTTCCAACTTTCGTCTCTGGGAGCTCCTTCAACTGGCTCTTCTGTCCCTTTGACACACTCCCAATCATTGGGATTTTTCATTTCAGCACTTCGCTTTTTTGTGGCTCCAGATGCTCCAAGCTCATCCTGTGTATTTACTGCCCCAGTCCTAGACTCAGTCATTTCCCCAAGGAGTCCTAATTCCTTTATTGGAACCAAGATCTGGGCACTAGATGTGCTTTCCATCCTAGTTATTTTTCAGCCACATAGCTGCTAACAAAGGTGCTTCTTTCTGGCTGCACTTATGTGCACTGGGAACTTTAGCAGAAAAGCTCAGCTCTAGAGAACAGCAATCCCCTAAATTACTTTTTCTTTCTAACTTTTTTTTTTTTTTGGCTGTGCAACTTGATTTATGGGATCTTAGTTTCCGGACCAGGGATTGAACCCGGGCCATGGCAGTGAAAACACCGAGTCCTAACCAGTGGACCGCCAGGGAAGTCCCACTTTTTCTTTCAGAGAATAGGTAAGCCTAAGCAGAAAAAAATAATATGCAAATAATTCCCATTATAAACTAAGTTAGACAAGCCATCAGGCTTGCTGTATTGTAAACCAACACCACATTGTGATTACAGAGCTGCAGAAGGATCCTTAGAATAACAGAGTCATTTGTCGGGGGTCGTCAGGGAGAATACTGATCGTATCTTCAGCTTTACCACATAACAGACACAGCATGGTATACTCCTAGAACAAGATAAAGTGCACAATTACCTTGAGGAACTGGGAGAAAGATGCTTCGTAACTTTCTCTGGTAAAACCGTTCTCTGTAAATTGTCATGGATATGGTGTCTGTACATTAGATCAATTTCTTCAACACCTATAAGCAATGTCTTAGGTTTAGTCTGTGTATCCCAGAGCCTTCTGTTTATATAAATTGAATACATGCTGACGCTCTATTTACTATGTATACAAGAATGTCACCTTGGAAATGCATGGCTATTTCCTGGACTTAGAAACACACATACTGGGCTTACTTAGTGCTGCTATTTAAAGTAATGAAGCAATTTGAGTGTGGGCCCCTGAGGACAAATTCCTGTTCTTAGAGTTGTTCCTTTCTAGAATATTCAACACTAATAAGCAACAGAAATGAGTTTTAAAACAACAAAAAAGGAAAAAAATTTCCAAACCCAAAGAGCTATTTTTATCTACCCCAGAAAAAATAAACAATTATGTTAAATCCATTAGTATGTCATGTCTCATATTTAGATAGCTAGTTGTCTAGAATTTGATCTATTTAAGGAGCTTTTTGTTTCTTGGGTTTAACAAATGTCCAGACTGGTGACAGAAGTTATTTTGTTTTAGGCAAAAATCCTTAGGGCAAAGTCCTGTTCTTATAGCTGTTCCTTTCTAGAATCTTTAATATGGTCATAAACTACAGAAACATATTTCTTTAAAAACTTTTACTCTAAAGCTTTTTATCTTCTTTAGGAAAACAAGCATCTATACTAAATCTATTAGTATTTCCACATCTGACTTTGAGATTGTTGGCAGCCTGGAAATTGATCAGTCAAGGCAGTTTGTGTTTCATGGGTCTCTCACTAGAGAGAGGGTCACGGAGATAAACAGTGCCTACAGTACAAAGACTCAGAACCAGGCAACTGCCTTCCATTTCCTACTAGAGAGTTCAGCAAGGAGACCTAGTTGTAGTAGTGGAAAGACTGTTTCTTAAAGACCACATTTAATTTTTTTTTTTTTTGCGGTACACGGGCCTCTCACCGTTGTGGCCCCTCCCGCCGCGGAGCACAGGCTCCAGACACGCAGGCCCAGCGGCCACGGCCCACAGGCCCAGCCGCTCCGCGGCACGCGGGATCCTCCAGGACCAGGGCACGAACCCGTGTCCCCTGCATCGGCAGGCGGACTCTCAACCACTGCGCCACCAGGGAAGCCCCAGAGGGCACATTTAATTTTAAAGTCTATTCTACACAAACAGTAGAAACACAGGCTATAGCTCAGCAAACAAATATGAGTCTCATGAATCAAAAACAAAATTAAAATCTACTCTCTCCAAGGTTTTACTGCTTTCAAATCCTACTTTCACCTACCAGACATTACTAGTAGGATGTCACCCTCTCACTGGAAATGAAGAAAAAAGTAATAAAGTCAAAATGGGAAAATGTGTGAAGCTAGACAACTATTTGAGTTTTCAACCAATCTGTCCATTGACAAGTTTTTATTAAGTGCCTAAAGGCTCTGCAATGTGCCAGGTGCACCAGAAGACATGAGAGAAGGCAAGGACAAAGTCTGACCTTGCAAAACTTACAGTCTAACTTGGGAGAAAGGAAAAACCTAACACATGGTATAATCTGGAAAGGCTGTTAAATCAGTAAGACTGATTACACTTGTAATCTTTCATTTATAGGCAGTCTGGAATCCAAATTTCATTGTACGTCAATTATTTGGAATTCAGAAGCAGTTTCCCACAGAGGTAACGTTGCACATGGCAGTTAGGTTCCCAGGGAAATCCAGGAAGTCTTTTAAATTTATACTGCACAAGTACTATAGAATCTAACCACATATAGCAGTGCTTCTGTGGGAAAATATGTCTAGAATTCTCACTTGGGATGCCAGGAACACATTCTCACTTGGGATGCCAGGAATATGGTTGGATCAGGACATCCTTCACCCAAACTGACCAAGTTAGGAGAATCAGAATTCCCCCCAGTCATTCATGGAGACCTTCAAAGGCTCCACCTGGGCAAAGCCTGAGGGTAGAGATTTGGAAAGAAAGGTGGAGTGGGTGGAATCACCTTTGGGCAAGATCAGATCCTTGTTTTATGCTGAGGGTCCCATGGGCCTTTTCCCTCTATTATTACCTGCTAATTCTGACCCTTAGTCCTCTCCTTCCCTGGTCCACAGAAGAACAGGGAGCAGTCTCACAGTTTCCCTCTTGTTTCCTGAGGCAAATATATAGTCCTTTTAATGGATTTTAGGGTGATATAAAAAATATCAGATACCTGTAATCATTTATAATTTATTTTCTGTTTAAACTCTGTACTTATGTCTCTATTTCCCCTCTACTCTTGGCATCAGAAAATCTTACTTTGTTTAACAATGGTTTTGTTAAAAATGAATTTGTTTAAAAACAGAATCCTTATCTTTTAGAGATTCATATTGAAATATTTACAGAAGTAGTAATATGTTTGGGATTTGCTTCAAAGTAATCCTGTGGGGAGATGTGGAAATGGTGAGGTACAAATAAAGCAAACTGAAGCTGGGTATTGGAGATTAATACACTATTCTGCCTACTTTTGATTGTGTTTAAATTTCCCATAAGACATTTAAAACAAAAAAAATATTACCAATGGTGGGAATCCCATCTTGAACCTCAATGGCTGCTGGAATAAGATGGGGGCTGGAAGGGGGTGGGGCTGAGGAAAGTAAGTCACAGCAGCTGAGTATGAAGAGTTCTTGGGGTCATCAGACTAAGATGGAAGTTACCAGCTGGCCAGTCACAGGAGTCGGGGCCTGCTGTAGGTACAAGAAGAGCTCAGTAAAGCGAGAAAGCAGTATGGGCTGAACTATTAAGAATAAGAAGGAGATAGAATTTAAGTTCAGCTTGAAAGAGGTAAGATTTAGCTGGCTTGAAGGTAGTGAAAGGGACACGTTAAGTCAAGGAAAAAGCACGAATAAAGACAGTGATATGGAATAGAGCAAGCACATCGCATATGGAGTAGCAGAGGAGTGACAGGATGATGTGTTTCCAGAAGATTAATTTGAGGGCAGTACGCACGACTATACTGTGGGGACTGCTGCAGTAATTTAGGTTTCAGCAGTACGGTCCGTGATACGAGGGGTGGCAGTGGAGACAGACAAAAGCAAGAGAAACTAAGGAAGAAAGGAGGGCATTAGGGTTAAAGAAGGAGATCCGGGAGATATCCGATAGGTTTCATCAGGCACGAGGGTGCGTGTGCTCAATGTCTGCGGGAGTACAGAGAAGGTTCCTAGACCAGAGACCAAAGCTCAGGGGAAAAGCAGTTAGGGACAAACAGGAGAGGAAACCAGAGAGTAAGCAAAGGAACAGTCAAAATGATTTAAAAAGAAAGAAAAGAGTCTAGATCTATGGACCCCAGGGGAAGAAATGCTTCAAAAAGACAATGGTGGGCTTCCCTGGTGGCGCACTAGTTGAGAGTCTGCCTGCCGATGCAGGGGACGTGGGTTCGTGCCCCGGTCCGGGAAGATCCCACATGCCGCGGAGCGGCTGGGCCCGTGAGCCATGGCCACTGGGCCTGCGCGTCCGGAGCCTGTGCTCTGCAATGGGAGAGGCACGCATACCTCAAAAAAAAAAAAAAAAAAGACAATGGTCATCAAAACCAGATCCAGAAGAGATATTAAGAGAGAGAAGAACTGAGGCAAGGTCCCAGGATTTGGCCACCTTACAGGAAATCTATGAGACAACAGTTTTAGTAAAGTGAAAATGAAAACCAGTTTGTAGGTTGTTAGGAGGAGCACAGGGAAATAAGGGAAATAGCGTAAAGAGCTACTCAAGGAAAGAAGCAAAAGGAGAGATGATCAGAGGATGAATCAAAGAGGCAGCTGAGTGAAACAAAAGGATTTTAATTTATTTCTAACAAATAAAGAAGAACTAAATATATTTAATGTAAAAATGCTTTAAATCTCACAGAGAAAAGAGGATGCTAGGAAGAGAGAAGATAACATGAGATTCCTGAGGAAATGCAGTGGGGGTAGCCATAGAGAGGAGGAAATAAAAATCTCTACTACAGGAGGGAAGGAAGAGAGTCTAAAATTGGGGCAATGCTATGAATGGTGTGCAAAAGGAGAGTAGTGAGAAACGAGGGAAAGGGAGGCTGGCCAGCCCAGCAAGAACCTCGGGAAGGGGAGCTTGGATATCATACCATAGCTGAAGGTGAACTACGGAAAGGCCAATGATGTAGTCTGAAAGCATTATTTTAAGAAAAATACACTGGTGGCAGAATATAGAATATGGGGGAGGGGGGGAGTGGATGTTGGGAGAGAAAGGACTGGCAGTGGAGAGTCTAGTTTAAGAGTTTTTTCCAAGAGAATTCCACATTATATAGGCATTGTGACTATAGCCATCTTCCTTTAGCTTCTTCCTACCCCAAAGGAACTTCTGGGGAGCTTTGAAAATGGCTGTGCTCAATCATAAAGGAAAATCAGCTAGACTTTGGTCTCGTGGCAGTGACACACAATGGCTCAATTAGGGTATAAACAGGCAATCTCAATATCCACTTACAGACTCTAAAAAGCTCACAGGAGCTTCAGGAACTGCTGCAAAATAGCTATAAGCACTCCCTTCCTCCCATGAACGGACAGAGCTGCTTGTTTAAGCCCCCGACATGTTCATTCCCCTATTTGGCCACTATTCATTCACTGAGATCTCGATTTTGCCGTAAGTGACATCTATCATATAAGTATCTTTGAGGCATAATTTTTGGATCCTGGGGAGGTGTGGTCAGGATGTTGTTAAGATGGACCACAAGATATTAGCCCAGACTCTGACAGGTGACTAAGTGCCTTCTTTCACACTGAAATAAGAATGAATGAAAGTGGTTATACTATTTTATAAGATTCTGCTGTAGAAGATTTTTTTTCCCCTAATTATATAGTACCACCCAAATTTAAAGGATTAAAAAAAATTCCCTTGCCTGTTAAAACTCTTACCTCACATTTATATCCTCTGGACGAACATGTAGTTCACACTAAATAAGTAACTCAATCTGAGGGCTTGAAAGCTGAGGCAGTGAGGGACAGATACAGGTAAGTGTGTCCTCATGCTTTCCAGTTTGCCCTTGGCTCTCCCTCACTGTCCAGCTTTTCTTCCTGGTCATTAGACCTGTGAATCTTCAGCAACTTCAGGCCTACACCAGCCTGTAGAATTCTGTAGAATTCTTCACATGCTCTCAGAATTGTATAAGGACTAATCCTTATACTACATCCATATTCTCTATCCTTATATGGTTCAGCTTCTCTCCTCCAACCATGATACACCTATCTTGTCATTTTACTTATCAAATAATATTAAAATATCCTATTGCAATTGAGACTACAGAGTTGCTTGACTCTACAGGTCTATAAGGGAAACAAAGATAATCTCGTTAGCATGATTTCCACGCTCAGCAAGTATGGTGGCAGTGGGCAGGCCAACACTTAAAGCCAAGAATTGTGCAATCATGTAACTGGGTAGAGAAAAAAGAGGCACAATAGTAACCTCATATGAAGCCACTATGTGCTGTTCTTTACAAGCAAAATGAGATATCATTTGTAAGGCATGTGTTTTGCTTTGTGACTGTTGTGAAGACAGGTTTGAACAGATCCACCCACATCTGAAGTGTCTCTCAACTGACACAAGTGGAAGACAGGGATGGTCTCCTCTAAGATTCACTAGTACTTCATTTATGAAGACTATACCTAGATTTTTCAAGGGTACTCTTATTGTTCCCCTCCCCCTGCAATAACATACCCACATTTATACATTTACCTGAAATTCATCCATGATACTGAACGTATACTCATGCCTGGCTATTACATGATGACAATTCCTACAAAGATCTGCTGAAACAGAGAAAGACTTAATTAAGTCTTAGAAGGTGCCCTAAGACAGTAAAATTTCTAGTCTTAGCATGGTATTGCTTTGAAAGAATCTTAACTCTGTCATATTTAACACAGCAGGAAACCCATTATAATATCTACCTTGATAAAAAATCCAGACTCTGTCACACAGCAACACTGTATAATTAAGAGCCTGAACTCAGAGACTTAATGTGCATATATTCATTCCTATTGAAAGCTCTCTAAAGTAATCAATTAACGGATATGTAAGTGTGTTTTTGAAACTAGCTGGACCTTTCTAACTATGTAGAAGCTTTTATTCTCAGGAATGATAGAAATTGTGCTACTAACCAATCATAAACAAAAAGCTAACACTAGATGTTAAACTGCATTTAGCAGTAACAAAAGGCTCTAGTAAAAACAATACAGTAATAATAACTATGATACATTGAGTGCTTAATGTGTGCCAGATACTGTTTTAAATACTTTGTAACTGTTTATTCACTTAATGTTCTCAGAAACCCAATGAGGTAGATACTACTGTTATCATGTTTGTAGGGATAAGGGAACAAAGGCACACTATGGATAAGAACTAGGAAGACCACAGCTGAGCTACAAAGTGTTGGAATCAGAATTCAAACCCAAGCTTTCTTGCTCCAGAGCCCTTGCTTTTGACCACTATCCTCTACTACCTGGAAAAAAATAGAGTTTAAAGGGGTACATGATACAGGAAAGAAAAAGATTCTTCTAATTTAGAACATTTTTCCATAGTCTGACTCTATTCTAAAGGCTTAGTGTCTTTCGCACCTTTCTTTCAAAATATCATTATTTGCACATTTAATCCTCATATAGTCAGAACATACCAAAAAATCAGGAGACAAGCAAAAAGCAAATGTGAACAATTTAAATAGTTGCCATAAGATCTGGGCACGAAAGTGCACATATACTTAATTTACTTGTAGAGATTCTTAGTGCCAACCTCAGAACTTATTTATTTTTATTATAGTTATTTGATTTCCTAGTATCAAGGATAAGGAATAGCATATGAAGGTAGCATACTTAATACTTACAGTAGCAAAAGAAAGAAACTATAAACTGACAGTAACAAAAGAGACAAAAGCTATAAAAGCAGAAACAAGACTAAAAAAACCATAGCATCCCAGAACCATTTAGTATAAGGGCAAACAGCCCTAAACACTTTAATAGCTGTTGGAGCACATCACTGTATTATATTATAGTAGAAAGTGAAAATTCACATGGAAGACCCTAAGTTAAAAAAAAAGTCCCTATATCTTGTTTCAGAAGACAGAGTCTTTAAAGATAAACAAAAGAAAATTGGTGCCTGATCATAAGCTTCAGTTATCTGCAAAAGTCATTTATGTGGAATATCTGATGATGCTACATAAATGAGATGTTACCAACATTTTCCTCTTAAAAAACTAACTAGTGATTTTGTGTTGCAATATGATAGTGAAACAGGCCTCATAAGACTTTGTGCAACCTAACTCCCAAAAGCTGATACCTGCTAACGGGCTCAGATGGAAAAAGTCTACTTACGATCATAGGTAACTATTTCTTCTCCATCTTCCTCTTTCAAAGATTTGTTTGTGATCAGCATAAAGTCCCGCTTACTGCACACTGCACAGCCTATAAAGTTCAGCAAGAAAGATCCATTCTCCAGGCAGATGTTACCCTAAAATAAGAAAAGCAGAATTTAATTTTCTTTTTTGAGGGGATTTTAATTTTCTCGTATTTCAAAATCCTTGGTGAAAATGATTAATAGACTTACAGTCTCTAAAGACAAAAAACATGGCCAGAATTTACTTGCTTGAAGTGTACACCAAGTAATTTTTGAAATTACTAGCTTTCCTCTAGAAGTGTTATTCATAGTAAATAAAACTGAAGAAGTGTTAGAGCTTAGGACTGCAACTGTGTTTAAGAGGACTAAATGCAAATGGATATTTAGAAACAACTTAATGAAGTCTTAATACAACATGTGAAAAGGAAAAATCAGAAAAATCTAATAGCCAACACTATTAAATGAGGTATCATATTATAAAGCTAGAATGAAAATTCAATCAAAATGGACACACTGAGCCAATGATAAAAATGATCTTATCCACTGTGATGCTCAGTTGACTGTTGAAACAGCATTTTTTCAAGCCTTAAAAATACCACAAAATAAACAAAGAGAAATAAACTCTCAGCTCTATAGATGTCAGTCACTAGGATATGTGTGATTCAGGCAGAAAAGGTAAGTTCCGCAATTCATCAGATTGACACCATGGCATTTAAAAGAGAAAGGGTTTTACTTGTCACTAAGAAACTGTAAACAACATATACTCCTGGCTCAAGGGAGGTCTTTGCTAAAGGCTTACTAATAATTGTTCAGAACTTAAAGTCACTTCATAAACTACCTAGTTCTACTCATTTCTTTATTTTTTAATTTTTATTTTATATTGGCATATAGTTGATTAACAATGTTGTGTTAGTTTCAGGTGTACAGCAAAGTGATTCAGTTATACATGTATCTATTCTTTTTCAAGTTCTTTTCCCATTTAGGTTATTACAGAATGTTATTTCTTTTTTTAAAATTAAAGTATAGTTGACTTAAAATATTATAATTAGTTTCAGGCATGCAACATACTGATTCAATATTTTTGTAGATTACACTCCATATAAAGTTATTATATAATATGGGTTATATTCCTTCTGCTGTACATTACATCCTTGTAACTTATTCATTTTATACCTAGTAGTTTGTACCTCTTCATCTCCTTTACGTCCTCCCACCCCTCTACCCTCTGGTAACCACTACTTTGTTCCATGAATCTGTGAGTTTGTTTCTGTTTTGTTTTGTTCATTCGTTTGAATAAACAAATTTATCTATTTTAATATTTATTTATTTAAATATTTATTTATTTTGGTTGCACCGGGTCTTAGTTGAGGCACATAGGCTCTTCGTTGTGGCACATAGGATCTTCGTTGTGGCATGTGGGATCTTTAGTTGTGGCATGTGGGCTTCTTAGCGGCAGCATGTGGACTCTTAGTTGCGGCATGTATGTGGGATCGCCAACCAGGCATGGAGCCTGGGCCCCCTGTATTGGCAGTGTGGAGTCTTACCCACTGGGCCACCAGGGAAGCCCCTGCTTGATTTTTTAGATTTCACATATAAGTGAAAACATACGGTATCTGTCCTTCTCTGACTTATTTTGCTAAGCATAGTACTCTCCAGGTCCATCCATGTTGTCGCAAATGGCAAAATTTCATTCCTTTTTATGGCTGAGTAATATATATTGTATATATATACTACATCTTCTTTATTCATTCATCTGTGATGAATGCTTCCACATCTTGGTTATTGTAAATGATGCTGCTATGAATACTGGGGTGCATATATCTTTTTGAATTAGTGTTTTCATTTTCTTCAGATATATACCCAGGAGTGGACCTGCTGGATAATATTGTAGTTGTATTTTTAATTTTTTGAGGACCCTCCATACTGTTTTCCATAGTGGCTGTACCAATTTACATTCTCACCAACAGTGTACTGGGGTTTCCTTTTCTTCACGTCTTCGCCAACACTTTATTTTTTAAGTGGCATGGGTCACATCTAGGCTTCCACCATGCTTCTATCAGCCAGACTTGCATTTAATTAAATTAAATTAATTAATTTATTGGTCGCACCACACGGCATATGGGATCTTAGTTCTCAGACCAGGGATTGAACCCATGCCCCCTGCAGTGGAATCATGGAGTCTTAACCACCGGACAGCCAGGGAAGTCCCACCAACACTTATTATTTGTTGTCTTTTTGATAATAGCCATTCTGACAGGTGTGATGCGAGTTGCATTTCCCTGATGATTAGTGATGCTGAGCATCTTTTCACGTGCCTGTTGGCCATGCCTTTCTTTGGAAAAATGCCGATTTAGGTCCTCTACCAATTTTTTTTTTTTTTTTTTTTTTTTTGCGATACGCGGGCCTCTCACTGTTGTGGCCTCTCCCGTTGCGGAGCACAGGCTCCGGACGCGCAGGCCCAGCGGCCATGGCTCACAGGCCCAGCCGCTCCGCGGCATGTGGGATCCTCCCGGACCGGGGCACGAACCCGCGTCCCCTGCATCGGCAGGCAGACCCTCAACCACTGCGCCACCAGGGAAGCCCCTATTTTTCTTTTTTTTTGATAGTAGTTCAACCTCATTTCTGACCAACAAAAAATCTGAGGTATTTTTAATAGTTAATGTGACTAAAAACCATTCAAACTAATGCATTTCTCCAATGCAGCTATGTGCCTGATACTATGCAAAGCATGGTGGAGGATTCCGAGGACTGCAGGATGAGTCACAGACGTTTCTACCTTCAAGGAGCTTATGAAGTATGAGGGATTTAAGACCCATCTTAACCAATGCCACAGTGGAGCCTTCCTGGATTCCCAGCACCACCATTAACTAAGTGCCTTCGTAGTGCTATGTATTAAGAGGTTAACTCTGGTGGGGGGAAATCAAACTAACTATGCAGTTTGGAGATACTAAAACATAGGCACATCAACATAACTACTAAAAGGGAAAAAAAGCCTTGGGATTAAAGTATAAATTTCCAGCTATTAAGAACAAGTGCTTTGATTTTTTTAAAAAATAAACTTTACTGAGGTATAATTTACACACAATAAAATTCACACATTGTAAGGGTATACATGAAAGAATTTTAACAAATGTATATACCAATGTAATCACTACCCCAATCAAGATACAAAAATTTCTGTCTTCCCAGGAAGTCCTTCCTGCTTTGCAGTCTATCTCCAACCCCTATCTCACCTCAGGCACCCACTGACCTGATTTCTATCTCCAGAGATTAGTTTTGCCTGTTCTAAAGTTTTACATAAATAGAATCATACAGTATACTCTTTTACACCCAGCTTCTTTTGCCTAAAATGATGTCCACGTTAATTATCTATGTTGTTGTATGTACTGGTAGTTCATTGCTTTTTTAATGCCAAGTAGTATCCCATTGCATGGATCGATCTGTTGATAGACATTTGGGTTCTTCCCAGTTTTTGGTTGTTATGAATAAAGTAGCTATGAAGATTCATGTATAAGTCTTGTGTAGACATATGCCTTTCTCTTGAGTAAATATCTAGAAGTGGAATTGCTGAGTCATACAGTAAAAATATGGTATATATATAAACTTTATAAGAAACTGCCAATTAGTTTCCATTTTCTATTCCCACCAGCAATGTGTGAGTTCCAGATTTCCCACATTCTCATCAACACTAGGTATTACGTCTTTTTTATTTTAGCCATTCTAATGATGTAAAGTGGTGTCTCATTGTAGTTTTAATTTATATTTCCCTGATGACTAGTGATGTTGAGCATCTTTTCATGGTGCTTATTAATATATCTTATTTTGTGAAATATCTATTCAAGTCTTTTGCCCATTTTTTGAAGTTAAATTGTTTATCCTCTTATTGAGTTATAAAAGTTCTTCATGTATCTTAGATACAAACCCTTTGTCAGATATATGTATTACAAATATGATGCACAGGCTTAACTGTTCTGCGGCATGTGGGATCTTCCCAGACGAGGACTCAAACCCATGTCCCCTGCAACGGCAGGCGGACTCCCAACCACTGCGCCACCAGGGAAGCCCTGGTTTGCCATTTTTTAAATGGTGTCTCTTGAAGAACAAACAGTTTTGATTTTTATGAAGTCCAGTTTATTAAATTTCTTTCATTGTTTGTGCTTGTATTCTAAAACATCTTGCCTACCCCAAGATTGCAAAGATTTTCTCCTTTGTTTTCTTCTAGAAATTTTATAGTTTTAGCTGGTAGGTTTAGGTTTATGATCCATTTTGAAATAACTTTTATATATGGTCTGAGGTAAGGATCAAGTTTCATTTATTTCTATATGAATATCCAGTTGTTCCATCAACATTTGTTGAAAAGACTATCCTTTCCCCATTGCATTACATTGGCAACTCCGTGGAAAACTCAAATCATCCTATATATGTGGGTCTACTTTTGACTATTCTTTTCCCTTGATTTATATGTCTATCTTTTGCACTGATCTCACACTCTTTTGATTACTGTAGCTTTATAGTAAGTTTTTAAATTAGGTAGTTTACGTCCTATAATTTGGCTAGTCTAGGTTCTTTTCATTTCCATATAAATTTTAGAATCAGCTTATAACTTTTACAAAAAAGCCTGCTGGGTTTGTTTTTGTTTTTTTTGTAATTTATTTATTTGTCTATTTTTGGCTGCACTGGGTCTTCGTTGCTGCGCGTGGGCTCTTCGTTGCGGCGCGTGGGCTACTCTTCGTTGCAGTGGCTTCTCTTGTTGCAGAGCACGAGCTCTAGGGGCACAGGCTTCAGTAGCTGTGGCACGCAGGCTCAGTAGTTGTGGCTCACAGGCTCTAGAGCACAGGCTCAGTAGTTGTGGCGCATGGGCTTAGTTGCTCTGCGGCATGTGGGATCTCCCCGGACCAGGGCTTGAACCCGTGTCGCCTGCATTGGCAGGCGGATTCTTAACCACTGCACCACCAGGGAAGCCCCTCCTGCTGGGGTTTGAACTGGGACTGCCTTGAATCTATAAAAGCTGACTGCCAAAGACTCCAAGATATTAAGTAATTTTTTAAAAAGTCTTAAAAGAATAAAGATCTAAATACCATTTCCAAATAAACAGAACTCTGAACAGAACTGCACACATAAACACAGGTACCTTATACAATATGGTCTAACCTCTGTAATCTGACTATATAAGCAGGCAGAAGGTAAACTCTAAACACTGAGGGAAGAGAAAAGGGATCTATGTATCAGTTGTGAGGTAGGGAAATAAATTCTTGAAATGGCAAATGCAAGTACAGTAAATAAGAAACTGATGGGGCTTTCTCTAAGGGACTTGGTCATTTGAACGTGAGGATAACCTTTGTCAGTGAGGCATGATTCTTTTACTAGATGAAACAAGATTATTAATGTCCAAATTTGGGAAAGTAAATTAAAGCATACAATATTCAGAGAAGCTTTTGAGGCTCTCACAATGGGAGGAAAAAGAAGAAAAAAATCTAAATCAATTCCACAGTAATAACAGTAAACTATAACAGTTTTGAGAAGACAGGAAAAAAGACAAACATTAAATATCCTTAGAAAATGTGATTCAGCTAAATCCTGGTTGAGGATCTATAAAGGTATACAAATGTGCAAGAAGAAATGGTTGAGGGACTTCCCTGGTAGTTCAGTGGTTAAGAATCCGCCTGCCAATGCAGGGGACACGAGTTCAAACCCTGGTCCAGGAAGATCCCACATGCCGCGGAGCAACTAAGCCCGTGTGCCACAACTACTGAAGCCTGCGTGCCTAGAGCCCGTTCTCCACAACGAGAAGTCACCGCAATGAGAAGCCGCGTACTGCAACGAAGAGTAGCCCCCGCTTGCTGCAACTAGAGAAAGCCCGCGCACAGCAACGAGGATCCAATGCAGCCAAAAATAAATAAATAACTAAATAAATTTATTTAAAAAAAAAGAAATGGTTGAATACTATGATGATAATTAGTATGAAAGTATATTATGATAAACTCTTACGAATTTGAGAAATCCGCAACTATACTGACAATGATTGGGCCAATTTGCTTCTTCCAAAAAACTATTATTTCAGATGGTATAACTTAACAGTGCATACGTTTTGTCAGGGAGTACTTAAAATTGAAAATAGAAAATACAGTTTTTAAAGAACCAAATTCTAGTTTTGCTAATTTTCTCTATTGTTTTTCTATTTCCTATTTCATAATTTCTACTCTAGTCTTTATTATTTCCTTTCTTCTGCACGCTTTGGGTTTAGTCTGCTCTTGTCTTTTTCACTGACTTAAAGTGGAAAGTTAGGTTATTGATTCCAGATTTTTTTCTTTTAATATAGTCATTTTAAAATGCATCATTTTAAAGCATCCATTTCCATACAATTGTTTTACCAATTATATATCAGACTCAGCATTTAATTAAATATGATTTAATGCTAAGCAACAATTTGAGTACGTGAACTTTTGTAGTTTAATTTTAAGTGAGGTATATAAAACATAATTTCTAATTTAAACATAACTAATTTACACTGATTACATCCTTCTGATTAACCTAAATTTAAGCTATATTTCTGTATTGCTGCTGAATTACTAATACTTTTAAAGCTGAAACTTGAACTATATGAAATATAGGTTTCATTTCCAGTTTGATGTGGAAATGTTTTATTACAATTTTGGGCGTGATCAGTTATTTTAGAAAACGCAGTAGAGTTCTAGTTCCAACTGGTTTGCTAAATGCTTTTCTGAATGAAAAAAAAGTTTGGTTCACAGTTGAGTAAAAAAATTTGAGTTCAGAAAATTAGTATGGTTCATTTTCAATCTGATTCATGCTTGAGTTCAAGTTCTTGGCGTAATTTTACAAGCAAGTGGGCCAGAGCTCTGTTAGAAATTTTCTAGCCTGTGGAAAACATCCACCACAAAACTCCAGAAATTTTATGAAACCAAAGATAAATAATCAAACATTTATTACCTCCTCATTCTGCATTTAGACCTACCCAACATGCTAATCCATTATTTTCCTCTGCCAAACTTTATGAATGAGTGGACTATACTTGCTACCACCACCTGAGTACCTTTTCCTTTGCTAGGCTTAAGTAGAGTGGCTTCTGCTCTTACCGCCCTTAAAAATATTTCATGACTTAAAAAAATCCCAGAGTTGGAAGGATCCTTGAGATTTCAAGTAGTCATTTAGTCTCTACGGAACAACAGGAAGAGAGTTCAATTCCTCTAAGGTTACCCATTCTATTAAAAAAAAAAAAAACCTGTTAGAAAATTCTTTATTCTGATTCAAAGCCTACAACCCCCTAACATCCACCCACTAATTACTTCTAAATCTGCCTTCTGAAATTTCAAAGAAAAGCTCAATTCTTCCTCATGACAGCCCTTTATTTCTTTGAGAACAGAATAAAATCAGAGAAAACTGCTTCAGGTACTTTCCTGGTTTTCCAGTCACCTCAGTGCTTTTCTCTACTCTTCTTCCTATACTTTTATTTTCATTTCCTAAATTAATTTATTCCCTGAAGCTCAGTTCTTGATTCTGGTTGATTCTGTACATTCTTTTCCTAAGAGAACAAATTATTTCTATTTTGACTCCTTTATTTGGCTGATTCATCTGTTTGAATCTCTTACCCAAACTGCCATCCTATATTTTCACTTGACTCCTGGGATGTTACACTCTCAACCTCGGATTAAACATGATAAAAAAAAATCTGATCATTTGCTCCCCCAATTTTGGTTCTCCCTCCCACCCAGATGGCTCCAATTTCTGTAATACTTCCAAATTTCCCAGCTGCCTAGATTGAAAACCCTTAGATCATCGTCAGCTCTTCTTTTCTTCCATCCTACATTAAATTGGTTGAATCCTGTTAATTCTTTCTTTGAAATGAGGACTTGTACTTCCCTAGTGGTGCAGTGGTTAAGAATCTGCCTGCCAATGCAAGGGACACGGGTTCAAGCCCTGGTCCGGGAAGATTCCACATGCCACAACTACTGAGCCTGCGCTCTAGAGCCCTTGAGCCACAGCTACTGAGCCCGTGTGCTGCAACTACTGAAGCCCACGCTCCTAGAGCCCCTGCTCCGCAACACAAGCCACCCTAATGAGAAGCCCGCACACCACAAGGAAGAGTAGTCCCTGCTCGATGTAAGACGCAACTAGATAAAGCCCCTGCAGAGCAACAAAAACCCAACGCAGCAATCAATCAATAAATGAGGTCTTCATCATCTCATGCCTATACTACTGTTGCTATTTGGTTCCCCAAATGCTCTGTAGGGCTGTCCTTTTACATTTCCCCCCATCCCATCATCTTAACATACAACCATAAGATTCACTTTCCTAAATAGCAGATTTCAGAATCATTTCCCTATTCAATTTTTTTGTATAGTTGCCCAATGCCTAAACTTCTCAATATAATTTTTGTCTTTTGATTAGCTCAACTCTTAAAAATCCAACCTAACATCCTTTTCTTTTTGGCCACACCGCAGCATGTGCGATCCTAGTTCTCCGACCTGGGATCAAACCTGTTACCCCAGCAGTGGAAGCATGGAGCCAGGGAATTCCCCAACCTAATATCTTTAACACTATCCACAGCAAACATCTCCCTCATGGTGCCTCTAATGTGCAGTTTTTGTTACTGCATTCACAAAAATCTTTTTAAACTTAAAAAAAAAAAGTATGAAAAAGAACAGAACACAGAAATGTGAAACATAAAGTACAGCATAATGCCTCTACCTATTAAATATCAGTAGTACCCCAGTGTGACAACCAAAAATGCCTCCAGATATTGTCAAATGTCCCTTGGGAGGCAAAACCACTCCCAGTTGAGCGCCACTGCTCCATTCACTTTCATTACTCATTCACTCATGGTGTTCCATTCTATGGCTATATCACATTTTTCCAGTCTACTACCACAAACAATGCTGTTATGAACATTCTTATACCAGTCTCCAGGAACACACTAGGCACATGCATTTATCTGTCTAAAATGGAAACTGCTGGGTCATTCAGCAGGCATATCTTTAACTTTTTTTTCTTTTTTCTGATAATGCTAGACCTTTTTCAAAGAGGTTGTACCATATGAGTGCTCATGTTGTTATAAAACCTTCCCAAAAGACTAAGTATTATTCAAAATATTAAGAGACAGGACCAACTACAAAGATTTTCTACCTCCCAACCAATATGAGAATCCTTGTTCTTGTTATTTTCCCCCAGCATCAGCTCCTCCTTTCCTTTTCTACCCTAGTCACACCTATCCTTCAAGTCCCAACTGAAGTCCACCTTTCTGTTGGGAGAACAGCGCTATCCTCTATTGCTCTCCCCTTTCTCTAAACCGGAATAGCATTAATGGACCGTACTGGTCATTTTTTGTTAATCACGTGCTCCCGTAAAATGTAAGCTCTTTGGCAGCACGGAAGCTGCCTTTTATTTCTTCTTGGGTATCCCTTTCTGGCCTGGCAAAGTAATCTAGTTACACGCATACAAACGTTCAGTAAGTATATCTTGAATGAATTAGAGTAAACAAACTTCTCAATCTCCTGAGCTTGAAAGGAACAGAGATTTAAAAGAAAGTAACAGCCTGGAAACCTGAGTTCTAGTCTTGGCTCTCACACAAATTAGAATGTGCACTTCGCCAAGTGACTTCCCCTCTCTAGGCATTAGTTTCATCTGCAAAATTGGGTTAGAATAGATGACCTAAGAGGTCCCTTCCAGCGCTAGAATTCAGGAAGAGCATTGAACGTTATCAAATGAAGCTTGAGGATGAGACCAGGGTAGAGATGGGGGTGTCCCTCTGTTGTCGACTGGGTTGCTGGTGGTGGTAGGGTTTCATTTGTTTTCCCCTTGGAGCTCAAGAGAAATGGGGTGACGGCTGCTATCAGTCGCCAGAGCGGGGAACAGCAGGAACCGACGGCTGCAGGCCATCCCCGCTGTCAAGTGCCTACATACAGCTGCCGCGTCACTGGATGGGGCGGAGCGGCTGAGTCCGCCCCGCGCCCGGCCTCCCATGAAGGCCGGCCGGGGATATGAGAAGCCTCAGGGGCGGGCATGGGCCAAAGGAGAGGGAAGTTCTCGGCGCCCACTCGCTCACCCGGTTGGGATATTCCTTCTCCACACAGTCCCCACACATCGCGACGCAGTTAACGGGGAAGTTCCTCCACTGCTTCCGGGAAGAGGAAACCTCGCGAGAGCTCAGAGAAAGTCGCCGCATGCGCCCAGAGTACTCACCCTGGAGTGTCGGGTCTTAGGAGCTAATTCCAAGTCTCCGCCCCTTAGCAACTGTTGTTAGGGCTGGGTCTGGTCTCCCAGACAACAACCGACGGCAAAGGGTAGGACTTTAGAAACCTTCCGAGAGAGAGGAAGGGACCACATGGCAGGAAGGGGAAAGGGATCTTGGACGGAGCAAAGTTCCAATAGGCGCCTTCCTGAGTCTAGGCTGACAGAAAGCCAAGTCACAATACACAAGAAAGGGAATTGTTTTTTGCTGCTTCAGCTTACTCCATATATAAAGCTGAAATTACAATTTGGGTACCTTTCCGTACCATTTCTTAGGGCAGTGGGAGTGATAGTTCAGATCTTGGCAGGGGAATAAGCAATAAATGAAGTGTTTGGGAAGAGGCACTTATAGTTCTGCAGAGAATCTCGTGAAAACACAAAATGTTAATAATAAATGACCATTCCAGAGTCCTCTGGAGGACAAAGCAATGGGAAACGTGTTTCTATCTCTATGTGTCTTCCTTTTCAGATGAGGAAACCAAGGAAACAGTGGTTAAAGGTCTTGTCTAGGGTAACAAAATTACTCAGTAGTCAGCCAGGACTAGACTCGGTTCCTACCCTGGGCTCAGCACCTTTTTAATACAGTAGCCAGTAGCCGCGTGTGGCTATGAAGCACTTTTTTTTTTTTTTTTCGGTACGCAAGCCTCTCACTGCTGTGGCCTCTCCCATTGCGGAGCACAGGCTCCAGACGCGCAGGCTCAGCGGCCATGGCTCGCGGGTCCAGCTGCTCCGCGGCATGTGGGATCTTCCCAGACCGGGGCACGAACCCGTGTCCCCTGCATCGGCAGGTGGACTCTCAACCCCTGCGCCACCAGGGAAGCCCTATGACGCACTTTTAATGTGGCAGATTGAACTGAGATGTGTTGTAAGTACATCCTGCACACTAGATTTGGAAGACAGTATAAACAAGGTAAACTATTTCATTAGTAATTTTTATATTGATACATGTTGAAATAATTGTGCTAAAATATATTATTAAAATTAATTTTACCTGTTTCCTTTCTTTAATCTGGCTACCAGAAAATTGAAAATTACACAAATTATATTTCTACTGGATGGGACTGGTCTATGCAGTTCTCTCTTGATCCACTTTTAAATGTGTCATAATTATTCCAGCAACTTTATTTAATTTTAATTAATTTATTTTTGGCTGTGTTGGTTTTTCTCTAGCTGCGGCGAGCGGGGCCTACTCTTCGTTGCAGTGTGTGGGCTTCTCATTGCAGTGGCTTCTCGTTGCGGAGCACGGGCTCTAGGTTCACGGGCTTCAGTAGTTGTGGTGCGCAGGCTCAGTAGTTGTGGCTCACGGGCTCTAGAGTGCAGGCTCAGTAGTTGTGGTGCACGGGCTTGCTCTGCATGTGGGATCCTCCCGGACCAGGGATTGAACCCTTGTCCCCTGCATTGGCAGGCGGACTCCCAACCACTGCACCACCAAGGAAGTCCTGTGTCACCTGTTTTTAAAGCCTAATGCAGACTTAATTTTACTAACCACTGTATCTGTTTTATTCAGTTCTATAGACATTTGTTGAGTGCCTTCACTGCAAGGAACGGTGGCAACAACAGAAAGATGAGAAAGACTTTGTCCTTTCCTACTCTCCAGATCTTCACAATAGAGTCTGAGAGATAAAATGAGCACAAATACCTATAATTACTGGCAGATTGTGTTATAAGAGCACAAAATGGAAAGACTATTTCTAGGTGAGGGATTGGGAAAGAGGAATTTAGGGCTTGAAGAATATGTAGGATTTCAAAAAGCGGAAAGTTTTAGTATACGAATTCCAGGTGGACAAATGCAAGGAGTTTGGATTTTACTCTGCATGTAACAGGGAGCCCCTGAGAGTTTGAGCAGGAGAGTAATAACAGAACTGTGGTTTAGGAGGATTATTTTAGCATTTTATTGGGATTGCTTGAAACTGGTAGAAATTGGACATGGAAAGGCAGACCCTAACAGGAACCACAAGGGGGAGATGTATAGCTTTCTGCCTCATCACTAATAAAAAACATGTATAATTTTAACAATTAAACAAATAGAAAATTACGCTGCAGTCAAAGATCTCAAAGAGTAGGTTTTTGGCATGAACTGATTTAATTTTCTGAGGCATGAAAGGCAATCTACATATTTACCAGCATCGTTTTTACCTTCCCAGAGTGATATAGTATCTTGTTACTAAAATGAGCAAGTGAATAAAAAGGTCATCTTATTCATAGGCACAAAAATTCAAGAGCTAAAGGCTATCACCCAGTGAAGTTCTCTGGGTAAGTGTCATTCCCAGAAGGGAATGGTATGTGTCATTCCTTCCATTGTCTCGAGGAAAGTGTGAAGTAGGAGTGGTGAAGTAAGAGTGGTATTTACCTGGCCTCACCTGCCTGGGGTGAATGAATTAGCAGCAATCCTGGGTTGACCCTGTGAGTCCACGTGAGCCTGGCTGAAAGCAGGTACAACAGAGCTTCGGAAAGTTCAGGGCTGGCCTTCTTTTTTTTCAGTTCAGTAGCCAAGTTGTACTTTCTTCCCTTTATGGTTCTCATAGCTATTCAGGTTATAAACTCTGGCTTTTAAATACATGGCATTAAAAAACAAGGGAATAGGATGAAGTGAGAGAGTAGCATTGACATATATACACTACCAAATGTAAGATAGATAGCTAATGGGAATCAGCTGCATTGCACAGGGAGATCAGCTTGGTGCTGTGTGGCCACCTAGAGGGGTGGGATAGGGAGGGTGAGAGGGAGATGCAAGAGGGAGAGGATATAGGGATATATGTATAAATATAGCTGATTCACTTTGTTATACAGTAGAAACTAACACACCATTGTAAAGCAATTATACTCCAATAAAGATGTTAAAAAAAAAAAGCAATGGAATAGCTACTGTTTCATTTTATTCTGTTTTCTTCAGCTCTCCTCACTTTTTTTTTCACATACAAATGATCATTTCCATATGCAATTTTAATGATTTATGTCAAAATCTCTGATGTAGTAGCCTTTGGGGAAATATTATCCCTCAAATCTTACATGGATTGGGATGGATTTAATAATCAAAATGTAAGAGGGTTTTAGATATGCTTTTATCTTATTCTATTTCTAATGTGTGCCCCAAGAATATAGTAAGACTCAGAACAGACTTTTGTTCTCTCCTACCTATGTCGACTCTGAGAGGTGAAGGAGTTTGGAATTTTCGGAGAAGCTGAGGGAGTGAGGAAAGGGAAGTCAAGAGGCTTCTATTTTGTCCTGGAGAATGGCCAGCAGAGGGAGGGTTTGCTTCCAGGAAATTCAGGCACAAAATCCACAGGAGTCAAGAAGCTTGGTTAATTTTGACTTGGAATGGAGAAGGGGTACATAGACGCTGCATGGTATACTTGGGAAATAACATGATGATATAAAGTTAAAACTTTAGGGACTTCCTTGGTGGTTCAGTGGTTAAGACTTCACCTTCCAATGCAGGGGATGCGGGTTCAATCCCTGGGGAGCTAAGATCCCACATGCCTCGTAGCCAAAAAACCAAAACATAAAACAGAAGCAATACTGTAACAAATTCAGTAAAGACTTAAAAAAAAAAGGTCCATCTTAAAAAAATAAAAATAAATTAAATAAAGTTAAAATGTTAGATTCCCGTCCTAATTGTATCTTAATAAAAGTAGGACCATAAGCAAGTCTACTTATTGGCTGGGCTTCAATGTTCTCGTCTGTAAAATAATGAAAATAATGAATATAACTACCTTACAGGGTTACTTTATAAAATGATATACAAATGTTTTAGATATATGAGTATATACATATGACTCAAGGGTGCCAAGAAAAAGAACTCTGGCCATAAGCACGAGGTTGTAGAAGAGAGGATATTAAATTAGGAAGAGGGGATTGGTAATGACTAATAGCCTGCCCAATGTGTGAATCTGTGTCTAGCTGAATTGGGTAATATGAGACCGTGTACTTTGACTAATTTGTACAAGGTGGTTTGTGTGCACTTGAAAAGACTGAGGGAACATGTTGGAGAGGACACCATGGGGGAAGAATTGTGCTAGGGAGGGAAACCACAGGAGATGGGGGAAGTTAGACTCCAGGAAGTTAGAAAGAGCTAGATAGGCTTCTCCAGTCTTAGAAAGTTACCTAAAGGCACAAAGAGGCAGGAGCCTTCTCTGTAAGTGCTACTTTGGGTTCATACCTAATCAACAATTCCCAACCCTATTGCTGGTTCCTTGTACTTTTTTCTCTTGACAAAATCATCTTTGAGAATTAATGAGAAAGTATATACCAAAGTCTGAGAGAACTGAGGCATATATTTTTAAAAATTTTATTTATTTTTGGCTGCACTGGGTCTTCACTGCTGCGCGCAGGCTTTTTCTAGTTGCAGGGAGTGGAGGCTACTCTTCACTGCGGTGCGCGTGCTTCTCATGTGGTGGCTTTTCTTGTTGCAGAGCACTGGCTCTAGGCACGCGGGCTCAGTAGTTGTGGCATACGGGCTTAGTTGCTCTGCGGCATGAGGGATCTTCCCAGACCAGGGCTCGAACCCGTGTCCCCTGAATTGGCAGGCGGATTCTTCACCACTGCACCACGAGGCAAGTCCTGTGAGGCATATTATTAAACAACTATGTAAGACAGTGCCAAGAATGTAATAGAATCAATCTCATGTCACTTTAAAAGCTCTGAGATTCCCTATTGCCTTCAGGATAAAGACCAAGTTCCTTACTACAACATTCAAAACCTTTTAAAATTTGGTCCCAGTCTACTTCTCTCACTTCATGTCCTGCTACTTCCCACATCTCCTTTTGCTGTCCATTCTTTGTCATCACACATTTCCTATTTGTAGCCTCCCCCAACTTTTTTTTTTTTTTTTTTTTTTTTTTTTTTGCCGCACTTGTGGGATCCTGACCAGGAATCTAACCCAGGCCCCCACCATTGGAAGCTCAGAGTCCTAACCACTGGACCACCAAGGAATTCCCTCCCCAAACTTCTCATGGCCCTACCGTACCAAATTCTTCCAAGTCTCCTTTCGAGCTTTTTGTGTGCTGCTCCCTGTGCCCAGAATGGCCCTTTCTCTGCCTGTTGAAGTTATATTCAGTCTCTCAGACATGGTTCAAACATCACCTCTTCCAAGACTGGCTATTAGTTTCCTATAATCACACTTAATTCATTCTTCTATTATAGAAGGCACAGTCACCACTTGACTCTGAGCTTCTTGAGAATGATGCCTGTTTCCCAGCTCCTAGCATTATGCCTGACAGATAGTGGGTACTCAGTAGTGTTTTTTGATTGGTTGCAAAAGCTGAACACACAGTTTCACCCATCCTACCACCTTACTCCCAATTTCATGGCCCAAAGCAGCCACCATTTCACCTGTCTCGTTTAGACTTCACTGTATTCACTCCGGGTCATTTGCTTTCAAAGATTTTAAAAACAAATATTTTTTTTAGGAGAAGGAGTTTTGGTTCAAAAAAAAAATTTAATCCAATATCCTCTTCTTCAATTACTCACCAAGAATTTATTGCTAAGTCATATATACATGCTGTGCCCACCAAAAGGAAGATTCTGCCTAAGGAACAGATGCCTCAACAAAGAGAACAAACTACCCTAATATCATTCAATTCAACACCTCATTGCTCTCTAGGAAATGATCTGTAAATTTAGAGTTCAGTTTGTCACCTCATTCCTAGAGATTTAACAATGTCTTTTCTGACTTCAATTGATTCTATACACTACTTTTTCTTTTGTGGGTAATTTGATCCATAATGGTTTGTTGATTTGGGTTGGAGGGAGTAGGTGACTCTCCTACTAGTGTGGTTTCTTTGTCCTTTCTCACCAATTCAGTTAATACTTGAGATGCTTACATCAAAGAATCTTCCATCACAAAATTTTACATGGTGCTCAAAATGTAAATACACCTGGAAGAAGTAATATTATAACATTAGAGCTCAGGGATTCAATTTGATTCAATTCATGTAATGTTTGGCGTGCCCGTTTCCTACCTGCCTTCAAGCAGCTTACAATGTGGGGGGAAAGAAATCCCAATTCTAACAATATAGTGTAATAATTGCTCTTAGGGTTGCTATTGGGACCCAGAGAAAGGGCAAGCATTTCAACATGGGAGAGGCTGGAGTGAGAAGGGACACAGTGTCAGCAAAGATTTTCCAGAAGAATTGATATTTCATCAGACTTAAGCACTGGTGGACATTAGTGGCTGTTGGGCAGGGTGTTCTCTAGACGGGGGAGCAACATGTGCAAAGATACAGAGGAATGGGAAGACAAGTTTGGAAGGCTGGTGTATAAAGTAGGTAGCATTCAAGTGAAGGATAAAGTTTTAACCCTTAAGTCAGGGGCGGCTGACTTTATAATTATGCATAACACAGCCTCGGTGGAAGTTAACGTGTAATAAAAAGTTTTTTTTTCTTATTTCTTGGCCGTATTCCGCGGCATGCGGGATCTTAGTTCCCTGACCACGGATCAAACCCTCGCCCCCTGCAGTGGAAGTGTGGAGTCTTAACCACTGGCCCGCCAGGGAAGTCCCTGTATTGAATTTTTAAATTGCTTACCATTTTTCCTAATATATATCAGCATCACGTTTTCCACCAAAGTGGTTGTGTGAAGACATACAGATGTGGATTCACATCCTAGCTCTGGCGCTTATTAGCTGTGTCACATTGAGCAAGGTACTTAACTTCTCTGTGCCTTTTTCCTCATTTGCAAACTGGGAATACATCTACCGCATCTAGTTGCTGAGTGAATTAAAGGAGATAATCTACTTAGCACAGGGTCTGATATATGTACTAAGTATTCAATACATGTTAGCTATATCGATGAAAATGAGTCCAGAGAATCTAATAAAGATATAAGAGCAAGTGGGTAGTAATCAAGGTATCGTAATTAACTGAAGCCCCAGAGAACCCCAGAGGTAGAAGGACTCTCAAGAAGTTATCTAATATAGAACTCTGCATCTAAGAAGATCAATGCTTAAATCAACAGTATTGGGCCCTGCCTGGTATCAGAGGCCCTAAATATATCTGAGGAAAGATGGTGTGGGAGAATAGAATAAATAAAATCTCAAGCAGAAAGAGGGGAATGAGAGAGAAAGGGAAAAGGAAGCCAAATGATTGGACAAAGGGGATGAGAAATACATTTCAGTAGCACATCTGCCATTAGCTGCCTATTTCTGGCTTAAATTTTCCAAAACAGATGGTGACTCTATTTGAGATAATGAAATGAAAGGTTTGGGAACCCTAAGAGGTAATATATTCAATACTCCCAGAGAGGTCTAGGTATAAAAATATCCTAAGTAGAAGGAAGAAGGGCATCTCTGGGAATATTGGGAGTCATCTTTTCCAAAGAGCTCTTCCTCAAACTCTGGAGAATATTTAGAGACTCCCTAGTTAGATTACTATGTTTATTAAGACCGCTGATGTCAGGAGGGGCTGAGAGATTGCTACCTGATAGAAGGGGAAATGCTAGGACAAAGGCGTACAGATGAAATCTCTCTGAGAACCAAGTTTTAGAAAAGTAATCCAGGGCAAACTTCCTTGCATTATTCCGTGTAAAAACAGATAAATGCTGCCTGATGCTGGTCACCTACTTGGCAGGAGGCATTTTAGTAAGCCCCAAACCATCAGTAGTTTGAATGAAATGGTTTTCCTTCCAGGAAATTTTCAATATGTCCCCATACCCCCATGTGATTTTTTTTTTTTTTTTTTTTTGCGGTACGCGGGCCTCTCACTGTTGTGGCCTCTCCCATTGCGGAGCACAGGCTCCGGATGCGCAGGCTCAGCGGCCATGGCGCACGGGCCCATCCGCTCCGCGGCATGTGGGATCTTCCCGGACCGGGGCACGAACCCGCGTCCCCTGCATCGGCAGGCGGACTCTCAACCACTGCGCCACCATGGAAGCCCTCCTCCATGTGATTTGGACTTGATGCTCTTTGGTAATATGACTCTCCATTACATATTTACTCCTGAGAGATGATTCTGTCCTAATTATTTCTTTCCCACATGTCTTTCATTTTTCAGTTTGTGTTTTAGTTTATTTTTGGAGCCTAAGCTATCATGACTGCCTGCTGCCTTTTTCTGTTCTTAGGCCTTCTTCCTTTTCCTCCTTTGGTTATTGGTAGTTTAGCTGGGATGATGCTAAACGGGAGGCAGATGTTAATTAAGCAAAGCAAGTCAAGCAAATCAAAACTTCCAAATATTTGGTTTCAGGTTAGTTAGTCACAGCAGCATCTTCTTAGATGTGGTTTTACTTTGATGTGAGTTATATAAAGCCTCTGGTTGGAGCTGTCAGCTTTCTTCTGTGTGGCGTCATGTCGGAGCAATGGAAAGAGGATGCTGTCAAGATAGAGGGCAAGGACATTCCTAAGTAACAGGCAACAAGGCAGAATCGTATAACAGAGGCCATGACCTAACCCTCACCAAAATCTTGAGGAAATTTTTTGATGTAAATATATCTTTCTAGGGTCACAGAGAATTTTGTCTTCCTGCCAGAATCATAATTGGATGAATTTATAACTTTTGTCAGTTCACTCCTAGCCCAAGTTTCACTGCTAAATAACAGTGAAGACATCATCATGATGAACAAACAATTTTTAGAGTATACTATATGTGAGACACTGGCCAGGCACCAGGTGAACACAGAGGGAGAATATGTAATTTTTACTCAGAGGATTTACTGTCTTGAGGAGATAAGGCATGTACACTTAAATATATACATCCACTTTAACAAACAAAGAAACAAAACCTTCCAGACAACACATACTGAGTGCCGAATGAGTAATACAGAAGTAGCTGATCATATGCCTCAGTTTGTCCCAGTTTATGCCTGTTGTTCCAGAGTAATTGTGTCCCCTGTAACTCTCAAACATCACAGTTTAGATGGTAAATTAAATTGTGTATAGACCAGTGGTCTAAGAACTAAGGGGAGGGAGTCATTATCTATGGCTAAGGAACTTGGTGGGGAGTTCATGGAACTGGCAGAACCTGAGCTGGGCCTTGAAGGAAGAGTTAGGGCAGAGGCAAGAAGAGAGCGTTCTACAGGAGAATACCAAGAACAAAGGTACCACCATGGATGTGGGAATAAAGACAGCCATGGCCCAGATTCCGGGGATACCATTCACATTATGTTTCTGTGAATGGTGCTCTCTGGGTTGTGCAAGTGTTGGCTCTAAGGATATGTCTTATTTGGGGAGCAATTGGAAGATTGCTGTAGTTGGAGAAGGGAATTTGTGTAGAGGATTTGTGTGAGGTAAGAATAGAAGCAAACAAAACACAGACTGTGGGGAATATTAAATGCTAGATCAAGAAATTTAAGTTTTATCCTGTGGTGGGTTGGAATTTAACTGAAGAGTTTTGAGCAGGAAATAATACCTACAACAAAATGGTTTTGGAAGATTAATATTCCCAAGTAACGTGTTCAGTGTACTGAAAGGAGAAGAAAGAAGGAGAAGAACTTGTTTCAGAAGTGTTGGAAACACCCAAGAGAGATGTGATAAGAGTATATAGTGGCGGCAGTAGAAAGGAATATGAGGAGACGGATTTGAGAGAGTTTGCAAAGACAGGATTGATAGTGTGTTGGTAACTGGGTAATGATGCAAGGAGAGGGAACAATCAAGAGTGACTCAAGATTTAGAACCTGAGTACTGAGAAAATGATAGGATCATTGATGAATGTGGCAGAGTTGAGAGAAGTTAGCTTTTGGGGGGGATAGAGGAGCTCTCCTCCAGACATGATGAGTTTGAGATATCCATTTGGAAGTGTGCAACAGGAAGTATTAGACTGGAACTGAGATAGATAGTGACGGCTAGAGATATGGATTTAGGAACCCTGTGGAGTGTTGAATAATTGAACGAAAAAGTTTTCTCCTTCAAGATCAGAAATAGCAGACAGCCCAAATTATCACTTGGGTTGCAATTATACTTTGTAGAGTAGGAAGGAATACAACTTGTCAAGATTGCAGAATAGAGATCCCAGAGGTGGAAGGAAACAGAACAGTGTGTAGTCAAGAGGACCAAAGGAAAAGAAAGTTTCAAGCTTGAGAGGTTGATTTACAGAACCAAATGTTGGTCAAAGAGGAGGTCAAGAAGGACTAAGACTGAGAAAATTCATAGTTTTTGATGGTGAGGATGACATGGTTCTTTGGAGTTTATGATTTGATTGTAATTGTGGAAATGGGCTCCATGTTATAAGGGTTAAGGCATGAGAGATGATGATTCAAGGGACATAATAAATGAAGGCTGATCTTGTGAGAAATTGGCAGTAAAGGGAGGAAATAAATATGACGAAAATTCAAGGATAAGCCCGGATTTTTTAAAAGAATACGATAAGGAATTTATGTTCTGTGTTAGACTGTAGATAGCACTTTATTTGCTTAGAATAAATTCTGATTTTTTAAAACTGTTCATAGTACCTTTCTTCCTCTGAATTCCAAGCAAGAAGCTTACTAGGGCAAGGGAGGAAGAAAATATAGATAGGAAGAGAACTGGTAAGAATTCAACAGTTAGTCATCAACAGGTGATGAAAATGGACCTAATCTCTTCCACATAGACGGGGCCCCTTTCTGTTCAGGCAGAAACTATATGTATCTGTAGCTGGGGCAGACATTTAAGTTAGGAGAGGATAGCTCTAAAACACCAAGGAGATTTGTTTTGTTTTGTTTTTTGGGAGGTTCTCTAAATCCCCCAATCAACCCACAGTTAAAAACCTTCAGTGGCCTACAAATTTCACAGCCTGACATCCATCCTGCTTTCTACTTCCTCGGCCACCATCCTAGGTCCACAATACTTCTCACCTTGACTGCTATAATAACCTGTCTCTGTCTCTCCACTCCAGCTTTCCTAAGCACCGCTGCCAGATTAATTTCCTAAAGCACAGTCCTGATCCTATCTGTGCCTTGCTTAAAAGCCTTCAACAAATTCCCATTGTCAACTGAATTAGGTACAGGCTCCTCACCCTGGCTTTTAAAGCCAGCCACAGTATGGCATTGGCTTACCCTTTCTGTCTTAATATTCACAATTTCCTTATATTCGAATTGATTTACAGCCATGAAAAAGAGGGACTCACTTTGTCTTTCTATCTGGAGTGGCCACGTAAATTTCTCTGTGAAAACAACAGGGGCTTCCCACAGAGAGGAAGGTACAAGAAGGTGTGGGGTCATTTTCCATGTCCTGTTCAATGTGATCTTGCTATCTGAACCCTTCCCCAAAATATTGTGTTTGTAATTTGTATAGGGCATTTACCAGAGTCTGCATTACATTAGAGTCATTTGTGTGCTTTTCCTATCTCCACCCTACGAGAGTGAATGCAGTCCGAGGACAAAAGTCATATGTCCTCATCTTTGATCCTCTCCAGGGTCTAGTACTATGCCTTGCACTTGGGGCATTCAATACATTAAAAAAAAAATTCCCTGACTGCACTGAAAAGAGGTCATGGACCCTTAAATAACTCTGCCTTTGCCCACCACCTCTCAGCATGTCCTTACCTGACGCCATGAAGATGCAAATGTTTTTATTTTTCATGTAGCGACTGCATGTCCTTTACATGGCTACCATGACATTATATGTTGAATTATAAATAAATTATAAAGATTATAATTATTAATTATAAACAGAGGAACTTTCTATCGTTTAACCTAGTGTGTACGTCATGTTCAACTTAAGGATTTATGTACATACTCTTGATAAATGTTTTAAACTAATAATTTTAATGATAAATCCATTTGCAGAGGGTTGTTTTATAAATCATGTTCTTGTTTAAAATTGAGGTATAATTGACATATAACATTCTATCAGTTTCAGGTGTATAACAATGTTTCAATATTTGCATATCACATAAACATATATACAAATATCATATATATTGATATATATTTGTATAACAATATTTGTATATATTGTGAAATGATCACCACAATAAGTCTAGTTAAAATCTGTCACCATAGTTACCAAATTTTTTATTTTTTTATTTATGTATTTAACATCTTTACTGGAGTATAATTGCTTTACAATGGTGTGTTAGTTTCTGCTTTATAACAAAGTGAATCAGCTATACATATACATATCAGCTATACATATCCCCATATCTCCTCCCTCTTGCATCTCCCTCCCATCCTCCCTATCCCACCCCTCTAGGTGTTCACAATGCACCGAGCTTATCTCCCTGTGCTATGCAGCTTCTTCCCACTAGCTATCTATTTTACATTTGGTAGTGTATATATGTCCTTGCCACTCTCTCACTTTGTCCCAGCTTACCCTTCCCCCTCCACATGTCCTCAAGTCCATTCTCTACGTCTGTGTCTTTATTCCTGTCCTGCCCCTAGGTTCTTCATAACAATTTTTTTTTAGATTCCATATATATGTGTTAGCATACAATATTTGTTTTTCTCTTTCTGACTTACTTCACTCTGTATGACAGACTCTAGGTCCATCCACCTCACTACAAATAACTCAATTTTGTTTCTTTTTTGTTTCTTTTTATGGCTGAGTAATATTCCATTGTATATATGTGCCACATCTTCTTTATCCATTCATCTGTCGATGGACACTTAGGTTCCTTCCATGTCCTGGCTATTATAAATAGAGCTGCAATGAACATTGTGGTACATGACTCTTTTTGAATTATGAATTTCTCAGGGTATATGCCCAGTAGTGGGATTGCTGGGTCGTATGGTAGTTCTATTTTTAGTTTTTTAAGGAACCTCCATACTGTTTTCCATAGTGACTGTATCAATTTACATTCCTACCAACAGTGCAAGAGGGTTCCCTCTTCTCCACACCCTCTCCAGCATTTATTGTTTGTAGATTTTTTGACGACGGTCATCTGACTGGTGTGAGGTGATACCTCATTGTAGTTTTGATTCGCATTTCTCTAATGATTAGTGATGTTGAGCATTCTTTCATGTGTTTGTTGCCAATCTGTATATCTTCTTTGGAGAAATGTCTGTTTAGGTCTTCTGCCCATTTTTGGATTGGGTTGTTTGTTTTTCTGATATTGAGCTGCATGAGCTGCTTATAAATTTTGGAGATTAATCCTTTGTCAGTTGCTTCATTTGCAAATAATTTCTCCCATTCTAAGGGTTGACTTTTTGTCTTGTTTATGGTTTCCTTTGCTGTGCAAAAACTTTGAAGTCTCATTAGGTCCCATTTGTTTATTTTTGCTTTTATTTCCATTTCTCTAGGAGGTGAGTCAAAAAGGATCTTGTTGTGATTTATGTCATAGTGTTCTGCCTATGTTTTCCTCTAAGAGTTTGATAGTTTCTGGCCTTACATTTAGGTCTTTAATCCATTTTGAGTTTATTTTTGTGTATGGTGTTAGGGAGTGTTCTAATTTCATTCTTTTACATGTAGCTGTCCAGTTTTCCCAGCACCACTTATTGAAGAAGCTGTCTTTTCTCCATTGTATATCCTTGCCTTCTTTGTCATAGATTAGTTGACCATAGGTGCATGGATTTATCTCTGGGCTTTCTATCCTGTTCCATTGATCTATATTTCTGGTTTTGTGCCACTACCATACTGTCTTGATTACTGTAGCTTTGTAGTATAGTCTGAAGTCAGGGAGCCTGATTCCTCCAGCTCCATTTTTCTTTCTCAAGATTGCTTTGGCTATGTGGGGTCTCTTGTGTTTCCATACAAATTGTGAAATATTATGTTCTAGTTCTGTGAAAAATGCCATTGGTAGTTTGATATGGATTGCATTGAATCTGTAGATTGCTTTGGGTAGTAGAGTCATTTTCACAATGCTGATTCTTCCAATCCAAGAACATGGTATATCTCTCCATCAGTTTGTATCATCTTTAATTACTTTCATCAATGTCTTACAGTTTTCTGCATACAGGTCCTTTGTCTCCTTAGGTAGGTTTATTCCTAGGTATTTTATTCTTTTGTTACAATGGCAGATGGGAATGTTTCCTTAATTTCTCTTTCAGATTTTTCATCATTAGTGTATAGGAATGCAAGAGATTTCTGTGCATTAATTTTGTATCCTGCTACTTTACCAAATTCATTGATTAGCTCTAGTAGTTTTCTGGTAGCATCTTTAGGATTCTCTATGTATAGTATCATGTCATCTGCAAACAGTGATAGCTTTACTTCTTCTTTTCCGATTTGGATTCCTTTTATTTCTTTTTCTTCTCTGATTGCTGTGGCTAAAACTTCCAAAACTATGTTAAGTAATAGTGGTGAAAGTGGACAACCTTGTCTTTTTCCTGATCTTAGAGGAAATGCTTTCAGTTTTTCACAACTGAGAACGATGTTGGCTGTGGGTTTGTCATATATGGCCTTTATTATGTTGAGGTAAGTTCCCTCTACACTTACCTTCTGGAGGGTTTTTATCATAAATGGGTGTTGAATTTTGTCGAAAGTTTTTTCTGCATCTATTGAGACAATCATATGGTTTTTCTCCTTCAGTTTTTTAATATGGTGTATTACAATGATTGATTTGTGTATATTGAAGAATCCTTGCATTCCTGGGGTAAACCTCACTTGATCATGGTGTATGATCCTTTTAATGTGCTGCTGGATTCTGTTTGCTAGTATTTTGTTGAGAATTTTTGCATCTATGTACATCAGTGATATTGGTCTGTAGTTTTCTTTCTTTGTGACATCTTTGTCTGGTTTTGGTATCAGGGTGATGGTGGCCTCATAGAATGAGTTTGGGAGTGTTCCTCCCTCTGCTATATTTTGGAAGAGTTTGAGAAGGATAGGTGTTAGCTCTTCTCTAAATGTTTGATAGAATTCGCCTGTGAATCCATCTGGTCCTAGGCTTTTGTTTGTTGTAAGATTTTTTTTTTTTTTTTTTGCGGTACGCGGGCCTCTCACTGCTGTGGCCTCTTCCATTGTGGAGCACAGGCTCCGGATGTGCAGGCTCAGCGGCCATGGCTTACAGGCCCAGCCGCTCTGTGGCATGTGGGATCTTCCCAGGTTGGGGCACGAACACGTGTCCCCTGCATCGGCAGGCGGACTCTCAACCACTGCGCCACCAGGGAAGGCCCCTGTTGGAAGATTTTTAATCACAGTTTCAATTTCAGTGCTTGTGATTGGTCTGTTTATATTTTCTATTTCTTTCTGGTTCAATCTTGGAAGGTTGTGCTTTTCTAAGGATTTGTCCATTTTATTGGCATATAGTTGCTTGTAGTAATCACTCATGATCCTTTGAATTTCTGCTGTGTCAATTGTTACTTCTCCCTTTACATTTCTTATTCTATTGATTTTAGTCTTCTCCCTTTTTTTCTTGATGAGTCTGGCTAATGGTTTATCAATTTTGCTTATCTTCTCAAAGAACCAGATTTAGTTTTTATTGATCTTTGTTATTGTTTCCTTCATTTCTTTTTCATTTATTTCTGATCTGATCTTTATGATTTCTTTCCTTCTGCTAACTTTGGGGTTTTTTTTGTTTTTCTTTCTCTAATTGCTTTAGGTGTAAGGTTAGGTGGTTTACTTGAGATGTTTCTTGTTTCTCAAGGTAGGATTGTATTGCTATAAACTTCCCTTTTAGAACTGCTTTTGCTGCATCCTATAGGTTTTGGGTCATCATGTTTTCATTGTCATTTGTTTCTAGGTATTTTTTGATTTCCTCTTTGATTTCTTCAGTGATCTCTTGGTTATTTAGTAGTGTATTGTTTAGCCTCCATGTGTTTGTATTTTTTACAGATTTTTTTCTGTAATTGATATCTAATCTCATAGCGTTGTGGTTAGAAAAGACACTTGATATGATTTCAATTTTCTTAAATTTACCAAGGCTTGATTTGTGACCCAAGATATGATCTATCCTGGAGAATGTTCCATGAGCACTTGAGAAGAAAGTGTATTCTGTTGTTTTTGGATGGAATGTCCTATAAATATCAATTAAGTCCATCTTGTTTAATGTATCATTTAAAGCTTGTGTTTCCTTATTTATTTATTTTTGGATGATCTGTCCATTTGTGAAAGTGGGGGGTTAAAGTCCCCTACTATGATTGTGTTACTGTCGATTTCCCCTTTTATGGCTGTTAGCATTTGCCTTATGTATTGAGGTGCTCCTATGTTCTGTGCATATATATTTATAATTGTTATATCTTCTTCTTGGATTGATTCCTTGATCATTATATAGTGTCCTTCTTTGTCTCTTGTAATAGTCTTTATTTTAAAGTCTATTTTGTCTGATATGAGAATTGCTACTCCAGCTTTCTTTTGATTTCCATTTGCATGGAATATCTTTTTTCATCCCCTCACTTTCAGTCTGTATGTGCTCCTAGGTCTGAAGTGGGTTCTCCTATAGACAGCATACATACAGGTCTTGTTCTTGTATCCATTCAGCCAATCTATGTCTTTTGGTTGGAGCATTTAATACATTTACATTTAAGATAGTTATCGATACGTATGTTCCTATTACCATTTTCTTAATTGTTTTGGGTTTGTTTTTGTAGGTCTTTTCCTTCTCTTGTGTTTCCTGCCTAGAGAAGTTCCCTTAGCATTTGTTGTAAAGCTGGTTTGGGGGTGCTGAATTCTCTTAGCTTTTGCTTGTCTGTAAAGCTTTTGATTTCTCTGTTGAATCTGAATGAGATCCTTGCTGGGTAGAGTATTCTTGGTTGTAGGTTTTTCCGTTTCATCACTGTAAATATGTCCTATCCCTCCCTTCTGGCTTGCAGAGTTTCTGCTGATGGATCAGCTGTTAATGTTATGGGGATTCCCATGTTATTTGTTGCTTTTCTCTTGCTTCTTTTAATATGTTTTCTTTGTATTTAATTTTTGATAGTTTGATTAATGTGTGTCTTGGCATGTTTCTCCTTGAATTTATCCTGTATGGGACTCTCTGTGCTTCCTGGACTTGATTATCTATTTCCTTTCTCATATTAGGGAAGTTTTCAACTATAACCTCTTCAAATATTTTCTCAGACCCTTTCCTTTTCTCTTCTTCTGGGACCCCTATAATTTGAATGTTGGTGTGTTTAATGTTGTCCCAGAGGTCTCTGAGGCTATCCTCAATTCTTTTCATTCTTTTATTATTCTGCTCTGTGGTAGTTATTTCCACTATTTTATCTTCCAAGTCACTTATCCGTTCTTCTGCCTCAGTTATTCTGCTATTGATTCCTTCTAGAGAATTTTAAATTTCATTTATTGTGTTGCTCATCATTGTTTGTTTGCTCTTTAGTTCTTCTAGGTCCTTGTTAAACGTTTCTTGTATTTTCTCTATTCTGTTTCCAAGGTTTTGGATCATCTTTACTATCATTATTCTGAATTCTTTTTCAGGTAGACTGCCTATTTCCTCTTCATTTGTTTGGTCTGGTGGGTTTTTACCTTGCTCCTTCATCTGCTGTATGTTTCTTTGTCTTCTCATTTTGCTTAACTTACTGTGTTTGGGTCTCCTTTTCCCAGGCTGCAGGTTAATAGTTCCCGTTGTTTTTGGTGTCTGCCCTCAGTGGGTAAGGTTGGTTTAGTGTGTTGTGTAGGCTTCCTGGTGGAGGGGACTGGTGCCTGTGTTCTGGTGGATGAGGCTGGATCTTGTCTTTCTGTTGGGCAGGATCATGTCTGTTGGTGTGTTTTGGGGTGTCTGTGACCTTATTATGATTTTAGGCAGCCTCTCTGCTAATGGGTGGGGTGTGTTCCTGTCTTGCTAGTTGTTTGGCTTAGGGTGTCCAGCACTGTAGCTTGCTGGTCATTGAATGGAGCTGGGTCTTAGCGTTGAGATGGAAATCTCTGGGAGAACTTTCACTGTTTGATATTATGGAGATCCAGGAGGTCTCTGGTGGACCAATGTCCTGAACTTGGCTCTCCCACCTCAGAGGCACAGGCCTGACACCTGGCCGGAGCACCAAGACCCTGTCAGCCACATGGCCAAATACTTGGGGAGTTTCTTGCCTTTTGGGAAGTCTGAGGTCTTCTGCCAGTGTTCAGTAGGAGTTGTTCCACATGTAGATGTATTTCTGATGTATTTGTGGGGAGGAAGGTGATCTCCACGTCCTACTCCTCCATCATTTTGAAGGTCTCCCCCAAATGTTTTTCTTGTGATGAGAACTTTTATGATCTACTCTCGGGGCTTCCCTGGTGGCACAGTGGTTAAGAATCCGCCTGCCAATGCAGGGGACACGGGTTTGAGCCCTGGTCTGGGGCGATCCCACATGCCGAGGAGCAACTAAGCCTGTGTGCCACAACTACTGAGCCCATGTGCCACAACTACTGAAGCCTGCGCACCTAGAGCCAATGCTCTGCAACAAGAGAAGCCACCGCAACGAGAAGCCTACACACCGCAACGAAGACTAGCCCCCACTTGCCACAACTAGAGAAAGCCCACACACAACAATGAAGACCCAATGCAGCCAAAAGTAAAATAAAAATTAAAAAAGATCTACTCTCTTAGCAACTTTCAAATATGCAAAACAGTATTATTAACTATAGTCACCATGCTGTACATTATATCCCCAGGACTTATTTACTTTATAACTGAAAGTTTGTACCTTTTGATCACGTTCACCCACTTGTCCCACCTCCTACCTCCGCCTCTGGCAGCCAATTTGTTCTCTGTATCTATGATCTTGTTTTTTCTGTTTCTCTGTTTTAAGATTCCACATATGAGATCATACAGTAGTTATCTTCTTTGTCTCACTTATTTCACTTAGCATAATGTCGTCAAGGTCCATCCATATCGTCACAAATGGATTTCATTCTTTTTATGGCTGAAAAATATTCCACATTTCTTTTTTTTTTTCTTGCGATACGCAGGCCTCTCACTGTTGTGGTCTCTCCCGTTGCAGAGCACAGGCTCCGGACGTGCAGGCTCAGTGGCCATGGCTCACGGGCCTAGCCACTCCGTGGCATGTGGGATCTTCCCGGACTGGGACATGAACCCGTGTCCCCTGCATCGGCAGGCAGACTCTCAACCCTCCACATTTCTTTATCCATTCATCCATTGATGGACACTGTTATATTGTTTCCATATCTTGGCTATTGTGCATGGGAGTGCAAATATCTTTTTGAGTTAGTGTTTTCATTTTCTTTGGATAAATATCCAGTGGTACTAAAAAGCAAAATTGCTGGGTCATATGGTAGTTCTATTTTTAACGTTTTGAAGAATCTTCATACTGTTTTTCATATGGCTACACCAATTTACATTCCCACCAACAGAGCACAAGTGTTCTCTTTTCTCTACATCCTCACCAACACTTGTTATTTCTTGTCTTTTTGCTAATAACCGTTGTAACAGATGTGAGTGATATCTCATTGTGGTTTTGATTTGCATTTTCTGATAATTGGTGATGTTGAGCATCTTTTCATGTACGTGTTGGCCATCTGTATGTCTAGCGTTTTTAGACTAGGATGGAACTGTATGTAAAATTATGTATAAAAATGTTCATTTTTCTCTGGGGAGAGGGTCCATAGCTTCCATCACATATTCACAGGTGTCTATTACAGAGAAAAGAGTAAGAACCACTTTTATGAATTAATATATCTATGGAAATGTTTTTACTTTGTCCCTATTCGTTTCTTACAAAAGAATTTTTTTAAGTATCAGTAGTTGTTCTACAGACAATAGAACCAACACAGATAGAATCACTTAGAATAATTCCTAATGCTTCTTCCAAACCTCTACTGTCCTCACTTATGCTAAGTGTCTTGCTTTGGCTGGATTGAAGTACTGAATAATGCAGTCCCAGACATGGTGTACAAGGACCTCACCATCTGTCACAGGCATCTTCCTCTCCTCTCCTTTTAGTATTAGGAGGCTTCTGCTGTTTTCCCAAGGAATTTTTACTCTGGCACACACTATCAAAGTTCCCAAATGATCCCTTTTTTCTCATGCCAACACTTCTGGCTCATCCCACGGTTTTGGTTAAGAGTTTAAGGGGAATAAAACCTCTTCTAACAGGGCCAATCTCAACACGAGATCATTAGCTTTTTCTGATGAACTTTAGAAAAAGGAAGTGGAAAGTAAACATTGAGCTTATTATTAAAAACCTGCTTCTTTAAGTTTTTGCAAAAGCTATCTCTCTCTTGCTGATTATTAATGACTTTTTTTTCTGTATCTTTCTCCTTTCTCTCTTATTTACTTTGGGATTCACTTCCCCCCAGTGACTTAATTTAGTCATGTTCTCATTAGTGCAACTTCTACTCCAGCAGATTTCCTGGGCTTTCACATCAGTGCATTTCCATATGATAAACTCCATTAACAACTCTGAACGTTCAGGAATAAGGAAGCAGTCATTCAGTACCATGGACTCTACCTCATTTGCCCCTATCTTCTGATCCAACTTTCTTGGCTATCTTGGAGCTTCTTCATCAGATAATTCCATCAGCAGAAAATTAGGGCTGAGCTGTGGCAACAAAACTGATGGCTGAACAGACTCATTTCCTAGCAGGTACTTTCCATATATGTCATCGTTATCAGTAAAAAATATATTTTTAGACCCAAGGAAGACATAATCCCTTAGAATGTTTTTTTAAGCCATTTTTCAAATCGTGGTATAGATTTGTCCTGATATGCTCATCTTTTTCTTCCGATCTCCAAGGCTTCTCCAGACATGATTAGGAATATAGCATCATCTGGGTTATGGAATCAAAAAACTAAATGAGCCACAATAGACTATTTAATCTGACATTCTAAGTAATGTTTATCAACCTATACTGTATGTTGGTAGCAACTGGGGAGTCTTAAAAAAATTGACACTTGGGTCTCATCACCGAAGGTTCTGATTTAATTGGTTGGGGGTGGGGTTTAGGCAGTGCAGATCTTTAAAAGCTAATATAGTGACAGGCAAAGTTGAGGACCAGCCGTCTAAAGTAATCAACAGGACCAACACAATCAGCTTCAATCAATGAAGCCAAAATAGTGCTATCTGCATGATGTCATAATTCTATTTTAAGACAGTAGAGGGCAGAGTTGACAAATTTATATAGAGATAAACTGTCTTAGGAAATAGCAATTAGTAATGTAATATTTAGGTAATCCAACGTAAACATTGTACTCTGTGGTCATCTTTTGTCACAAAGCTTTCACTTACTGCTAAAGACAGATTACTTTTTGTATGTTGGAATTTACTGGGAAGCCCCTTACAGATGCGTGATCAATAGTATTATTACATAATTTGTGCATTTTTGAGAGTGCAAAGTAACACTATTAATGATTCTGCCAGGACAAGTGTAAACCACGATTGACTTAGGTAAGGTGGGACATATGGTCACCCTATGGTCACCACATCTTCTGTGGGATCCAGAAGAAGAGCTAGAATCTGAACATGGCTTTACGAATTAAAGTAACCAGTAGTAATTATGTACTTAAACTGATTATTACAGTCTTCAGTATTATTTTTATGTATGTTCATCTATCACTGTTTAGGCACCTTGGGCAATTGAAAAGAAACTAAAGATGTGCTTTTAGGTATCAGGAATTATACAGTCTGCTTGGGAAGAGAAGATTAATACCTCAAGCTGCTTTGGTAAATAAAATGCAAGAACGTCCTCAAAAATTCTTTCAGTATCAAGGTGATGGTGGCCTCATAGAATGAGTTTGGGAGTGTTCCTCCCTCTGCTATATTTTGGAAGAGTTTGAGAAGGATAGGTGGTTAGCTCTTCTCTAAATGTTTGATAGAATTCGCCTGTGAAGCCATCTGGTCCTGGGCTTTTGTTTGTTGGAAGATTTTTAATCACAGTTTCAATTTCAGTGCTTGTGATTGGTCTGTTTATATTTTCTATTTCTTCCTGATTCAGTCTTGGCAGGTTGTGCATTTCTAAGAATTTGTCCATTTCTTCCAGGTTGTCCATTTTATTGGCATAGAGTTGCTTGTCGTAATCTCTCATGATCTTTTGTATTTCTGCAGTGTCAGTTGTTACTTCTCCTTTTTCATTTCTAATTCTATTGATTTGAGTCTGCTCCCTTTTTTTCTTGATGAGTCTGGCTAATGGTTTATCAATTTTGTTTATCTTCTCAAAGAACCAGATGGAGAGATATACCATGTTCTTGGATTGGAAGAATCAACATTGTGAAAATGACTCTACTACCCAAAGCAATCTACAGATTCAATGCAATCCCTATCAAACTACCACTGGCATTTTTCACAGAGCTAGAACAAAAAATTTCACAATTTGTATGGAAACACAAAAGACCCCGAATAGCCAAAGCAATCTTGAGAACAAAAAACGGAGCTGGAGGAATCAGGCTCCCTGACTTCAGACTATACTACAAAGCTACAGTAATCAAGAGAGTATGGTACTGGCACAAAACCAGAAAGATAGATCAATGGAACAGGATGGAAAGCCCAGAGATAAACCCACGCACATATGGTCACCTTATCTTTGATAAAGGAGGCAGGAATATATAGTGGAGAAAGGACAGCCTCTTCAATAAGTGGTGCTGGGAAAACTGGACAGGTACATGTAAAAGTATGAGATTAGATCACTCCCTAACACCATACACAAAAATAAGCTCAAAATGGATTAAAGAACTAAATGTAAGGCCAGAAACTATCAAACTCTTATAGGAAAACATAGGCAGAACACTGTATGACATAAATCACAGCAAGATCCTTTTTGACCCACCTCCTAGAGAAATGGAAATAAAAACAAAAATAAACAAATGGGACCTAATGAAACTTCAAAGCTTTTGCACAGCAAAGGAAACCATAAACAAGACGGAAAGACAACCCTTAGAATGGGAGAAAATATTTGCAAATGAAACCACTGACAAAGGATTAATCTCCAAAATTTATAAGCAGCTCATGCAGCTCAATAACAAAAAACAAACAACCCAATTCAAAAATGGGCAGAAGACCTAAATAGACATTTCTCCAAAGAAGGTATACAGACTGCCAACAAACACATGAAAGAATGCTCAACATCATTAATCATTAGAGAAATGCAAATCAAAACTACAATGAGATATCATCTCACACCAGTCAGAATGGCCACCATCCAAAAATCTAGAAACAATAAATGCTGGAGAGGGTGTGGAGAAAAGGGAACACTCTTGCACTGCTGGTGGGAATGTGAATTGGTACAGCCACTATGGAGAACAGTATGGAGGTTCCTTAAAAAACTAAAAATAGAACTACCATATGACCCAGCAATCCCACTACTGGGCATATACCCTGAGAAAACCATAATTCAAAAAAAGTCATGCATCAAAATGTTCATTGCAGCTCTATTTACAATAGCCCAGAGATGGAAACAACCTAAGTGTCCATCATTGGATGAATGGATAAAGAAGATGTGGCACATATATACAATGGAATATTACTCAGCCATAAAAAGAAACGAAATTGAGCTATTTGTAATGAGGTGGATAGACCTAGAGTCTGTCATACAGAGTGAAGTAAGTCAGAAAGAGAAAGACAAATACTGTATGCTAACACATATATATGGAATTTAAGAAAAAAAAATGTCATGACGAACCTAGGGGTAAGACAGGAATAAAGACACAGACCTACTAGAGAATGGACTTGAGGATATGGGGAGGGGGAAGGGTAAGCTGTGACAAAGCGAGAGAGAGGCATGGACATATATACACTACCAAACCTAAGGTAGATAGCTAGTGGGAAGCAGCCGCATAGCACAGGGAGATCAGCTCCGTGCTTTGTGACCGCCTGGAGGGGTGGGATAAGGAGGGTGGGAGGGAGGGAGATGCAAGAGGGAAAAGATATGGGAACATATGTATATGTATAATTGATTCACTTTGTTATGAAGCAGAAACTAACACACCATTGTAAAGCAATTATACTCCAATAAAGATGTAAAAAAAAATTCTTTCAGGGTGACTTCCCGGCAGTCCAGTTGTTAAGACTTAGTGCTTCCACTGCAGGGGGCATGGGTTTGATCCCTGGTGTAGGAACTAAGATCCCATATGCTGCGTGGTGCAGCAAAAAGAAAAAAAAAATCTAATCTGATTAGGACTTAAAAAAAATTCTTTCAAGAAGAAGAATATGATAAATAAAATAAATAATAAATACATTCATAAAAAATACTATCCTTAATTCTATATAGGCTGTCTTTGACTTAAAGTGATTCCACTTACAGTTTCCCACCATGGTCCCTACATACCTCTAGAACTTCCAGCAGGCAAAGACCAGTTGACTTCCTGAGCTGCTTGTGGTCTGAACCTTAGAAATTGTCTTCCTTGTGAGCGTAGCTCCTCTCATGTGCCCCCTCTTGCTTCTGGATAGTTAAGCTATACAGCCATTGACCCCAAATTGAATCAAGGAATTAATTTTAGCACAGAAGACACGATGAAATTGGTGACAAGCAGATAACATGGAACTAATAAATTCAAGTTGGCAAGCGAAGGATCCCTCAAGTAGGGTGCATTAGAAGCTTAGCTCTTGGTGAGAGCCTCCTGCTGGGTGTGGCAGCCACACCCCACACTTTTTGAATGACAACTTCAGTGTTGACCTGTATTTAATTTATGATCTCCCATAAGATTTTGTTTTCCTACCTGTTTTCTACTTGGGTCAAAACTGTTAGTTACCATTTTGTATTTAGGAAGCTTATTCTTCCTCCTTTGCTGACTCAGTATGTATGAATCCCTCTTTGATTTAATCTACTTTCTGATAATTCTGCATTTTTTCAAAGTTGAGTGATAATTGATAAATATCAAGATTGATTAGGCAACCTTAGGAAACTCAAATAATTAAAGCACGGGTAGTAAAGAACACAAAGTTATGGGATTAATCTTGTCGTAAGACCGTTAGCCTTGGATTGGGCCAGTCTGATGGCTTGATAAATCTTCCCATTGTGCATGGGATGGACTGGTAAGGGAGGGAGCATGGGTCAGGCAAATCCGCCTCCAACACGTGATGACTGAGATGATGGAGAAAAACAGATCAGCTGTGCCCAATTTGTGTAACAAGGGCTGTTTTTTACCTTCATGGCACATATTTATTTCATTATCTGAGTTGTTGATGAAAATATTCAGGTATTATTGTTGTTTTTTTTTTTTTTTTTTGCGGTACGCGGGCCTCCCACTGCTGTGGCCTCTCCCGTCGTCGAGCACAGGCTCCAGACGCGCAGGCTCAGCGGCCATGGCTCACGGGCCCAGCCACTCCGTGGCATGTGGGATCTTCCCGGACCAGGGCACGAACCCGTGTCCCCTGCATCGGCAGGCGGACTCTCAACCACTGCGCCACCAGGGAAGCCCTCAGGCATTGTTTTCCTTTAGTTCACTGCTGTTTTGTCCTTGCCCTGGCCCTCTTCTCTACCAAAACTTGCTCATAGGAAAGGAATTAATATTTGCTGCTTATATTTAACTATATTTCCCCCAAAATGAAATAACTTTGTTGCTTATTATGAAAATGTTCTATACGTATAAATACCCAAACATCATAGAAAAATAGAGAAGGAAGTAAGAATTACTCTTAATCCCACCATCTAGAAATAACTTGAGATTTTTAGGCGTATCCTTCCTTATATAAAATACTTCATTCCTTAGTCAAATGGAAATTATTTGATGGCTACTTTAAAAAAAAACACAACAGTATGTCATGACGTCTTTATCAATAAATATAAAACCATATCATCACTTAACTGGCTACATAGAATTTATACGTGTCTACCCACTATACTTGATTTCATCAGTTCCATTGTGATGAATGTTGAACTCATTTCCAATTTTTCCTTTTAAAGAACATTATTGTAACGAACATCCAGTATGTTCTTGCTGTAAGTGTAAAATAATAGAAAGCTAGGAAGGAGAAGGGATCAGGAGCCGGAGCTGAGGGGAAAGAGGCTGGTCCAGGTCTGGGCGCTGCCGCTGCTTGCCCGAGGTCTGCAGGCCGGGCTGCGGCTCAGTCCTCAGCTCCTGGGCACAGTCTACAAGGCTCTGCAGCATGGGAGAGCCGCAGGCAGCGGCTGCCGCATCATGTCAACCAAGGGCGAGCGGGCCAGGGAGATCCTCAGGGGCTTCAAACTAAATTGGATGAACCTTCAGGATGCTGAGACAGGGAAGATACTCTGGCAAGGAAAAGAAGACCTGTCAGGCCCTGGAGTGGAGCATGAAGCCCGTGTTCCCAAGAAAATCCTCAAGTGCAAGGCAGTGTCTCGAGAATTGAACTTCTCTTCAGCGAAGCAAATGGAAAAAGTCCGCCTGGAACAAAAAGTTTACTTCAAAGGGCAATGCCTAGAAGAATGGTTCTTCGAGTTTGGCTCTGTGATTCCTAAGTCCACAAACACCCGGCAGTCCCTGATAGAGGCAGCGCCCGAGTCCCAGATGATGCCAGCAAGCATACTAACTGGAAATGTTACAGAAACAAAGTTTTTTGACGACGATCTTCTTGTAAGCACATCCAGAGTGAGACTTTTCTACGTTTGAGAGAAGAATATGTGTGCATTTCAATAATTCATTTTTTTAGGGGGAAGGAGAAAACTGTTTACTTTTTTCCTCTATACATTTGATTTTTGACACTTCCACCCCTAATTCCCTCTATGGCAAAACCCACCTGTGGCCACCAGGGGACCAGCTCTGTGTAGGTACCAGATGGCTTTTTTCTCTCAAGCCACCATCTTCAATTGACCAGATTAAACTCCCAATCCCAGACCAGGGCAGAAGGCATGCCTCAACTCCTTCTTGGAGTAGACACGGGGACAAACACATACCACAAGCTGTTCCCGTCACCCTCCCTGCCTCCTTCTTGGGCCCTGCAGGCAACACATCTTCCTTTGGCCCCTGGTTTTGGGAAAATTCAAGTTCCTGACCCACGTTTAGTTTTTTCCTACCATTTCTATTTCATACATTCTCATACATTTAACTTGTAAAATAGACTGTGATATTATTGTTACATAGTGAATTAAAACATATGAATTAAAATAATAAAAAAAATAATAGAAAGCTAGAGCTGAAAGAGTCCTTAGAGACTAGCTAGTTCAATGCCATCATTTTGTGGAAGAAAAACAAAGGCATAGAGAGGATAAAGGGAAGTAGAATCCAGGTCTTCTGACTTTACATCTATTAATCTTTTCAGTCTACCCTACTACCATCTTTCTAAAGAATTGCTTGGCTATTAAAATGTCACTAAGTGGCACTGACTTTTTTTACTCCAGTAGCTAAACGCCTGTGCCTTAAAACTTAACTCTTCCCAGGGTTATTTGCATTTTAATATTTGTTGTTAGTTATGCAATAAGTTAAAAGATTTATATATATATATATATATATATATATATAAAATATATAAAATCTTTAGAATGAGGTCAGGGAATACCTCAAGTACTTGAAATCGTATGTGAAAGCTCCTACTTCAATTGCTGGCCATATTTGGTAGATGTGAGGAGTGGGAGTTGAGAAATAGGTTTAGGCAGTAGTTGGGGTCTGTAACAGAATACTGATGCTCACTCACAGCTTCGAAACACTTCCAAAAGAAGGGTCTAAAGCTTTGGCTTATTTCAGTTTCTGCTATGGAAGGTCCAGAGCTAGATGCTTAATTAAGTGTATTTTGATGATTAAGATGATGATGGAATAGAACTAGCAGCACTGAGTTGTTACTTGTACACACTCAGCATAATTGGGGGCTAAATTCTTGATCTAATTATTGACTTAAAAATTAGTCTATAATGTAGATCATCTACATTAAATATCATGGGATCTGTTAATTTAAAAACCCATGAGAGGGACTTCCCTGGTGGCACAGTGGTTAAGAATCCGCCTGCCAATGCAGAGGACACGGGTTCGAGCCCTGGTCTGGGAAGATCCCACATGCCATGTAGCAACTAAACCCTCCTGCCACAACAACTGAGCCTCCGCTCTAGAGCCTGCGAGCCACAACTACTGAGCCCGTGCACCACAACTACTGAAGCCCATGCCCCTAGAGCCCGTGTACCACAACAAAGACAAGCCACTGCAATGAGAAGCCCGCGCACCACAATGAAGAGTAGCCCCCGCCCGTTGCTGCAACTAGAGAAAGCCCGCACGCAGCAACGAAGACCCAACGCAGCCAAAAATAATTAATTTATATATTAAAAAAAACCCCACAAGATACTGCTTCCTAGATAAATAACTCTTTCATAAGGAAGGGATTTGGAGTTCTATGTGATTTTTGGACAATTACTTGAACTCTGAGTTTCTTGGTTTCTTTATCTGGCAATAAGGATAAGGATAGCAATTTACTTCATGAAATTGAATAAAAATGATTATATGGCATTTGGGAAAAAGAAAATGATAAATCTTTTAAAAATAAAATTTGCCATATACAGAGGAACGTGAAGAATGGTGTTTTTGATAAGAACCAGTTACTCTACAGAATAAATCATGTTTGACTCTCTTGTAGTCTTTAAAGCATTCAAGAAATATTCAACAGAAGTTGAGCAGCTGCAGAAATATCCCACAGAATAGAAAATGAGATGAATTTGCAGAGGTGATGGAATCCTTCATGGCAGTATCTTTCCAAATTTTATTGAAAATTTCCCAAAGGTTTTGGTTAATACTATGAAAAAAAAATTGTAAGTTTGGAAACTGCTAACAAATTAAAGCAATTAACAAGATCATTTATGCTGGCAGTAATTATCACACAAACACAAAATTGTTTAATTGGTTGAATTGTTAGCACTCTAGCTGTCGTTCCTTGTTAACAAACTCGAGTTTTAAATTATATTTTCTCTCCTTGATTTGAGTTCCTGGCTTGATAAATATTTATAAAAGAAGAGAACAAAGGTTTCAGGTTTAGACACTTTTGATTATTCACATACAGACTATCCACTCTGTGGAGTACTCAAGACAGAGTGTTAATGTCAACACCAACTCACTGCTTGTAATGCTTTTTGATCCACCTTCCTACGTTCTTAATCCTACGTGCTCAAGGCTTTGGCATACTGGAGCGTGGGGTTTGGAGTGGGGCCACTGCCCCAGGATGAAGTCTGAAAACGGCACTGAGAGGGTGGAGCAAACAGAGACAAAGTCCACAGAGCTGAACCATCACTATTGTATTTGCTGTACCTCATTATGAATGAAACATTGGAAGACGGCAGGTGAACTTGATAGTGGGTGTGAACATAAAACCTACTTAATTGACTTCATTTCTCATCCACAGACAGTAAGTTAGGTATGAATGTGCCAAGGTGGCCGAGGAGCTGGTGAAATGCAGACACAAATATTGCCAATTATGTCTCCGGGAATGTGAATTTATTGAAATAAATTTACTCAAACATAAATAGGAAAGTGATTCTCCTGTAAAGAGTCACAAATATATATTTTTAAGCCAACTAGAAATGACTTTCAATTACCTACTTCTTTGGTTGGCCTCCAGAACTGCAGCTCTCTTTTAGTTTGCATGATTTATTTGTTCATTAATTCACTTATTAACTCACTTACTCATCAGGCCTTTCTTAAGTACATCTTGCGTGTCAGGGGCTGTGCTAAGTGCTGGGAAACTTAAAACTGTATCCCGAAAGCAACAGGGAGCCATTGGATGATTTAAAGTAGTGGAGTGACATGATCAGATTTCTTTTTTAGAAAGTGTGCTTTGGCTACTATGTGGGGGAAGAATTGAAGGACAGTGAAAGTGGAGAATGGGATAGCGGTTAGGAGATTTATAAGAAGAAATTCATGTGAGAAAAGATGAGGCCTGGGTTATGGACTGAATTGTGGCCTGCACTCCAAATTCATATGTTAAAATGCTAGCCCCAAGTACCTCGTAAAGTGACCAGATTTGGAGAGAGAGCCTTTAAAGAGGTAATTAAGGTAAAATGAAATCATGTGGCTGGCCCTAATCCAATATGACTAGTGTCCTCACAAGAGGAGATTAGGACACAGACACACAAAGGAAAGACCATGTGAAGACAGAGGGAAAACATGGCCACCATAAGCCAAAGAGAGGGGCCTCAGAAGAAACAACCCTGCCAGTAACTTGATCTCGGACTTCTAGCCTCCAGAATTGTGAGAAAACTAATTTTGTTGTTTAAGCCACCCAGTCTGTGGTATTTGTCATGGAAGCCCACTCAAACTAATACAGCCTGAACAAGGCACCTGCAGCAGAACATAAGTGCCTTCAGACACCAGTTTATCATCACACCCCAGTATAAGCCTGCTATTACATCTGCACGAGCTCACATCTCTTAGGTAATGGAAAATCTAATCCTGGAAAGCTCAGGCACAGCTATAGAAGGAAAGATGCCCATTTATTCCAAAGGCTGTTTAGTGCTTCCGTGCACTGGTGGATGACAGGATGTAAGTCTTGCTCTTCTGCTCCTTTCCATTATCGGTGGATGGAAACTTGAAATCGCTGTCACTTGCTCCTTTATAGGGAGGTCAGTTTGGTATTTACACACTCACTGCCAGTTTTCAGATTCCTTGCAAGGACCATTCTGTTTGAGGCATCTGAAGGTGAAGTTTATTCCTTTGTCCTCGATGCCTCTGTATTGTAAATGGTGGGCTTTTCAAATGGGTCCTCCTGCTGCTTTGTCTTTGGAAGTTGTAGAGACTGTGGTTCCCCTAGATGTTCCCAGAAATGGAACAGAAATTTCAGTTTAGTTTTATGAAATGCATCTCTTGGTGACAAGGTAAAGATGAAGGGAACTAATGTTTTTTGAGCTCTAGGCACTATTTCAAAGTTTTCTGTTCATAACCATGAGTTCTCGATTTTTCCATTGTTAGCAGACATTTGAATGAGGGGAACATTGGGTAGGGTTGGGTTTCTTTGGTTTGGTATCTCTGTTTTTAAGTAGCTTTCTGATACATGTTCATTTCTAAGTCACAGTAGTCTTAAAATTTCAAACAAATAACTGGTTCTGTGATTCAGTAAAAATAGTTTGTAGGATTAATTTAATTCAAGGCACAGGAAGCTAGTCTAGTCTCTATTTTTGGTTTATGATTTAATTTTTTCAAGTTCTTGGGTCTTAGAATCAAATCATAAGCTTTAAACTGTACATAAAACTGTAAACTGTATTTTAAAATCTTTATCCTGCTTTAAACTGCTTCTATTGAATCTGAAAATTCATATTTTTCTTCAACTCTGAGAAATTTTATTCTACTTTCTCCTTATTATCATCTGCTCTCTCTTTTCTCTCCTTTTGTAACTTCTATTGGAACAGATATTGGAACTTGAGGCTCTCACCTCCATGACTTTCAACCATTCTCACAAACTTTCCATCTCTTTGCTTTTTGCCCTGTGTTTGGGGAGAATTTCTGTTTCCACTAATCTGCTCTTAACTTGATCAGTTCTGCTGATCAGCTAATGAATTTTAAACTTCAGAAACTACTTTTTAAATCTCTACGTTCTCTCACTGATTATTCTTCTTGGATACAATATCCTTTCAAATCTTGCTGAATAAAATTTAAATTCATTTAAATGTTATCTTCTGTTTTCTTTATTAACTTAGTTTCCTCTGATATTACTTCTTTGTTAGTTGTGTTTGGTGCTTTTCCTTCATGGTATTGGTTCCCCTCCGCTGACAAAATCTTTGGTGATTTTGGTTGTCCAATCATCTTTTATTTGAGGATCGGCTTGCCTGTCTGTTCTGTTAATCATAGCCTGTCTTCAGGAACTGTGAAGGAAGGGCACAACATGCTATCCAGAGAGAGTGAAAGTTCCCTATTACTTCTAGCGGTCAGTGTATACTTGGGCTCTGCCCCTCTGGTCCCGGGATCCCTGCTAACTTTATCCCACAGGCAAACATTTGGTACTTAAGGCCAGCAGGGGAGGGGACTCCTCAATGAATTATTCTATCCTAGGTTCCCCACCCCCCACCTCCTCTTGTATCCTTTGACTCTTGCTTGGAATTTCCCTAAACTATTCCTTCTCCTGAACCTGCTTTGATTTCCTCTAACTTTGTTTTTGTCTAGATCAGGTCCTGCCTCTCTCTTCTATATTTCAGGATTTCCTAAAAATTCCTGGAAAATTGATCACATTTTTTTCTTATTTCCCTGTGCTGTTAGATTTCTATTCTCTTTAAGACATATCTTTTTATGAGATTTAGGATGGAAGAGAAGGGAAATGCATGGGCCCAACCCACCATCTTGACCCAATCTCTACTTATTATTTTCTTTACTATCTCTAATTAATTATCAGATAATACAAGCTCAATGTGAAAAATTCAGAGAATATAGAAATAGAAAATGAAAGTTCCTTCTTGTGTCGGATTCCTCTAATGTCCTGACTTATATCCACTTCTCACCTATTGATTTTAGCTGGAGCTGGGTTGACAGTTCTGCGAGGGCTTCCTCTCACTTCCTGGTTAAGTAGAAGCCCCAGTTCCTGGCTGACAGCATCCAGTTTCAAATGCACACCTTCTCTCTGGCCCTAGAACTGCAGATCGCCAGTTAGGAGCTTGCTTGGTAGCTTGGAAGTGTGGGCTGTCAACATGGAATAGGAGGTTAGGGGGGCAGTCCCTTGACCACCCAGGATGAGGACCAATCTCCCACCTTTCTGATAGACAATTCAGGGAGGCTTTATGAACTCTTCTCAGGAAGTCCCTGCAGAATTAATCCCTGCTGCCCACAGCAATGACTTCAAATATGAACCCCTATATGAGCTTTTCCTTCTTACCTATTTCACTCTCCCCAGTTTCTCATTCCCACTCCCTGGGATCTGCCATTTTCCTCCCTCCTTATTTGACAATCCCCTTTTCCTCTGTACTTCTAAACTTCCTCTCTCCCTCAGTCCTAATTTATCATTTCACTGTAACTCAATTAGCTGTAAAGCATGTGGGGATGCTGTCAGGATAACAGGCTCTGTAGCAAATGAGGTTGTATTGAATTATTTAGATTTCAGCTAAAGTGGAAATAACTAAAGCAGCTGAACAGGTTTGTAAAATCCTGGGGTAATCTGTCCACTGATTTGGTGCTTTTGCCATATTAATTTTTTCTCGTGGTTGAAAATTATAAATTTTAAGGCTACAAAGAAATATATGTGTACAACTCTTCAGTTCAGAGCCCTAAAGCTAAGGAATTGTCTGTTTCATGTAGTATATAATTATGTAGCTGCAGAGCTGCAATTCTACGGTATCATGAATTTATTTAATAACTTTATCCACACAAGGCTTTTTAAAAACACAAATACATAATTTCTCTCCATTTTTTTATTTCAAAAATAGAACAAAGATTTCTACTTGAGATATATGATAGTCTCAGCCTTTGAAGTTGGCCTGTTTTTCTTGAGTTTTCCTTGCCAGAATTTGGTTCTTAATTTTTAAATGAAAAAGACCTTGTTGTTTCTAACTCAGTAAAAAAACAAATGGATTCTTAAATGCTATCAGAAAGGGGGAAGGGTGGCTCACTGCTAATCTAATGGGTTGACCACAAATATTCTTCTATTATCTTCCCTCTATTACTAGTGTGTCTTGGGAAATTGAGCTTAATAAGGGCCCAGACAACAAGGTGGTAGTGTGGAGAGTTCTGTGGCTTTGTAACATCTGTGGAGTTTGCGCCACTTAGCACATCTCAACGTCTAAATGCCCACTCTCAAAAGAGGTGTGACTGCAGCAGGAAGTGAAGTATTTTTGCATATGTTCAATATATAAACTAAGCACGCACATCTGGCACTTAAACACCCTTTTCCTGGTGAATCCTGGAAAGCAGCATAATTATACTCCCAAGCAAATAACTCAGGTGTAAGACTGTTTCGTTGTTAAGAACACCAGGCATCACCAAAGTTAAAACTCTTTTCTCATCTTTGCGCTTTAAATCTCCACTGTCATCTCCAAAACACCTGAGATTACCTGGGCTGATGTCTGGTGAGAAATTGTCTCAGCACGGCTGATGGAGGAAGGAGATTAAAGTTGCAGCAAGGTGTACCACCAAGCCTTACTGAACAATGACCTTGTATAGTAAGAAAGTCAAGAAAGTGGACAGCCTTGTAAGCTGCCACTTCTGTGTCTCTCTCCCGAGGTGACTCGGAGATGCTTTGTTTTTCCTCTCTGGCACCATCGGTTCTAGTGTTTTCTCTGGCCTACAGCATCCCACCCCACCCAGCGTGCGGAAGCGTCCGCTCGCCTGGAAACCGGGTCTGGCCAGGAGGTGTCGGTGGGCTGGGGTGGCAGCTTGCCTGTTGATTACAGTCCCTGTAACGCGCGAGCCATGGGACTGCGGGCTGCGCCCCGCCAGCATTGCCCGGTCCGCCTGGACCACACCAGGTTTGCAAACAGAAACGGAGACACCGAGCCCTCAGGCTGGGGGCGCGGGTCTCGGGCCCAGTGCCCACCCGAGCCCTCCCAGCGTCTGTTCTTACTACCATCCAGGAGAAGCCCCGGAGGACGCTTTCTAACACAGCAGCCCCCGGGAACAATCTGTCCCTCCCAAATCCGCCGCAGCGGGGGCGCACTGCCGGGGCGCCAGCTTTGCCTACCCTATGGCCTAAGCGTGTCTTTTAATATATTTTAAAAACCTGACTGTATACAGTGGGGACTCAGGGCGGGAAAGACTGGAGGGCTCATGTTCGTGGCCAGACTCGCCGCTCTGGGCGAACGAATTAGGCCGGAGCTGCAAAGCCAAATCCTTTCCCCGCTGCAGGGGGCTCGGGGTAGCGCGCGGTGAGGGGCGGCGAGCAGCTATGGGGGCGCTGCGGCCGGCTCTGGCCTCTGGCGGCTCGGGCTCATGCAGTCCGGAGGGGGGCGGAGGCCGGCCCGGGGAGCCGGGCGGAGGCCGGGCAGGTGGCCCCGGGCTTGGAGGCTGATTGGCAGGTGCGGGAGTGGGTGGGGAAGGCGGGGGCTGGGCCTGGCTCTGCGGGAGGCTGCGGCCCCGCCTCCCCGCCCCCGCCGCGGGACTATCTGGTCCCGGCAGCAGCGATGTCCCCCGGCAGGAATGTCCCTCCTCAGATAATGTTATTTATATCTCTGGGCGGGTCCGCGGCTCGGCAGCACCAGGCGCCCGGCGGCCGCTGTGCCAGGAGCCCTGCGCTGCCCTCCTCCCCCTGCGCCGCCGCCGCTGCCACCCCCGGGCTCGGGGTGGCCGCCGCTACAGCCCCAGCGCAGGTGAGTCCCGGGAGGGCCCGGCGGCCAGAGGGAGCTGGGTGCGGGTGCGGAGGCGCAAGGCAGGGGCGCGCGGCGCGAGCGCAGCGGAGGCGCTGGGCCCAGGGGGCGCGTGACGCACGGGGCCCAGGGGACCGGGTGGGGACCCAGCCCTGGGTGCCGGGCGTAGAGCCCGTGGGAGGCCCTGGCGGCTGCGGCAGCTATCGCCCCGGGGCGCGGGAATCCTCGTGGGCTTCGGCGGCGCTTGGCAAGCTGGGCGCTTGCTTTGGAGAGCCGGATCCTGGAGCGTCGCCCGAGGGCGCTGGGAGGGCGGTGAGGGGGGTGCGTGTTCTGGTCCCGGGCTGCCTCCTCCAGGACCCCGGCGTGGGGACGAAGGGGGTCCTGCTTCAAGCCTGTCGGACCTCCGCGCTGCCCTCTCTGCCGGGTTCCTCAGCCCTGGGGCCGCTCAGATTCTCTTCTGGGGAACTTGTCAGCGCGCTCCCCGGCAGCCCTGCGCCCAGGCAGGGAGGACAGGGCGGCGGAGGGGCCGGGTCCCCGAGTGTTGGGAACGACGCGGAGAGTGGCCGGGTGCAGCCCCAAGAAGGAGAGATCAGCGTGCCCCAAGCCATCCTCCAAGGACCCCCACCCTTCCTCTCCCAAAGAGTTCCGCTTCTCCAAGCTGCTACGGTCCACTCTACTCTCCCTTGCCTCACGGGTTCCTCTTTCTCCGACAACTTGGCCCTGAGAAATAGCAGAAAGTGGGAGAAATAACAGGAGCTTTAAAACAATCCCCAACTCCCACCAATTCGCCCAGACGTCCAAAGGTGGGGAAGTAGCGGCAGGCTTGAGTACCGTTTCCGTGACAACGAGCCCCAGGTAGGGTCTTGATTTACAGCCTATTAATATCCAAACCACTATTTTCAGTGAGGAATTAGAGGCACCAGGAGTTAATAGTAACACGCTTAAATCACTGAAGGAAAATGAAAAGAAACCACAGTTTTGTATGCATCAGATGGTGGAGGGGGGTGGGTGGGTGGTGGATATATAGTGACAGTGTTTTTGCACCAGAACTCCTGTGAGGAGAGGCTAGGCTGTCACTTCCAGGTAGCAGGCAGCCTTGCAAAGTCCACAGCCTTGAGTTAGTCACGATCTATATTGAATTCCTAAGGAAAGTGATTCAGGCGGCTCTTGAATGAGAGGAGTGTGCAAATCAACAAAATTTAGGCACCTCTGTACCATCCACTAACCGATTCTTAATTTCAAAGATGGCACCAAATTTTATTCTAGAATTCCTTCTTTGACCACCCTCTGATCCTATGACCTAGGGCAGGTCATTTCCTATTCCAGTATCAGACTTTAACTCTTTTGCTAGGAGCCGTGGGTTCCAGAGTGTCTTGGGAAACTCTTTTTTGGAAGTGCAAAATGTTTAAGTGTACTGAATGCTCAGTACCCAACACAGCTAGGCTTGTACTTGCCAAGAGGCTGTGGGCTAGTTAGAAAAAGGAATATTAGGCTCACACTGAAGAAGAGCCCACCAGCCTTGAAGCTAACTGACTCCTCAGAAGTGGGTCATTTATACAGAACTTTATCAAATCCTAGCATAAAGGACAGCTGAAAGACATAAGCCCTACATTACAAACACATGGCCTTTAGACCCCCTTAGCTGTTGCCCTTCTCTTTATCGGTGGTCCAGTCACAATGATTGGGGATGAGCCAGTCCTGTTAATCCCCAATTCTCAGAAGACAGTCTGTTCATGGAATTGAAAGCACCCCAAACCTCCCAGGCATCCAGGGATGGGCCTTGTAGCACAGGCGTATCAAGTTTTCCTGAGTGGCTTGCCCAGCTGAGAGCTGGGATACCACTTTTTGCTCTGGTCATTGCTTCTCCCAAGTGTTCTGAAGGTGTCTTTTAGCAAAATACCTGCTAGATGGTTAGCTTCGGAGTAGGTAAAGGTGTGGCAGGAGGCAGACTCTCCTATATGACAAACTAAAAATGACTATTTTAGGCAAACTAGCTGTGAATGAAAGTTTTGAAGTAGAGTCAGAATCTGATGGTTCTGCCACAGTTCTGGAAACAGGCTTGTTTTTGGTAAATAAAAATAACAGTAGCTTTCTTTCTTTCTTTCTTTCTTTTTCTGTCTTTTACATACCAGTGCCTAGCCTGGTGCCTGGCTGGTGCTGCACACTCAGTTAATCTTTGTTGAATGAATGAGGGAATGAGTAAATGAATGCTCAGTGTTTTCTTTGTATTGTCCTATTCAGTTGTCACAATAACTCTTCAAGGTAGCTCATATAATCAACATTTTACAAGTGAGGAAACAGGTTCAAGGAGAGTAAGTAATTTCCCTCACATCACTCAGTTGATGAGAGGTGAGGCTGGGATTCAAACTCACCTGTTCAGTTCCACCCTCTTTTAAGGTTCAGAAGTCAGCAGGGGATATGGAAGTATAAATTGGAAAGTTTGGTTATAGGATTGTCTCTTAGCTTCACAATCTTTCACTCTCAAGCTCTCAGGTAATAATTCTGCCTATATCAAAGAAGCTTTAAAAATATTGCTAAAGGTATTGGACACTTCCTTGCTCAGAGGTACTTACCCATGCCCATTATGTGCAGGTCATTGTTTCAAGGACAGACCTGTAATTTTGGCAGTAGTCAAAGCATGGATTTTTTGAAAACAGATTTTCCTTTCAGTCGTGGAATTGGCCAGGAGGGCTTGATGATGCATGGGGACAGCGTGATAGGACGGAGGATGACTATAAAAAATTCATGAGGCAAACGTTATTGAACTGGGAAGGGACCTTGGAAGTCATTGAGTCTAGCCTTCTATTTGTGTAGCTACTTGCTTAAAGGTGAGACCTAACTGTAATTTACCTGGTCAATTATGTGCAGTGGTGGTACGTGCCTTCCATGCTTCTCACCATTCTAGACCATTTCTTTCCTGTCTCTCTCTCTCAAGGCCAGTATTGGGTTTATTTCCTGAAGTTCTGCCTAATATTAAACCACTGACATTTTCTTTCCTTTGAGGGAGATTGTGAGAGGATATATTTTAATATCCAGTACTTTCATCCTAGTGAAATCTTAAAAAGGTATTGGGGATAGGAGAGAAGACATCAGGAGTATTCAACTCTAAACTGTTCCATAACCTCCCCATTGCCTGTTAGGTGTACAGATGTATGCATTTTTACACAACAGGTATCTTGAGACAATACAGATTTTAAGACAGATAATTATGTAGCATTTCTGGAGCAATGGAGAAGGAAAAGACTTTAGGGAATTATTGGGACTGTCAAATACCTGTTTTAATCTAAGCCCAGTCACTAAATTGCTCTTGAAGTATATTATTCCAAGTTTCAAATTCAAAAGCAAAATTATACTCTCCATTCAAGACCTGAGATGGTAGGAAACATAACCAGTGGGAAGTTTAAAGTGATATAAAGTACATTTCTTCATAATTTTTTTAAATAAAAAAATAATTTAAGAAAATTAATAACCTTGACCTGCAGATTAACAATTATCAATTGACTTGGGAAGATCAAGAATGAAAATAACTACTATGTGGGCTGATGAGAAATTTGACTTTGGAATGAGGACTGGCAGGGAGGTTCAGGGATACTGGGTTCTGAAATCACGTGGCTATATCACTAGTTGAAAATTACTGTGGAAAGAAGTATTTTACCTTAAACGTAGTTTATACTGACTCAGTGTTTTACAGACTGCTGTCTGGTTACTCCTCTACTTTAGATAAGAAATCTGGGGAGGAAGAGTAAATGCAGCGGTCTGTGTGCTAGGATCATCACGGAGCATTTACCGGGTTATCACAGAGAGACGGTTTTTCCTCTGACAACCCCAGGGGTGAGGATCACCTGTTTTTAGAGATGGAGATGGTGATCGAGGGAAGGTGTTGGAGGCAGTCAGGAGAGCTCACTGTCAGGTCTGGCTCCACTCACTGAATTGTCAACTCCCCTTGGTAAATATTTAGAAAATCTCATAGCATATTTCCCTTTGTTGCTGTGCTTATTTCTTAACTCACAGTCAAGCAATCCACGTTCTTCCATTTTCATCTCGCCTTAGCTGACTATCAAACCACCAGGGGATTCGCAGCCTTCCAGCTCACACAGTCTTCGAGGTAGTCATAGACAGAAAATGCTTCTTCAGTGGATTGCTAGCTAGCTTATGACATTCCCAGGCCTCCTTTTCATCTTTCTCTTTCCTTCTCCTGATGGCTGGAGATATTACAAAGCCGTCGTGTCTTCGTACCTCAGCGAGGCCTTTTCAGGCTGTGCCGTAATGTTTAATTTCTACATTATACCTGTGGAGACCTGGCCAAGAGTATAATTACAAGGGCAATTAAAATCCAGACATATATCATGTTAGCAGTGGGGGCAAAAGTGGGGCTTCCTTTCTTCCTTTCATTTTAATGCTGTAAATTTAGCAACTGAAAAGGTACAGGGCTAGGAAAAAAAAATAGAATTTGCATTGAACTGGGATCAGATCATCCAGGATATTTATGAAAAGAATAACAGGGCACCTTGACAGCTAAAGAACAATGATTGCTTTGAATTATAGTCAATTCAAGAGTTTCCTCCAGGGGCTTCTCTGGTGGCACAGTGGTTAAGAATCCACCTTAACCAATGCAGGGGACACGGGTTCGAGCCCTGGTCCGGGAAGATCCCACATGCTGTGGAGCAACTAAGCCAGTGTGCCACAGCTACTGAGCCTGCTCTCTAGAGCCCGCGAGCCACAACTACTGAGCCCGCCTGCCACAACTACTGAAGCCCGCGCACCTAGAGCCCGTGCTCTGCAACAAGGGAAGCTGCTGCAATGAGAAGCCCGCACACCACAGCGAAGAGTAGCCCCCGCTCGCAGCAACTAGAGAAAGCCCACGTGCAGCAACAAAGACCCAACTCAGCCATAAATAAATAAATAAAAGAGTTTCCTCCAGCATGAAAGGGAGAAACTTGGATAATCCTGAAAATGAATAAGTTGAAAACCATTTCCATTTATACCAGACTTAAATATGGGTGTGTCTCACTAGAGAATTCAAAGCACCTCAAATAAAATTAAGCACACCTTAAACACATAACTTATGAGGACTGGAAAGAGGCCACTAGCTTCATTCTGTCCCTCTGCTCAGTTCTTGCCTGTTTCTAGAAGCCTCCTAGGAGTCTTCAATCAGCTTCACCTTCCAGAATATTTCCTCAGGGGTAGAAGAGTAAGAAAAGGCCTTTCATAACACTCCAAGCCATAAGTCATAGGGAGCTAGAGCTGGAGAGGCCTGAGAGAGCCATATTCAGAAAGAACAGACACTGGCTACCTACTGTATGCATTACCCTGTTATATGTTGAGGACACACAACATCCGATGGAGACCCACTGGTCCGGTGGGAGAAAGGACTTGCAAACAAGCAGTGATTCAGGGCGCCCTGATTTTTCTAAGGGCGCCCGAGAAAAAGCCCACAGGGGGAAGCATCTGATTCAGGCTGGAGAGTGCCTAGGATTTTCCTGATGGAAGAAGGGAGGATGGGTGAGGGTGGGGCCCTAGGCACATAGCCTGGCATAGACGTGCAATAGATCATGATTAGATTAGGGAATGAGGAGTAGTTCTCTGTGGTTGGAGTACAGGCCACAGCACAGGAATGGGCTGAAGGTGTGACCCTAAAAATGGTTTGGGTTCAGTTTGTGAAGAAGTTTGAACCATTGAAGGTTCAAGTTGAAATCAGTGAATGTTTTGAGCAGGGGAGGGACCTGATCAGATCCTTGTTTAGACAAAGCTCACCAGCAAAAGAGAAGGGAATGTGAACTAGAGATCAGCCAGTACAGGTTGATGACCACACATGATGTATGGTCCACTTAGTTTTCAGGAGGCCTTGGTAAGTGCATCATCTCATTTTATTCTACAATGACCATGTGAAGAAACAGGGAACATGTCATCATTCCTGCCTTATAGTCAAAGAAACAGGATCAGAAACATACAATGATTTGCCCAAGGTCCCTGAATTTGTAGTAGAACTTGACTTTGACCCAGTTTCCTAGTTCCAAGGCTGGGGCTTTGTCTAGACCTTCTCCATGGAATAATTGAATATTCTGGGCCTTCTGGGTGAGACAGTGATTGCTTTCTTTCTTCAGCAGAATTTTCAGTCTAAGTTCATTGGTCCTGGAAAAAGGGAGGAGGAAAGTTGTTACCGTATTTACTCTTTAGACACAAAACCTTAAGGATAGCCCTCCAGCCTGTACAGAGATGATGTTGCAAAGTATGACTTAATGTCAAGCATACATGTGGATTCCCAGCATGCTGTAGATAAGCAATGGACTTATATGGCTGTCAGTTGATGTTTTGGGTTTTTCATTCTCTTACCCCAAATTTACTGGGCATTGTTATGCATATGCCTCATTTGGGGCTTCAAAAACCTCTTTTTGTCCAGTGATCTTGGGTGCCTTGATTTGTGCTTCAGTCTTCAACAAATATTTATTGAGCTCTCATTTATTTGCCAGGTATATTCTAGGCCTAGGGGATATAGCAGTGAAGATGGTAAAAAAAAAAAGTCTGACGTCATGGAGCACATTCTAGTTGGGTGAGGCGGGTACTAAACAACGACAAATGACAGATGAGTATCTATCATACTTTCAGGTGATATAAAGAAAAAATAGTGCAAAGGGAAAGAGAGGGAGGTAGTTCTAGAAGTTGATGTAGGATGGCTGGGAAAGGCCTCTCTGATGAGTTTTCATTTGACTAGAGACACAAATGAAGCGAGGTGGGGGAACAGGGACGTTTGGGGGAAGAGATTCAGGTTGAGTGACTCTCTCAACCTGAATTGGTTGAGATGAAGGCCCAAAGATGGGGTCGCTGCTGTGTCCAAGGAGTGGGCAGGAAGCCAGTGTGACTGGCGTGTTGGGAGCCAGCGGGGAGCACAGGATGTGATGTTGGGGAGGAAACTGGGTCTGGATCATGCACGCTTTGAGGCCAGGCGACAACTTTGGGTCTTAGCCATATGACAGGAAGTCACGGGAAGTTGTGGGCAGGGGAGTGACTTCTTCAGATTGGCATTTTAGGAGGATCTTTCTGGCTGTCCCATGAAGATTGATTGTATGGGACAAGAGTGGAAGCAGGGAGTGGAATGAAAGCTACTGTAAGTGGTCTAGGTAGAGATGGTGGACCAGGGTGAGGGTGGTAGGTTTGGTGACATGCAGCTGGCTTCTGGATAAATCTTTAAGGTAGAGTTGATGGAACTTGGATATAGAAGATGGGAGAAAAAGAATAAGTCAAGGATGATTCAACTGGTTTTGCTCTGAGCTACTAGAAGGATGAAAAAGCCACTTACTGAGATGGGGATATGTCTTATCAAATACACTGTGGGCTACTATTTTTGATTTTTGTTTTCATTGGGGAGTTCGTTTGGAATAGACTCAGGCAGATACACCAAAAAGGTGTTTTATTATGAGTGGCTCATCTGTTTGTTTTGAGGTAAAGCCTCAGATGTGGAGTTAGTTCTTTGTGCTTTGTTCCATTACTTTTAGGTCATTCTCACAACATCTCACTATATGTGATAGAGATTAAGATATGGTACAGGGCTTCCCTAGTGGTGCAGTGGTTGAGAGTCCGCCTGCCGATGCAGGGGACACGGGTTCGTGCCCCGGTCCGGGAAGATCCCACATGCCGCGGAGCGGCTGGGCCCGTGAGCCATGGCCGCTGAGCCTGCGCGTCCGGAGCCTGTGCTCTGCAACGGGAGAGGCCACAACAGTGAGAGGCCTGCGTACCGCAAAAAAAAAAAAGATATGGTACAAACAAGATTGAGATACATGTCAATTTTTGTAATTAGAAATGTCTTGAATTTGCTGATTAGAGCCCACTTTTTAACACTATCTGGTTGTCATTTTTAAAAGAACTTTTAAAATTATAAAATGAATTCATGCACATGGTTGAGAAGTGTATCCACATTGTACAAGGTACACAATGAAAAGTCAAAGTCTTCCTTCCCCTACCTCCAGTCCTACTCCTAAAAAGTTACCAATGTCAGCAGTTTCCTGTGTATCCTTCAAGAAAAATTCAGTGCATCTATAAGCATATGGCCTGACACATTTTAAAGTCCTAACTTTAACCTAACAAAAGCATGTGTTTGGTTTCATTTTTTGTGACTCAGTGGCCCTCAGGTATACACTTCAATGGGCTGGAATCCAACTTTCTACCAATTAAGGGTCTCCCTCTCCAAAGCCACCGCACATGGGAACATTGTGTTCATCATACAGTGCCCCTTCTCAGAAACCTACAGTGGTTCCTCTGTGGGTAGAGGCGGAAATCCAAACTCAGAAAATGACTTTTTAAAAGCTATTGTAATCTGGCTCCCATTTCTTTCTACCCTTCTCTCTTACCACTTCCCATCACAAACCCACTACTTGAACCAGGGTCATCTGCTTCTACTTACTGAGTCCTGAACATTTCTCCCAGAGTCTTTTGCATCAGTCTTCCTGGAACACTCCAGCCCCCAGTCATCTCTCCCTTCTCCAAGTTTGTTAAAGGGCTAGTTACAAATACTACTTAATTGAACATAATCATAGACTTCTTTTATCGTCATTTAACTTTTCTTGTGTCTATTATTTGTTCAACTAGACAGTTCTTAAGAGCAAGAACTGATTTAAGAATTGCAGTCACAGGTCTTACATAAAGCTTGGCCTAATGCTTTTGCACATAGAAGTTCAACTAGTAATTTTTGGAATGTGCACTTTGACAGTCATTCCCTAGCGGGGTGATGCTGTTACACGGGGATTATTTTAATTAGAACTTGTCAGATGATGGCTGCCAAAAAGGCCACCTTCTTAGTGGTTTACAAAGATGTCCATTCCCAGGGAATGGTAACTGGACGCTGCTCCTTTGGATAAAGAACTTTCTGATACGCCTGGCCTCAGTCTCTTGTCCCTTCCTCAGATGGCATTGCATCTAAATGTCAGAAACGGGGTGTTTTTATTTGCCTCTAAGTGATGAAGAACAGGCATTTAATGAGCATGGCAACCATTCGAGTTTTAAAAATTGTTTTAAATTATGATAAGTATATGTAACATAAAAGTTTCCTTTTTAACTATTTGAAGTGCTCAGTTCAGTGGCATAAGTATGTGCTCATTGTTGTGTAGCCACATCATCACTGCCATGTCCAGAACTTTTTTTTTGCGGTACGCGGGCCTCTCACTGTTGTGGCCTCTCCCGTTGCGGAGCACAGGCTCCGGACGCGCAGGCTCAGCGGCCATGGCTCACGGGCCCAGCCGCTCCGCGGCATGTGGGATCTTCCCGGACCGGGTCAAGAACCCGTGTCCCCTGCATCGGCAGGCGGACGCTCAACCACTGCGCCACCAGGGAAGCCCCAGAACATTTTTCATCTTCCAAAACTCAAACTCTGTGCCCACTGAGCACTAACTCCCACTAACACTCCACAGCACCTGGCAACCCCCACTCTACTTTCTGTCTCTATGCATCTGACCACTCTAGGTACCTCAGGTAAGCAGAATCGTATCATATTTGTCTTTAGTGACCGGCTTATTTCACTTAGCATAATGTTTTCAAGGTTCGTCCACGTTGTGGCATGTGTCAGAATTTCCTTCCTTGTTAAGGCTGGATAATATTCCATTGTATGTATTTTTCACATTTTGTTTATCTGTTCATCCATTGATCGGCACCTGGGCTGCTTCCACTCTTGGCTGTTGTGAATAATGATGCTATGAACGTGGATATACAAACATCTCTTCAACATCCTGCTTTCACTTCTTTTGGGTATATACTCAGAAGGATACTCCATTATATGGCTGGATCTGTCTATTTTTGACTTTTTGAGAAACCAAACCATGCAATTTTAAAATTTCTCCCTGATATTTGTTGTTTTCAAAGGGAAGGGCAAAATCTATTAACATCCTCACCTTGGGGACCAAACTGAACGTGAAAATTGTTCCTTTGAGAACACTATCTTGAGGGGGTAGTTTGTCATCAAAGTTCTTGAATTTGTCCCTGTGTTAGTAACCTATTTTTAAATGCTAGACTTTTAGAGGACAGGCAGGAGATGTTTAATTTGCTTGTAGAACATGTAGCCCAAACTCAGGTGGGAAGAGTGTAAATATTACATGATGATTATTTCAGCCAAAATAACTCCTTGAGCTGGATGACAAGAGTTTGGGTTGCTTCCAGCTCCTTTTCTCTTGCTGTTTGCCCTTGGGCAAAGAACCTTCTTTTTCTGACTTTTTCAGGTACGTGTGTGTGTGTGTGTGTGTGTGTGTGTGTGTGTGTGTGAGTGTGTGGTGGCACCTTAATATTTATTATTATCCTTAAAATTTCTTCACAGATTTCCTTGTAATGACTGTTCCTTCATCTTTGTAGCCTGGCCTGACAGCCCTTCTCCTTCTCCAGGTCCTGGGGTAGCACCGAGTGCTTCCTCCTGAATATTTTTGAGCACCTTTTCTCATTCCTTTGTTACAACAAGGATCATCTTGTTTTGCAATTGTCCACTTGCCTTCTAAACCTTTAGGCTGTGCTTCTTGTGATGGGGAACTGGGTCTTACTCTTTTTTTTTTTTTTTAATTAATATTCCCAGCACCTAGAGTCATGCTTGGTACATAGAGGGGAGTGGCTCAAAAATAGTTATTGATTAAAAAAGTAAAGACTAAATGAAACATTATTATAATAATTGCACAATTAGAATAATGAGTTATTATAATAAGTCAACATTTATTATGTGATGGCACTATGCTGAGAGCTTTTATATGTATTTGTTATTTCGATTATCCTAATTAGAGAGATAAAAAAATCAGGCTTAGAGAAGTTTAATTCCCCCAAATTGCATACCTAGAAGATCAAAGCTGGACTTGAACCCTGGTGTATATTCTAGAGTGCTTGCTTGGACTCACCACGCCTACCATATTTGGCTGGACATCAATATTCCACGGCTCTCAATTCTAAGAGTTTCTTTTGTTCTTTTATCCTGCATCTTTACTGATCTGAAATTAGAGAGGTAATTATTTGTATACCTTTATATGTTGCTTTATATTTTCAATGATTTAACCTAATAGGCTTGAATCCCCTGATTAGCTGTTAATAAATAATTGATGTTCTGAATCCTATTTCCGAAACAGTTCTTTGACATCTGAGGATGAAGGTGCTAATGAGTACTGTACAATATAACCACTGTCATAAGGCAGCTCCCCCTATCGCTGTACTAAAACTGCTTGCAAAGGGGTCTGATACTGTCAAATGTGATGACCTCCATCTAGACCCAAGTCCCAGGTTCCCTGCAATATTCGACTATTAACCACTCTTGCTTTGAAACTATGCCCTCCCTTGGCTTCCTTTTTCTCCTCCCAGCTTGCTTACTATTGCTTCTTTCTGCTTTTTTTGTTCCTTCCTCGCACCAGTTTTTAATTGTTGAGGTTGCCAGTGCATCTAAATCCTTATCTCTAGCCCCGGTCTCCCGTCTCAGTTCCAGGCTGCTTTAGAGCTGTGTACTAGCTGTCTTCATTTGGTTGTAACAAGAGGTCTCAAACTCACCATGTAGCAATAGGACCTCTTGGCCCCCTTCTTCACCCCCAAACCTGCTCTTCTGCCCTTTCTTACAGCTAGGTTCATGTTGTCACCACCCTCCCCATCAAGAATCTCAGCAACTTTTGTGGTTATTCTTCTTTTCACACTTCCACATCCTGTTGGCTGCCGGCTCCTATACATTTTTTCTCTAAAAATGTCAAGTTAGTTCCTTTCTTTCAATTTCCACTGTCCCTATTCGTATCCTATGTTTGAATAATTGGCCTTCAGTCTCTATCTTTCTAACCCATCTTACTCCCGATCTCAGAATTATTTTTAAAAACATGAGTCTGACTGAGTCATTCAACTGCTTTAAAACCCTTTAATCATTCCCCGTTGCCCCCAAATAAACTTTAAACAGGTAGGAAGGGATCTTCACAACCTGTTCCAACCTCCTTTCCAGGCTTCATTCTCTCTCTGTTTACCCCACATTGGATGCTTATGACTGTTTAAACTTGGGGTGCGTTTTCATGCCTCCATGACTTTGCTTCTGTTGCTTTCTAGGGCTGGAATATCTTTTTGCCTTTCCTCAGCCGTGAACTCTTACACAAATGTCCCTAAAGTCCCTGATCAAACATAACTGCTTTGATGCTTTCCCTCTTCCCTAACCCAGGAAGACACTACACTCTCCTCTGAGCTCTTACGCTGTCACTTTTCACATGATACCCTGGCTGGCCGTATACAGGCGTGACTCTCCTTCAGATTATGAGTTCCTCGAAGAAGGGACATTTGTCTGGTGCCCACGGGGGAGCTGGTGCCTAACTCAGGGTCTGGCTCATGGGCGGTGCTCAAGAAGTGCTGGTTGAATTGGGTGATAGGGGAAGTTTCAAGAATATTCAACACTGAAAATAATCCCCCACATTCTGACCTATAGACAATTATGAAGAAGGGTTAATGGGAGACACACGCTGTTGACGGGTTTGGGGTAGGGAGTGGAGAGGTATGCTTTAGACCTGAGGAGGCTATCTTCCCACCTCTGTATTCCCCAATTGCTTTCCGTTTAGCAGAGGGGAAAGTAACTGCCGACTTTTAACTTACATCATCAGAATATGTCTAGTGCTAGAAAAATTTAGTTATTCATCGAGAATACAGTCACTCCCACCTCATTTTTCAGTGAATGTTTGAGGCTGACCCTCAGAATGCAGCTATGAAAGGCTCTTTGAGTGGGTGTTGTCAGAGCAATATACACGAGATTTGCTTTATAATAGTGAAGAGTTAGAAAAACATTTCAGAAAAAAAGACCCTCAAATTCCTGTAGAGAGGTTTCATTTTTTTCTAGGTGCATTTAACCTTGTTTGTTTGTTTGTGCTTAAGGCATGTCAACATAGAGACTACCTTGTAAAATATTACAGCGCTTGTTTCTTCGTATGTTCTGCCCTGCTTTTTGCCTTACCCGGACAAGATGTGAGTTTCACCAGTGGCTGGACTCCCCAGCATACTGCTGGCTCAGGCCTTTGAGAGTGTTTTGTTTCTTTCAACAAAACTCTCTGTCATGGACACACTCCCACTGCAATCCAACCGCTCTCTTCTTTTGCTGCGTTCTGTGCCCAGTGGTTGATAGGAGCTGGGTTTTAGCTTCCAAAGGCAGTGAGCAGGGCTGCTAGGCCTTTATAAACATGTGCAGGGGTTCTGAGATGAACTGATAAACGGAAGGCCCTCAAAAGGCTGTGGACGCAGGTGCCCGGTAAAAAGAGGGGCAGAGGACAAAGTTAGGTCTCATGCGGGGGACCTGAGGGGAAAGAAACAAAGGAGGGGACTCAGGCAAGATAACTGAAGGCCCCAGAGAGTCCTGAGGGGCATAAGGAGGCCAGTGATGAGCACACAGCAGTCAGCAAACTTGATGCAGAGGTGACATTGAGCGTGGGGTCAACTAATAGCGGCTTCTAGAAGGTCTAGATAGAATGCCATGGATGCCAGTGGTCACTATCGCATCTCAAGGATTCCTAGTTGCCATTGTAAAGGTTACCAGCAGGCTGACTACTGGTTAAGTGGCCTGGCTGCGTGCTTTTTGAGTGAACAAGCCTTTTTATTTTATTTTCAGGAATGATTTACTTTGTATTATGTTAGCTGTGGTCTGGTCTCTGTTTTCCCATTTAAAATCTAGGCTATTGCTGGTGGGGTCAGCGTCTCAGGCTCTTCCTTTCTCTGCAAGGTGGATGTTACATTCTGTACGTGCTTTCTGCAACTGTTGGGAATCTCGATGCCCAGACATTTAAAATCTGAAGCAGGAGAGTCCCTCACGGTGGAAAGTTATCAGAAGAATGGATGTGTTTACAGGCACAGAGAGTGAGACCCTGTGTTAGAACCAAAGCACACTGCTCTGGGGTAGGAAGTAGGTACCCTCTGCAAGGCAGGGACCCAACACCCGTGAGGACAAACGAGGTCACTTGCATTCAAAGCTGTGTGAAACCACTTTGCCAGGAGACTGGAAAAATACTCGACCAGCAGCAGGTCGTTGGGTGAGCTGGTGGGTGCGGAGTAGAGCAGGTAAGTCAGTACCCTGCCCTCAGTGTAGCAACTCCATCGGCAGCCCCGGTTTAGCTGCTCTCACTGCTTCTGACCCAGAAAACGCTCAGAAAATGACTGCAGTGAAACACATCTTCAAGGTGAAGCTTTCAGTCCAGGTGGGGGAGGGATGCGGAGTTGATCCCAAGGGTTCAATACTTACCTCGTAAATGTGCTGGGAGTGAGCTTTGTTTATGCTCTGACCCAGAGGAAGTCACTTTACATCTCGCCCTGTTTCCACCAGCAACGAGTGCCTTCTGCTTGTTTTGCATAAGCCTTGCACCTCCTCTGCGGAAGAGGCAGGGAATGAAGTGGGAGCTATAAAACTCCTGGCGTCATAAATCTTTGCAAAAACAGCAGTCTAGTGAGCAGCGTATTTGGCTGGCAAGTAATCATCACAGTCTATACTTGGTTTCTCTGCCTGTGAAATGGTGGGAATGCTTTCTCGTTGAAATGTAAAGGAGGTCAAAATGAAATAGCGTGTGCATTTTCCTTTTTAAAAACCTGATGCTTAAAGCATCAAAACAACTCAAGGAGAGATGTCCTATGGGTAAAAGGTACTCTCTGAGCACCTTGCAGACATCATCTTATAACCTAGAAATTTTCTCTGAAGAGTATCTGGTTCAACTCGCCTTTTTATTTTGAACCAATAAGGGAGATCCACAGAGGGGAGCTGATTTGCCTAAGGTTGCAAAGTTAGTTAGTTGCAGGGCTCCAGGTAGAACCTGGGGCTCTTGATCTATGGCCCAGTCCTACCTCTCTCTCTGCCTCTCCCCCTCATATGTATATATATGTATGTTGTGGTTGCTTTTTGTACTATACTACAACTTGCCCTTTTCATTTAATGATGAGACACTTTGGATGTCTATCTATATCAGATTATTTCATTCTTTTTTTTTTTTTTTTTTTTGTCTGCATTGGGTCTTCGTTGCTGCGCGCGGGCTTTCTCTAGTTGCAGGACCGGGGGCTACTCATTGCGGTGGCTTCTCTTGTTGCAGAGCACAGGCTTTAGGTGCGCAGGCTTCAGTAGTTGTGGCACGTGGGTTCAGTAGTTGTGACTTGAGAGCTCTAGAGCTCAGGCTCAGTAGTTGTGGTACACGGGCTTAGTTGCTCCGCAGCATGTGGGATCTTCCCGGACCAGGGATCGAACCCGTGTCCCCTGCATTGGCGGGCGGATTCTAAATCACTGTGCCACCAGGGAAGCCCCCTCTTTCATTCTTAACAGGTGTATAGTATCTTATGCTCCTTCTGTTTCTCCATGATGACTTTAATATGTACAAGCAGCACCATGGAGTTTGAATCTTTTTTTTATAATTAATTTTTATTAGAGTATAGTTGCTTTACAATGCTGTTAGTTTCTACTGCAGAGCAAAGTGAATCAGCTATATGTATGCATATATCCCCTCTTTTTTGGACTTCCTTCCCATTTAGGTCACCACAGAGCACTAAGCAGAGTTCCCTGAGCTATACAGTAGGTCTCATTAGTTTGGAGTTTGAATTCATGTTACTGATGTAAGAATATTTTATATTAGCATCCGGGGAGGGGAACAACTTCTGTGAAGGTCAGATGGTTTGAGAAATCTGAGACCTTGCTTCTGTTTCCTGCTGCTACTTACTTGTGGGCCCCTGTCCTATGCCAGGTGCCACGCTTGGGACTTTAAATGCTTTAACTCATTTAATTCTCACAACAGTCCATTGAGTTAGATATAATTCCTATTTTACTGATGAGCGGGTTGAGGCTAGTCAAGCCAGATTTGCTTAAGGTCACACAGTCAATCAAGTGCCAGGCTCCAGATTTGAACGCAGATTTGTTTGACTCCAAAACCCTTTTCATTGTCTGAAATCTAGGACACTAGGAAGAACGGTTATGATGGGTTTAAAGCTCAGCGTTTTTCATATCTTCCAAGTTTTGTTGGTATAGACCCAGCTAAGGGTCCACTACACACACCAGTAATGATTTGGAGGACCAAGTAGAAGTGGAGCACAGAGAGAGAGAGTGATGTGAGGAGGAGGGACAAGAGGTGGCTGCACTTCAGGGCACATTATTGTCTGTTATGTGCTAGGCTGTGCGGGAAACAGAGGGATTGACTGAGACACAGCTCTCCACTCTTGGGAAGCTTCTGGTTTGGCAATGGGAAAGACTCATGTGGGACTGACTGTATCACAAACTGCCCCAGGGTCTCCAGGAAGCTAAGGTTGGTTTGGGCCAGGGGTCCTGGGAATGCAGACTTCACTGAGCAGCAGCCATCTGAACTGATCCTGGAGACAAGTGCAAGTTCCCCACTGGCCGAGTATGGCAGAGGGCATTCCATAGAGCAAATGGAGGCACGTGCGACATAGGAGCCTGGTGTGGCTACAGCAGAGGATGAGTGGGAGGATGTAGTGACCGAGGGGCCAAACAGTTAGGATGGGGCTAGATTGTAGCAGCCTTGAATGCCATGTAAAGAACTTGTAGTTTATATTTTAGATCCTGGGGGCACTGTCCAAATATTTGAACAGGGGCGTGATGTGCTGTCAGCTTGTGTTTTAGGACATCCTGCAGAAATGTAACGAAGGGCTCAAGAGGGTCGAAACCAGGGCAATGGGAATGGAAGGGAAGAGGTGAATCCAAGAGATTCTGTGAAGTCCAAGTATCTGGACTTTATGTGTGAGGTCAGACCCATTGTCGATTTTTGTGGGCCCTGCCACATAAAGGACCAAACGTATTAAAATTTACCAGTATCCAGATGCAACTAGAGATTATCATACTAAGTGAAGTAAGTCAGAAAGAGAAAGACAAATACCATATGATATCACTTATATGTGGAATCTAAAATATGGCACAAATGAACTTATCTACAAGACAGAAACAGACTCATAGACATAGAGAACAGACTTGTGGTTGCCAAGGAGGGGGGGGGAGGGAGAGGGATGGACTGGGAGTTTGGGGTTGGTAGATGCAAACTATTATATTTAGAACGGATAAACAACAAGGTCCTAATGTATAGCACAGGGAACTCTATTCAATATCCTGTGATAAACTGTAATGGAAAAGAATATTTTAAAAAATGTCTATATGTGTATAACTGAGTCACTTTGCTGTACAGCAGAGCTTGGCACAATGTCGTAAATCAACTATACTTCAATTAAAACATAAAATAAAATAAAAAATTACCAGTATCGCATTTTAAATATAATGTTTTGCTGTCAAAAATATTTGAAGGGATTTTGGGGGGGTTATATATTAGGTTTTTTTTAAAAATTGGAGTATAGTTGATGTATAATGTTGTGTTAGCTTCAGATAAAAAGCACAGAGACTCAGTTATACATATATATGTGTGTGTGTATATATATATATATATATATATTCTTTTTCAGATTCTTTTCACTTACAGGTTATTATACAATATTGCATATAGTTCCCTGTGCTATACAGTAGGTCCTTATTGGTTATCTATTTTATATATAGTAGTGTGTATATTCATCCCTCCCCCTCTTGGAGTTATTCTTAATTTTGATTTTACAGTGTTAATTTTATACTTTGGCACCAGTCAGTTTTTTTCAAGTCTTAGAGTATATTCGCCAGTTCTTAAAATTCAGTGGCACTAAGGTGGGGGGGAAGGGGAGCTGTTGAATACGACTTAGCATTTTCTAGCTCAGGTGTCTGGGATGTTGGTGTTACTAATTTACTGAGATTTAAGTCTTAAAAGAAGGAGGCGCTCTGAGGGTGGGGAGGAGGCACAAAGCAAGAGTTCAGTTGACCATGTAGAGTGGGAAGTGTTGGCGGCATGTTTCGGTGGAGCTGCTGCAGTGAATCTGGAGACCAGGAGGTGCTGGGGTTGGGAGTGTTGATGTGACAGCCCTCAGTCAGCACAGAAAGGGAGAGGATCACATGAGGGAAGAGAATAGACTATAACTTTGGGTAATGCCCACATTTAAGGGATGAGCAGAGGAAGAGGACCTAGAGAATGTGACTGCCGTGTAACAACATACTGAGGACGAAGAACCAAGGGAATCCAAAGCCATCCAATTCCAGCTTCAAGAATAGGATGGTTAATAGTGTCTGATACTGGAGAGGGATGAGAGGAAAGGCTAGGAGGACGCCGTTAGCCTGTAAGAGGCTCAAGTGACCTTCAAGAAAGTAGTTTTAGTGGAGGGTCCCATTCAATCATCCGGAGTTAGAGTGAAGCCATGGTGAGGAGGAGAAGGCAGTGAATGCAGACCGCTTTTCTGAGAACGTGATAGAAAATGGGTGGGTTGAGAAAGGTCCAGGGAAGTTTGGCGGGACATGATTTTTGGGCTGAGAGGGTAAGGAGCCCTTGGAAAGGAAGCTGGACTGAGAAAGGATTGGTGGATGGTTGAGGTCTCTGGGAGGCTGGAAAGCACCGAGTCGTAGGGTAGCCGACCAGCCCAGTCACACCTGTGCCCTGACATTGATGCAATTCTGCACACAAGGCACCATGATGGGTATTCCAGGGGCATCCCACCCTTCAGTGAGGCTGTGAGGTGACTCTAGGCTCCTCAAGAACAGGGACGTTGTGTGGACTGCCTGCTCTCTCTGCCTCGAGTAGTGCCTGGCACAGCAAGATGCACCCGTGCGTATTTGTCAGCGCTCTGGTGGACTTAGCGTTCCTGTCCCACAACATCCTGGAGCAGGTCCATCCCTTCTCTTTTCTCATGTTCTACCGTGGGACGTATGATGTAGGTGCGGCTCATGTAAGTTTGGAAGCTTGGTTATAAAGCAAACATTCTCACATTCACACTTTACACCTACCTGCGTGCCTCTCCCCTTTTCTCAGTTCCCTGCCATCTCAGGTCCTGCCTCGAAAATGCGGACAAGTAAGTTTGTACTGGGACTCCTTCTGTGCCTCTCAGTGCTGAATTCTGGGGCACCGGGACTTTCTGTAGAAGCCGGGAAAGAATATATGATGATCCTTTAAGGGAAACAAAGGGGCTCATTCAATGAGTTGGTGAAAGATGAGTCTCCTTTGTTGATGGAGATAAGAGAGGATCTGGTTTCCTGAAAGCTCTCTGGGTGTGAATGCGCTTTCTTTGCTTGGTTCATGTCACTGGGGGATTTCCCTGATGGCCAATGAACAAGAGGGATCTTTGCTAGGAAGCGCTCCTGCCACCCCAAACTCTATTTTGCGGAAAGGCAGAAACCCAAGGATCAGGCCACATTTGCTGTAATTCTCTCAGATTCTAAGAGTATGAAGAGTTTTATTCAATGGGAAGAGTCTGACTTATGTTTTGGCAATTTTACATTTCCTGGTTGAGATGAGCTGGGAGACTTAACTTCTTTTCAGGAACACTTAAATTTTTTTCCTTTCTATTTACAATTATAATACAGAGCTTTACTAATGTAAGATATTGCAGAAATACAGACCATAGCAAATGAAAGTTCCTCATCATCCACTTTCCTTATCCCCTAGATAATCATTCACTACAATTTGAGGCATATTCTGCCAACCTTTTTTATACATATGCTAATAAAATATATGGTTGCTATTTATTTTCACAGAAGAGGATTTCTGTTATGGATGCTATACTATTTGACCATTTACATCGTTTTACTCATCAGTATACAAGGTCGTCTTTCCACATATGTATACCTGTAGGTTTTCCTCATTCAAAATGGTTCCATTGTATGGAAAAACCGTACGTATTTAACCAATTTTTAAATGATGCCAAATTAGGTTGTCTTAATTTTTGTGTGTTTTCATTTTGTTTTGGCTCTAACCAATAATATGGAGCTAGTTTTAAACTGCTGGGAATGGATGGCCTGTTTAAACTAAAGGGGCTAGAAAAATGAGGCCAAGTTTAGTGGGGATGTATAAGGCCGTCTCCTTGATTGCCTCCATTCTCTCCATTCTCAAAGTAGGGAAAGACCTCTCCTGCAGCCCAGGGGAGTCTCCTGTCCCTTCTCTCAGGCAGGACCCAGGCACAGACCTTTTGTTATGAAACGTACTTAGACCAAATCACACTGCCATTTTGCTTTGCTTCTCCCCTTTCCTTCCTTCCTCTCTCCCTCGTGCCTTCCTTCCTCTTTTTAACTCGGTGTCCAGTTGCAGCATCCCCCCTAGTTCTCCTCTATTCCAGTCACCCATGAGTGTCCGGGCTCTGCATGCCTTCCTTTCCCACAGCGGGCCTCCCACCATTCCTGACTTTGATCTTGTTTTATGCCCTGCTAGTGTTTCCAGTTTCTCTAGACGGTGCCCTTGTTTGTGTCCGCTGGCTTCCCCTGTAGCCTCCTCTGCAAAATATTTTAAATCTACTGTTCCCCAAGTCACTTGGCCTACCCTTTAAAGGATTTAAATACAAATCAAGCTTAACACAACTGCCCCTTTGCCCCTTGTGCCTGCTACTCATCCTCACCCTCTGTTCACTGTACTGTGAATAGTAAATTTCCATTCCTCGTGAGGTGACTTCATTTCTAGTGGAAACTCCTGCCCTGGGTTGTGGCAGAGAGAGTACATTCTTTGGCTATGGTCTGACCTGGCTTCGAATCCAGGTTTTAACACTTACCTCAGCAGGTAATTTAATCTTTTTGATCTTCATTTTCCTCTTCAGTAAAATGGGGAATAATGATACCCACCTTGCAGAGTAGATAGGGTTGCACTATGGACTGGATAAAAATGTGTGTCAGATGTCTGGCACGTGGTAGGTGAGCAAAAATGATAGCTACTATTGTTATGATAGCTTGGTTTCTCTTAATTTTTAGTGAATCTCATTATGTGTTATAAGGGGTCAAAGAACCAATGCATCCAAGGTCTTACTAGAAACAGATCCTATAGTGATGTAAAATTTTGAACATAAATATTTTTGCCAGTATTCTTGGCAATAGTAAATAAAATAATTAATAAAATAAAAATTTAGGACAAGAATTTAGCTATCTCTTTGAAGTTCCTTGTGCTAGAAATCATTTGTCTTTCCCAGAGAACGGCTGTCTCCATTTATCCCAAATGGTTCCCAGAATCTGGAATTTTTTTTTTTTCCCTCTGAGGTCCAGCAACTTGAGTTAAGGGATGCTCTTTGTGGTTTAGTCATTGCCACAAAAGTGCATAAAGAGTTTCTTAGCAAAGACTTTGCCAGTTCATTTGGGGGTTTGTCATAGATTAAGAATGGCAGTGGTTTTCTGGTACCCTCAGAAATTGGCTTACTGTAGTTGCTTGCAGAAGGCAAGCTGCATTTTTGGGGTTTCATACTCAGCATTCTAGAGTCACTTGGTCTGGAGTCTATTCTTCATCTACTGGTTTCTGGTGCTAATCCCCCAAGGTGAAGCACTGGACCACAAGGACAAATGGTAAGGAAATTAAAACACAGATTCAAATTTTCTTCGAGTTCCCAAGGAAAACCAAGCACTTTGTTGCCTGTACACAGAGGTAGTGAACTGGTCCAAGGTCCCATAGCAGATCAGCAGGAATTACAAGCTTGCTTTTTATCTCTTGTGCCTCTCCCACACTTGGGGTGAGTTGTCCCTCCCCTCATGCCCACTAAGGAACAAATTTTGAGGACTCCTGTTCTTTGGGCAGAGCCCATCTCTTCTGAGGTGTTTGGAGCTCCTGTATGGACAGGCGTTCCATAAAGCCTGGGAACCTTGCATTGCCCTGGATGGAGGGATTAGAAAACGCAAACTATTCTCTCTGTAAAGTTTGTTCCTGCCGGTCCTTTTGGGGCAGGTTGGCTAGTACAGTCTCTTTCTTTTCAAATGGAAGAAGGCTCTGTGAGTGAGAGAAATGACTTGCCCAGAGCATCCAACAGTTGCCGTCAGCAGGACTGAATTTCCCCATCAAAACCCGGCACCTCTTGCTCCCTCGCTGAACCTGGCTGAGACTTGAGGGGCGTCCTGCTGAGCTCGCTGAGCAGTGGGCTCAGAGGCAGGTCTGCGGAGCTGACAAAGTTGGTTGGTCTGATGCAGAGGGAAAGAACTTGGCGGTGGGGTCCTCCCACCGGATCTTTCCTCTTAGGTGGCAGTTGCGGAGAGTCCTGGGGAGGAGGCCCAGGGAGGGCTCCTGGCCTGACCTTGTAACCTGAGCTTCAGGAAGCTCCTGTCTCTGGAGGTGAGCTGCCTTGTAAAACAACAGCAGGCCTGTCTGCTTCTGAAGCAAGGTGCCTGGAGACACAGCCTCCTGGGCTTTCCTGCCTTTTGCCTGCTGAAGCCAGTGGAAGCTATGGACCCGGCATTAGCATATTGCTTTTTCTTCCCTCCCCTGAACCAGGCGAGGAGGCTCTGAAGCCAGCTGGGCTGTGTGTGTCCTTGCCATCTGCCAGGCCTCACTCCTCGGGCCAGAGCCTGGGCTTCGGCCAGGGCTTCCACAGCTCTGCCCAGCATCCAGCCCTGCGAGCCTCTGAGTGGCACTGCACAGGTGTCACACTGGGGTCCCGCTCCAGCCCTGTGGGGCAGGGTGGCAGGGAGAAGATGGGGAGGGGTGGGGCAGGGGTGGGGAAGGAGGAGTTCCTGAGTTTTCTCCCCTGCTGGGGTTCACTCACCACAGTCCCTTGGTTGCTTCTCTGGGGTGTGTGTGTGTGTGTGTGTGTGTGTGTGTGCGTGTGTGCGCGTGTGTGTTTTGGGTTTCGTGGTCCCAGTGACTCCAAGATGAATTGTGTGTGAGATCCAGGTTTGGAGGCCGCTGACTAAGAAGAGCTTACATTTCTCTTCAGCCAGTTACGTTGTGTTAGAACATAAGGGGCGATGATGTCTTGTGATACTGATACTTGCGATGAGGAAGTACTTTAACACAATCTCTTTCTCTCTCTTTCATCTCCCTGAACTATAAAGAATGACTTTTTAGGGGGTTGTTTTCATATTTCATAAAGAATAGTGTTTGCGGGAGGTGGGTCAGGGTCTCTGTGTCAGTGCACCCTTATTGAACCACCCAGACTTTTCTCCTCGGCACTCCCTTGACGGTCGGTCAGTCTGTCGATCAGTCTGTCTGTCTCTCACATGTTCCCTCCTTCTCTTATTGCTTTTTCCAAGCTGCTGCTGCAGTTTTTTGTTTGCTTCATTGCTCCTCAAAGCGCTCCGCTGGTTGGAAAGCCCTTTGCCCGGTTAGTGGCTCATTGGGGCCACCCTTCTCTTCCACGGAGCACATTGATTCCAGGAATCCCTGCTGTCACTTGACCACAGAGTGGTGGTGAGAGGCGCCTGCTTTCTGGCGAGTTGCCGTCAGCGAAGGACCAGGGCCCCAAGGATGATCTCACACAGGCGCCGCTTCCTGAAAGGGGTGATCACGGAGCCAGGCCCATCTAAGGAACGTCAGCAGACCTTCTCAGCCAGCCTCACCCTGTGCACAGAAAGCTCATTTGTAGGAAAGTTTCTGGGGTGTGGTAGCTCTATTATTTTGTTCACCAGGAAATGATACCAAGTTTCTCAGTTTTCTCCTTAATGAAGGGCAGAAGCTTGGCCTGGAATAGGGATTGAGTCTCCCAGCATCCTGGAGGATGGGATGGGCGGGGGTGGGGGTAATTTGAGGAGCTTTCCTCTCACCCATGTGGCTTTCTGGGCCTGGGCCAGCTAGGGGGAATCCTACAAAATCAGCTGAGGCCTAAGTGATATAGCGAGTCCAGAGTTGGACCCTGTGGTGGAAGAAGAAAAAGCAGTATCCAATCAAGAGTCTGGAAAGCTTTGGCCCAATGATGAGTGCTAAAGTTTGCACTGGGGGAGAACCCAAGCTCTTCTGAGTCGTCAACCCTTCCCTCTCTCTTGCTGTTTTCCTAGAGCCTCTAGACACACCCAGGTTTCTCTCATTGGATAACCTGTCCTTTGGCCCTGCAGCTCTGTCTGCCCACCCTCAAAACTACATACCCTCCCTCTACAAACATGTTGAAGGAATGCACTAGACTCAGGATTTTGCTGTCATTTTTTCCAGTCCCCACTTTCCTGGACTCCCATCCCCATGACTTTCCAGAAACTATTCTCACTGCGGTCACCAGTTGTGTACCCCAAGGAAGGAGTTCCCCAGGGCCCATCCTCAGCTTCCATTCTGGACACCTGTACTCTCTTTGGGGATAATCTTGCCCACTTTCGGTGTTTCTGCTGCTACCTGTTTATTGCTGATGATTCTAAAATAACTCCAGCCCAGACAATTTCCCTAGGACTTGAACACCCAGCCTCAGGTTACGTGTTTCCACAGGACGTCTCACAGGATGTCTGAGACTCCTACTGCGGGTGTTGCACAAGCCCTTTCCCCATTTGTTGTCTAAGTCTTATTTGTCCCATAACTACCAATGTAAGGGCCACTTGCTCGGAGAAGCCCTCCCACGTTTCCCCAGGCTAGGTGAGGCTTCCCTGTTAACCTTTGCCTAGTACTCTGCACTTTCCTCTGCAGCGTTCTGCAATTTGTAAATTATAAATTAATTATTTGTAATAATTCATTGGCTATTTGCCTCCTCTACTGGACTGAAAGCACCATGAGGCAGAAAGCCTCTCTATTTTGTTTCATTATCGCATATCCAATACCTGACACCATGGCTAACACAGAATAAGGGCTTGATACGTATTTCTTTCTTATTTATTTATTTTTGGCTGCACTGGGTCTTCGTTGCTGCGTGCAGGCTTTCTCTAGTTGCGGTGAGCGGGGTCTACTCTTCGTTGTGGTGTGCGGGCTTCTCATTGCGGTGGCTTCTCATTGCGGTGGCTTCTCTTGCTGTGGAGCACTTGCTCTAGGTGAGCGAGCTTCAGTAGTTGCAGCACGTGGGCTCAGTAGTTGTGGCACACAGGCTTAGTTGCTCTGCGGCATGTGGGATCTCCCCCGACCAGGGCTTTAACCCGTGTCCCCTGCATTGGCAGGCAGATTCTTAACCACTGCACCCCCAGGGAAGCCCCTTGATACGTATTTCTGACCCATTGAAATCTTCACTCCTTGCCCTAAACTTCCTCTTCCTCTTGTGATCACCCTCCTGCTTGATAGACCCACTCTCCACTTAGTCTTTCAAGGTGGAGGAGTCATTCTTGACTCTTTGCTTCTTCTAACTGTGGTTTCCACTCACCCATCAATATCCTAAATAGCTTTGTAACCTGATCTCTCCTCAGCACCTTGACTACCAAAACCCTAGTTCTTGACCCAAGGCATCTCTTGTCTCAACTGCTGCAGTTAACATCCTAATCACTTTCCCTGCCTGTAATCTTGTCTCTGCCCCTTTAAATCGATCCCTCCATGCACCTACCAAAGGGATCTTTCTAGAAGGCAAATCTAGCCATTCCATCCACTTAGAACCCTTTATTGACTCCCCCGTTACTCAAGTTCCTTAGCATGGCAATAAAGGCCTACAGTGATAGGGCCCTTGTCTGTCTCTCATTCTTCACCAGGCTCCTGGCGGTTTCCCATCAACTCCAGGCTGTTTCTTACTGCCCTCACGCATGGAGTATGTCTTCCTCTTTCTTGGAATGCCTTTGCCTGCCATGCATGACTCTTCTCCATCTCCCTCAACTGTACCTGGATAACTCCTGTTCCTCCTTAAGGATTCAGCTCTGATCCCTACCCACCCACCCTTGCAGAGGCCTCCTGTACGCTTCTACTGTGCTCCCATAAAGCCTTGGGTATTTCTCTCTCTCCACATTATATTAGGACCTAGCCTGTTTTTATGACTGTCTCACATACTCATCTGCCAGCTCCCGAGGGCAAAAACCAGGTATTAATCATCTTTGTAACCTCCATGCCTAGCAAATTGCCTGGCACATAGCATGCCTTTTAAAGAATGAATGAGCTCAAAACAATGGGATTGAGGAACAGACTACTACTACTACTGTTAATAGGTATTTTTTTACACTCTTTCTAGGTGCCAAGCATTGTTCTAGGTATTTTACGTATTTGAAGTCCTTAATCTTTACAACCACCTCATATAGTAGATAATGTTAGTATCCTCATTTTATAGATGAAGAAACCAAAGCACAGAGAGGTTAAGTTATTTTGTCCATGGTTACACAGCTAATAAGTGGCAGAGCTGGAATTTGAATTGCTGTAGTCTGCTCCAGAGCCCTGGCTCTTAAATCCTGTCCTTGTACTGCCTTTCCACTAGCAGAGATAACATGCATGGACTTTTAAAAACTGTGCATCTAACTTGTTGTGTTGCTTGGTGAGTCTGATGTGGGTCTCTATCCTTGGAGGGTAAAAAAGAATCCAAAAGGGGCTGACAGGGCAAGTAATGGGTCTCTATGAGCATTTCTATGAGAAGTGGGTTATTACCATGGAAGTAGTGTCAGGTTAATGAATAGTATGACAGGTAGGTAGACAGGAGTCAGACCAGATTGGGCCAGCTTAGACCCACGTTTAACACTTCTATCTCTCATGTCTCAAAGACCACCTTCAACACTGGTGCTCTGTCACCCTGTTGAGTGAGGTTGGGAACACATTAAACTCTGCATGGTCAGTACTGCAGAGCAGAGTCTGACAAGAGAAAAGGAAAGGAGGAGAGAGAGAAAGAATTATGGCATCATTGGGAAAGGAGTCATGGAGAGTAGGGAAAGCTGAGGTTCCCATAAGATAAATTCATTTGCTTCACAGTTCTCACACAGACAGGCAACTTAAAGAATGAGAAGAAAATACGGATTGCTGGTGTTCTACCTGTTTGGCTTCCCCCCCAAATTGGAACCTACGTTTAGGGGAGGGGATGCAAGTGCCTTAGCCCAGGTGACAGTGCAGGTCTGGGCTTGTGAGCGGGCCCTGGGTGAGGGGCCTGCAACCTGACGGAGTTTGCCAATGTGTCTATTTTGGTTATTTGGGGGAAAGTAAGGGAAAAGTGGGCCTTTTTAAAAATAAAACTGAGGTGGAATCAATTAGTTCTAAAATCCTGCTGGAAAGTTCCAAGGTGGGATTGGAAAGAAATCATCCACCGGTATATGTGGCCAGGGTCTGGGGTGGCCTTTATCTTGTCACACATCCTTTGCCCTGCCCTCTTCACAGGTGAGAAAGCAGGAGGCGGCAAACTTTTTCTGTAAACATTTTTTTACTTTTGGGGCCACATAAGTCTCTGTCGCATACTTTTGTTTGTTTTACAATCCTTTAAAAATGTACAATCTACTCAGTTCATGCGCTGTACAAGAACAGGCTGAGGCTGTCGTTGGATTTCTCCTGTCTAGCGCGTAACCCAGCTGTAGCTTCAGGCTCTGCCACGGGCAGAGTGAGTGCCCCAGAGATCCCAGGATATGCTAAATAAACTTTGTCTTTGAGTAGTGAGCCCTCATGGCAGGAGACGGGTTAATACTCTACACCAGGGGTCTGCAAACTCCACACCGTGGGTCCAATCTAGAACTCAGTTAGGGGTTTCTGGTTATTGGTGAAGGTATGCAGAAGGGTGTTGACCACAAAGCTCCTCTGCCAGGACCCCTGATGACAAGGGCAACAGAGGTGAGTTTTGGTTAAGGAAAAGGGCAAATGTCCGACTCTACTCTGAGGGTGACTTCTTACTAGGAATGGCCCTCATCTTAATGACTATGATGGGAATCCCTGACACTGGAGCTGGAGAAGGACCTGAAATGAGGAAGGTTCCATTCAGTAGCCAACAATGCAAAATGTTCTGCTCTTAGAGAGGAAATGCACAAATACTGCTCTGTCAAGATTGAGTTAGGTTTAAGTGTCCAAGTTTTAATAAAATGGGGCCAAAAATTCCAATTATATTGTTGCCATTGTCCTTATCTTTTTTCAAGGGACTAAGGTAATTTAAATATTGCTGTGACACTCGTTTGTCACTTACAGAGTAGATTTTTAGAATTATTGAGAATGAAGAGAGTAACAGGGCTAACCCACCTTTTGCCTAATCCCCCACTCAGTGGATGGGGTAACTTTGGTTTGTGTTGTTTTCTCTTTCATGTCAATCTTTGGGTCCATGGCCAACTTATTTGAAGCCGGTAAGAGATATGGATTTGGAATTCAGATTTCTTTTTTCTTTTTCTTCTTCCCCTTCCTCTACCTCTTCCCCTCCTCATTCCCCTTCTCCTCCTCCTCTTTGTTCTTCGTTTTTATTTTTACGAGCTATAACCAAGGACTCAATCATGTGGGAAGAAGTATGGTAGAGCCCTTAAGAGCATGGGTTTAGAATGAACCTGGAATTCAGAATTTAGATTTAGAAACATTATACCATGTGTGGGGTGGCATCTTATAATTGAGCATGTTATTTTGACAGCAAAACTTGTATTTACATGAAAGCAGATAAATAAAGAATATAAATTAGCTAACTTCAGGGCAGATTTTGCCATCAGATGAATGACAAAATTCTTTCTGCTTTCAGAGCTTTTTGAATTTCAGAATTGTTGTGGATGAGGGATTATGATGTGTGTGATGTCTCTTAAGTAAGACTGGAAGCTTTGGGAGCGTAGGGGGTGTGTCGTGGCATGGTGCATGTACATGGTAGGTACTCATTAAAAGTCAGTTGATTTTCTTATTACCATAAGCATAAGGATGTAAGTCAAGAGTGTTATGCTGCTGTTAAACAACCAGCCCTTATTTATTTTTCTAATTTCAAAATGTGTTTTCAGAAATGTTGGAATTCCCCTATAAGCTGTAACTAAACTGAAAGCTGCCCTGGTGGATCATAGATTGAAAAGTAGTAAAGTAAAAGCAATTGGACTCTGTGTGTTGGTGGGTGAGTTGGTGATAGATTGGCTAATTTGTGGAGGTGTCTTGCAGTTTCGTAATTCAGTAACTGTAATATGCACAAGAATCGACTTATTAATAGCATTGATGAAAACTGAATATCAGAGAAGGCTTATTGGGCTGTGGCCTTAACTACTTATCTAAACCATGAACTGAAAATGACTGCGATGTACTAACAATACTGAAAAGTTTTCAACAACAGGAGAGGAGCACTGAGGTCATACGCTCAGAACATCTGGCCAGCTCTTCACACAGGGCTGAGTCTCGTTGGGGAGCTCCTAGTGAGAGAAAAATGGGGGGGAATTGGAGTGGGTATTAACGAGAGCAAAGAAAATGAATGTGATTTTTAAGGCTCTTCAATTAAAGGTGGAAGGGATTTAGATCATGATATTAGAAAGCAAGCAGGGTGAGAGTGACTTTCCTTTGAATGTGTGTCTATAATCAGATTTCTGTCTCTGTATTGAAGGTAAAATAGGAACCATCATTCGGTTGTTATTTTTTTTAAAGGTAGATTTAAATGGTAGTAAAAGAATTAAAGCAAAGCATAAAACTTATAAATGCGATGGTTGTGAAGCATTAGAAGAGATCATCAAAAAGCATCAGGGATGCCTCTATTCTCAGAGGATATTTAAGGGTGGCCTTACTATCTTGATCAGTATCAGTATGAGGACACAGATGAGAGGGATGACAGCACTTTACAGGGAAAGGCGTGTGTGGTCACCTGGTCAGAAATTACGGAGGAAGTGGAGGTGTAGGTTGATGTGGAGCGCCTCCTTCTGTCTCACCCGCTGACGGGGTGGTATTGAGGGAAAGGGGCAGCTTCTTTTCTTTTTTTTCACTTTTTTATAATTGAAGTGTAGTTGATTTACAATGTTGTGTTAGTTTCTGGTGTACAAAGTGATTCAATTATACATATATATATATATTCTTTTTTATATTTTTTCCATTATCTTTTATCAAGGATATTGGATATAGTTCTCTGTGCTATACAGTAAGACCTTGTTGTTTATCTATTCTATATATAGTAGTTTGTATTTGCTAATCCCAAACTCCTGATTTGTCCCTTCCCCACCCCCTTTCCCCTTTGATAACCATAAGTTTGTTTTCTATGTCAGTGAGTCTGTTTCTGTTTCGTAGATTAGTTCATTTGTATCATATTTTAGATACCACATGTAAGTGATATCACATGGTATTTGTCTTTGTCTGACTTATTTCACTTAGTGTGATAATCTCTAGGTCTATCCATGTTGCTGCAAATGACATTATTTCATTCTTTTTTATGGCTGAATAATATTCCGTTATATGTATGTACCACGTCTTCTTTATCCATTCATCTGTCGATGGACATTTAGGTTGTTTCCATGTCTTGGCTGTTGTAAATAGTGCAAAGCAGCATCTTTTCAAGAGCTGGTCTGTGCTGGCCAGCACAGCGGCAAACGGTGGATGCCTTGTTATGCATGATCTCCACAGTGAATTTCAAGCGGTTCTAGACTCTGGCTGGAAAAGGAAGGGAATATACAGGTAAGCATTTCCCAACAGCTGGCGTGGTGTCGCATGGTAGTAAATGCTCTCACTTCAGCCTCTGAGTCCTGCTTCCTGTTTTAACTTAGGAGTCCAGTGGCTCCTCCCAGCCCAGGATTTACACTTCTGAGTTGATGTTCTGATTCAAAGCCAGTGTGGCTTGAAGGAGCCAAGCCGCTCTGTCAAGGTAACTGAAGGGTAGATGAATAGGCTTTTCCCTCTCATCCACCCATCCCCCAGTGCCCACTGGACGCAGCTTGGAAAAGTCTCCCTAGATGCCCACATGAGGGTCGTCTTAGCCTGAGCTCTGGTCTATACTTGGAAGAGAGCTGTCTGCAGATATGTTCTGCCCATTCTCCTTCATCTGGATAGACCACACCTTCTTATGTGGCCAGGATTTTGGTCTTTGATGTTTTTTGGGAGAAGACCAGCAACCATGTTGGGTTCTCTAAACAGGTCTGTTGAATCACTGTTTTCTAGTGAAATTCTATTTCAGTTTCCTGGGGCTCTGAGGACTAAATGCCTATCCAAAAAGTAACTAGGCTTGATGCTGCAAAGCTTGTGGGAAACTGGGGAAATCACACCTTGAGGTGATTCTACACATAGACAAGTGGCTTTTATGGCTGTTAAGACATATGGCGAAGAGGAGCTGCTGATGGATGATGGGTTCCTGGTAGCTGAATGGCCTGCTGCAGACCACCCTGGATCTTGATAGCCATGCTTTCGACGAGTGCTTCTACACACACATACACGCACTTCCTCTGCCCAGAGGCTGTGGCCCGAGCTCCTGATGTCCTCTTTCACCTTATCAACAAAACTTGAGCAGATTGGAATTTGATTGTTGAGATGACTTCTTTCTTGCTGTCATCCATCAAGAATGTGAAGGATCAGTGAGACAAAGGCCTTTTCCGACAGATATTTAGACCCAATTTAAACACACAGTTATATCATCTCCTTGTCACTGTCTTATTGTAAGGAGATCATGAGTTCCTTGAAGGCAGGAGACACTGTCTTTCTTTCCCCACAGTAAGCTGTCATGAGCCCTGCAGGTGCTCAATAAATATTAATTGAATTAATCAGCTGCCACAACACAGGTGCACACATTTATCTCCTTTGTGCTTTCATTCTGCTACAAATACAACGTGTGCATTCAGCAACCCTAGGCGCATGGCTTCCCCCCACCCCTGTATCTGCACGGGCTTTCTGCCGCTGGGCATCATCTAGACCCCTGTAGCCAAACATGTTCTACAAAGCGTGAGGCCCCGCCAGTCCTCTTACACACAGCTCGAGTAATGCATACACCAGCTTTGAGGGTCTTTACAACTCCCCCTTTTCTCTCCCACCCCCCATGTTTCCTGACCCTTCAAAGGGTTTTAAGGAGAATGAGGTCCACCCCCTACTCCACTTCTGGGACAGAGTTTTTAATTACTGTGTAGGCTTTTGTTCTGTTGTTGAGATCAGGCTTCTCAGTGTAGGGAGAAGGGAATTCCAGTCATCCTGATGCATTATAATCAAATTACTTACCACAAGTCAGGAGTAACAGTTCTCTGCTTTCATTTTGATCACAGCAGGTGATACAGGAACGAAGCGTCTCACATTTCACTAGGTGCTTTAGGCTGTGGCTGCAACAGTGCTTTCCGGTGGTGGTTTCTTTTAAGAACCATGCAGCTAGTAAACATTTTATCTCAACTCCGTGATCGACCAGCTTTATGCATAAAATGTAGTCTGTATTTTAAAAAAGTCACTATTGGCCCCAAATGCCTGACCACGAAATAGACTTAACAAATAACAAGTACACACTGAAAACCAAAATGATAAACTTTAAAAAGAGTCAAAAATAATTTGACTCAGAAATGAAGGGAGTAGATGAGGCTGTCGCCGAGTCATTATTTCCCAATGTTGGAGACACACATGGGACCCCCTGACCCCTGAAAAGTGATATTTTCATATTGTCAAAGGCTGTCACCTCTTGGCAAGTCTGATGCTGGATGATCCTGCTGTCTGGTGAAACTAGTCGTAAAAGGAACAGAGGACAACCTTCTTCTCATCTCTAGAATCCTATAGTTTGGTAAAACTTTCAGTTTGAGAGCACAACATAATGCTCAGAAAATATTTGTGGAACAAATGAATTATTCAGAGAGCTGCAAGTTTTGTTCTTCTCATTTCCTAGTTGATGGGGAAGAGGAGAGTGGCAGGTATTTTGTAATAGGTTGGCAGTTTCCAAAGACACATGGCCACTTGTGCCCTGTAGTGGGTGTCTGTTCTGTATTTGTGAGCTTTATGTACGTGTTCACAATATATGTACCAACAAGTATACAGAGTTATTGATGTTTGGCAGGCTAAACAGCTACTTCTGTTCAAAGGCAAACGCTTGTCATGTGGATATTTTCTGATAAGGATGCCCGCATGCAGTGGGTGTAGCAAACTGTGTAGGCGCGAAGAGAGATAAGTCAGGAGAGCAGGCCAGTTCTGCAAAGCCCAGATAATGGGCCGAGGCTTAGAGGAGTTCATTTTATAAAGGCAGCCCTGGGCTGGTTTGGATACGGACTACTTTGGATCTTTCGTTTGCCAGTAGTTTTGCATGTCTGTCCGTCCCTCTGTCTCTCTCTTGAACAAGGGAGTATAATATGTAGGCAGAGCAATAGCTCAAGGACTCTGGACTTCTGGGTCTCATTTCTGGTGGGGTTAGTGACCTGAAATGCTCAGGCCTTTAGAAACAGCAGCGTGCTCGCCATCTCTACAGTGGCATGCTGCGGTCACAAAGGAAACAGGAGTCAGACAGATTTCTAAACACCAAGGGAAGTCTTAGAGCAGGTGGGGTCCCTGGAATGTGGTTTGAATGTATTTTGGTAATGTTTCTATACTTTGGGTAGAAATGGGATGCAACATCTGGGAGGAAAAGAGTAAATCTGACTTATACACATAGGAAGTGTTTATGGGGAGCCGTAGCATCATCTTCACGTTTCTTTTCAACTGAAGCCCTGCTAAGTGTTCATATGGATTACTGGACTGTTAACACAGTTAAAATGTATCATTAGCAGCAATTCATCCAAAAGTTATGCTGTCAGACCAGGTGTAGGTTGGACTTCACCCCTTGCTTCTCACGGTAGTGTGACCTGGGGACGTTCCTAAACTTCTGTAAGCTTCACTTTCTTCCTTTATAAGATGGAGAAAGTGAAAAGCACTCACAGCTCATTTCATTATCAATATACTCCTGTGTATGCCAGGCACTTAGTATATGCATCCCATGTACTGAGTCCTCGCTGAATATGCTTGTTCCTATTTTTGTTATTGTTATTATTGTTGCTGTTCTGTGATGATATTCTACAGATGTTTGTTGTTGGAGATGCACATTCCTATTGTGTGTTGGGACCTGTTCCCTTCACATGAGTAGCCAGAGGTCTGGCTGCCTGAAGTGCAGGGAAAGGGTTTGGATGGGAATAGATGTGGACAGTTCACAACTGAGGGCATTCATTCACTGGTCATCAAGGGTAACTGTAAAAATAAAGGAAGTTCGGGTCTTCTAGCCCATCCTTTTTACACGGGGACTCCTGCTAAGCAGCTCTTGGGAGGCACAGCTGTCCCACATTCGCGTAAGGACGGTCTACTCAGCTTAGGGGCACCATTTTGAGGATGGATAGACTGCTACTGTTGGCTCTCCACTGCAACCTGTTTTGTTGGATTTTCTAAAGGCCTGGAGTACAGCACTTTTATAATTAAAAACAATCTACTAAAACATATTAGGTTGGCTACAAGGAAATACATCCAATTAATAGTGGTCCCGTCTAGGCTGTTCTGGTTTAGTAAGCTGGTCGCTGGTGGTAGTAGAATGGTTCAGGCCAAGGCGCAGGAGCTGATGCTAAGAGAGGAAGGTTAATGTTCATGCTCCCCAAGCCTGCTGACTGACCTGGAGTGGGGAAGCCGCCAAGGTGAGGCAGGCATCGTTCCCCTCTATGCAAACCCACTCTTCTCTCAGAGCTCAGCTCTTCGGGCTGCTTTGACAGCTGATGGCCTTTATCCAGAGAAGGCAGCTTGCGCAAGCCAGAAACCTGTACTAACTCTCAACAGAATGTCACTCCCATCCCTTTTTCTAGCATGAGAAGTAGGGATTGTGATGGAATGAGGGCATTGTGATGGGGCCATGACCAAGTAGAAATGAGAAAGTAAGGAAGTTACTGCTGGGTTTGTTGTGAAGAATTGTGGCAAATATTCAAGCACTGATTTTATTTTCCCCCAATGGACTAAAGACATCTTTCTGCTTTCATTGGAGGGAAAGAGGGGGTGTCACATGACAGATCCTGAGTGGCGACGGCACAGCTGCTCTGCATCCTTCCCGTAGCGTCTCTTCTGTAGATGAGTCTCTGACAGCATGGGAGATGGTTGCTTCCTCATGTCTGCTCCTGGCACCATAAAAACCTCAAGAAGTGCAAAAGTATAGACAGCTTGTTTTGTTTTGTCTTGTTTTGTTTTCTGCGGTACGCGGGACTCTCACTGTTGTGGCCTCTCCCGTTGCGGAGCACAGGCTCCGGGCGCGCAGGCTCAGCGGCCATGGCTCACGGGCCCAGCCGCTCCGCGGCATGTGGGATCTTCCTGGACCAGGGCACGAACCCGTGTCCCCTGCATCGGCAGGCGGACCCTCAACCACTGCGCCACCAGGGAAGCCCTAGACAGCTTGTTTTAATTAGAAATCTGTCATCCAACATTTAGAGGACAGATTCCCAAAAAGGGAGAGATGATCAGTCCCTGAGTAGATGCTGTGTAAACACTGGATAACATTTCTGATGATTAAAGAAACCCTCAACTTCTGCATATCCCCGGCTTTTTTTTTTTTTTTTTTTTTTTTTGTGGTACGCGGGCCTCTCACTGTTGTGGCGTCTCCCGTTGCGGAGCACAGGCTCCGGACGCGCAGGCTCAGCGGCCATGGCTCACGGGCCCAGCCGCTCCGCGGCACGTGGGATCTTCCCGGACCGGGGCATGAACCCTTGTCCCCTGCATCGGCAGGCGGACTCTCAACCACTGCGCTACCAGGGAAGCCCTATCCCCAGCTTTTAAGTGCCATAAACAGAGGAGGGGGGAAGAATAGTTGCTGTTTTATTACTGGAGAAACTGAGGTACAACGAGGGGCAACAGTTCATTCTTCTGAGTTGCGGGAGTAGCCACAGACCTGGTGCAATATTTAGTGGCCCACACGTATTCAGGCATTCTGTGAAGGACTGTGAAGGACTCTTAAATACATCATCTTATCTGATCCAAACATCAGTACTGTGAGGTGATGACTGGTTCTTTTTATATATATCATATCACACGATACAGATACTTTATTTTTAAAATTTATTTATTTTTAGCTGCATTGGGTCTTTGTTGCTGCATGCGGACTTTCTGTAGTTGCAGCGAGTGGGGGCTACTCTTCATTGCGGTGCACGGGCTTCTCATTGCGGTGGCTTCTCTTGTTGTGGAGCATGGGCTCTAGGTGCGTGGGCTTCAGTAGTTGTGGCTTGCGAGCTCTAGAGCGCAGGCTCAGTAGTTGTGGCACATGGGCTTAGTCGCTCCGCAGCACGTGGGATCATCCCAGACCAGGGATTGAACCTGTGTCCTCTGCATTGGCAGGCGGATTCTTAACACAGGGCCACCAGGGAAGCCCCGGTGATGACTATTAACTCCACCTTATATATAGATGAAGAAACGGAGGCTTAAAGAGTTTAAAGAAATGGCCCAAGGCCACACAGCTAGTGAGTGGCTAAGGCCAGAGTCACCCCGGGGCTGTCTAACTCCAGATGCCCCCAACCACTGCGTGGCACTGCCTGGTTCATGTCCCCAGGTCAAAGTCGCCTTAGTCTACTATTTCTGGCACTAAATCTCTGGTTCTTTCTGGAAGCCTTTGCTGAATGGTCGAGTATTGCTACCATGTACTTGAGAATGTCGAGGCATGGCAAGCTTTCTGGAGTTGCCTGCAGACTATTTTAGCGATGATCACTCACTTCTCCACACTCTTCAGATGACCTACCGTGGCTTACGTGTCCACCACCCTGGCCACACACACACGCCTCCCTGGGAACGGCAGGCACTTGGCACTTCTGGCTGCCCTGGCCCCGGCCAAGCTATTTGGTGTCAGGCCTCTTTAAGAGAGGAATGTGGTAGCAGTTCCTTTGCAAGCAGCTCAGTCTGATTACAGGGTGAGGCTCTGACATGCTGTCCAGTTCTGGGTAGCCCATTTCCAGTGCTCAGAACCAGGGGTACCGTGGCCTCGGGTGCTTTCAGGTGATAACATTTGCTGCACTCTTTAATAGATAGGCAGAGAGTGTTATCAAACTGTGGCACCTTGGAAAACCTGCAGAAGCCCTCCTCTGGTTCCACACATTGGGGTTTCCCTTCTTCTGAAAATAGATGTGTGTTGGGTTAAAGAGGGACCCTAAAAATAGAGTGTGGCTTCAGTGAAGAGCTGGGGGGTTAAACACAGACACTTCCCTTCTGACACTGCGGGAAAGTTACCCCACCTTGCTTTCCTATCCTCTCGGTGTCTGCGACGACTCTGGGGGAAAAGGTGCTTGGAGATCCTCAGAGGAAATGTGGGTCTGATGCCTGCTAGAGACCCAGTGTATTTGTGTTCTGCAATCTCAGGGTTGGATTAACTGTGACCTTAAAGGGCCTCTTGGCCTCCCAATGTAGATCATCTTTCTTTCCTGTTGCCTTTCTTGATGTTCTTGTTGCCTGGTGTTGAGCTGAATGTGGACGAATCTGTCCCAGATGATTTAAAAACTGTTTATAGGCATCCTGCTCCTTTGATCTCTCATTCCTCCCTGCATAGGGCTCAGGTCAGGCAGGCTATGATCGCAGTGGTTAAGGGCAGGGGCTCTGAGCCTGACTGCCTGAGGTTGAATCCTGACTCCATCACTTACTGGCCAATGGATGGGGCAAATCACCGAACTCTCTAAGCCTCAGTGTCCTCACCTTTAAAATGGGATAATAAGAACTATACACAAACGGACCGGGCTTCCCTGGTGACACAGTGGTTGAGAGTCCGCCTGCCGATGCAGGGGACATGGGTTCTTGCCCTGGTCCAGGAAGATCCCACATGCCGCAGAGCGGCTGGGCCCGTGAGCCATGGCCGCTGAGCCTGCGCGTCTGGAGCCCGTGCTCCACAACGGGAGAGGCCACAACGTGAGAGGCCCGCGTACCGCAAAAAAAAAAAAAGGACCTAAGTAAACTTAAAATCTTTTGCACAGCAAAAGAAACCATTGACAAAACAAAAAGGCAACCTACTGAATGGGAGAAAATTTTGCAAGTGACATGACTGGTAAGGGATTAATATCCAACATATATAAACAGCTCATACAACTCAACATAAAAAAGCAAACAATTCAATTAAAAATTGGGCAGAAGACGTGAATAGACATTTTTCCAAAGAGGACATGCAGATGGCCAACAGGCACATGAAAAGATGCTCAACGTTGCTAATCATCAGGGAAATGCAAATCAAAACCACAGTGAGATATCACCTCACACCTGTCAGAATGGCCATCATCAAAAAACACAAATAACAAATGTTGGTGAGGATGTGGAGAAAAGGGAACCCTCCTACACTGTTGCTGGGAGTGTAAATTTGTACAGCCACTGTGGAAAACAGTATAGATGTTTCTCAAAAAACTAAAAATATGACCCAGCAGTTCCACTCCTGGGTACATATCCAAAAGGAATAAAAACAGTAATTTGAAAAGATACATGTACCCCAATGTTCATAGCAGCATTATTTACAGTTGCCAAAATGTAGGCAACCTAGGTGTCCATCAACAGGTGAATGGGTAAAGAAGATGTGGTGTGTATACACAATAGACTACTACTCAGCCATAAAAAATGAATGGAATTTTGCCATTTGCAACAACATGGATGGCCTTGGAGGGTATTGTGCTAAGTGAAATGAGTCAGACAGAGAATTGACAAATACTGTATGATATCACTTATATGTGGAATCTTAAAAATACAGCAAACTAGTGAATATAACAAAAGAGAAACAGACACAGAGACAGAGAGCAAACTAGTGGTTACCAGTGGGGAGAGGGAAGGGGGAGGGGAAATATAGGGGTAGGGAAGTGAGAGGTACAAACTATTAGGTATAAAATAAACTACAAGGATATATTGTACAACACGGGGAATATAGCCAATATTTTATAATAACTGTAAATGGAGTATAACCTTTAAAAACTGTGAATCACTATACTGTACACCTGTAACTTATATCATATTGTATACCAACTATGCTTCAGTCAGAAAAAGGAGTGGCTGCCTCAAAGGGCTGTTCTGAGGATTTCACGTGATGGTGTTTATGAGGTGCAGCGTGCTATAGATTCTCAGTAAATGTTTTTGATGACAACTGCTTAATAGCTGGAGAAATTTACTCCCTAGTATCCACATGAGAAAACTAGAACTCAGAAAGGAGAAAGAAGTTTCTCCAGTTTTGCCAATGAGAAATGTTTGAATAACCTGCCTGACTGTAAGATCCTTGAGGACAGGGACCATCTCATTATGAACACATATATAGTATCCATTCAGGAAATATTTGGTTAAATTAATTTCTGCTCATAATGGCACTGTCTCATTATTTTTTTAAGTTAGCAATGAACAAAAAGGATTGAGATAGCAGCAGCAAAATGTAGAAGCCATTTACATCTCCGTGGTATTGTTTCTTCCCCAGAGAAATGTGATCGCTAGCCTAGTGGTTGGCATGTAGACAGGCTCCAGAACAAGGAGCTCAGTGTGTGCCAGATAAACTCTCACACGCGTGAAGGAATGACGGATAAGAGGCTCAGCCAGATAAGGCATGTGAACAGGTGTCCTCCTTCAGGTCACAAGAAAGCTTCTTGGAATAGCTTCAGAGTTCTTTGGGGGAGCTGATCCCCTCCAAGAGTCATTTGCCCTATAAGGTCTGGGGTCGCGTCTTAAATAATTTCAGGGTTACGTATATGACCATGCATTCGAAGCAGTCCATATTATCCTTGTAACTTTCAAGGCTTTTGGTTTTTTTAGTATTTATAAAAGATACTTTGAGACATTTAAACCTTGAGTTTAAACGAATGCCACAGAAAATCTCCCCTCTGCTGGCTCTCATTCCACATGCAGGAAAGACTCAAATAAGCATTTTAGCCTTGTAGGGTGTTCTCAGGGGCCAGAATGGCTAGAAGTAACCCATTCTCTTGGAGAGATCCGAAGGCGGAAAGGGCACCATTAGCAGTCACTCTCGATATCATGAGAAGGAAGAACTTTTCTTCTAGATGGGTGTACCATCTGGGAACAGAGAGTGAACCGAACTCTCAGAAGACCTCAGTTTAAGCCTTAGCTTTGCCACCCAAGTGTTGGGCAAGGAACTTGATCTCAAAGTCTTAGTTTGTTTAACTGAAACTGTGATTAATAGTATCTCCCCCACTCCTACCCTGTCTCCCAGGTTGTTAGAAGGATCAAAGAGAAATTATGTGAGAAAACTTTCTGATAAACACTGTTTACCTGGACAATAAAATCACCACTTCCTGTCAACAGCACCCAACTCAAATGGCATCTCTTGATCGTGAAGCCTTCCCTGGTTTCTCCAACATTCAGTATTCTCTCCTGTTTCTGAATTCCTGTGATATTTTATGTCTCTCTCTTCACACTTACCTAATTCTATCTTGTTGTATCATTGCTTATATCCACGTCTTAGGCAAGCTGAGGGCAGAATCTCCTCCATTATAGTACCTTGCTGGAGAAAACCCTCTCATTATTTTAAAATAAATTGTATTAATTATTCTATATCACTGTTGTGAAAGCAGTTCATAACAATGCACCTGTACATAGTAGGTACTCAATAAGTATTTGTTTTTAGTCTTTTTATTTATGTTTATGTTTTTTGTTTTTAAATTTATTGAGGAATAATTTACATACAGTAAGATTTACACTTTTCATTGTACGTTATTATAGGTGTTGACAAATACACACAGTGGTATAACCACCACCACGATCACCCTCCAAAATTCCCTCATGCCCCTTTGTTGTCAGCCCCTTTCTTCAACCCTAACCATTGTCAACCACGGGTTCGTTTTCCGTCCTTATAGATTTGCCTTTTCCAAAACTTCATATAAACTGAATCCTACAGTATGCAGCCTTTTGTGTCCAGCTTCTTTCACTTAGCATAATGCATTTGTGATTCACTCATGTTGTGTCTAATTTATCAGTTCTTTTTTTCATCACTGAGTAGTATTTCATTGCGTGGAGGTACCACAGTTGGTTTATCCATTCACCAGTTAATAAACAGGTTGTTTCTAATTTGGGGTCATTATGAGTAAAGCTGCTATAAACATTAACATTTTGCGTGAACCTAAGTTTTTAGTTCTCTAGGGTAAAGATACCCAGGAGTAGGATTGCTGGGTCATATGGTAAACGTATGTTTAATTTTGTAAGAAACTGCTAAATTCTTTTCCAGAGTGGCTGTACTATTTTGCATTCCCACCAGCAGTGTTTGAGAGTTCTAGTTGCTCTGCATCCTGACCAGCACTTGTCAGTTTTTTTAAAAGCCATTCTAATAGGCACATAGTGATATCTTATTGTAGTTTCATCATCCCTAATGATGAATGATATTGAGCTCTTCATGTGCTTATTTGCCATCTGCGTATCTTTTGATGAAACATCTGTATAAAACTTTTGCTTGGGCTTCCCTGGTGGTGCAGTGGTTAAGAATCCGCCTGCCAATGCAGGGGACACGGGTTCAAGCCCTGGTCCAGGAAGATCCCACATGCCGCAGAGCCACTTAGCCCGTGCACCGCAACTACTGAGCCTGCACTCTAGAGCCTGAGAGCCACAACTACTGAGCCCCTGTGCCACAACTACTGAAGCCCGCATGCCTAGAGCCTGTGCTCCGCAACAAGAGAAGCCACCACCATGAGAAGCCCGCACACTGCAACGAAGAGTAGCCCCCGCTCACTGCAACTAGAGAAAGCCCGCGCACAGCAACAAAGACCCAACACAGCCAAAGATAAATAAATAAATTTATTAAAATAAAAAAAAAAAGCTTTTGCTCATTTTTAATTGAGGCTTTTTTTAATTAATGAGTTTTTTCCTTTTTTAAAAAATTAATGAGTTTTGAGAGTTCTTTATATATTCTAGATATAAGTCCTTTATCAGACAAGTGTTTTACAAGTATTTTCTCCCAGTCTGCAGCTTGTATTTTTTTTTAAAATTTTATTAATTGATTTATTTATTTTGGGCTGTGTTGGGTCTTCATTTCTGTGCGAGGGCTTTCTCCAGTTGCGGCAAGCAGGGGCCACTCTTCATCGCGATGCGCGGGCCTCTCACTATCACGGCCTCTCTTGTTGCCGAGCACAGGCTCCAGACGCGCAGGCTCAGTCGTTGTGGCTCACGGGCCTAGTTGCTCCACGGCATGTGGGATCTTCCCGGACCAGGGCTCGAACCCGTGTCCCCTGCATTAGCAGGCAGATTCTCAACCACTGCGCCACCAGGGAAGCCCCAGCTTGTATTTTTAATATCTTTCAGAGAGCAGACATTTTTATTTTTGGTGGTCAGATTAATCAATTTTTTCTTTTATAATACTCAATCTTCTATGGATCATACTTTTGGTGCTGTATCTAAAATATTTTGCTTAACCCAACTTTACAAAGATTTTCTTCTTTTTTTTTTCTAGAAGTTTCAGGTTTTACATTTAGGTCTATAATCCATTTTAGCTTAAATTCTGTATGTGGTGTAAGGTATAGGTAGAGGTTCACTTTATTTTTCATTTGATGTCTAGTTGTACAGCACCCATTTGTTGAAAAAACCTACCCTTTCTCTGTTACATTGTTTTTGCACCTTTGACAATAATTGTTTGACTATATATATATGTCAGTCTATTTCTGGACTTTAGTCCATTGATCTGTGTGTCTATCCTTTTGCCATACTATGCTATCATGATGGCTGTAGCTTTGTGGTAAGTCTTGAAATCAGGTAATGTGAATCCTCCAGTTTTGTTCTTTTTACAAAATGGTTTTGCTATTCTGTTATCTTTGTATTTCAATAGAAAATTTAGAAGCAACTTGTTGATTTCTAAAAAAAAAAAAAACCCTGTGGGTATTTTGATTGGCATTGCACTGAATTTGTAGATCAGTTTCAGGAAAATTGACATCTTAATAATATTGAATCTTCCATTCCATGGGCATGGTATATCTCTCCATTTATTAGACTTTCAAATTCTTTCATCAGTGTTTTGTAGTTTTCAGCCTACTGATGTTGCACATATTTTGTTCTATTTATATCTAAATATTTCATGAGTTTTGCGGGGGGTGCTTTGTTCAATAAAAAATTGTTAAATTAATGAATAAACAGTGCCAACCTACTTGTGAATGCTTGTCTTGATTCTGTAGTCAGATACAGGGTACTAGAATAATGTTGGAAAATTCATCAAAGTCCTTGGTTATGGTCAGGCCAGCAGTGAGGCTAAGAGGTCTGAGTGTAACTCTAGAAGGCAGGAAATAGGGCCTCATTCTGCACCCTTCTTGCCACATTCTTTAACTTTGGACAGTTCCTTCTCCCACCCAGGGTTTACCTCCTAGCACAGGTTGTACATAAGTTAAGGCTATACATTTCAGGGGCTCTCTAGGCAAAGTTGGCTTTCCCTGTAGGTACCATACACAGTTTCCTCCCTCACACAATTTGAACATGCTGAGTAACCTGTCTGACCAACCATTTCTCACCTATTTGTCTGGTTTGGGTCCTACACTGTCTCTTTCATATCCATCCTTTGAATAAGGTGATCTATTCCTGTAAGGCGCTTATTAAGATGTGTTCCCTGGGGGAGATACTCTGCCCCTTGGGAAAGTAGATACATCCGTTTCATCCAATTAACATGTACTAAAATTGAGTCCCTGGCATGTGCAGAGACCTCTGAGGTGAAAATGGCATCCTTCCCTTTGAGGAGTTGCCTATGATAGGGAATTAGGTTGTCAAAGTCAATTTTGTTTTGAAGTAAGGATGGAAGTAGGTCTGAAGGAGGAGTTCCACTTGGGTCATTCAACTCAGTGGAGGAACCTGGCATCAAGGGAGGTTGAGAGAGCTTGGATGCTTGAGGCAGGGGTGAAAGGGAAAGACATTTGCAGAAGGGGCAATGGGGTAATGACAGTAGACTCCTTCTACTGTGTACTTTCCTTTTTGCTGTGAGAGTGTGTGTATTGAGCAGACCCACAAATTTGATACTGAGAAATACTGCATTTTCTTTGTAAATAACTGTACCTTGGGGTTATAGGGTACTCTATGGTTTATACATCATTTTCATATAACTTCCTATAATCTGTACACAGCTTTATGCGGTAAGCGGTGGGTGTGTTGATTTCGGTATCCTAACTGCTCTAATAAGGAACTGTAAAATAAATTTTATTTCTGGCTCACATCATAGATGAGTCAATGGGTATAAATTGAGGGGGAGACTTTGTTCCCCACAGTCATCCAGGAAATCAGGTTCCTCTCATCTTGGCCCTTTAGGTCCTAGGAGTTTAGGGGAAAGAATGAGGAATTATGGGGAAGATTTTTACGGCTAAGCCCTCGAAGTGGTGTCCCTTGTGCTCATTCAATCACACAGCCACACCTAACCATAGGGGCGACTGGAAGATGCCTCCAAGCTGCGTGTAGAAAGAGTAGAATTCGGACATTGGTAGGCCCTATCCTGTGCCATGGAAGCACAGGGTATTTCCCTCATTTTACAGGTGGAGAAACTGAGGTACAGAGTGGTTGAGTGACTTATAGAAGAGCACACAACTACTAAGTTTAGTACAGGAGTTAGGATTTCAACCCAGGTCTGCTGTTTTGATAGAACAGGGACAATAATACTAATAGCAATAATAACAGTAATAATATCTAATAGTTTGTGAGTATAGGTGTGTGTTAAACGGGGCAATGTATGTAACGCTCCTAGTAAATTCCAGGTTCCCTTCCTAGCCTTGGGCTTTGCTCACAGTTATGTAGAGAGCCAAGTCTTTTTCCTGAGGACCGTGGGCGGCAGAGTGACTGCATGAGCCAGCAGCTGGTGCGTCCCCATCAGCAGAGTCCAGGGAAGGAGGCTGAAATGGAGTCTAGTGGCCGAGGGGTGCTCTCTGAGCAGACTGGGAGGTTGTGCACAGGCGGACCGGCTCTGCCAAGCCTGGAAAGGCTGCACTTGCCTTTGCTGGAGCCTTGCAGGCAGCTTCCTGTATGTGTCCAGAGGACAGCCCCACCGCACCAGGCTCATGCCCTGGCCAAAGGTGGGAAAATCCTCCAGCCAGCGCCCGTCCCCTCAGGAGTCCTTGTGGGCCTGAGCAACGTTTAAAAGATTAATTTTAACTGAATTATTTTAAAAGCTCTAACATGAATGAATGCCGAATTGGCACCCATAACATATATTATTTATAGGTTCAACTTTTAAAATAGATCTCTTTGTGTAGCAGAGCTGTACAGATAGAAACCATTCTACGAGTGATGTTTCTGTGACACAAGAAAGGATATATAAAAGACTTCTCAGCTAAGTGGAGTGGGGCTTCCCTGTCTAGAAGAGTTCTGGGTGAGAACGGCTGCTTTCATCAATGTTTCTGGTGAGAAAATTGAGGTGTGGGTTGAGTCGGAGCTGCTCTGAAAGGTTTCAAGATTGGTTTGTAGGCGTTGGGCCCTGTTGCCACTGCCTGTTCTTTTGCCACCACAGTCCAGCAAAAGAGGAAGAGACGGCGGCAATGTGAGATTGAGGCACAAGGGCAACAGTGACACTGTCAGGGCATCGATGACCAGCCTGCATTCACAGCACTCCTGCTACGTGCCACGTTTCCAGCCCCTTCACCACCTTGACCTCCAAATTGGCCTCCAAATAGTGTGTCCTCCGCAGGAACTGCTCTTGTCCTCGTCAGGGCAGTACTCTGCATTTCTCAGTTCTCACCCATTTGTTCAGTAGTTTTTATCCCCATTTCGTGTACCTGGCATTATGCTGGGCAATTGGGACAAAAAAAATGATTAAGGATGTCCCTGGCTTCATGTAGCTTATGGTCTATTGGGAAAGACAGAAAAATAGATTATTCTCCTATATTGTGGCTAAGTGCTTTGATGACAATGAGCACTGAGTGTGATGGGAGCCTGGAAGAAGTGCTCCCACCTCCCACTGCTGCAGGGGATGGGGGTGATCATGGGGAGCTTTCTCGAAGAAAGCAAAGGCTAAGACGAGTTCTGAAGGATAAGAAATTATTCTGAAAAAGAGGGAGTGTGTTCCAGGCTTAGGGAACAGCATGTGCAAAGAGTGTGTCCAGAGAGAGCTGGGGACCTGAATAGAGTTCGTTATGGCTGGAAAGTAGGGTTGCGGAAGTAGGGAGGGTTGGATAGAATAGTGTTCAGGGAGGGGATAGATCACAAAGGGCTCTGACTCTGATTTATGATGGATTTTAAACTTTCTTCTGAGATAGAGAGGAGCTGTTAAAGTATGGAAGTGACCTCATATTTATATTCTAAGATGATCTTTCTGGCCACAGTGTAGAGGATAGGTCAGGATGGTAGGCAAAAGAGCAAATATGGGTGCAAAGAAATCAGCAGGAAGCCACTAGAGTTGAGATGACAGTGGTGAGAAGTGAAGGGGAGCAGTGGAGACAGAGAAGAATGGAGATTTGAGAGATATCGAGGGGACTGAGTTGATGAGATACTGGGTTCTATCACCCCAGGTTTGGGTTTGGGCCATTGGGATATTGGTGGACTAGGAACATGGCAGGAAGGACTGGGACTGGGTTGATGATAGAGTCAACTGGGAATAATGCTGAGTGTGAGAGGCCTGTGGGCCTTCCAGGTGGATGTTCAGAAGGCAGTTGGATGTGATGGATGGGAGTTGCAGAGAGGTCATGCAAGGTGAAGGTCACGAAGTCATTCACGCGAGGTGGTCATTCAGGTCAGGAGTGCAGGAGATTGTCTAGAAACAGCGAGTAGACAGAGGAAGAATGGAAGGGGCCCAGGACAGAACTCTGGGGAACATCACCATTCAAGGGACAGGTAGAGGAAGAGTAGCCCCCAGAGCAGGCCAAGGAGAAAGGCCAGAGAGTTAAAGGAGAACAAGGAGCATGTCCTGGAAGACAAAGGAAGTGGTTTCAGGAAATTTTGGAATGGCTAACAGAGCTTAAGGCTTCTGAGAAGTCAAGATAAGACCTGAAAAGCATCTGTTGTTTTAAGGAACAAGGAAGGGAGCTGTCAGTGAATAGCTTCAAGAATAGTTCAAGAATAGCCTCATGAACTAACAGGGAAGCCAGCTTTCAGTGCAGTAAGGAGTGAGTTGTTATGGGATGAGGAAGTTCTCATGAATATAGTTAAATACACTGTATCTATTTTTACTTTAGGAGCAGAGGCCTCATCATACCTCTCAGTTCATCATCATCATTTTCTAGGCAGGGCACCTCCCCTGGTTGGTTGGTTGGTTTCTTTTTATCTCCATTTGCCTTTTCCGTTTCCCTAAGTCCACCTAGAGACAACCATTTTCATGTGTTTAAGAGTTTTTCTTTTGTTTATATCCTTATAATATGTATGCTGTTTTATGTGCATATGTTTTGAAATTATTCAGTGGTGTGTTATAGATCTCATTCTGTTTCTTTATTTTCTCCACTATTTTTTAAGATCCTCCAATGCTGCCATGTGTCCTGCATGTGTCCATTCACCACATTTTACTGTCCATCTCCCAGCGATGGACACACAGGTTATCTTCACCTCCCCCCCACCACAGTCAATGCTGCAGTGAACTTCCTTGCATTTGTCCCCTTTTTGACTTGTGTGAGAATTTCTTTGCTCTGCATGCCTACGAACAGGATTGTAGATACGTAACCTGCCTGAGAACTGCTGACTGCCTTCCAGAATGGCTGGGCCACTCCACACTCCCACCAGTAGTACACAAGGTATCTGTGCTGCACACCACCATCTACACCTCGTGTTACCCAGCTTGATAATGTTTGCCTCTGGTGTCTCATTTTAATCAGCACTTGTTGGTTAGCTAATGAACTTGAGTATCTCTTTTTAGGGTCTTAGCCTTTTGGATTTCCTCTTCTGTAAATCACCTGTTCTTATTCTTGGCAACTTTGTCAAGAAATTTGGCTTTGAAAGGGAGGAAAGAAAGGATGGAAAGGAGGAGTTTTACTTAAGATGAGAAAGACTTGAACATATTAAAATGAAGATGGAAGGGAGAAGAAGCTAAAGATTCATCTTCTTCCCAGGATTGGAAGGATGGCCAGAAGGAAGGGTAGTGAGGATCTGGACTCACCCAGCAATAAACATGAGAGTGGGGGAGGGAGCAGGACTGAGGAGGGAGAGTCGGTGCACAGATCATCAGCAGCTTTCCCTGAGCCCACCGTGGCTGCCGCCTGCACTTGCTGGTCACAGAAGCAGTGCAGGATCCATGGAGTTAAATAGGAGGGGTAAGGTGACCTCCTTCCTATTCTAGGAAAATGTTACATTGTGTTTCTAAATGTTTGCAAGTTATATTTGTTTTAAATTGCAAGGAGAGGTGCCTAAATTTCAGCATACGGGATGTGGCACAAATAAAGTTGTAGAGGCACATGGTACAAAGGTGGGGGGTGCAGGACACGTGGACCCTCTTGGTTGGAGCAGAGATGGCATAAGAGAGAGTATGAGCTCAGCACCAACTGATGTAGGACCCTGGATTAGACTGTGCGTTAGAGAGTTGCTGAAAGCTATGGAGTAGAGGCGAGTCATTATGAGGAGGGCTGTGTAGAACGGATTGAAGAGGCCCGAAACAGACAAAGTTGGACCATTACCCAAGTCCAGGCGGGAAACGGTAAGGGCCTGGAGTGAAGTGGAAGCCTTAGAACATAAAGGAGTGATGGATGGAAGACACTTTACAGAGGCTTAATGACTGGCCGTGGTGATGAATCAATATTGAATAAGTGCTCAATGCACATAAGTGGACTATGTGAATGAGTACTGCATGGATCAAGGAATGAGGTGGGATAGAGGCTCCAGAGTTTGAGCTTAGGTCTCTAGGAGGAGGAGAATATTTACTGAGCACCTCTATGTCCCAAGCACAGTGCTAGGCACTGGAATACAATAATGAATAAGACAGGCTTGCAGCTGCCTGCAAGGAACCTCTACAGTCTAGGCAGGGAGAGACAAAGACAAAAGTAAACCAACAGATGTATGAGTAATTGCAATTATGATGAGGGCTATGAAGGGGCCAAGCAAAGTGCCGAGACTGAGGATGACAAAGGACTTAGCTTAGATGTGGTACCTGGGGAGGACTTCCACAGGAAGTGATACCTAAGAGGAGACCTGAGGAAGGAGGAGGAGCCAGACATGCAAAGATGCTCCAGGAAGTGTTCCAGGCCAAGGGCACAGTGTGCACAAGAGCCGGGGTGGGGTGAGGAGGGGGCGGCCTGGGGCGTGGATGCTGGTTGAGAACTGAAAGGAGACTTGAAGGATGCACGTAGTGCATGTGGTGAGGGATGAACTTGGACTGGGTGGAAGAAGCCAGACCATACTAGGCGCTAGGGCCATGGTAACATAACCTCAAAGCCATGATCACACCTAACATAATTGACTATAATTCCTGGTCATTATCCACTATTGAGTCTATAATTCAGATACCCCTCGTTGTCTAAAAAATATGTTTTGGTGTTGTTTGATTCAAATTCCAAACAAAATACATGTTACATTCGCTATTATATCTCCTAAGTCTCTTTTCATCTACAGCAGTCCCTACCCTCTGCCTCTTTTTCAGTCTGTTTGTTTTAATGCCGTTGACTTGTTGAAAAAGTGGAGTCGGTTGTCTGCAAAATGACCCGCCTTCCGGGTCTGCCTCTTTGCTTCCTCATGTTGTCATTTAACTTGTCTATCAATCTCCTATAATTCCTGTAAATGGGAACTTAGCTCTACAGACTCGATCAGATTGAGGTTCAACTTTTTTGGCAAGAATGTCATAGGCCGTGATGTCCTTCATATTGCATCATATCTGGAGACACACAGTGTTTCATTGTCTTATTCTTAGTGATGCTAAAACTCATCAGTGAATTCAGGTGTTGGGAACTTGATTCCATTGTATAATTCTCCATCAATCTGTTATCTAATGGTTTTATTTTTTGATTATCTTTTCTGAATCAATTGTTTCATGAGAAATATGTCACCTTTTATTTCAAATTAATTATTTCAACCTATTCTTTTTTTAGAATTTATTTTATTGAAGTATAGTTGATTTTACAATGTGTTAGTTTCTGGTGTACAGCGAAGTGATTCAATTATGCATATACATATATATTCTTTTTCATATTCTTTTCCATTATGGTTTATTACAGGATATTGAATACAGTTCTCTGTGCTATAGAGTAGGGCCTTGTTGTTTATCTATTTTATATATAGTAGTTTGTATTTGCTAATCCCAAACTCTTAATTTACCCCTCCCCCACCCCTTTCCCCTTTGATAACCATAAGTTTGTTTTCTATGTCAGTGAGTCTGTTTCTGTTTTGTAGATAAGTTCATTTGTGTCATATTTTAGACTCCACATATAAATGATATCATATATTTGTCTTTCTCTGTCTAACTTACTTCACTTAGTATGATAATCCCTAGGTCCATCCATGTTGCTGCAAATGGCATTATTTCATTCTTTTTTATGGCTGGGTAGTATTCCATTGTATGTATGTACCACATCTTCTTTATCCATTCATCTGTCGATGGACATTTAGGCTGTTTCCATGCCTTGGCTATTGTGAATAGTGCATGCATCTTTTTGAATTATAGCTTTGTCCGGATATATGCCCAGGAGTGGGATTGCTGGATCATATGGCAACTCTATTTTTTAGTATTTTGAGGAACTTCCATACTGTTCTCCATAGTGGCTGCACCAATTTACATTCCCAGCAGCAGTGTAGGAAGATTCCCTTTTCTCCACACGCTCTCCAGCATTTGTTATTTGTAGTCTTTTTAATAATGGCCATTCTGACTGGTGTGAGGTGATACCTCACTGTAGTTTTGATTTGCATTTCTCTAATAATTACTGATGTTGAGCATCTTTTCATGCGCCTGTTGGCCATCTGTATGTCTTCTTTGGAGAAATGTCTATTTAGGTCTTTTGTCCATTTTTTGATTGGGTTGTTTGTTTTTTTGTTGTTGAGTTGTATGAGCTGTTTGTAGATTTTGAAAATTAAGCCCTTGTCAGTTGCATCATTTGCAAATATTTTCTCCCAGTTCATAGGTATTTCAGCCTATTCTTGACCACTTCGAATGTTGAGGCCACACTACCTCCCTGTGCAGTTTTCATCAGAGAAGAGAGGGGTAACTGTGGGTGTTCTAGAAAAGTCTTCTTGGAAGAACAGAAATTGGGCATTCAGCTTTTCAATTCAACTATCGTAGAATTACTACTTATTTTGGGGGAGGAGGCCAGGGACTATCTTGAACGAAATGAGTCAGGAGGGATAAGAAGTGGGACTGGGTTGTAATAGCTTTCTGTACGTGTAGCTATGGAGCCCAAGAATCCCAATAGAAGATAATCTTTGAAAATTGCATATATTAAGAGGACCATCTCTCCCCTCTCCTTTAATCATTCCCAGTGGACATTTGTGTCTGTGTTGGACGTGATGTGCTGATAGGTGGTGTTAAGATAGAGGGCTGATGGGCCAATCCCTATATCAGAGCTGAGCAGCACCTGTTCCCCATTCAAATCCCTGTAAGAACTGTTGGGGCCGTGATCCCTCCCCTCCTCCCCCATCCAAGCAGCTGCAGCATGACCGAAGTCATTTCTTAGTAGCAGATTTTTCCATGATGAGGGCAGACAAGTTGTGACATGTGGACCTGAAGTCCCTGCCTGGTGACAGAAACTGGAGCAGAAGGATTAAAATGACCAAACAGCAGTGGACTAGAATGACCAGGATGTTGCAAATGTACGGGCATCCTTGATGGTGGCAACCATGGATAGGAATCTTGAGACTTTAAGAACCCCCAAACCGCACCCTCCTGATGAGGAACTGGAAGCCAGGCTGGGTCAGAATGGGAACGGTAGAGTGTGGGGAAGCAGAGTGTGCTCTGGGGAGAGGCAGCAGCTTGGCCCAGGCACTGCTGGTGATGTCCATCTGCTGGAAAGTTCACCCACAGGTGGTATGCTTGCCCGGGCCTCATTGTCACCCTATGGTCCTGAAGCTCCCCTACTCTGCTGTGCTGGGAGCCGTGTGCTCAGTCTTAGCCGTAATGAGACTGAGCCGTAATTTCTAGGTGGAGACGTCTGCTAGACGGATGGAGGTGCCAGGCTGGAGACGGGGGATGGGGGGAGGAAGTTGGGGCTGGCTGTAGATTTAGAGTACCCTGCACTGGGCAGCTCACTGGTTCTCCTGATGTTTTAGTGAGTGTTTAACTATTCTTTAAGGTGTCTGTGAATGTGCAATGAGATTATGATCAAAGGGAGTAGAAGAACGTTCTGTTTTGGTAAAAGTATTGGCAGAAAATTTCCAGGGAAACTTTAGGATTTAATCTTTTGACCTGGGTTGCCATAGTAGCAAAACATGTTAAAAGCAGGTTTGGGGTAGCATAAAGGGGCAGAACAAAATAGGAAGCAAGTGAGGGGGTCAAACCTTACAACTAAAGAGAAAATAGAGATAGAGAAGGTCTAAATTCTCGGTTTAAGGAAGACTGTATTTAAGCTATTGCAGTAGCCTGCACCGGTGACCCTGCTAAGGAAACACAGCATCAGCCTGTATTTCCCCCATTTCTCACTCCTGGACTTTGTTGCTGCTCACGTTTGTGTGGTACAGGAAAGAGGGGATAGGGTTGGGAGGGAAAGAAAAGAACATCCATCCTCTGCTGCTCAGCGCTATGGGAAGGGCTGAAGTGAGCTCTACCTAGGACTCTGGCAGCACCCTGCAGGCGGGGAGAGGAGCTGCCACGGCGGCCACCTCCTGGGTTCCTACCCGCCCTGGGAATTAACTGAGCATAGCACGTGGGCTTGAAATTCCGAGGCCTAACACCTGATCTCAGAAGCAGACGGGGCCCTGGGCACATGAGCGAAGGGCAGAGCTGTGGGTTGCATCAGTGATGTTGTGAAATCCATTTCCCAGGCAGGCGCTCCTTCTGCAAGTGAGTGCGCTGTGCGATCACATGAGCTCTTCAGTACTGAGCTGCGGGCAAGTCTTCTAGGCACCCATCCCACTCAAAGTGTAACCTGGGGTCAGGGGGCGGCAGAAGCTCGCCGTGTGGGGCTGAGCCTCGGACTGTGCTTTTGGAGACGGGCCTGCCCCGCTGCTGAACGGGCAGGCTGACGGACAGGGAAGGTGGGCTGTCCTGGGCGCGGAGTCCCACAGACCACAGAAGACCCACCTGCAGTCTGACGAGGGTCTGGTGGGTTGCGAGAAGGGCTTCTAGGGGGCTTCAGGGTGAACTGGGGAGTAAATGGACATGGAACTTCTTCTTATACCTTTTTTCCTGGGTGGGCTGGCAGGGAAGAGAGGTGCAATTTGGGGCCTATTTTTAGCCATGGAATTGCTGTCTGCCATGCGCATGGAGGGCCAGTCTGGCTGCATAGATGACTTATATCCTTAAAGACGTGACTGAATCACCTTGGCTCCAAGTTCCCCTCCGATATCAACTTAGATGTCATTTCCATGAACCCCCCCATTTGGTTGGGTGTCCCCACCGTGTGTCCCCAGCCTATGCTGTTCTTTTCAGTCATGGTGGTTTCTTTATTGCCATGCCTTTGAAGGGCCGTTGTGACAATTATGGGTGACCCTGGGTTGAATTTGGTTTTAGGCATATTTTGTTTTGTTTTATTTTCCTGGAATAACCATCTGTAGCTTTCCTGTTTTCTTATTTTCTTCTCTTCTGCCTCTCACACCTGATTCTCCCCTTGCCTCTGAGCACACTGGCCCAGCCCCCAGCCCCTTGGCCCTGATGGGATGCCATCTGGGCAGGCTGCTGGGGTGGGCATGGCTGGGGGAGGGGGCAGGAGGAAGAGGGCTTCTCTTTAGTTTCTGAATCTCTTTCCTTGGTGTTTGTCTTCAGGGACCTGACCCTTCTAAAAAAAAAAAAAGAAAGAAAGAAAGAAAAAACACCTAGCGTTGTGTGTTTAGACGCGCACGTGTGTTTTTTTTCACGTTCCGGCAGAGCCGCTGCCCGGCTGCAGCCTCCTCCGAGCTGCAGTCGCAGGCGGCACGGGCGTTTTTAAGCAGGGTGACTTGCTGTCGAGTGGCTGCTCTTCTGCTCCCGGGGCCATCAGTCTTGTCTTGAACGCCCGGTCCTGCTGGTCTGCCCGCTCAGGCTCATCTTTCTGGGGCAGACTTATTTACGGAGCCGCGGCAAAGGTAATCTCACTCCCTGGGCCCCGCAGCCTGGGCCCCTCTCAGCCACGCTTAAAAATAGCCTGAGACGAGAAGGAGAGCCAGGGTCTGGTTACCTCCTGCACGCACGATCCGATCTCACCTCGCCGTCTGCATCTGGCAGCTCGGCCCTGCTCAGGGGCCAGCGGTCAGCCTGTCAGCCCCTCCCCACTCGCAGCTCCAAGCTGGTGGTGGTTTCCCTTAAGGGAAGTAGGGAAGGGCGTGGTGGAGGGAGGAGGGCCCTCCCAGCCACCTCCGCGGGGCCAGCCGAGTAGGACATCTCAGCCCTGGAAGCAGCGCGTCTGTGCAAGACGACAGGCTGTCAGAAGGGACGAGGGTGTGCTGGGTCCCAGGCCTGGAATCACGCGGATACCCGGTGGGGTGATGGCTGGCTCCCCTGCCTTCCCCCACCCCGCCCCCTGCCTGCCGCATGAGTAGCAAACACCTTGGCCAAGCCCTGGAAGCCGGGGAGTGCCCTCTGACCCCGTGTGCCATGTTCGTTCCCCACCTGCTTTCGTAAAGTGGCCTCTTCCCAGTCTGGCCTCTTCCCGGCCGCAGCAGTAATTCCCGAGATGACCTTGGGGAGGCCTCATCCTAGGAGGCCTTGGTTTCCTCCCTTGTGCAGTTAGGGTGGATAATTCTGGCTCCTCCTGTCTTACCGCAAAGGCCTGCGGTGGGATTGATTCATCAGATGGGGGAAAAGGAGCCTGAAGTGATTCAGTCTGAAAAATAAGGGCTCTGCGGATGCAGTCACGCTTGGATTGGTGAACTGGCTTCACTTCTTCCTCAAGCGTGTGCCTGCTTGGGTGGTGAGTGTGTGTGCTGGACTGAGTGCGTGTGTGACGTGCATGTGTATGCACGCGCTCCGGGAGAGAGTGGCTTACCTCACAGCTCACTCGCTGTCGACACTTGTCATTTGTCTGCCTCACAGCCTCCCCTACTCCCACCCCTTTTGTTCTCTTGGATAGGAAGGCTCTGGGCTCCCTGTTCTGTGTCACAGACTTGATCTTGGAGTCCTGTAAGCTCCCTGGGGAGAGCACTGAAGGGCAGGTACGGGGGAGGAAGTTAAGACTGAAGGGAAGCCGGTCTTTTTCCAAAGGCCCAGGACATTGAGGACCCAGCCCGGCCTCTCTAGCCTCCTGTCCCGCTTTTCTCTCTGACCTCGCCCTCACCTCCAGTTATATCGTAAGGTTCCTAAGTTTCGCCACACCCTTTCTTACCTTCAGAACAGTGCACCTGCTCGTTATTCCTTTTGTTTGGACCCGTTCCCTTCCACCTATCCCTTTATAGGATGCCTCCAAGCTTCCTCTAGGAATCCGCTCAAACTCTCCTTCCCCGGATACCCAGCCTCTAGCACGAGTCCCTCATGCTCCCTCATCCTTTCCTAGTCGTGGCACAGCATCACACCTTGTTGTAACGGCTTCTTCAATCCTCTGTCTTGCTGCCAGAGTAGAAGCTCCACGAGGACAGGGCCCTTCCTGTCTTGCTCATAATTGCCTGGCACAGTGCCTGCCGCCTCGTAGGGACTGGGCGCATCTTTGACATAATCATGAATGAATGAGCCTCGTGAATGCGTGACAGGCAAGTGAGGAACCCAGTGCTCCCGACGCCCATGTTCACGGCACAGATGAACACACACAGCTCCGCTGTCGGTGGGATCCCCTCACCACCGCACACCACCATCGTGCCTGGGATGCAACAGGAGAGCTTGTCCAAGCACCTGGGCGTACTTCAGAGGAGGCCAAACCAAGGGCCCAGCTTTCTGAATGTTTGCTGCAGGGAAAGAACTCGGAGGGCTCTTGGGCAGCCCCTGGGAGGAGTTAACTTTCCCCAGTGCAGCTGCAGGGGCTGGTGGCACCAGTGGCATCTTAAAGCTCATGCTCTCCTCTCTCCCCACTGATTCATGTTTGAGTCAGACTCAGCCAACTCCCAGCTTCTCCTCTCTCCTGCCCTGTCCCCACCTCCCCGCCAGGTTGGGTCCTGGCCCCAGTCCACAGGATGGAGCTGCTATTCCCAGCTCGTCCATGCCAGCCTCTGACTCCCAGGAGAGCCAGCCCCCTCGGTGGCCGCCGCAGCGGGTTTGGAGGCAGCGGGCCTGCCTGCGACTGACGTCTCCACCTGCTGGCTGTCCTGACCCTTGCTGCGTGCAGCTCTCCGTCCCCGCCGCCACTGCCGCCCGTACCATTGCTGCTTCTGCTGCTGCATTATTTTATACCTGACAACCTGGAGACCCTGGGTAGGAAGCATGGCCAGGCAGAGGGCACCGTGCGCTGCTCCCGCAGGATATACTCCTGTTGGACGCTCCAAATAAGTTTCCCCTGAGACAAAGTCCAAGGGGGTGGGCACTAACCCTCTGACTATGTTGCTGTCCGCCCCCAGGGACCCTTCCATGAAGACTGAGGCAGGCATAGCTGCTGAGAGCCTGCTGACATGACATCGGCCACGGAGGTTGAAAACGTGGGCAACCAGCCACCATACAGCCGGATCAATGCCCGCTGGGATGCCCCGGACGATGAGCTGGATAATGACAACAGCTCAGCCAGGCTCTTTGAGAGGTCCCGGATCAAGGCCTTGGCAGGTACTCTTCGGGGCCGTGGCGGTTAGGGGAGCCGCTCGCCTAATCCCGAGGTTCACTGCCCTTCCCGCCTGTGGTGAATCCTCTGTGTGCATTGGCGTGAGCCCTAGCAGGGCGGTGATGGAGACATGGCTGCGTGGCTCAGAGGCATGGGCCCCTCGGGAGGGAGCACAGATCAGGCAGCCTCTCCTCCCACATGTCCCCCACTTCCTCCCAGGTGTGAGGTGCTGCAGGTGGACCCTTGGCCTCAACCTCTGTCCTGAATGACCTGTGTCCAAAGTCAGAAGTGAAAGAAGGTCTGGGCGAAGGGGTGTGTGAGGGGCGGGACAGCCGGGCAGGGGGGCGTGGACCTCATCATGTACCTCGATCCCCTGCCTGGTCCTGGATAGAGGAACTGTCATCATCTTCTCTGTGGCCCCGAAAGGAAAGGGTGATTCGATAGGAAACTGAGAACAGATAACGTCTTCTCCACACTGCCTCAGAAAGGAGGATTTTCTGGACTAAACCTCTTATCAAACTGGAATTAGATTTTTTTTTTAATACATTTATTTATTTTTGACTGCGTTGGGTCTTCGTTGCTGTGCGCGGGCTTCTCACTACGGTGGCTTCTCTCGTGGAGCGCAGGCTCAGTAGTTGTGGCGCAAGGGCTTAGTTGCTCCACGGCATGTGGGATCTTCCCGGAGCAGGGTTCGAACCCACGTCCCCTGCAATGGCAGGCGGATTCTTAACCATTGCGCCACTAGGGAAGTCCCTGGAATTAGATTTTTACTTAGCAGGTTCATAATAGATTTGTGTGTGTGTGTCTGAGAGAGAGAGGGAGAAAGAAAGAGAGAGAGGGAGAGAGAGAGGGAATCTTTAATCTCTAGTGGAAATGGCTTCTCCTCCCCCTGCTGGCTGAGATCTGATTCTTGGGATTTTTCCCCCCTCCAACCCCTGTGACCATTGCCTCCATGGAGCCCTGCCCAGGGTAGCTATGTTCTGACCCTAAGTCCTTGACCAATAAAGAGAGTTTGGGTTACGTGGGGTGGTGTATGGGTCTAAACTAGGAAAGGGGTTGGATTCCTTCACCTGCTCCACCAGTGATCGGCCCAGATCAGACTCGCTTCCCCCATCATCGACTGTTCCATCTTCTGCCTTGTTTGAAGGGCACAGCCTTCCCATAAGCACTCTCTGGGCTGATTCTCCCACTGCCCCTCGCTCATGGCCCTCTCTGAGGTGCCTTCCACCTTCTCTCCCTCCACTCTGTTCCCAGGTGCCTGGGTCTCCAACTGACCTTGCGTCACGAGCAGGGCCCCTCTGAGGCCATGATGACATTTCACCTCCGGAGTGTCTGGGTTTCCCATCCCTGTAAAAGGGATGGGGTGGCTCATTCCCTTGTCACGGTGGAGAATCCTTTCAGGTCTCAGCCGTCACCCTTTTGGTCCTTGCTCTTTGCAGGAAACGCCCTTTCTTCTTCCTTCATCTCCTCCTCACCATCCCTTACCCCACAAAATCCGTCCTTGGTTTTCCTAGGGGATGTATACTGGCACCAACCCCAGTGTAATTTTAACCTCTTTAAATAACCAAACTTGGAACCCTTGCCTTTGCCAGTCTGGTGACCTTCTTTGTGTCTCATGCTGGCTGGGTCTGGCTGCAGTGACCCTGGGATACAGCTGGAGGGAGAGCGGTACTGTGTTCCATAAAGTTTGCCAAAGAGCAGCTTGAGGAGTGGGGCTGTCTTTCGTGTTTCACGGGTAACCTGTTTTTTAAGAAATCGAGGTAAATTCCATTTTAACAATTATCAGTCACGTTCCTACTATGTGTAAAGCTAAACCCCTACCCAGACATGAATGTGGAGAGGAGGGGGCACAGAGTTGGATTCAACATAGTATGCGTCCCTGAGGAGTTTATGATCTATTAGGGAAGTGAACCATGTTCATCATTAATTAGCATGAGTAGAATTAGAGAAGAACTATGGGAAAGACACATAATTAAATAGCAATGAGAGAACAAAGGGGGAGATGCCGGGAGCATCAGGGACTTGTCTATGGAAGAGGTGGCCCTGGGGCCGGGGATTGAAGGGTGTGTGTGGTTCTAACAGGCCGATGGGCTAAGAGTTGGTCCAGTTGGCGGGTCTGTGTGGTAGCCTGGCCTGAGTGATGCGCAGCCTGGGAAACTGGTAGAACTGGGTTGAGCAGGAAGGGGCCTCCACCAGCCTTGCCTGTTCCTCACTACGAGTGTGCATCTCATCTATCAAAGCATCTGAAAGCCCCCCAGAAGGAGAGGAACCGCAGAGTGTAGAGCTGCATGCCTGGACCTTAGTCATTTAGAACATCTGGCTAACAAGTAAACATGCAAGGTTGGGGTCCATTCAGGATTTTTTAAAACAAAGAAAACCCTAACCAGTTTACTGAATTTCCTCTCCTGAGAGCCCACTCTGAGTGACCTGTGGGAGAAACTAAAGCTTTGAGAAGGTCCAAAGTAGAGTGGTTGGGTAGCCAGAGCAGAGAAAGGGAGCGTCAGTCTCCCACACCCACCTCCCCACTGGTTTTAACTTCTTGACGTTTTTCTCTTCAGTGCCGTCTTTGGGGCCGACTTGGCAGTCTAGGCGGGGTCAGCCTTTCCAAAGAGGCTTAGGAAGCAGAGGCTGCCTTTGGTCGCTATTATTCCAGCGTGCTCTGAGGCCACTCCCCCACTCCCAGGAGTACTACGGCAAGGAAGGCGTGCAGCCCTGTATTTCTTAAAAGATGGCGGTGATCTGCTTTGTACGTATACATGGCAGCGTTGGAGATGTTGGCCTGGTCTTTCCCATCTCAAATCGAAGGTCCTGGGATGAGGAGGAAAATGTCACAAGACCCAGATTGAGGTCCTGGTTCCAGTGCTAATGCTACTGCCATGGAGGACAGTTCACTCAATCTCCTGGGTTTTTCTTTTTATAAATTTATTTTATTTTTGGCTGCGTTGGGTCTTTGTTGCTGAATGCGGACTTTCTCTAGTTGCTGCGAGCCGGGGCTACTCTTCGTTGCGGTGCGCGGGCTTCTCATTGCGGTGGCTTCTCTTGTTGGGAGCACTGGCTCTAGGCACGTGGGCTTCAGTAGTTGTGGCACAGGGGCTCAGTAGTTGTGGCTCACGGGCTTAGTTGTTCCGCGGCATGTGGGATCTTCCTGGACCAGGGCTCGAACCCGTGTCCCCTGCATTGGCAGGTGGATTCTTAACCACTGCGCCACCAGGGAAGCCCCCAATCTCCTGTTTTACGCAATGAAGACAGTAGTATTTTCCCAAGGTAGTTGTGAAGATCAAGTAAGATAAGGTTTATGAAAGTTATTTTATTAATAATATACTAGGTGAATGTTAGTATTTATAGGAAATCTTCTTAAGAATAGTATCTTTCTTTCTTTTTTTTTTTTTTTTGGCCTTGCAGCTTGTGGGATCTTCTCAGTCCCCCCACCAGGGATCGAACCTGGGCCCTTGGCTGTGGAAGCGCTGAGTCCTAACCACTGGACCGCCAGGGAACTCCCAGGAATAGTATCTTTCTGTCCCTTCTCTTCTCCCAACTTCAGATATTCAAGTTCATCAGCTCAGTCAATGTCCCAGTTACCTTGGCCTGTTCCAGGGCCAGTTTCTTCCCTCTTAACCCCCACCCTCCTTCATCTTAGAAGGCTTGGGTTGGAAAAAAGAGCCAGGGACCAGCGGAATTAGGCTAATGCTTGCCCTTCGAGCTCTTGGCTTGGTCCCCAGGGACCCAGGGGCCATGGGGATGAAGCCCGCTGCTGTGCAGATCTTTCTCCAGAGGCATCCAGCCTAGGCCCCAGGTGTGTGTCTGCCGTCAGCTGGGTGACAGGAAGGCCCAAGAAACCAGAGGACGGTGAGGCCCTGTGAGATGCTCTTCCTAGTGTGGCAGCTCTTCCTGGTCCCTCTCTGCTTAGTGACCTGTGGTTAGAGGACTTGCATTAGGTTAGCTGGACTCCATCTATTCTGCCTCTTAAGTCATCTTCCTCTCAGCTCCAAAGGAAGCACTCCCTATTCAGCCTTTCAGACCATTCACGGCTCTTCCGCCCAGGGCCGAAATAAACAAGCCATCTGGTTATTCTGCCTGGAAACTGCCACGTTGGTATACAAATACCTGACTCCTCTCCAGAATGAATTACTCTGGGTTCAAAACTGGATCAGCCTGACTAAAGCGAAAGGGGAGGTGGGTAAGAAGACACTGCAGGAGGCTCCTGGATGGGAATGGATTTGACCTTGGCATGCCAAGGGGAGGGTTGGGGGCCCAGCAGGAATATTCGCAGGTAGGTCCCTGGGCAGATGTTGCACCCAGTGTCAGCCTCTAAAGCTGACAGCGCTTCCTGAGGTTCAGCGGTGGCTAAGTCCTGAGGCTTCTTCCTGAACGGGAGGCCATTCTCTGCTTTGATGACTGCCTCTGGCCCCCTCCTACTTTTCAGACCTGCTTTGAAAGTTAGAGGAAGGGGAGCAGCTGGAAAGCCCAAGTTCCTATCCCTCCAAGAGGTTCCAGCCTTCGCGTTTCAGTAAAAAAAAAAGCTCCCAGTGTCTCCTCGAGCCATCCTCATCCTCATTCACCCCGTTTCCTGTCCTTCACACTGGGCGCCATTAGGCAAACATTTGTGGGTCTGAATGAGGGATGGAGCACTGCGGGCTGCGGGGAATTTTCAGCCAGAACGCCTGCCCTTTGTGCCCTCTTTCCTCATCCCAGAGGAGGCCTCTGCCTGCACGCACCCTCGCACCTGGTTGTGTACCCCTGTGATCTGGGTGAGGATGCTGCCTCGGGGCAGATGTGGCCGCACTGGGCGGGGATGGTGGTGGGGGGGGGGCGGGGTTTGGAGGAAGGCAACAGAAAGATGCCCTGAAAAGAGAAACCTTGTGCCTTAGCCTCCATCGCACATCCCCTGCCTGCCTTATGCACGCACACAGCTCAGCCTCCCCGCATCCCAAGTGCCGCCCGCTGTGTGATTTCCAGCTCACTGATGCAGAGGCATCTGGAAGGTTGCAGTGCAGAGAGCAGGCTGGGGCCTCCTGAGGAGGCTGTGAGGAGGGGAGGACCCGACACGCCCTTTCTCCCCCTTTTTGGCTCATTGAACAATTACTAAGGGACTGACTACACAGAGCCTCCCTTTTAAGACAAAATGCACGAAATTATGTAGCCCACTCTGCTTGTGCCTTTAAATCAGAATCCAAGTCGTGGTTCAAACTAGAGATGTGCTTCCTTTCCACATTGTCTCTTTGTAGCCTTCTTACTAGAAATGAGGTGAGGCCAGAGGTGAGGTTGCTTTAGGACAATTCAGAGAACGCAACAGGGCAGCGGGTGCACTGCAGGCCGTGTCCCTGTACCCTGAAGCACATGGTCGCTGCCACTCTGCACCTTGAATGTCTTCCAGACCCACTGTGCCCAGGCCCCAAGGTTAAGTTCTGCGACCGGCAGGTATTCCATCAGAGCTTTAGGACAGTGGTCCTCAGACCCTGGCACTCCCTGCCCACCAGCCTGGACCCTCCGGAAACTCCCCAGAGAGGGTGGTATGGGCTCCTTCCTGACTCTGGTGGCAAAAAGTGACGCTTAGTCTCACCCCACCTGCACCAGGGTGACTCTGAGCCCAGGTGCCCCAGTTGTGTGAGAAGGGCTTTGTGTCCGAAGGGTGAATGATTTCTTTCAGAGAGCAGGATTCCGTCACAGTTGTGCCAGGAGGGGTCAGCAGCCTGACCCCTGGCACAGGGGTGCTTCTTGGCAGCCTGTTAAGTTGACAGTTTCAAAAACAGCTGCTGGAGACCAAGGCATCAGGTGTGCATGGCCCAAATGTCTCTCTTAAGCCACCTGTGAGAACAAAGATGGTGTCATTAACGAGAAATTTTTAAAATGTTTTCTTCTCAGATTTCAAAACACGGAATGGAGTTCTATTTAGAGACTAGATATTGGGAAAATGTACTATTCACAGAAATATCTTTAATCATCAGCAATCATTTTAATGTGCTGTCAGAAGAAAAACATAATTGGCTCAGCAGCTCTTGGAGGTCAGCCATTGTGAGTTCTCCTTCTTCCCCTGAGACAGGCCACTGTGCAGAGAAACCTGCCAGTTACCTGTGTAGACCAACCTACGAGGGAGGCCAGTGTGCCACCTGCACTGTGTGGTCCGGGGCAGTTTCCCCTGCCCAGGACGTAACACTTTCTCCCATTGTCCCCTCTTGATAAAAACTGTTCCTCCTCTTTGAGAATGCTTTGCAGAACCACAGCTGTTCCCCTGTTCTGGGTGACTGCTATCTATCATCGTGAAGATGCTTTATCAAATATTAATACACCAAGGTTAATAATGAGACTCTGTTCCCTCCCCATGCGGCGCAGTCTGAGTGAGCCATGTTAATAGCCTCCTCCATCTTTGGGACATTCCTATGGGCTGTCAGCTTCATTCCCAAGGGCAGGTTCTGATACCAGGCCTGGACTGTGCTTTTGGGTCCTGGGAGCAGCCAGCACTCCCTCCCTTCTCCCCCCATGGGGTCCCCCCTGCGTGCTGCTTGGCTGAAGAGATGCCAAGAATGTCATTTTCAGAGCATCTGTGGCAATTGTTCATTTTCCCTTTTTATCATGTCACTGAGACAGAATGACAGGGAGGCTGGTAGCAGCTTAGTCTCTGGGAGAATTTTGCCTCCGAACCCTTTGGCCTTCAGACTCTGGAAACTGGATCAACCAGGGCACCTTGTTCTACAGTCTAGTGAGAAATTCAGATAATCACACATGTGTCTTTGTACATATAGACATGCATGTCATGACAAATGATGATAAATGCTATTAACTGGGAACTGTGCGTTTATAACATAACCCACAGCTTATAACTCACCCAAGGATGAGTAGGGGCTTGTTTTAGTGAGAGTGTGGACTGGTGGGTGGAGACAGGAGGGGCAGACAGGAGCCACATCACGGGGGCCTTAAAGGCCATGGGTATCTTGGCCAAGCAGCGGGCAACTCTAAAGCGGTGGCTGAGGGGTTTAATGAGGCGATTATTTGCAAAGGAGTGGCAGAGTTGAAGGGTCAAAGGGTGGGAGCCTTTAGCAGGGAGAGCTATAGGCTCTCAGGACAGGGGCTGTGGCCTTTAGTAAAGGGCTGGGTGGATGGCACTGCTCCCAACCCATAAAAGTGCTTTTCACAAAGAAGTGACCTGGTTATGTTTAGCTTTGAAAGATCACTCTGGCCTCAATGGGGAGAACAGGTTGTGGAGAGGCTGCACAGAAGTCCAGGAAAGAGAAGGTGGCAATGAGGGTCAGCTTGGTGGCCACAGGGAGCGGAAAGTGGTCCATCCCCACCACGTCATTCTTCTGTCCTCCTGCGGCTATCATGGAGTTTCCCCAGTGAGGTGACCTCGGCCAACTTACTTTTCTGTTCCTCCGGGCCTCAGTTTCCTCACCTGTAACACAAGGGGCTTGACACAGGAGGTCTTCCCAGCTCGTAGCCTGGGAAGAAGCTCCCTTGAGGTAGCGCTGACCACACGCCTTTACCCTGAACCGAGGAGCTTCGGCTCCTGGCTTTGGGGAAGGGAATTGATCCTTTTCAGTAAATCAGTGGGTTCTCCAGAAATTCTCTCTGTTTATTAAAGGCTAGGCTGAGGCTGGGTTCCTGGACCATCTTGACTTCTGCAGCCTTGTGTTCTCAGCGAGGGTCATCTCTCCATGCAGCCGCCACCTTGTGTGCATGACAACAGTGCTTGGTGTTTATACAGCTGCTTAGTGTTCTAGGTGCTTTTTTTTTTTTTTTTTTTTTTTTGCGGTATGCGGGCCTCTCCCGTTGCGGAGCACAGGCTCCGGACGCGCAGGCACAGCGGCCATGGCTCACGGGCCCAGCCGCTCCGCGGCATGTGGGATCCTCCCGGACCAGGGCGCGAACCCGCGTCCCCTTCATCGGCAGGCGGACTCCCAACCACTGCGCCACCAGGGAAGCCCTCTAGGTGCTTTTTAACCAGATGATCTCACTGCCCCTTCAGCCACTCTGAAGTAGGCAAGGTATAGCTATCACCATCCCCTTTATAGATGAGGGAGGTCACATGGCAGGGAGTGCCAGGACAAGACTGGAATCCCGGGGTGTTAACATCAGCCCTGTGCTGTTGAGGCTACAGCACTTGAGCTTTCTTGAATGTCCCTCAGACCTGCATGATCTCCCCTTCCACACCCCACCTGATACATCGGAATGGGAAAGTTTTGCTTTCACCAGCAGCCTCTAGAGCCTCTTTGATCAAAACCCTGAACTCATTTTTACTTCTGTCTTACAGCCTCCAAATGCTGTCACCTGCCCGGGCTAGCTGACCCTTGTTCTGTGATGCTGTCCAGATCAGCTCCTATCATTTCATTTCCATAGTTCACATGTTAGTGGGGCCACGGCACCTCAAACAGACTTCTGCAGCTGCCTCCAAGCTGGTTTCCCGGGCTCCAGCCTCTCCCCTGTCCAACCCCATTTGTGCAGGGCACTTAGAATCTTTATCCTCCAACAAATTTTTAGTGAAATGTCACTTTATCTGGCTCTTCTTTTCCCAGAGTATAAAGTTCAGATTCCCTAGACTGTCCTTTGACTCCTTTGCTCTGATGCGTTAACTGCTTTTCTCCCTCACCCCCAAAACATGCACCCACATAGCTACATGCACACACAAATACACATTTGCCAGTTTCCACCAGAGGCTTTGAAAAAGACCCCCTCTCCTTCCCTGCCATTCTAAAACCATTATAATTTTCAAGCCCCAGATCAAAACTAGCCTTCTTCAAAAAAAATTTTTTTAATTTAAACTGTTCTATGATAACTTCTCTTTTCCTATAATATATAAAAACTATTTTTTTAAAAACTAGGGTGATTGCTTTTGTATCTTTAAACATTTTAATACACAAGAATATATATTTAGTGTAGAAAAGATTAGAAAAGCAGGTAAGAAAGAGAAAACTAGAGACATTGTTAATATCCCATATAGCTATTGTAATGTCTATGGATATGTGACTGTGCATGTATATATATTAACATTATCTATAATCTTAGAATGTTTTTCACTGAGCAATATATTATGCATATTTTTTCATGTCTGTAAACGTGCAGATTATAATTTTCATGGCTGTATAGTCTTCCTTTGTATTAATGTACCCAGCTCTAGTTAACCAGCATCTTAGGTTCAACTCTGATCGCTTTTAGAGTCAGTTCTGTGTGCTTCACTCTTACACATCAAAGAGTATGTATATATTCAAATATGCATTTGCGGATGTAGTAAGCATCTTAAAGTTCTCTCTTAGAATCAACCCTAGTTGGATCTTAAATCCTTATGGGCAGGAGAACTATGTTCTTGCTGTTCACAATACCAGTGTAATGAAAGTTCATTGGTTGAAAGAAAAATTCCTCTCCAAACTAAACAGGAAGAGTAGAATTTGTGTCAGCATCATCAGTTATGATGTGTCCCTGAGGGTCTGCCCCGTGCTAGGCTTTATCATGGATTGGCATCTGTGTCACTGAGGTTTGTCACAAGTTCATGGGAGTTAAAGTATCCCTTGCTCAGGTTCCCTAAGCTCTTGGCTTCCTGACATGAGAAGGAGGGAAATCCCAAGTTGTAAACCTGCAAAGGGCTCAACATTAAATGCTTGTTTCCAGGCTAGTGGTCCATGGCCTCCCATGGTGCCTTTTCTCCCACTTGCCTTTCTGACCACCTAGCTTTACTGATAGCTTAAAGCCATGTGCTGGTAAAAAATACAGACTTGCTCAAGAAGGATACCTATTTGATTTTCATCAGTCATTTATTCCTCGGGGTTTGAGTTTTATACCCTATTTTTCTTCATGACATCTGTCGTTTCTTACTATAAAAGTAATACATGTTCATTGCAGATATTTTAGTAAACATAGATAAGCAAAAAAATGTCACCCACAGTCTTAATACCCAGCTATAACATAGCCCAACATTAGCTTTTTTCTCTGCATCTATGCATATAGGTTTGCAATATTGGGTTCATATTATGCATGTGGTTTTATAATCTGAATTTTCCCTCAAAATGTATTATAATATCCTTTCTTGCCTCTGAAAGGTCTTCTCCCACCTTCTTCATATATAGGCTGCTATTCTCTACTTTTGAGAGCAGATTTTTTAACAGAGAAAAGAGAGAGAGGCATGAAACAGTCAAGGAATTTTACAGGAAGCCATGGCAGGAATAAATAGATGGTCCTAGAACTGGGTGACTGTTTCCAAAGATAAGATATTTCAGCTTTACCATTTAGCTCAAGAACAGCCAATGGGTAAAAGGCTCTTATTTTTATAACAACCCCACTGGGGACTTTTAATGACAAACTTCCAGGATGTCCATGACTTCAGGAAGTAGAGTAGGTACCAGAGTGGGCGGTGCCAGCAGCTACTGTGCTACTGGCAAGAATGGTGGAGGGAGGTTGAAGGAAAAACCAAGCGGAAGTCTGGAGAGGTGTAACATAAGAGAAGGAAAGAGCCTTGACCCTAAGGGGAGGTGTGCGCTTTGATACCCTTGTAGGGAATATTCTAGAGGGCAAGTCCTTAGAGTGGCTGTGTGGCCACAGTGGGGCAGAGTGTACCTCGCTGCCCTCAAGACCCACAGACCTCACTCCCAGGCTCTGTCCCAGGGTGGGGAGGGTGTCACAGGAGTGTTCTCAGCTCATAAGCCACCTTCTTCTCCCTCCCACCTCTCTCGTGGGCTCAGGTGGTTGACTATGTTTATGAATTTTGTCTGGTGAAAAGTCCCTGACGCAGGGGTGCACAAAGGAACTAAACTATCTTGGAGAAGGGGGGGAGAAAAAGTTTAATATTTTCTTTAGAAAAAGAAAAGTGTGGGACTTCTCTGGCGGTCCAGTAGCTGGACTCTGCGCTTCCACTGCAAGGAACCCAGATTCAATCCCCGGTCGGTCGGGGAACTAAGATCCCGCAAGCTGTGCAGCGCAGCCAAAAAAAAAATGATGATTGTTAATATATTTCCATGTGTTCTACAAACAGATAAAGCCTTGGAAAACTGGCTCATTTTAAAAAAAGAAAAGAAAAGTGTATTTCTGTATTGAATAAGTAATACAGACACCCAGTAGGTGAAACTCAAAAGATACAAAAGGGCAAATAATAAGTTTCATTCCCATCTCAGTCCTCCAGACCCAGTTCTTTTCCCACAGCCAGTGTTACCAGTTTTTCATGTATCTTTCCAGGAATGTTTTATGCATATATTAGCAAATGGTCTATATTGTTTTTCTCAGCTTTTTTTTTTCACCATACATTGTCCCTTATTGTTCTTTTTTCCCCACCCAATGTATCTTTTTTTTCTTTTTTTTTTTTCTTTTTGGCTGCATTGGGTCTTTGTTGCTGCGCGTGAGCTTTCTCTAGTTGTGGCAAGCAGGGGCTACTCTTTGTTGCGGTGTGTGGGCTTCTCATTGCAGTGGCTTCTCTTGTTGCATAGCACAGGCTCTAGGCCCATGGGCTTCAGTAGTTGCAGCACGTGGGCTCAGTAGTTGTGGCTTGCAGGCTGTAGAGGACAGGCTCAGTAGTTGTGGCACACGGGCTTAGTTGCTCCACGGCATATGGGATTTTCCCGGACCAGGGCTCGACCCGTGTCCCCTGCATTCCTAACGACTGTGCCACCAGGAAAGTCCCCCCACCCAATGTATCTTGAAGATAGTTTTTTTTTTTTTTTTTTTTTTTTGCGGTAAGTGGGGCTCTCACTGCTGTGGCCTCTCCCGTTGCGGAGCACAGGCTCCGGACGCGCAGGCTCAGCGGCCATGGCTCACGGACCCAGCCGCTCCGCGGCACGTGGGATCTTCCCGGACCGGGGCACGAACCCGCGTCCCCTGCATCGGCAGGCGGACTCTCAACCACTGCGCCACCAGGGAAGCCCCTTGAAGATAGTTTTATATTAGTACACAAGTAGCCTTCTCATTCTTTTTACAGATATAGTATTCCATTGTATGGACATATAATTTTAATTTAACCAGTCCTCTATTGGTGGACATTTAGGCTGTTTCCAATCTCCTGCTATTTCCAAAAATGCAGTGAATTAACTCGTATGTAGATCATTTTGTAAATGTATGTCTATCTGAAGGATAAATTCCTAGAAGTGGAATTACTGGGTCCAAAAATACGTATAGTTGTAATTCTGATCCGTCTTGCCAAATTGCCTTTTATACCCTCTCCAGCAACGTGTGAATGTTTTTTTCCCCTGCATCCTTGCCAATGTGGTATTTTATCACACTTTTGGATCTTTGTGCATCTGATAAGTGAAACATAGTGTCTTGATGTACTTTCATTTCGCTTTTGGACCTTTAGTATCAAAATTTTAAAACATGCAAGAAAGTAGAGAAAAAGTACAAACAATCATCACCTTGATTTAACTGTTAATATTTGGCCATATTTGCTTGTCCATTTTGGGGTAGAGGTATTTTTAAAGTAAATTGAAGATTTATCATGACATTTTACTAGAATACTTAATTTATCAAAATACTTTAGTATGAATATCTGAATAACCAGAGCATTTCCCACCTAGCTATAATTCTGTTATTACACCTAATATAATTAAGAATTCCATAATACAATTTAATACCCACTTAATATTCAAATTTTCCCAGTTGTCTCAAAGATGTCTTTTATGATTAGTTTGTTCAAACTAATTAAGGACTGGATATTAAGTTTGTGTGTATGTGTATACTTGTAATTTGTACTTCTATTATAAATAGCTTGGACAACTTTTTATACATTTAAGAGACTTTTATAATTTTTTTCTATTAACTCTTTGTTCACATTCTTAGTCCATTTTGCTATTGGATTATTGGTCTTTTCCTCATTAATCTGTACATGCTCTTTACCATACTAGGTAAGGTAGCCCTTTGTGATATGAGTTACAGATAATTTTCCTTTGCTTGTTTGACTTTGCTTATGGTATTTTTATCTCACACAGAACTTTTTTTGATGCAGTTGAACTTTCAATCTTTTATTTTACTTTATGGCTTTTGGATTTTGTTTCAGAGTTAGAAGGCCCTTCTCTACACTAACGTTATAAAAAACATTCTATCATGAATGATTTTGGTATTTTTATGGTTTTATTTTTTACATTTCTATTTTTGACCACAGTGAAATTTATCCTGGAGTGTGAGATATGAATTTAACTTAATTTTTCCTGGATGGTCATCTAGTTTTGTCAACACCCTGTACCCAATAATCCATCTTTCCCCTTCATATTTGACATGCCACCTTTATCAGATATTAAATGCCTATATATACTTGGGACTATTTCTCTTCCATTGATGTGTCTATATATTCATATGCTAGTACCACAGAGTTTCATCATTATAACTTTTTACTATACTTTAATATTTGTTAGAAAAAACACCTGGGAATGTGGGTTGCCCTTTATTACTCTTCTTTTCTGAAACTTTCCTAGCTATTTTATTTTATTTAATAAATTTACTTATTTTATTTATTTTTGGCTGTGTTGGGTCTTCGTTGCTGTGCACAGGCTTTCTCTAGTTGCAGCGAGTGGGGGCTACTCTTTGTTGTAGTGTGCGGGCTTTTCATTGCAGTGGCTTCTCTTGTTGTGGAGCATGGGCTCTAGGTGCGCAGGCTTCAGTAGTTGCAGCACGCAGGCTCGGTAGTTGTGGCGCACGGGCTTTGTTGCTCTGTGGCATGTGGGATCTTCCCAGACCAGGGATCGAACCCATATCCCCTGCATTGGCAGGCAGATTCTCAACCACTGCGCCAGCAGGGAACCCTGTTTTTGTTTATTTTTATAATAAGTTTTCTAATCATTTGTCTAGTTTCCCCCCAAATTTAAATTATATAATATAAATATTTTTAAGATAATATTAAATATATAACTTTAGGGTAAATTGACATCTTTATGATATTGAGTTTTCCTATTCAAGAATTGAGTGTGAGTTTTCCAATTGTTCAAATCTTTGGTGCGCCTTGGGAGACTTTATAGATTTATATGGATTTTACACAATTGTTTTAAAATTTAAGCTGAAATGTTTTGTCTTTTTATTATCATTGGGGGTTTTCCAAATTCCTGTTTCAGGAAAGGATCCTGCCACCCCTTTAGTGTCTCCTTTTACCTCTAGGATTAAATCTAAACTTCTTAGCTTTTCCTTCAAGGCTTTCCACATCCGATATAAAAGCTATTTTCCACATGTTTTCTTCTTACCTGTAGCTAATCAACAACCCCTGAACAAGCTCCATCCTTTTATGCATTCCATCTTGTGGCTCCTCTCCTTCCCCTTCTGCCTGTGCAAAGTGGTTTTCTTCACGAGCCCCGCCTTGAGTGTCCCAATTGGAAATGACCTCTCTCCTCTTTCACCCCTGACCATTTATTGTATGTGCCATTTATCTGGTAACTAATCCAATATTACCTTGCGACAGCCTTTGTATTATTAAATGAACTGCCCTTTATCTCTTGTGTGGTTGCAAAACCATTTGTGGGTCTGTGTCTCGTTTCCTCAACTAGATTGCGAGGCCCTTGGGGAGCGTGAGCCTGCCTCGTGCTCCCTGCAGCATCTGGGCCCTATAGGCAGTAACGATAGTAGCAGCAGTGATAACAGTGATAGTTAATGTTTACCTCAAGCTTTCTTTCTGTGTGCTGGCTACTGTTTTAAGCACTTTCCATGTATGAACTCATTAGTGGGTAAACACTTGAGTTTTGCTGGGTTTATCTGACCTTAAATTAAACCTTTGAAGGGGGGACATAAAAGAAAGGGCACTTGGTCACAATATCCAGACAGTGACTCTAGCTAGCTGGTCAGAGAGGAAGGGGAGTTTTGTAGGGAAGAAGGAGGCTGGCCACAGCCTAGGAAGGAAAGGGGAGAGGAACAGGCAGCAATGGAGAGGCCCTGAGCTTGATGGTTGCAGAGATGTGAGTATTTTCTGAGGTTCTGGTAGCTTTGATTCAGGCCGTGCTGGTGGACTTGCCCGCTTCCCCTTCACTGGCAGGGTTAGGGCTCTGGAAATAAGGCCTGGCCCATGGCAGGGCCTTGCTAAGGCCTCTTTTCCACGGCGGTTCCCTGCAGGATGGCCCAGGTCTCCTGGGGACGGCAGGCCCAATGCTCAGCTGCCTCCGCGGCCTGTCCACACACTCCGGGCCTCCTGCCTCTCCTGCACTCAGAACGCTCCACTGAGTGCCTGCTGGGAGTGGATGCACTGAGCAGCCAGGGCTATGAGCTGATGGAAATTAATCCCCACCCCTGGGCCTTCCTCTCCTTATGACCGTCATGAGCCTCGCAGAACCTTTCCCCTGTCTCAACACTGCAGACTGTTTTAGGGTACTGGGGTTCCTGGGCAATTGCACCCCAGCCTTCAAGTAAAATGCAGCCAGGAGGCCTCCTACCTGAGCTCTAAACCTGCAGCTCCAGCATTTTGGGGCCCAGGGAGCATTATTTGTGTGTTGAGAACTGGAGCGATCTAAGGGTGATTTACATCTGCACCGATGTGCGTGCCAGCCCGGCAGCCTAGAATTAAATTCCACGGCCCAGCTCTTCCTTACACTTTGCTGAGCACAAATAAACAGGTCTCAGCACCCACATAACGAACTCTTTAGATTCTTAAAGACAAGAAAAGGAGATGGGAAGAAAGGACTTTGACTTTTTGAGACACTTACCTCTAGAGGGGCAACAAATTTCAGCCCCTTAGACAAAGCGCCACCACCGGCTGGAAGGGTTAGCCTCTTACAGCACAGATCCGGTCTCTAGGGAGAGCGTCGTGGGACTGAGGCTGGCTCTGTCGAATCTAAACATGCTCCAGCATAAATGCAATTGCTTTCCGTCCAATATATCATCAGAACTTTAGTTACATTTTGCTGAAGCCGTCCTTGAAATCAGGGAAGTGGTCCAATAGAGTAAGGGGGCTTTTCCCCCTGAAACGTTGCCCAGGGGCCCAGGACAAACAAGTGGCATTTTAACTTTATATTTATTACAGATTTGTGGAGTCACTAGGAGTATTTTTGCTCTTCTTGGAAGTCTTATTTAGATGGCTTCCGTAGAATTCTTTTCATGTGACTCCAGCACTCATCATATTTATAACGGAGTTTGCGTCAAGGATGGGGGCGCCTTCGTGTCCTTGGCTGCCTCCCCCTCCACCCAGAGCCTGGCACCTAACAGCTGTACAGTGAACAATTGCTGAATGAATGAATAAGCGAATAAAGGGTCTGAGTTCCTAACACCAAAATAGCCATGAAGTAGGAAGGAATTTGATGCTGTGAGCCTCAGACACTGCCAGGCTTATACCCTCGAGGCCATGCTGGCTGGGCTCCTCTTTTTGTTGTTATTAAGTCAGACATTTAATAATTTAACAAGCCAGCCCTTCCACAGTTTGGGCTCAGCTGAGCAGACGTTTAGCCTGTTCCCACGGCACCTACAGTTTCCCCTGGCTGGACAGCTCGGAGTCTGCCCTGGCTGTGACCAACCTGAACACACTCTCCCCAGGGACCCTCCATGGCCCCCCCCCACCCCAGGGACCAGGCCCATGACCACATGGCCTGGTCATCTCCTGCCTAGAATCCTCCGCAAGAGTGCCCAGAAGCAGGTTGCCACAGACTGTTCACTAAAGCAAACTTCTCTTCCTGTTTCTATCTTTTCTGCCCCTCTTCTCTCTCTCTTTCACCCTGTCCCCATTCTTTCTGCTATCCCAGCCTCTGTCCTCTCTCCAGCATCTTGATCAAGCTTCCCAGCCCTAACCATATAGGTACCAGCATTTATTTTACAGTACCCTGCATATATTTTAACAGAGGTGTTAAAAGGTAGGCCAGGCCTTCCCTGGTGGCGCAGTGGTTGAGAGTCCGCCTGCCGATGCAGGGGACACGGGTTCGTGCCCCGGTCTGGGAAGATCCCACATGCCGCGGAGCGGCTGGTCCAGTGAGCCATGGCCGCTGAGCCTGCGCATCCGGAGCCTGTGCTCCACAACGGGAGAGGCCACAGCAGTGAGAGGCCCACGTACCACAAAAAAAAAAAAAGGTAGCCCACCCGAACTGGTACAGCCTGGGCTGGAAGCTTGGTTTGGTCTGAGGCTGATTTAGGCTGGGGGTGGCATGTCAGCTTCCCGGGTCTGAAGATGGAAAATCCTGCCTGCCACTCTGCGGGAGCGAAGGAGAGCTTAGTGCCATGCACAGCCCCCAGCCCAAGCCCCCACTACCCTTCAGCCTACATGGATCACACATTCCACATGATCTCACTGTTTCCATGCGCCTCTCTCTCCTCCACCTGCCAGCAGCTCCTTGAGGGCAGGCAGTTTGTTCTTTTATGTCTCAGCAGGCCTGGCGTAGGAGCTGAATAAACCTCTGCATGGTAAGCTACAGTGCAGCTCTGGAGACCTACTGTGTGCCAGACTCCAGGCCTTGGGGATTCAGAAGTGAACAAGACAGACAGATTTTGCTGGGCTCAAGGAGCCTGCAGGCTTTCAGGAAAGACAGACTTTCGACTAATTTGAATATGAGGAGAGAGAAATGAGAAATGCAGATGCAGGGGTCGGGGCACACAAGGAGAGACAGAACCTAGGCGAGAGGTCACAAAAGCTTCCCGGAGAAGCCCTGTTTCCTCTGACTCCTAAAGGATGACTAGGAGTTAGGTGAATGGGGTGAGGGCTGGAGGGTCCGAGAGAGAGCATTCTAGGCAGAGGGAGTATTTGTTGGACGGGTGGACGGGTGAACCTGGCATTGAATTCTGAGCTCGCTGGCCCAGTGGTCCAGGGCATTCAGATGCGCACAGGGAAGCAGGTGACTGGACTAGGGGTGTCTTGATACCGTGGTGGTGGAAGTTACCTCTTCATTGCCCCAGTCATGGCACGTGGACCTGTGAAGCCAAAAGGCTATACTCTGGTCAGAAATGTTCCTCAGAAGGGGATGGAATGGATACATTGACCTCCTCTGCCAGGGATGAGGCAACTCTGGGGTCAAGGTGAAAAACCCTTCAGCCCCATGTCACATTGCAAATGGACCCTGCCAACCTCAGGCACCTCACCCAAGGCTCTTCTCCCCACCCAGATGAGCGGGAAGTCGTTCAGAAGAAAACCTTCACAAAATGGGTGAACTCGCACCTGGCGCGCGTGTCCTGCCGCATCACTGACCTCTACAAGGACCTGCGGGATGGGAGGATGCTTATCAGGCTGTTGGAAGTGCTCTCTGGAGAGATGCTGGTAAAGCCCCTTTCCCCAGGCCCAGTGGCTGGTGCTCTGTCCCCTCTTCAGGACAGACATGGTCTGGGGCCTCTCCAGTTCTCATGGCCTTCCAAGGTTTCTCCCTATTCTTTTGGGAGGTTTCAGTACTAATGATGTGAGGTGTCCATGTGGCTGACTGGGTTCTCTGAACGTGTTCATCTAAATATGTCCCAGCATAAATGCCTGGCTTTCCATCTAATATATCATCAAAACATTTGTTAATTTTGCTGAAGCATTTCAGAATTTCTTGCCTCCTTCTGGCCACTCCCACCCCTTCATGCTCCTCCCAGAAGCCATGCAGAGGTCTTGACTGTCTCCTCTTGGCACCTGGTTATCTGTGACTGGCCTGCAGTGGGCCCACCCTCAGCCTCCTTGCGCAGGCTAAGACATATCCCATTACCCAGCTGGAAAAATTTGCCTCCTTCTTGGAACGAGGAGGAAAGTATGAAAGATATTTTCCTGTGTATCCATCACTCTAACAAGTGGAAGTTTATCACAGGCCCTCTTAGTTGGAACCCACCCGGTGGTAATGTTGCCCCTGCAGGAGAACCAGATCAAGGCTCATGTTTTGCTCAGTTACTTCCATTATGACCTTGGGCCTATGAGGCAGGACCTTCTTTGCCTCATTTCCCCCATGTGTAAACCGATACCTGTACCTGATGCAGTAGCCTAAGACCTCAGGGTTTGAATGAAAGGTACCACATTCATCAGTTGCCTTTTCAACTCCAGGCTGAAGTTAAAGAATGCCTCTTACCCCACTAGAGAGAGTTACCGCTAAGAAACCTTCAGATGATGCAGTTACTCATCAATGGTGGGCCCCTTGAGCTTTGACTGAGGCCGTTTGGGGGTGGGGAGGGAGGAGGTTGGATGGCAGAATGGACCCATTATCAGTCACCACACTAAAAGCCACTCTTATCACCAACCAGCAGTAAACAGTTCCTAGAACTGTGCCTAGCACATAGTAAGTGCTCAACGAACTACCTGTTGTGTTACTATATTTGAACCCACTTATCACCCACTCAGAAGCCTTTGTTTAGACCCAGGAACAGTACTGATGCAGCCCACTTGCAGAGCTCTGGGTGCTCAAGAGAGGGAGCCTCTGAACTTTGCTGAAAGGATGGGGTTGAAAAGTGTCAGGGAGTGAGCATGGGAGTTGGAGTTTGGCATGGAGGGTGGTTGCTGATGACCGGAGCTGGTCCAGGCGTGACCATGAGGTTCTTCCATGCCCACGGGGCAATGCTGTCCCTCAGCCAAAGCCCACGAAGGGGAAGATGCGCATCCACTGCCTGGAGAATGTGGACAAGGCCCTGCAGTTCCTGAAGGAGCAGCGTGTGCACCTGGAGAACATGGGCTCCCACGACATCGTGGATGGCAACCACCGCCTGGTCCTGGGCCTCATCTGGACCATCATCCTCCGCTTCCAGGTGGGTTCCCGGGGGGCAGAGGGGGTGGAGGGAGCTTCCCTGGGCCAGGCTGGGTTTGGGAATCTTAGAAAATGGTGAATAAGTGCGAGTGTTTGCACGTTCTGGGAGGCTAGAAGCCCGTCCTGTGGGACGATGCTTATAGGAAGGAGAAACCATCCTGTGCATCGCCAAGTTGCGGAAGCTCAGGATGAGCTGTTCAGTCCATAGCGTAGTCTTTTGAGAGAGAGGATAGAAATTAGTAGCTGGGCTGAGATCTGGCTGGAAGACCTACTTTCGTCCCCTTCCCCCCACATGTGTCACTTTTTGGTTTTTTAAATACTTTGATTCAGAAATTGCAAGAGTGCAGAAGATCTGCTTTTATGTTTTTCACTCAGAAGCTTTTCTCTTCCCACCCTGAAATTCAAGGTCGCTTATTTGTAAGGAATTTAGAAAGCACAAGGGGAGGAAAGCAGAGCCTTCCACCTGCTGGTCTGGGGACAGAAAGAACCTAGTTGGAGGAGGGAAGGGCAGGGAGAAGGAAGATAACACACAACTCCTGGCCTGAAGATCTCACCCAAGTGGTCTTGGGTGTCCAATCTCACTCTCTGAGGGTGTGTACGGTGAAACGGTAATAACAGCAAAATTGGGGAGGATGAAAAGGCAAGAGGAGCTGCTATCATCAAAATACAGTACCTTCCAACATTCATGCCGTTCCATGGCCCAGGTGGCATCGTACCTCCTGAGGAGGAATGAGGGCATCCTGCTGTTTATTCTTGGCCTCCCCTTAGAGTTTCAAGTTGGAGCGGTCTCCTCTGACGTGGAGAAGCTGACCAAGGCAGGGAAACAGGCCTCCAGGACCCGGGGCCTCAGGCTGCGGGGCAGCTGCGGGGCTGGCGACCGGATGGACGGCTACAGAGGAGGAAGGATGGAGGAGGCCTTCCAGGGAGAGCAGGGAGGCTCTGGGTCAGATGCAAATCTAAGTCTTCCCTCTCTTGTTCCTGTGCCCACAGATTCAGGACATCGTTGTCCAGACTCAGGAAGGTCGTGAGACACGCTCAGCTAAGGACGCATTGCTGTTATGGTGTCAGATGAAGACGGCAGGGTATGCCCTGGGGACCAGCCACTACCACGTTCCTCACCAGCCCCCGTGCCTCCCAAGCATTGCCGTCCCCAAGGGACACAGACGCCATCACCCAGAACTACATCCGTTTGGATGTAGTTGATGCCCAGTCTATCCTGACCTGATTCTTACAGGCCCTGAATACAGGATTCTGTCCCCAGATTGCCTGGGTCAGACCGTGGGGTCTGTTGGGGGCGAGAGTCTCCTGGGCCCACCTGATGAGGGGGCCTCTTTGTGTGGCTTAACGGCTACCTTCTTGTTGAAGGGGCTCAGGAAGGGTCCGGTCCCCTCCTCTCCTGGGTGTTGGCCCTGGGTTCACACACCTGTAGGGACCCCAGAGGAATCTGTTTCTTAGCTCTGAATGCTTTTCTTGGACGCAGCTACCCCCATGTCAATGTCACCAACTTCACCTCCAGCTGGAAGGATGGCCTAGCCTTCAACGCCCTGATCCACAAGCACCGGTAAGGGGGGGAGCGGAGCGGGAACCCCTGTGGGAGCCAGGGAGCCCTGGGGGGATGGGACACCTTGCACTTAACATGTAGGCGTCACAGGAATGGTACAGCCGCGGCGCCTTCTCCTCTCCCCCTCGGCATCCTGCCTCCCTTAAATCCCCCTTCCTCACACAGCTCCCTCCTCTGTCCCATCTCCTCCTCTCACTTCTCCGGCTCAGCCACCCACCTGCGTCTGCCCAGGGGCTTTGCCCTTTTGGTGGGGATGCCATGCCCCCTGCCCTCTAACAGTCTGGCTTCGTCCCCAGGCCCGACCTGATTGACTTTGATAAGCTGAAGGACTCCAACGCCCGGCACAACCTGGAGCACGCGTTCGACGTGGCTGAGCGACAGCTGGGCATCATCCCGCTCCTCGACCCTGAAGGTGAGCCAGCGCCCACGAGACCGTCAGGGCGCCTGGAGGAGTGTGGGCCGTGCTGGGAGAGCCGTGGGCGTGGTGGCCGGGCCAGGGCTCCGCTCCGGCCTGCTCTTCAGACCCAAGCTGGTTCCTGACACCTCCCCTGCCTGATTGGGGGCCCACTGTAGTCTTTCCATCCTTTTCCCCTCTTTCATTCTTTGTGGTCCTAATGTGGATTTCATCCTCTCACTAAAATCACAGGCGATTCCTCTTCCACTCTCGCCTGTCACTTGGTGCCTATAGGTGAACTTCGTGCTGGAGACACAGGGAGATGAACCCCCTGAGCTTGACATTTCCAACTTGCAATTGGTCCTGAGAGCCCACCCTTTCCCCTTGCAGATGTCTTCACAGAAAACCCTGACGAGAAATCCATCATCACCTACGTGGTGGCGTTTTACCACTACTTCTCCAAGATGAAGGTGCTGGCAGTGGAGGGCAAGCGCGTTGGCAAGGTACTGAGCTGCTGCGTAACCAGAGTGTCACCATTTCCCTGCTTGCCACGCACAGGCCTTGACTGAGATGCTCCCTTTCTACCCTAAGAGCTTTGTGCCTGGACCCCAGCTGTGGAAGAGGGTGCAAATCACCCCCCACCAACTTCCCCTGAAGCCAAGCATTGCCAGGTTAATGGCTCCCAAGCTGAATTCCAACACAGGTTGATGGTCTGACCCAAACAAGGTCATAGCCCTTAGCTCTGAGCCGACCTTCCACCTGCAGACCCATGTCTCGTGAGCATTCCCACAGGAACAAAACAGGCCCTTTACTTGTTAGTTTATTGTGATTTCAAGCCTCTTAGGCTCCGCAGCCGACTGTACAGGGGAGCCACCCCACTGTACGGACCCTCGTGCCAGAGTCCTTTCCCCGGCTGGGTCTTTTGCCCGTCCAGGGCAGGGACCGTTTCTCATTCATCTTCGTGCACTGGTGTTTAGCAAAGACAATGCCAGGAAGCCTTCGATCCCTAATACCCACTCTTAAATAAACAGGACCTTGGCCTCTCTGGCGGCTGGATTGGAAAGCACAGACAGCTTTCCAGTCTTTTACAGGGTTCGGGAGGGGGGAGCTGCTCCCGTTCCGAGCACAGCCAGGTCCCTCCTGACATGGCCAGCGCACTTCCAGTCCGGCCCCCTGCTCAGCAGTGGTCTTGGGCTCAGGGAACAAACCCAACGTAAACGCTCCAGGGCTCGCAAGGAGGAGGACCACCTCGATTGTGGTCCCGGTCGGCATCCTCACTGGCGTCCTCGCCCTTCTGACGAGGATGAGTCACAAGGTGATTCCTTAGGTAATTGACCACGCCATTGAGACCGAGAAGATGATTGAAAAGTACAGCGGGCTGGCCTCAGACCTGCTCACCTGGATCGAGCAGACCATCACTGTCCTGAACAGCCGCAAGTTCGCCAACTCCCTGACCGGCGTCCAGCAGCAGCTGCAGGCCTTCAGTACCTACCGCACCGTGGAGAAGCCGCCCAAGTAAGGGCCTGGGCACTCGGGAGGGCGGGCATCACGGCCGAGAAACCTCCTCCAGGAGGGTGGAGGGCCTGGAGAAGGAATCCGGGAGGCGGCTCCTGGAGGTTAGAGAGCTGCCCATCTGTCAGCTACTTCATCCCATTTTGTCTCCCTGCTCCCAGGCCGTCAGCCTACAGGCAGTGGGCATTGAGTAACCCCTGGCTCATAGCCAAAGAAACACTTTCCCAGATCCCTGAAGGGGAGCAGCAGTGAAATCTCAGACTTCAGGGTATCTTTAAAGAATGTGCTGGAAAGTTCCTCTCTCTTCTGTGCACTGAGCTGCGGGTTTGTTCTTTGGTAATGACCTCTGCATCCACAGCCCCAGAGCTCTCCACGTGAGGCCTTGTTGATCATCAAGTACATCCTTCTTTCTCTCCCATCTGTCACTGCTCATCCATTAGCAGAGCACTCAGTCTGCCTCTCGGGACCTCTGCTTCACTCCAGCGTGTGCAGGGCCTACGTGCACCTATGCACGTGCAAACACAACTGTGCACACGCGTGCACGCGCACACCCACACAGACACGGGGCATTCCAGCTCGCCCGCCCTTAGCTTGGCCAGCTCCCCAGAAATAGATTTCTAGCTCATCGGTGGTAACCACCATCGGTGGTTCCTCCCCCGCTCATTCATTCATGACTGGCAGGCAGGGAGAGGCGAGACACGGAGTCCAGGATGTACTATAAACAAGTATCTGATTTCTGGCCTGACACTAACCCACTTTTAAAGTCCTAAATCCAATACAGATAACATGCCCCATGAGTCTACCAGGCACTGCACACAGGGGTAGCATCTCCTGGCTGCGTAGACAGGGCTCAAGGCCACAGCCCTCCTGCAGGGCCTGTGAGCAGGCAGATGAATTAGGCTGGCCTCAGGGTGGGGACCTTGCTTACCAGCTGATCTCTGACTACTGCGTGATCTCTGACTACTGATCTCTGGAGGTGGAAGTGGGTAAATACTTGGCTACGGGCAGAAATGGGAAAGTACCCAGTTAGTTACCTGGAGCTTGGACCCTGGGTTCCAGAAATCCATCCTGTTGCCAGTTCTCATCTCCTACCCCTAATGTCCTCCCGGAGCCTAGCCTTTCCTCCCCTCTCAGAAGCATCTGGGCTTTTGCACTGTTGTCAGGAGAGCTGACTTATTAGTACTCGGGTGAAAGTTGCTCTCGGTGCGATATCTTCTTACGTGGACAGTGCTGCTTCCACGTAAGAACATACACGGTTTTATTGACTCACTCAACAAAAAACTGAGTAAAGAGCTAGTCAAAAGCCTTCAACTGTTTGCAGAACAGGGAAGAGTTTCTTTGTATGGATTAGTAAAACTTGATACCTATAGGAATTACCAGAACAGTCCAGTTAGCCATTCCTCCGTGGAAGCAAATGACAAGCAAATGCTGCAGTAGTTGTTTTCTCTGGTTTATGTTGCAAAGACTCATCCCCTATTAGATCTCAGCTGGCGAGTATGATAGATTGATAGATCTTTTAACAGGTAAGTAAACCTATGCAGATCCTCTTTACTTTTTTAAGAGAAATGTGTTTTGCTATTCAAGCTCCAAGATGCCAGGGTTCCATGTTCACTTAAAAAAGAACAACTGGCTGGGACTCCCCTGGTGGTCCAGTGGTTAAGACTCCACGCTTCCAATGCAGAGGACGCGGGTTTGATCCTTGGTCGGGGAACTAAGATCCCACATGCCGCATGGCTGACCAGAAAATTAGAAGAAAAAAAAAAAACTGGCTGTGGGAATCTCGACACTCATCTCCCTATCTCTTTTTTCTTGACAGGTTTCAGGAGAAGGGGAATCTAGAAGTCCTACTTTTTACCCTCCAGTCACGGATGAGAGCCAACAATCAGAAAGTGTACACGCCCCATGATGGGAAACTCGTGTCCGACATCAACCGGGTACAGCAACGTTTTCCATTTCACGTTGCAAGTGTGTTGATTGAGTTCCTGATAAGGGCACAGGGAATGGTCCCTGGACAGGGTTAAACCAAGCCACTTTCTGTGGTGTTATTAATGACACACCTGGCTATTGAGGGTGCTCTCTGAGCTTAGCCCTGAGAGGTCAGACTCCACCCACCAAGCATCCCTTCAGCCCCCTGTTCAGGGGTGGAGGGAGGGGCAAGATAGGTGAAGGGGAGGTACTAGGTATAAAATAAATAAGATACAAGGTTTTAATGTACAGCACAGGGAATATAGCCCATATTTTATAACAACTTTATATGGAGTATAATCTATAAAAATATTGAATCACTGTTATACACCTGAAACTAATACAATATTGTAGGTCAACTATACTTCAATTTAAAAAATTAAAAAAGAAAAAGAGGCAGTAGCTGCACATTTCCAGCTCAAAGCTGCCATAAGAATGGGGATGCAGCGGGTTTGCCAGTGGTCCTCAGTGTTGGGTGAAAGCATCAGGACCCCCAAATCCCAAGAGCTCTCCTCTGCCCCTCGTGCAGGCCTGGGAAAGCCTGGAGGAAGCTGAGTACCGGCGGGAGCTGGCTCTGAGGGAGGAGCTCATCCGGCAGGAGAAGCTAGAGCAGTTGGCCCGGCGCTTTGACCGAAAGGCTGCCATGAGAGAGACGTGGCTCAATGAAAACCAGCGGCTTGTGGCCCAGGTAAAGGGGGCCGCACTTGGGGCTGCAGAAGAGGGGGAGCTTTCCAGAGCCCCCAGTAGACAGCAGGGCTGGAGCCCACGCTGGTCGCTCGGTGGCGGCAGCAGGATAAGCCTCTCCACAGGTCTTGCAGCCCTGCTCCCTGTGACTGGGCAGATCGAGATTCACATCTGAAAAGGAACTCTCCCAGACTGACAAAGCCTCATCTTTAGGAAAGAGCCAGACAACCCAAAAATGGCCCCAAAAGTTGTCTCACGTGAGCCAGTGGCGTCACCTAGAGCCAGAGTTCAGGCTGACGTTTCAGTGGTCCTCCGGGGATGTGATGAAAGCAGTGCACCTCGTATGTGTCAGACATGCCCCTTGGACTCTGGCCTCTGGGGCTGTGTCACATTTCACCAGCTGAAAATTGACCCCGGGACTGATTCTCCATGAGAGCATCTGTTCCTTCCCACTTGGAGCTTGGAATCCAATTTCCCCTTTCATCCAGAAAGGGGAAAGCAAGCATTCTGAGAGAATTGGAGAGTGTGCATGTACCCCAGATAGCATGGGGGTAAACCATCTGTGTACAGCTGCATGGTTTCCTAGTGAGAAGCCCCTTCCTGCCCAGAATCGGGCAGGTCCGCACAAGGCCAGGTGGTGAATGCCAGCAGGCGGTGAAAGAGCTCTGTTAGTAATATTCACCCAGTGTTACCCACGAGGATGGCACAGTGAGTCAAATCACAAGCTTCTTGTAAAGGTTCTTGTGAGACACTTAGTCTTTGGAACTTGGCTCTGATAAGATAGGCTGAAAAAGATGGCAGAAGTAACTCGTTGGGAAAGGGCTTTCCCGTCCAGCAGTTGTTCCGGAGGGAACCGCTGTTTCTCTGCGTTTGGGGACCAGCCAGGGGGAGCCTGATTGAGCTGCCTGTTTTCTTCCCTGGGGGACAGGATAATTTCGGGTACGACCTGGCAGCTGTGGAGGCCGCCAAGAAGAAGCATGAGGCCATTGAGACGGACACAGCTGCCTACGAGGAGCGGGTGAGGGCCCTGGAGGACCTGGCCCAGGAGCTGGAGCGGGAGAATTACCACGACCAGAAGCGCATCACGGCCCGCAAGGACAACGTCCTGCGCCTGTGGAGCTACCTGCAGGAGCTGCTGCAGTCCCGGCGCCAGAGGCTTGAGAAGACGCTGGCCCTGCAGAAGCTCTTCCAGGACATGCTGCACAGCATCGACTGGATGGACGAGATCAAGGTGGGCTCAGGCACCCCCATCCCCCGCCCCCGTGTCCGCCTGGGGCTTCAGCACCTGCCCTGCAATGGGAGCGTGCTTCCATAGGCACCTCCCAGCCCCACCTCCCTGAGTCAGAGTGGAGAATCCGAGGCAGCACAGCATCGGGCTGCATCCGCCTCTCAACGGCTTAGCTCACACTGCTCCAGCCCAGATCTTCTGTATTCCCCGTGATCAAGAAATCTGGGATTCATGGTAGCGCAGGTGCCAACCTGCAGGGCCTAGAAGACGCAGACATCCATCAGGAGCCTGGAGAATCAGGCTCTGGGTAATCACGATTTGACTCTGGTGGGAACCCAGACCTCCCGGCACATAGCCACCAAGAAGTCTGTCTCCTCTCCCTCTACCGCAGTGGCTCTCAACTGAGGACGCACATCAGACTGACCACAGAGCTTTCTAAAAATACACATGCCCAGGCCCCAAGTCAGGGACACACATAGGAGACTGAGTATAGGGCTTGAGCTCCTGAAAGGTGCTCCCTGAATGATTTTTTTTTTTTGCGGTACGCGTGTCTCTCACTGTTGTGGCCTCTCCCGTTGCGGAGCACAGGCTCCAGACGCGCAGGCCCAGCGGCCATGGCTCACGGGACCAGCCGCTCCGCGGCATGTGGGATCCTCCCGGACCGGGGCACGAACCTGTGTCCCCTGCATCGGCAGGCAGACTCTCAACCACTGCGCCACCAGGGAAGCCCTCCCTGAATGATTTTAATGGGCATCCCCAGTGGGAACTCCTGCTCTGTAGCTTCTTTCCCGCTGAGCAGCAGCCGTTTTCCAGCTGCATCTGACTCATCCTGGCCCCAACATGCCACGGACGCTCCCTTCAGAGGGGTCTTCTCCTAGCGGGTGGGTTTCTTCACCTCTCCTCGCTCCCTCTACCTTATCTGTCCTCTTTGCCAGGCTCACCTCTTGTCTGCCGAGTTCGGGAAGCACTTGTTGGAGGTCGAGGACTTGCTCCAAAAACACAAGTTGATGGAGGCTGACATCGCCATCCAAGGGGACAAAGTGAATGCGATCATCACAGCCACTCTTCAGTTCACTGAGGAGCCAGGTGAGGCCACAGGTGTTTTCCTGTTGAGGCCTCTGGCTCAGCACTCCAGCACCCCAGCTTGGATAAATCTAGTTGTACAATTCTGCCTCTTTCATCAACTAATGGTGCAAGAAAGAAGTTTGAGGGATAGCAAAATTCTGCAGAGGACAGGCAACTGCTTTGGCCATCTATAATCAGAAGGATTTATAAGAACCAAGAAGGCATGCTCCGTCTTTCATTCTCTCTGCTAGTTCAAGTTATGGCAGAGACAATTTAGGTTTACAGCTTCTGGTCTCAGATAGGTGACCCCCACTGCCTCTTTGAAGAATCATCTTGAAATTTGTGCCTGGTTCTTCTTAAAAATAATTTTACATTGTGCATTTCTAGTGAGAGTTGACCCAACTTTTAACCTCTCTTATTCCTGAATTTTTTGTGGGAATTCATTAAAAAGAACTAACTAAAAGCCTGTCCTCTAAGCAACTGGGAACTGGGACCCCCTGCGTCCAATCCCAAAGCCCCAGTGAGATGGCAGGTTCTAGATAACATGGTCCTAGCCTGGCACCTGATCTGAAGGTTGCCCTTCAGATGAAGCCCTTACCCTTTTTGTCCTCCCTCCTCCCATTCCTCCCAGGGTACCAGCCTTGCGACCCCAAGGTCATCCAGGACCGTGTCAGCCACCTGGAGCAGTGCTTCGAGGAGCTGAGCAACACGGCAGCCGGACGCAAGGCCCAGCTGGAGCAGTCCAAGCGGCTCTGGAAGTTCTTCTGGGAGATGGATGAGACCGAGAGCTGGATCAAAGAGAAGGAGCAGATTTACTCCTCCCTGGACTATGGCAAGGACCTGACCAGTGTGCTCATCCTGCAGCGCAAGCACAAGGCCTTCGAGGACGAGCTGCGCGGGCTGGACGCCCACCTGGACCAGACCTTCCAGGAGGCTGAGGGCATGGTTGCACGCAAGGAGTTTGGGCACCCGCAGATCGAGGCCCGGATCAAGGAGGTGTCTGCCCAGTGGAACCAGCTGAAGGAGCTGGCTGCCTTCCGCAAGAAGAACCTCCAGGATGCTGAGAACTTCTTTCAGTTCCAGGGCGATGCGGACGATCTGAAGGCCTGGCTGCAAGATGCCCACCGGCTGCTCTCGGGAGATGTGGGGCAGGATGAAGGGGCCACACAGGCCCTGGGCAAGAAGCACAAGGACTTTATGGAGGAGCTAGAGGAGAACCGCGGGGTGATGGAGCATCTGGAAAAGCAGGCCAAGGGGTTCCCCCAAGAGTTTCGGGATTCCCCAGATGTGACCAACCGGCTGCAGGCCCTCCGGGATCTCTACGTGCAGGTGGTGGCCCAAGCGGACATGCGTCGGCAGAGGCTGCAAGATGCCCTGGACCTGTACACGGTGTTCGGGGAGACGGATGCCTGTGAACTGTGGATGGGCGAGAAGGGGAAGTGGCTGGCCCAGATGGACATCCCAGACACGCTGGAGGACCTGGAGGTCGTGCAGCACAGGTCAGGGCCGGCCCTTCCCTCTCGCCTCCCCCTACGCGGTCTGTGCTCCTAGTGCTGGAACAGCCTCCAGATCCACAGGGGTCTCTGAGAGGCCATAGGATGCCCTTGGTCACAGAGGCCAGGCACTGAGAGTCACGAGTCCTAATCTGGCTCTGTGGCGCTTGGTACTTCACCCCCTGGGACCTTCCTCAAAATAAGACAAAGGGGCTCTTTCTGGTCCAGGTGTTTGATGACTTTTCAGCTACAGCAGCCTTTGTTCAAATGAATGGTAGATGGAACCCCTGACATATAACACAGTGGAAAGTGGAGTGCTTGTGGTGAAGGGGGCGCGAGAGGCTGGATCCCACAAGCTCTAGCTTTCTTTGGCAGTCCCTAAACCACAGAACCCCGAGGGGCCACAGAGACCAGTTTGTAAATCACCAGTCTGCAAGGCCACTCTCATTTCCATTATTCCGATTCCATCAACACTCTGGCATGGGAGGGCGTGCCCCCAGTCTGTGCGGCGTCCCATCATCCCGAGTACAGAATCCAAGGAGTTGAGGAAAAGAAGTCACTCCTCGATCATGCCAAGGTGGTCCCACGCTGATGCTGGAGGGACCTGGGCTCGTATCTCAGAAGAGTCAGCTTTCGTAACCACACGGTGCCCCTCCCCTCAGCAGCTCTGCCTTCTCCTACCAGGGATGGAGCACCCGGCTGGGGAGGTGTCCTTCAGGTCCAGGTGTCAAGGCAGTGGAATTAGGGTCCATGAGCAGCAGCTGGGGCAGTGGAGGCATGGCAGGTAGTCTCTGTGGCGATTAACACCTCCTACACCTCAGTTTCCCATAAACCTCTCTGTTTAGCCAATTGTCTTATAAGTAACCAGTTTTCTCCCAGCCTGACCCAGGAAATGCTAAACCATGCAACTGGACCCATGAACCAGAAAATAGGGTGTGTCAGCACACCTTTCTCCCCTCTTACCTGGTCAGTGTATTTAGGAGGTGGACGGAGAAAGCAAGAGCTACACGTTCTGGAGACTGGCCGCTGCTGCCTTCCCAATCCTCCTTTTCTCTGTCCACATCAGGTTTGATATACTGGACCAGGAGATGAAGACTTTGATGGCTCAGATTGATGGCGTGAACCTTGCTGCCAACAGCCTGCTAGAGAGCAGCCACCCACGCAGTGGGGAAGTGAAGAAGTGCCAGGACCACCTGAATACCAGGTGGGGTGTGGGCAGGGCTTGGGGCTAAGGGCTTCTTCTCCCGACACCTGACAGAGCCTTGGGGGTGTGGCCCAGAGCCTTGGGGGTGTGGCCCAGGACCACCTGAATACCAGGTGGGCTGTGGGTAGGGCTTGGGGCTAAGGGCTTCTTCTCCGGACACCTGACAGAGCCTTGGGGGTGTGGCCCAGTAGTCAGGATGCCTGCTATGCACTGCCAGGTTTGTACCCTCAGAGCTCTTGCCTCACTCAGCCAGAGTCTCCTTCTGACACTGGAGCTTTAGCAGTAAGGAGGAGAGACCCGTGTGGTGACCAGCCCAGGGAGGGAGAGAGACCTGTTCACAGAGCTGCGCATACTGTGCCTGGGGCAGGCATGTGCTGAGTGATGGAGCGAATGTCCTGAGTGCATCCAGAGTTAGAATCAGGCCATGTGGTACTCATGTCGCATTTCCCTGGACATTCTCAGGCAGGGAAGATTGCTTTCTGAGAGCTCTGAAGTACTGTCCATTAAAAAAAGCTCCTGCTGGCACCAAAATGTAGCATCGGTAATGAGACTGGCTTGAATGAAGAGGAGAATTAGCAGCAAGCCTTGAGCACGCTTCATGGCCAGAACAAAAAACAGGCCCTGAGGAGCCTTTGGAGAGGGGCTGCTTTCAGTACAGGGTGCAATGGCCACGAGTTCCCTGAGGACCTCTGAGGACAGAGCATGCGCCTGTGTCCTGTTTGTTCCCCTGGGTCCTACACGCACAATGGGACGTGTTCGCCATCTCCCCACTACCCCGGTCCCTCTCCCCACACTTGTGCCTGAGCCCTGCTCTGCCCGAGGCAACCTGGGAGGTGGGGTTAGGGAAGACTCAGCTGTAAAGAAAAGGAGCAGCACAGTCGGGGCTTAAGAGGAGGCAAGGGGTGACTTTGGAGCCACTATCATCTGAGCGTCCGAAGAAAGGGACTGTAGTTCAGGAGGGTCCTCCGTCATCTGACGTTTATGCCGGGGAGGAGGGTGCCTCCTTGTTCTTCTTTTAGGTTTGGAGGTAACGGGACGCATGTGCGTGCATGTATGTGTGTGCGTGTGCACGACACACAGGAAGAGCTTGTCAGCTGCTTTGATGAGTTATCTCAGAGAATGATCTTACAGACCTCTAAGCCATACACCATCCTAAGTGTAATACACCAAGATACTTATCCTCAGGTGAGAGAGAACCTGAGGTGTGAAAAGGTAAAATGGTTTTCCATGACATCTGAGCGTTGAAAGGTACCTGAGCCATGTACCCCAGACAGCCTGCATCCTGCACAATCATTCCAAGCATAGGGAGCTCGCCCCGTCCCCGTGTAGCACACCCCATTTGGGAGCAGCTCCTTTTGGGTAGAAAGTTTGATCTCATCATGAGTGGAAATCTGCCTCTTTGAAAATCGGGCTCTGCCCGTTAGAGATAACGGAACTTACCCTGATTCTTCTTCCACATGATAGCTCTTCAGGTTTTTTGTGTGTGTGTGTGTGGTACGCGCGCCTCTCACTGTTGTGGCCTCTCCCGTTGCGGAGCACAGGCTCCGGATGTGCAGGCTCAGCGGCCATGGCTCACGGGCCCAGCCGCTCCACGGCATGTGGGATCTTCCCGGACCGGGGCACGAACCCGTGTCCCCTGCATCGGCAGGCGGACTCTCAACCACTGCGCCACCAGGGAAGCCCTCTTCAAGTATTTTTAAAGACAGTTGTCATTCTTCGCCCCATCCACAGTCCTGCCTCCCAGTCGCTGCTGTTCTCTCTACAGGGTGCATCCTCCTCCAACTACGTAGTCTAAATCATGCTTGTTTTTAGGCCAGTCCGGGTTCCTCTCCTTCCCAGTGTCCAGGATGAAAAAGTATCTTTCCCTCCCTCGACTGGCTTAAAGCTTCACATTCTACCTTGTATTATAATTTTGTCCTGAAGAACTTTTCTACTAGACTGTAAGCGAATGAAGAGCAGTATCTTTATATATTGTTCACAGTGCTCCAAGCATTTTGCTGTCTGAGGTTCCCTCTGTTCAGAATATTCTTTCCCCCAATATCCACTTGCCTTAATCCCTCGCTCAGATCTCAGCTCACGTGTCAGCCTCTTGGAGCAGCCCGCACTGTCCACCCCATTCAGAGTATCACTACCTCCTTCCCATCCAGCTCCTCTGCCTCCATCCTGTTATCTTGCTTTCGTTTTTTCCATTGTACTTGTCACCACCTGATGGATTAAACACTTATCTGTCTCTGCCCACTCGAATGAGAGCACTTTGCTTTGTTCGTTGCTACATGCCCAGAGCCTTGAACGGGGCCTGGCACAAGGCACTTGGTAGCTGTGTGATATAACACAGTGAATGAGTGACCGGGGACAAAACTGATATATCTTCTGCCAGGCTCGGCACATATGAGTCATTCAAACACTTACTGAATGTGTGATTACCTCCCACCACATGCCTTCTAGTTGACCAACATTTTCTTAACAATCTTGGGCCCAGGACCAAACCTGGAGTCCTGACATGGTCTGGCCAGTGCTGCCTAGAGCAGTTCTATCAACTGCCTTCCTTTTGGAGATGGTGCAGTGGAGGGGAAGGGGGGTTCAGGAGGTAGACTAGACCCAAACCTCACCCTGTCCCCTGTGTGGGCTCTACCTGGTGGCTGCAGTGAGGCCCCACCGGGAAAAGTCTGGAAAACCGCCATGGAGCCACTTGTCCAGGGGCACCGCCAGACCCTCTCCTGTGGCTTCTGGACGGAGCCGGGAGATCTCACAGCCCTGGAGTGCCTTGCTATCCTTTCACAGTGGCTTCAGACCACCTTGGAGGAAATCTTCCGCTCCTTTCCCTTGAGGTCCAGCCTCAGCCGCATCCACGCACCAGGCACAGAGCTACCCAGAGTTGAGGGACTTCACGTCTGGACTCTCCCTCCTCTCTTTCCTGGAATTCCCAATCCTTCCTCTGGGCTGTTTTTGCTCGCTCTCTCTCTCTCTCTCTCTCTCTCTCTCTCTCGGAATTCCCGATCCTTCCTGGCCCATCTCTCACTTCTGTTTGCAGGCCTGTCTTCCACCCCCAGACTAGCAGCCACGGTCACCCTGGGAACGCCCACAGTGTGCTCTGCCCAGCCCATCTGCCTCCTGCCTCCACCTCCATCCCCCGGTGCTGGGACCGCAAAGATGAGCGAGCTACTCGGGGCCCCATCCTTAAATAGATCACTCCCATGGACGCACTGGAGGTTTGCCCATTGAAATACAGCTCAGATGACCACCATGAGATTGCTATTATCCCTCCTCACAGCTCCCTTAGTCCTCTCTGCCTGGTATGCGCTATGTACGTAGTATTTTATACTATCGTTTTTTGGTGAGTTTGTCTTAATTTCTCTCTAACCCATACACTCTGTGGAGCAAAGTCTAGCTATGACTGTATCCTCCCAAAGTCTAACATAATGCTTATACATTGTGGATATTCAAGAGAGGTAGGCTCAATTAGCGAATGTGTGTTCAGCATACTATCGTGTGCATCTAGATTACGGTGATGCAGGATGAGTAAACCTGGGTCCACGGGAGGTGTCCCTGGTGGTCTGGGCCCAGGCTAATGGGCAGCTCTTTAGAAGAAGCTTACTGTGGGCTGCAGGCCAACCCCAGGACATCTGCCCAACATCTGCACCCTCCCCAGTTTCATTCCAGACTGCACATTGAAGGTTAAGATGATGTTTTAATTATAATTCCAGCTTCTCCTTCCCCCTTCCTCTTCCTTTTCCTTCTCTTCACCAGGACTCTTTTGTTTTAGAACCATGGTGGCTTTTCTTAGGCCCTGGGCACTTGGAACTTGGTCTTAGGCATTTGTGTGTTTCCTCTGGGGAAGCTGGGACCCTGTGTCCTAAAGCATTCTTGAGGTTGATAATGGGAGGTTTCTAATTATTTTCATGACAGGTGTACCTCGGAGATATTGTGGGTTCAGTTGAAGATCACCCCAATAAAGCAAATATCAAAATAAAGAGAGTCACACAAATGTGGGGGGTTTCCCAGTGCATATAAACATTGTTTACAGTATACTGTAGTCTATTAAGTGTGCAAAAGCATTATGCCTAGAAAAACAATGTACATACCTTAATTTTAAAATACTTTATCACTAAAAAATGCTAATCATAGGAGCTTTCAAGGAGTCATAATCTTTTTGCAATAGTAACATCAAAGATCACTGCCCACAAGTCACCATACAAATAAAATAATGCAAAAGTTTGATAGTGCAATAACTACCAAAAAGTAGTACAGAGACATGAAGTGAGCAAATGTTGTTGGAAAAATGCCAGGGATAGATTTTTCAGCAGAGGGTCACCACAGACCTTCAATTTGTAAAAAACAAAAAAACCCTGTAATATCTGTGAAGCACGATAAAGCAAGGTATGCTTGTATTTTTCAAACTCTGGGGAAACTGTACGTTTGCCTGAAATTCAACTACATATAGAGCTTACATACAGAACATCATGTTCCTTTACTGATGGTTGGAATAACATCACAGCTCACCTCCTGCTGATGGAAAGCTCTGATTGGCAGTTATGTTGTCTTGAGTAAAATTGGATAAACATATTTTACTCATGACAGTTTGTTGGATAGATGACTTGTTTCAGCATGTAAGGCCTATCAGGAGAGACTCTGGAAGGGAAATCTGGTGTCCCTTCTAAATGTGGAAGGGACACCCTGAGGGAAGCGTTAAGGAAGACGGTGTCTCTGTGTCCCCCATCTCCCTCGGCAGGTGGCAGGAATTCCAGACCATGGTGTTGGAACGGCGGGAGGCTGTGGACTCGGCCCTCCGGGTGCACAGCTACTGTGTGGATTGCGAGGAGACCAGCAAGTGGGTGATGGACAAGACAAAGGTGGTGGAGTCTACAAAGGACCTGGGCCGGGACCTGACAGGCGTCATCGCCATCCAGCGCAAGTTGTCGGGGCTGGAGCGTGACGTGGCCGCCATCCATGCCCGCGTGGATGCCCTGCGGCAGGAGTCGCAGCAGCTGATGGAGTCACACCCTGAGCTGAAGAAGGACATTGGCCAGCGGCAGGCGTATGTGGAGGAGCTGTGGCAGGCCCTGCAGCAAGCCCTGAAGAGCCAGGAGGCCTCGCTGGGGGAAGCCAGCCTGCTGCAGGCCTTCCTGCAGGACCTGGATGCCTTCCAGGCCTGGCTGTCCACGGCCCAGAAGGACGTGGCCTCCAAGGACATGCCTGAGTCCCTCCCAGAGGCCGAGCAGCTCCTGCAGCAGCATGCGGCCATCAAGGACGACATTGACAGGCACCAGAATAGCTACCAGCAGGTCAAGGCATCCGGAGAGAAGGTGATCCACGGCCAGACGGACCCGGAGTACCTGCTCTTGGGCCAGCGGCTGGATGGCCTGGATAAGGGCTGGGATGCCCTGCACCGGATGTGGGAGAGCCGCAGCCATGCCCTCACCCACTGCCTCGGCTTCCAGGAGTTCCAGAAGGATGCCAAGCAGGCTGAAGCCATCCTCAGCAACCAGGTAGGGCGAGGCATTCAGGGCCAGGGGCCAGGGGGCATCTCTCAGGGCAATAGGGAATTTATGTCGTAAGTCTGCAACAGGGCTCAGGGACCAAATTATGCTTTTCTTGGACTCTCTCTAGCCACTAGTTCGGAGGACAGTCCTCTTCGTTCCTTATCATGTGCCCTTTCCAGCCCCGTGTCACAGGCTACGTCTTGTTCTTGGGCCAGTTAGAGGCTAGTGAAGTGAATTTTTCCCTGGGTGGTTACCCTTCCATGTGGCTTCAGGCACCCTGTTGATCAGATGCCCCCGAGTGGGGGTGGGGAACAAGACCCAGGGAGCTCCTTCCTTCCACAGCTCCGGGGGTACCATTCATGCTGTCACTTGCATGGCTGCACACGGTGCGCCTGCCTGGCGGGTGCCCTCACCGCCTCCTCAGCTTGTCTTCATGTTTGTTCTGGAAACTTGCTTCAACAGGAATACACTCTGGCTCACTTGGAGCCCCCAGACTCCCTAGAAGCTGCAGAGGCCAGGATCCGGAAGTTTGAGGAATTCCTGGTGTCTATGGAGAACAACCGGGATAAGGTTTTGAGTCCTGTGGACTCTGGAAACAAGCTGGTAGCTGAAGGAAACCTCTACTCAGACAAGATCAAGGAGAAGGTGCAGCTGATTGAGGACAGGTACCCTCCGCCCCTAGGGTCACGGGGCCCGGTAGGGTGGTGGTACAGCGCTCAGCACCATTGTGACTGTGGCTCCGGCTTCCCTTCCAGGCACAGGAAGAATGACGAGAAGGCCCAGGAGGCCTCAGTCCTTCTGAGAGACAACCTGGAGCTCCAGAACTTCCTGCAGAACTGCAAGGAGGTGAGGCTCCAGCCAGGCTGGCCACTTTGCAGGAGATTCCTTCTAGAAGCAGAGCGTCCTAGAGGTGGGAAGTCCTTTCTAGACTCAGGAGTCTGGATTCCAAGTGGGGAGCTCTGGGCACTTGACAGCTTAAGTCCTTCATCCTCTAGAATCTTTGGTTCCACAATTTCTTTTTCAAATCTGTAAAGATAGCTTCTAATTTGTCAAGTCCAGGGCAGGCTTTCTCAAAAAGTGGCCTGAGGACTATCTGTATTGAGTCACCTAGGGCCCTGGTCAGGGTCGGCCTGAAGGTCATGTGACCTGTGCATTCATACAGGGCCCCGTGCTTACAAGGGCCCCATGTTTAGTTTAATGCTCTCCTGTTGCCATCTTGAAATTCTTTTTTTTTTTTAATAGTTTTCCTTTAGCAGATTCTACTTTCAAAAAAAAAATTTGTTTTACATCTTTCTTGGAGTATAATTGCTTTACAATGTTGTGTTAGTTTCTGCTGTACAACAAAGTGAATCAGCTATATGTATACATATATCCCCATTTCTCCTCTGTCTTGCGTCTCCCTCCCACCCTCCCTATCCCACCCCTCTAGTGGTCACAAAGCACTGAGAAATTCTTAATAATTTTGAATATTTCCATTTTGCACGAGGCCCTGCAAATTATGGAGCCAGTCTTGGCTCTGGTTAGATGCAGACTCCTGGGCCCCACTTGGGCCCAGATGAACCAGAACTTAGGGGGTGAAAAAGAGCAGCATTCTCAACCAACCTTCTGGTTGGAGAACTGCTGACTCAGAAGCTCCTCGCTCAGCTTGGGGAGAGCTGTACAGGAAGGTCTTTAACCTGCACTCCTAGGTCCTTCCGTGAACAGTACTTCCATGTGGAATGGGGCTTCCCCCGACTTCTTTCTTGCTTCCATCCTCATACCCCTTTCCTCTCAATCCAAATGACTTTGTTTTCACCCACCTCTGCCCTTGGTACCCACCAGGCTTATTATGGTGCCAGGACATCTTGGAAACATCAGAGGCTCATCACAGTTCTTCCTTCATTGTTAATTATAGGATCTGCCTTGGCTTTTTCCTCAGAGAACATTTTCTCCGTGTTTATTAATGATTTCTCCCCCTACTGCCAAAGGGTTGATTTATCCATCCATTCAGTAAACACTTGTTGAGTTCCTGCAGTAGGCCAGGCCCTGTCCTCGGTCCTGGAAATGTGGAGAGAAGTATAAATATACCTGGTGTCATACTGCACACACTCTAGAGGGGAAGACACAGTAGTGCCTGTATTTTAACCCTGAGACAACGCAGGTTAAGTTTCCTGTGCTGGGAGTTAGGGATCCAGCGTTGGAGGGGAGTACTCTGCTGTGCTCATACTTCCTCCCCTTGGTCCTCTTCTTCCGCAGCCAGAGCTAGGCGGCAGTCCTGCCCTGAGCCCCTGGCCAAAGAAGGACACTCGGGGACCATTGAACCCACTCTTTCTGCCCACAGCTCGCTCTCTGGATCAATGACAAGCTGCTGACATCTCAGGACGTCTCCTATGATGAAGCTCGAAACCTTCACAACAAATGGCTGAAGCACCAGGCGTTCGTGGCCGAGCTGGCTTCCCACCAGGGGTGGCTAGAGAACATTGATGCAGTGAGTAGGGCGAGCGTTTGGGCTCTCCGCTCGGGATGCTTCCCTGAGCAGCGCTTCACACAGGGCGTGGACACTGGCCCGCAGCTTGCTGGACGGTGTAGAACCTGAGCGTGAGAAACTTCTCCAAATAGTAGTTAGACCTTCAGAGCTCCTGATACGTCCAGTCTTATAAAACCCGGTCAGAATGGGTGCCTCCTCTGGGTCACCTGAGTCTGGGGACAGTCCAGGACACTGAGGACACAGAGTCAGAGCCTCAGCTTTCAGTGCTAGGAGGGCAGTAACCTCTGTCTGCCTTCCATCGTCCACACCAGGGCCCCGCACTGTCCTGCCCAGGGGCAGGGGAATATGTGAGATGAGCAGAATGGACCAGGGACGACTGACCCTCACTGTTTGGATGGGCAAACCACCAGGGAGTGGTCATTCGTACCAAGGGTCCCCCCTGTAACAAGCTTGCCCAGGGGCCCAAGTCAGAATGTGGCCGGAGTTAGATCTGGGAATAGGAAGGGAGGTACCTCTGCCCCTCCCTGCTGTGGCTATCTGGAAAAAGCGGGCCTAGGGCCACACAAGGCTGTGTCCATCGTGGCTAAGGGTGCAGGCTCCGAGCCAGGCTGTCTGACTTCTCAACCTCCCTGCGCCTCAGTTTCTTCATCTGTAAAATGAGGATAATAACGGTACCCACCCGAGGGAGTTGTGAGCATTAAAGCACTTAGAATATTACTTGGCAATTATTAGGCACTCAATAAATATTAACTATTATTAGCAAGTATGTATTCCTAGGCCCAAATCATCTGTAACCTTCCGAAAAAGATACATTTATGTGGGTGAAAACCAGACAAGACAAACTCAGCAACTAAAAGATACCACTGAAGGTCAGTGCACGGATTCTGGCAAGACAATTAAGAGAGGGTGAAGGAATTCCCTGGCAGTCCAGTGGTTAGGACTCTGCCCTTTCACTGCTGAGGGCCCAGGGTCAATCCCTGGTCTAGGAGCTAGGATCCCGCAAGCTGCGCGGCACGATAGATAAACAAACAAACAAACTCACAGGGAGGTTTCCATGGTGGTTGTACCTGGGTGGATCTTGAATCTTTTTTTTTTTAAATAACTAAAAAAAATTTTAGTACTAGCTCATTCTTGTCTGCAGCTCCCTATGCTACAGTCTCCCTGAGTCATTTGCCCCAGACACGCTCTCCCTGTCCCACCTTCTACTTCTACTGCAAATAACTTCTACTTCAAATAACTCCGCAAATAACTCTGGGGGTGCAGAGTCTTCTACTGCAAATAACTCTGGGGGTGCAGAGTCTCTCAGCCGAGCCACCTGAGTTCTAGGCAGATCCTTTGCCTCACTGACCTCCCCTCGGTTAGCCCTTTGCAACCACCTGGAACAAGGCGGCTCTCCAAGGTCAGAGGGTGAACTCTCCTGCTTCCCCACACAGGAAGGAAAGCAGCTGATGGAGGAGAAGCCCCAGTTTGCGGACCTGGTGTCCCAGAGGCTGGAAGCCTTGCACCGGCTCTGGGATGAGCTTCAGGCCACCACACAGGAGACGACCCAGCACCTCTCAGCCGCCAGGAGCTCTGACCTGCGCTCACAGACCCAGGCCGACCTCAACAAGTGGATCAAGGCCATGGAGGACCAGCTACGGTCGGACGACCTGGGCAAGGACCTGACCAGCGTCAACAGGATGCTGGCTAAGCTGAAGGCAAGTGAGCAGGTTGTAGACTGAGGGTGTTGGAATGGAGGGGGTCTTGGAAGCAAATCTGCAACCTGAAAGAGAGTACCCTCCTGTGCCCTTAGCTGGGCTGGCTTTTTTATCAGGTCTCCTGGTTCACAGCCCAGCTCCTACCCTTTTGCAATGGGAAAGACAGGGAGGGATCCAGACGGGGTAATAAAAGTGTGCGTGAGAAGTATAGGACAGACGCTCAGAGGGGCAAAAGATGAGATGGGGGCAATCCAAGGAGACTTCTTAGGGGAGGCTGAGCTCAAACCAGGCCTTTGAGGATGGGTGGGATTTGCACGATGAAGTGGACGAGGGGCTGCCCAGGTGCCAGGGCTGGTGCCGACGCTGTCCTTGTGTCCCAGCGTGTGGAGGACCAAGTGAACGTGCGGAAGGTGGAACTGGAGGAGCTGTTTGCCCAGATGCCCTCGCTGGGAGAGGAGGCGGGGCATGAAGACTTGAGCATCGAGAAGCGGTTCCTGGACCTTCTGGAGCCCTTGGGGAGGAGGAAGAAGCAGCTGGAATCATCCAGAGCCAGGCTGCAGATCAGCCGGGACTTAGAGGATGAGACGGTGGGTGGGCCGCAGCTCCCCCCTCCCCCAGCGGCTGAGCCGGCAGCTGTCACCGGGATAGCTGGCGGCTGCCCGGGGCAGTTCTTGGTAGCAGACGTCTGGTCATCTCACCGCCTTGTCTCAGAGGGTGGTCGTGATGACTACATGAAACGTCAGTGTAAGCCAGTGCCTTTTGAATGGTAGCTCGCTCATGGACTTGGGGGCCAGGCAGACCTGGGTTCGAGATCCAGCTATGTTGCCTTCCCTCCAAGTGACCAGGAGCAAGTTATTTTGAACCTCAGTTCAAAATAGCAAAATGCCCCCATTTTACAAAACCCTGATGGGGTGTTGGGAAGAGCTGGGGAGACACAGTAAGCAGAGCTCTGTCTGGCCCACGGTGAGTGATGGGGAAAGGGTGGCTGTGATTGTCGTCAGCTGTCCCCCGCCTTCTGGTCTCCGCAGCTCTGGGTGGAGGAGAGGCTGCCTCTGGCCCAGTCGACCGACCATGGCACGAACCTGCAAACTGTGCAGCTGTTCATGAAGAAGAACCAGGTGAGTCCTGCCACCTCGTCAGTCCCACCTGCCCCACAGAGGAAGCCCCAGCCCTGATCTGCACAAGGTCCCCAGCAGCACGTAACAGATTATTGTTCTTTTTTTTAAAATTTATTTATTTAATTTACTTATTTTTGGCTGTGTTGGGTCTTCGTTGCTGTGCGCGGGCTTTCTCTAGTTGCGGCAAGCGGGGGCTACTCTTCATTGTGGTGCGTGGGCTTCTCATTGCGGTGGCTTCTCTTGTGGAGCACGGGCTCTAGGCGTGTGGGCTTCAGTAGTTGTGGCACATGGGCTTAGTTGCTCCACGGCATGTGGGATCTTCCCGGACCAGGGCTCGAACCCGTGTCCCCTGCATTGGCAGGCGGATTCTTAACCACTGCACCACCAGGGAAGGCCCAGGTTATTGTTGTTGTTGATAGCTACAGGGTCCCCAGTCTGTGTTTGTATTCTCATAGCTGAAGGAGCAGCTCTGATGATGGCAGAGAGAATTCTGGGAGGACCACAGAGTGGGGCGGAGGTGAATGGGGCCGGGGGGTCCAGGTGCTTTGGGATTTGGGGCCATTCAGACCCATCAGGGCACAGGTACGTGCAGGACCTGGAGGCCCTGGCCTGGGGTTTCATGTCCTTTACAGCTTCTGTATTCCGTGACCTCCCTGAGAGGAGGCTCTTAGCTCCTGGCGTCTCTCCCATCACTGCCTTGTCCCTCTTCCAGGGCTAAGCTTGGCCTATTGAGTCTCCTCAGGGTAAGTAGGCCCCTGTTCTCTAGACACATGAGCATACTTGTGGGGCTGCAACGCCACGAAGAAGCTGCTAAACTTGGACTCTGAGCCATTGGAGGAAACATCCGTTGGCTGTTCTGCTCTCCCAGGCTGGATTGGGAATCTCTGCAGCCCTGGTCAGAATCCTGGAAGTGAGCAGATGCACTTCCTCTGTGTCAGGCCTGCAGGGGAAGCCTGCGTCCTCCAGGAAGGCCAGCTGCATGGGGTCATGGTCTGGCCACATGGTCTAGCCAGTAGCTGGCCGTACCCCTGCTCTTGGGCAGAGAGTCCCTCCTGCCTGGTCTGCTCTCTGCTTCAGGAAGTGGCGGCAGCCGCAGCCTTGAGCAAGGAGCGTCTAGGAACTTATCCCAGAGAAGAGCAGTGTGTCCCAGAGTGCCAGTCGGTACTGCAGCTCATTGGGGAAGGAAGGTCATGGCAGACAGTACGTCCTTCCCCCCAGATATCAGCAGCCAACATCTGCTCACAGAACCCAGCAACTGTGCAAAGGCCTGAATGAATTATATTCAGACATTCCTTAAAAGCTCCCTCGAACACTTTGCTTCTAGTTGGCATGATCAAATCCCAGAGGTTCCGGTGGCAACACGTAGGGACCTGAATTAGAAGGTGGTGGAGGCGGGGCTTTTGCTAACATCACACCCTCCAGTGAAAGTGGGGAAGACTGGTAGAAGACTATTCTCGGGGCCTCAGTTTCCTCAACTATAAATTGGGCCAACTCTAGTCCTTCCAGTACTCAAGACTTTAGTCTCAATAAGTGTTATTGCCAATGATTTTCAACTCCCCTGGCTGAAGGTTGCTATTTCAGGAGAAGGGCGAGACTAATATGGATGGGGTTCCCCTTAACAAGAAGGGAAAGATAATCTCGTGGGAGAGCATGGCTGCCCCGGTAAAGACTATTTCAGGCTAGCCTTGCTAAAGCCGAAATCCCATTTTATCATTTCTTCTACTGCAGTGGTCAGTGTGCGTCAGGCTCACCCGGAGGGCTTGTTAAAACACAGTTGACCAGGCTCCACCCTAGATTTACTGCATCAGACTCTGGGAGCAGAGCCTGATCATTTGCATTTCTATCGAGATCCTAGGCGATGCTGCTGCTGCTGGCCTGGAACCCCACTTTGAGAACCACCACTTTAATGGCTGTCATTGCAACTAGAACAGAACCTGCAAGATGCCGCACGAAGGGTTCTTAACTCTGAATGCACATTAGAATCACCTGGGGGAACCTAAAGACATACGAGTACCCAGGTCCCACCTCAGATCAATTAATAAGGACCTCTGGGGATGGGACCCTGGCTGTGTCTGTTTTCCCCGATGATTCAACCTGCAACCAGGGTTAAAAAGCAGTGTCCTGCCTGGTCTGGCCCCTGCCTTCTCCCGAATCTCCTCCCTTATCACTTTCGCCCTCCTTCACAGTATTCTAGCTTGCCTGACCCTTTGGACCATCCAGGCTTGCTTCCACCCCAGGGACTTTCTCGGCACTCGCTCTTCCCTCCTGCCAGCAACACTCATCCCCCAGATCTTTGTGGGGTTGCCCTCTCCTCATCATTCATGTCTTACTCAGATGTCATCTGCACAGAAAACCGTTCCTGACTCCCCCAGTTAAAGAGGCCACCACCACACCTTGCAAGACAGTCCTCATCTCAGTGGTGTCTGTTCCTCGTGGTACCTGTTATATGCATTCATTCATTTATTTACATGCTTATCATTTCCTCTTCTAGAGTGTAAGCTTTATGAGGGCAGGGGTTTTGTTTATCTTGTTCCCATATTGTCCCTAGAACCTAGAACAGGGCCTGATACATCAGAAATAATAACTGTGGGTTGAATGAATGAAGTCAGGGAAGATGTTCTAAGTAAGCATACTGCACAGGAGCCTAGAAAGGAATTGCTTAAAAGGAGAGAAAGAAATACCTTTGTAGGATATAAGATCTCAGGGAAAGTAAAGAGGCAAGCGGAGCTGACATCACGGGTCGTTTGACTACAATCGCAGAGACCACGGGAAATTGTCAGAATGGAGATTCTGAGCATCAGGTGTAAAGATGCATTTCAGCAAGTTAGGTGACTTGTGGGTATTGCTAGTTCTATGTGTTTTAAATGCTGACAGTCATAGCACAGCCTGTGTGTACTCTTACCCGCCGCCCTCTAGACAGTTTTCAAGGCCATGGGAAATTGTAAAAAGGGAGGAGATGGGAGCTAAGGAGCCAAAAGCCCACATGCAAGGAGCAGCCGGGCTGGGGCCTCTAGGACCCAGAAAGCGAGTGACAACATGTCACGGCCCCCTGAAGATAAAGGTGACCCATCACCAGAGCGGGAAGAAATGCCATCTTGGTGACCAAAGGTAGGAAATACTGAAACAGGGGAAAACAAAACGAAATCCTAAACTCTGACCAAGGGGCAACTGTCAACTATTGTTTTATACAGCGTAAAAAATCTGCTAAAATCAGATCTCAAAAGGCCATTTAAGTATCGTTTTCCTCTCCTCCACCACGTACAGCTAAGAAGTCAAGCTCTGCTGAGACAGGAGGTGTAGGGAGCCCTCAGGAGCACATGTGGCTCCGGGAGAGCCATGTTCAAATCCCACTCTGGCACTGGCTGTCCACAGTCACCTAACTGCTGCGCGCTGGTGTCCAGTGCTAACCTCAGAAGGTCATGGTGGGGGCCAGAGGAGAATGAGGTGGCAGGCCCAGCCCCGTGCTGGGCACCTGGTCACTAGCAGTCTTTATGGCCACATCTGCTCCGCTCAAGCTTCCCCAAGGGGTTCAGGGCGAGAGGTGCCAGGGTGTGACCCTGGGCTGCCCTGCACGGCGGGAAGACCAGCCCCTGAGCCCTTCCCCTCTGGCCGCAGACGCTACAGAACGAGATCCTGGGCCACGCGCCGCGGGTGGAGGACGTGCTGCACAGGGGGCAGCAGCTGGTGGCCGCGGCCGAGATCGACTGCCGAGACGTGGAGGAGTGCCTGGGGCAACTGCAAGTCTCGTGGGACACACTGCGGGAGACGGCGGCCAGACGGCTGCAGCGCCTGCGGGACGCCAGCGAGGCGCAGCAGTACTACCTGGACGCGGGTGAGGCCGAGGCCTGGATCAGTGAGCAGGAGTTCTACGTCTTCTCCGACGAGACCCCCCAGGTCGGCTCGGGCAGGGTGCCAGGCTGGGTGTCAAGACCAGCCCAGAGGAAGAGCTGGGTGGAGGTGGGCAGTCAGTGGGGAACCTGTAAGGCCAGGTGTGTGAGGAGTGAGGGCAGGGAGAGAGCGTACGAGGTACCCTGCTTCTCAGGACGCCCCTCCTCTCAAGAACATACAGTGCACGTACCGCAGCCGGGCGCCCTGTTTGCCAATTAGATTTGCTCTAACCCAAGGGTTCTTCACCTTTTTTGTGCCATGGATTCTGTGCAGATGAACTGCTGCGGGAGTGGGTGAGAGGTGAGGGGGGTCTCTAAAAGCTGGGGTGATACAGGAAGTTTCCATGGGGACAGAGGTTGGATCTGGGCCGGGAAGGGTGGATGTCAGATGAGAATTGAGGGTGACGAATGGAAGGTAGGGTGTGGGTGTTGCCGGGCAACGGGAGGAGAGGGGAGGGGACCGTGGGCAGTTCTCCTATGGGTGTCCCGCGAGCCTGGCCCTCCCCCATCTCGGGCACCTCCAGGAGCAGGGCTGTAAGCTGGGCCAGGTGAGCGCGTGCCCTGACGGTCCGCTGCCTCCTAGGATGAAGAGGGCGCCATCGTGATGTTGAAGCGGCACTTGCGGCAGCAGCGCACCGTAGAGGAGTACGGGAGAAGCATCAAGCAGCTGGCCGGCCGGGCCCAGAGCCTGCTGTCTTCAGGCCACCCCGAGGGGTGCGTGTGCCTCCAGATCCCGGGCGTCAGGCCAGGGGCCCCGCCAACCAGGAGCCCTTCAGGTCCAAGGCGGAGAACAGGAACGGTTTTCCCGAAAACTGTGGGTTTGAGAAAACTGCCTTCTGGCCTGCTGATTGGCCCAGTTCCCTGTTATGTTGTGGTTTTGTGTAACTTCACACAGGGCTGACTGAGGCCTGGTTTGCAAAGAGATTTTAGGAAATGGAACAGCAAAACTACCCTCTTGGTGAACAGAGAGCTCCAGTCTTTTCAGGAGTTCGTCTTCAGCATCTTTCAGCTTAGCCTAAATTTGCTTTTCTTTTTGTGGTCCAGGAGGTACCTCAGGATCTCACAGTGTCTCAGCGAAATCATTATGCACCCATCTACACTGTTCAGTTGTGTGGGTTCTGCATAAATGGGAGCCCACTGGGCCAGACACCTCGGGCCACCCCCAGTCACGGCCCTGTCCTCAGTCACCTTCAGGGCACCCACAGCAGCTGCCTCAGCATCTCCCAAGGAGCCCCAGGGATCGAGCCCCTGGTATGGCATGCCCCTCCCAGAAGAGCTGAGCAGGGGCTGCTGCTGGTGGAGCCAGGCTCAGCCAGCCCACGCCTCAGCCTCCCTGGAAGAATAGCGGAAGAGTTCTCCATTTGCACGTGTCTCTCTGAGCTTCCCAGAGTCAGGGGCAGGGGCGGGAGGCACCCCCTCTAGGGGAACACATTTCACTATCCCCTGAAGCATCATGGTCTAAGGGATGGTTCCTTCTCTCCCCAACTCTTCCCCGTGCAAAGCCGCTCTGCTGTTTCTCTGAAGCTGTGCTCCGCCACTCGTCCCTGCCTCGGGCCTGGGGAGGAGGAGGCTGGCGCCTGATCTGGCTGCTCTAGGTTCTCTGTTGCCGTCTCTGAGGGCTTTCTTGTTTTGAATTCCAGGGAACAGATCATCAGACTTCAAGGGCAGGTGGACAAGCAGTACGCGGGGCTGAAGGACATGGCAGAGGAGCGCAGGCGGAAGCTGGAGAACATGTACCACCTGTTCCAGCTGAAGCGGGAGGTGGAAGACCTGGAGCAGTGGATCACGGAGAAGGAGCTGGTGGCCTCCTCCCCAGAAATGGGGCAAGACTTTGACCACGTGACTGTGAGTACCCATGGCCACTGCTTGCTTTGTCTCCCTCTAGTGCAGTAGACCTAGGAGCTGTCGTGGCAGACACATACACACACCCGCCGGGTGCAAAGTGCCGCAGAGATGCGGGCTCCCCCCGTGCGAGCTCAAGTGCCCTGGGGAAGACGTGAGAGCCCAGCTCCAGGCAGTGGCAGGTGCCGCTGGGAGGGTCGACAGCTAGTGTGATGACACCACCACACCCCTGAGCCCTGGTAACCGGTAACCGCTTTTCTGTCTACCCCCGTCCAGCTGCTCCGGGACAAGTTCCGGGACTTTGCCCGGGAGACCGGGGCGACTGGACAGGAGCGGGTGGACAACGTGAATGCCATCATTGAGCGGCTCATCGACGTGGGCCACGCAGAGGCGGCCACCATCGCCGAGTGGAAGGACGGGCTGAACGAGATGTGGGCGGACCTGCTGGAGCTCATTGACACGCGCATGCAGCTGCTGGCCGCCTCCTATGACCTGCAGCGCTACTTCTACACTGGCGCCGAGATCCTGGGCCTCATTGACGAGAAGCACCGCGAGCTGCCTGAGGATGTGGGGCTGGATGCCAGCACCGCCGAGTCCTTCCATCGCGTGCACACAGCCTTCGAGCGGGAGCTCCACCTGCTGGGTGTGCAGGTGCCTCTCATCCCTGGCCGTCCCTCCACGCCTTCCCCATGACTAGCTTCCCTGGGGCGCAGTGTCAGGTCCTCTACTGGCTTCTAGAGGGGAGACTTCTCGAACAGGCATCTCCTTAGAGAAGCAACAGCTCCGGGCAGGAAGCAGAGGCTTTCAGATGTTCTTTAGCTTCAGAACTAGTTCTTTAAACTGAACCTTTCCCAAAACCCGATGCAAAAATACCTTCAAATGTAATTTCTCTGGTTGTCAAAGTGTTACAGTATCATTAGTGATCATACATGTAGCACTTTTCTAGTACCAGGTACTGTTCTAAGCAATATACGTGGTCAGTGAATCCTCAGCCTCCCTCTGAGGAAGGGAATAATGTTATCTGCCTTTTCTAGATGAGGAAAGCAGGCACAGAAGGGTGACTAAGTTGTCCAGAAACATGCAGCTAAGCAGTGGAGCCGCAATTCAGCTCCTGGCAGTCTGGCTATAGACTCCACACCCTTAGCCACTGAGCTGTTCAGCCTTTCCCCATGGGAGCTGGAGGGGGGCCCAAGACCAGCCTAGACTCCCTCCTCTCATCATGGGTTGCCCCCTGAGGTACCTCCACAGGCCCCTAGGGTTCTGCAGAGTTCAGCATGATGGATAGGTTGAGGGCAAGGGGCTCAGCTGTGGGGACTCACCGGGCCTCCAGTGGAGCAGGGCCAGCTGGGCCAGCTGTGCAGTCCTGCACCGACCCAGCAGGGTTTCGGGAAAGAACACCAAAGTAGGTTGGGCCCCTGGTTCACCAAGAAGGGGACAGCCTCAAGATGTGTCCTCCAGCTGGAGGTGCTTTGGGGTTACTGGAGCCCCTGTGGCAGGTACAGCCCCAACGAGGTCTCAGGAATGAGGCTTCACTGCCCTGGGGCCGGCCTCAAACAGGGGATGGTACCATGCAGAATGGTTAGGAACAGCGAGTTGAGAGCACGCCTCCAATCCCAGTTGCACCCTCTCTGAGCGTGAGTGACCTGGGGCTAGTCACTTAGCCTCCCTGTGCCTCAGTTTCCTCATCTCAAAAACAGGGATAATAATAGTACCTCTTTGACGGTGTTGTTGTAAAGATGAAGAGAGTAACAGAAAGTGTGTAGAGCAGTGCCTGGTACATAATTACTCTCATAGTCATACACCAAAGGGCACAGAGCCCCTCTCACTCCCAAATCCTCATCAGAGCCCAAGGGATGCTTTGGGTCAGTAGGGGTGCCAAAGCAAGGAGCCTTCTCTCCAGCACCCAGTGGGTGTCCCCGGGAGGGAGACTGGGAGGAGGCAGACGCCCTCGCCCATCCCAGGCCCAAGTCGTGTCTGCCTGGAAAACAATGTTCAGTTTTGCCCCATCACAGGTACAGCAGTTCCAGGACGTGGCCACCCGCCTGCAGACAGCGTACGCCGGAGAGAAGGCAGACACCATCCAGAACAAGGAACAGGAGGTGTCTGCTGCATGGCAGGCGCTGCTCGATGCCTGCGCGGGGCGCCGCACCCAGCTGGTGGACACCGCGGACAAATTCCGCTTCTTCAGCATGGTCCGAGATCTCCTCTCCTGGATGGACAGCATCATCCGGCAGATCGAGACCCAGGAGAAGCCCAGGTGAGGGCAGCGTCCTCAAGGCAGCCCCGCTCCCGGCCCACTTTGTCCCAGAGGCTGGCAGAGCAGGGCGCTGCTCCGAGGGTCTGCCCCGGAGGGACGTCCTGGACTGTGGGTGCGCAAGAATCCCCAAGGGGCACCTGAGGCTGCGTCCAGGGAGAATCTGAGTGGCTCAGCTGCCACCGGGAGAACCGACTATTCCAGAGTAAAGGGAATCCTGAGAGTGCCGAGAAAGACATCGGTCGTTCAGATTCTACGGTGGGGGCAGGGGCCGTGGTTGTCAGTTTACACATTCAGAGCTGGGCAGGTCCAGAAGTGGTCCTGCTCTTCCCCACAGCACGGGCATATGGGGGCCATTTCCCTAAAACTCAGGAAAGGAGCTCATTGCGCATGAGAGGTGGGGGCAGGCACGTGGGCAGTCGGCCGGGATCAGAGCTCTCTACACGCTTTGTGCCCACCTCTGTCCCTCTGCCCCTAGGGTGCCTGTCCTGGTGGTCAAGCTTTTATATTTAACATCATTATTGAGCTATAATCCACATACCATACAATTCAGCCATTTAAAATGTACCATTCAATGTTTCGCATAGTCACAGTTGTACAGCCGTCACCACAGCATGTTTAGAACATTTTCATCACCCCAAAAAGAAACCCTGTACCCCTTAGCAGTCATCACCCCCCGCTCCTCTGGCAACACTAATCTGCTTTCTGTCTCTAAATGTGCCTGTTGTAGACTTTTCATATGAGTGGATCATATAATATGTGGTCCTTTGTGACTGGTTTCTTTCACTTACCACAATCTTTCCAAGGTTCATCCATGTATCAGTACCTCATTCCTTTTTATTGCCAAATTTAACATTCCCGGGCTTTTTTTATGGTCACTGCACCCCCGTCCATGTCCTGACCACTGAGCAAGGGAGGACACTAGGGCATCAGTGTTCCTGCTGGGGCTGGGCAGCTGGCAGAGGACTTCCTGGCTGTCCAGAGAGAGAGGAGAGAGTCAGACTCCCGGGCAGGTAGGGGTCCCCCTCTGATCGGGACTTGGTGTCAGATGGGCCAGAGTCACCCAGAGTTTCCTTTTTCACCAAACACCCGCCCCCGCAGGGACGTCTCCTCGGTGGAACTGCTCATGAAGTATCACAAGGGCATTCTGGCGGAGATGGAAACCCGAAGCAAGAACTTCAGCGCCTGCCTGGAGCTCGGAGAGTCCCTGCTGCAGCGGCAACACCAAGCCTCGGATGAGGTGTGAGGGGAAGGCGGGACAGAGACGGGCCCTCCCTGTCCTTGCCTCCGCTCCTGCTGGGCCAGACAGCTTCCTGGGAGGGAACCCATGGGCCGTGGTTTCTCTGAGGAGGCTTTCTTGGGGGGGGACTGGGGCTGTGTGTAGGCCCGGGGATTATAGCTCCACCAAACCTATTTGAGGAACTGGCCGCTACTCTGCAGGGAGAGTGGGCTCATAACCCAACTAACCCTCACATATGTGTGTGCTTTGGTCTTGGTGACGCCCACTTCCTGGGTGAGGCCCGTGGTAACCTCAGAGAGGTTAAGTAATTTACCCAAGGCAGCACAGCTGGCAAGTGGCAGGGCCAAGACTTGAAGCCAGGTCGGTGGGACAAAGCCCAGCAGGCTGTGCAGGGCCCCTCTGCACACCACCTCAGACAGGGGGAAGGGTTACCAAAGCCTGAGCCATCTCCCCTTCCTCCCCGCAGATCAGGGAGAAACTGCAGCAGGTGGTGTCCAGGAGGAAGGAGATGAAGGAGAAGTGGAAGGCCCGCCAGGAGCAGCTCCACATGTGTGAGTGCAGCCTGGGAGCCAGGGAACCTGGGGGGGCGGGGCGGGGGGAGGGACCGGGGAGGGGTGATGTCGCAACGCGGTGGACTTCCCCCCCTGCTGGAGAAGAGCCGCCACAGCACCACTCATCAGCAAAGTTCAGGGCCAAGGGCCTTGGGGAAGAAGACCCAACAGACACGCTGCTGGAAGCCTGCCTCTGACCAGCCAGCACCTGTTCCCTGTCCACCCTCTGCCCCACCTGTCCCCCGCCTCCTGCTTGGCCGGTGTCCCCGTAGAGCTGTGGCCTCTCCAGGGGTCAGCGTAAGGCTCAAGCGCATCCCAAAGGTTTGATCTGAGGCGTGTGGGGCACAGAAAGAACTCTGTTCTCCGCAGCTGGAAACAGGAGAGGTAGGGAAATTCCACCACCCAGGTAGGAGCTGCAAGCCACAAAGACCTGGACTCTCCCGTGGCTGCTTGTGCATGACTGTGTGAGACAGCCAGGGGCCGGGAAGGGAACACTCAAGACTGTTCTCAAAGGGCGATGTCAAAACCATTTTGTTTAGAGTTTGTTCTAATTCATGTGTTTTTCAATATCGCTATCGGTGGAGATGAGGTAGGGGCCCAGCACGGGGATGGAGCAGCCTCGGGCAGCCCGTCGCCACTGAGCAGGGTGTCCACGCGGTTCAGGGACACCTGTGTGGGCCTCGGCCTGCCCGCCAGCTCTGCACCTTGTCTGTGAGGGGCCCCGGGGTCCCAGCAGGATCGGACCGCCGGGTGCTAACAGACCCCTGGGCTGTGTTGTCCGCGGCAGGGCTGGAAGTGTGCCAGTTCTCGCGGGACGCCTCGGTGGCTGAAGCGTGGCTGATCGCCCAGGAGCCCTACCTGGCCAGCCGGGACTTTGGACACACGGTGGACAGCGTGGAGAAGCTCATCAAGAGGCACGAGGCTTTTGAGAAATCCACGGCAGGCTGGGCAGAGCGCTTCGCCGCCCTGGAGAAGCCCACCACGGTGAGCTGGGAGGCTCGGGGCGGTGGGCAGCCACGCCTGGGGGGGTCCTCAAGTCAAGAAGTCTTCGGCGGTTACTGGGGACCTGCGGACAGTGTAAAGGCTGGGCAAGGCGGGAGAGTGGGAAGGAAATAGGGGTGGGAGAAAGTGCTGACTTTCGAACCCCAAAGACAAAAGGGGCTCATTCCAAAAGGAAGGAACAGCAGGTGTGCCGGGTATCGGGAGCCTCCTTGGAGGAAGGTTGTCTGAGAGCAGGCTCCCCTCTGTGGCTGCTCTGACCCCACACCCACCCCCGGCCTTTGCCTCCCCCAGCTTGAGCTCAAAGAACACCAGACCCCGGAGAGAACTGACGAGGAGACCGGGTGAGTGCCCTCTGCTGAGAGGGGTGGAGGAGGGAGAGGGGAAGGGTCCTTCTAATCAGAAACCGCCCCCTGATGCCTTGACAATCCACCTGTGACCTCTCACACCTGGGCCACTAGTCAGGGAAATAGTGTCTGGAGCTTAAAGACAGAGAAGAGCTTTCATTCTCCCCCAGTCCTGGGTGGCCTGAAGGCCTCGTGCAGGAAGGAAATGGATGGAGAGCAGTGGCTGCTGCACCCTTGCCCCCCCGGCTCTGGGAACCGGCTGAACACGTGTCCCGGAGGCCGTGCTGCGCGGAGCCATGGCATTTCTGAAGCATCTGCCTAACCTTTCAGGCTGGGGCAGACTGAGCAGCTCCTTGCTAAGTGTCTGCCAGGCTGCTGACTTGGCTTGTGTTCTCTGGGGACGGGGTGGGAAGCCAGGCCTCGGAGGTGGTCTCTGGCCTCTGAGAGGTGTTTGTTTCTAAAGCGGGACTATGTCTTCCATAGGCCTCAAGAAGAGGAAGGCGAGACAGCAGGGGAGGCTCCCCGAGGTCCCCACCGCGCAGCCACCGAGCGAACGTCCCCGGTCAGTTCCCTGTCCCATCTGTCTAGTTCCTGGGAGTCGTTGCTGCCCGAGCCCCCTCATCCCGACTAGGCCCAGCTGGGGCAGGAGGCCAGGATGGGCACACACTGCCCCTGCCCCCCAGACTCCTCCAGTCAGTCTTCCTTGTTTACTCAGCTTTTCTTAATTCCTAGAATAATTCCCCTTCTCCCTTCAACCAAGAAAAGACTGACATGCCAGCCCACTGGCATGACTCTCTTAGTTTGGTTTTATCTGGTCTAATAAATTTTATTATATAAATACATTACCATCTACATCAGGGGGAACAGTTTATACAGGCAGGGATGATTCCTTTGTATGCGCTGTCCTTTTACCCATTTTCCCTCTAACACCATCCTTAACTCTACCCTCTACGCCCACACACACACACACACACACACACACAGATATACTCACAAACGGACCATTTGGTCTTCCTGCCCTGGCCATGGCATTTGGGGCAGTGAAGTGGGCATACCCACCCTCTAGCAGGTTCCTTCCTCCTAAGCAGAGCCCCTCCCCCCTTTGCACCTTCCTGGCCTGAGGCTCATGGGTCAGTGAGTTGGAGATAGAGCTAGCTCTGAGGCAAGCACAGACTTGACGGAGCCCTTCAGGAGTGAGGGAGAGCCCCAGGGCTTCTGGGTCACAGGCCTCCAATTTGTAGAAAAAGAGGATGCCTGGGGGAGGTGAGGGAGGGACGCAAACACTCCCACTGCCAGAGGCCTGGCAGATGGCTTCAGGACCTGGCCTGGAATAGATCCTTTAGCTAAAAGGAACCAGGAGGTCTATGCAGGAAGTCTGGGAGGCTGTGATCCAGGTTTTGGGGAAATGTGCTGGGAGCAGCTGACCGAGAAGAAAGCAAGAATCCAGCATGTGCCTTGCATGGCTTCGCCACTGCATGTCCACCACCTCTCCAGGTGCCCAGGTGAGCTTGCCTGAACCTTCAGGGGTTCTTGGTGGAAATTTCTGGTACACCAGCCACTCCAGAAAAATGCACAACACTGAGCATTTCCTGTGCAGAATCCCCGTCAGGTCTATATTTCAGCCCTTCCCACCCTCTGAGACACACACACACACACTCACACTCACACTCACACTCTGAGCTCCCTCTGACACCTCCAGCCGGCCAGAGGTGTCCTGAGCTGCACCAGCCCTTCATGTCCAGCAGAGGGCACTCCTGGGCTCCCACTGGTGGGTCTCTCCCAGGACTTCCCTCTGAAGATCCCATCGGCGCATGTGGGAGTCTCTGGTGGACTTTTTCTCAGGAACAGCCTCCACTGGAAGGAGAGAGAACTCTGGGGGCTGGCATGGACTGTGGACACGGGGGCTGGGACTGTTCCTGCCACCTGCGCTTCAGCTGTGCGTCCCTGTGTGTCTGCACGGTGGTGGCCTGGGTCTGCGGGTTCGTGACCACCTGCGCAATCCATCCATTGTCTGTGTCGTGTACGTCTGTGCAATGTAATTACATGTGCATCAGAGCCGCCTCCATCCACCGCCTGAATGTCGCTGGATTTGGGGGGAGTATAACCTGCTTGGACCTGAGCGTCTCTGGAAGGAGGGAGTGAGCCCACATTTGAGACCCTTCCCAGAGAGCCAGCCACCCCGCCAGATGGGGAAACTGGCCTGTGCCCGGTACCAGGAAGAAACTGGATGGCGAATCAAATGAACACCAGGCCTGAGGCCTCACGGAAACAGATTTCTTGCTGCTTCTCCTTTCCGAGCCCTTTGTTGAGTTTTCACGAGGCTCCACGGGACTCTGAGGGAGAGTGGGATACCCCATTGGTCTCTGATATGAGAAGAGAGGAGAATGGGTCACATGCAGGGTTCAAAACCTTTCCAGAAACCTCAGGCCTCTCCCAGGAAGGCGGCTGTCCGCTGAGCCTTCTCTCTGGGGTAGGCCTGGGTCCAGTGGCTCTCCTGCTGTCCCATGTGTGGTCTGGTGTCGGTGCTCTATAGGATAGATCTGTGCTGTGTGTGGTCTGGTGTCGGTGCCCTATAGGATAGATCCGTACGCTGTGGCTTCACGTGAAACCCATCACTAGTGCATGCCGGCTTCCTGCATGGGAGTGGACCAGGCACCTGAATCCCTGAGTAGACTCCTGCACAGCACACGGTGGCCACCCTGCCAGCCCCGCCTGGTCCTCCGCTTCCCAGGTGTGTGCACGCACACATGTACACACACGCAGGGACTGGAGTACCATTCCACGCATTCAGCGTTTCTTCAAGCACATCCATTGCCTCTATCACCTCTTACCTTTCCACATTAGAGCATCTTCTAATAAAAACAAAAAGAAAGAAAAAAAAAACCCATTATACGGTAAGTGTGTAAGAAAGAGTGCATGAGGCCAAGCAGAAGAAACAAGGTTTCACAAATGGCAAAATTCCTGGAGTCGAAGTCAGGACATTGGGTTCTAGTCCTTAATTGTAGAGACTTCGTGCATGATTTTAGGCAAACCCCCTAATCCTCCTGGGTCTCCCTGCCCTCATAAAGCTCTGTCTGTGGGATTACAGAAAGTCCAGAACATTCCTGTATGTGAACAATGCACCTAGATAAAGGGAGAGTTGGGAGAGACGGGTTTCCCCACTTTTGTCTCGTTCTCAACTCTGAGGAACCTGGTTCTGTGGTCAGGTGCCAGCTGGTGTGAGGCTGGAGATGAGAAAGAGGTGGCAAGGGGCCAGGGTGTTTCCTGTTTGGGGAAGAGAGGAAGCCAGGGTTGGACCTCTGCTCCTGCCAAGGCCAGTGCCCTGAAGGTGGTCCCCGGGCAGCGGGCTGAGCCGTCCCCCTTCCTCTCACCCCCCCACCCTCCACCTTATGTGTCCCCCCTCCATCCTGGGTGCGGCTCTGGGGAGGGCTTGAGGGTCCTGCTAAGGGTCCTCATCTTCTAGGCTCTGAGTGCCCCAGAATCCTCAGCGTACCATTTGCGATGAGATGCTGATTGCTAAGATGCTGAGGTTGATTTCCTGGAGAAGCAGTGGTATTGCAGAGGATCCGAGTCAACCCAGGCTTAGGGGCCCCCAGCCAACGGCTGCGGAACCTCTTCTGTGCACTGTGCCTGTTTCCCGGCCGCGGGTGGGAAGGAGGCCCTGCTCTAGGAGCTCTCCCAATGGGGCTGCTGTGACGACGAGAGGGATACCCCTGAGAGGGATTGGTGCTGCGAGGGCCTGTGACAAGAAAGAGTCTGCCTTCGGGGTTCCCTGTTTGGGGCAGTTGTGCCCCGTCTGCCTCCAAGCCTCAAGGCTACATTCCTCTGTGGTGCAGGGATTCTGGGGTGAGGCCGCTCCGGAGAGCAGCTGCCTGGGTGCCTGTCATTATCAGGCCTTCATCAGGTTGTCAGGGAAAACTCTTACCCAAGTGCAGCTCACAGACGTCACTCTTCCCACGACCTTCCAAGACCGCCTGCAGCTGGCTTCCCCGAGAGGACTGGGCATCTCCTTCCAGCATCTTAGAGGTTGACGTGGCTTCAGGGAAATAACGGGCACTTGAGAACCTGAGGGATGGTGCCCCAGGGCTGAGAAGGCCCTGGGTTGCTGCAGGTCACCTTTTAGCCAGTGGCTGGCTGGCTCCAGCTGCTGTCACTCCCTTGGCAACTCCCCACAGCAGCAGGCAGCCTAGGGCTCTAATCAGCGGCCAGAGGCCTGGCTCTGACGTTCTTGGAGGGAAGGGATGTGGGTGTGGAGGCAGCAGCTGTGTTTCTTCTTGCCTGAGCGAGCTTTCCCCATCCTCCCTCCACTCCCCCGTGAGGCTGAACTGAGCTGCTGATTCAGGCGTTTTACAGTGAAGGCAAATGGTGTGTTTGCCCATAATGAGCAGACCCAGCCTGGAAAGAACGTCAGTTTTCCCGTGAACCTGGGCGTGTCTGTCTCCCCAGGATGCCTGAATCAGCGTGGCAGGGCTGTGTCTGCCTACAGTCTGGCACCGCGCCCTGGCACTCCAGGCTCCGTGGAGAAGCTGGCCCTAGGCTCTTTGTGGACATCTGTCCGCCGCTCGGTGCGCCCAGCTCTCTGTACTAGGGTCGGACGTGATCTTCCTGGCCCCGCTGCTCAAAGGCAACTCCTAAGTTCATCTTCCAATGTGTGTTTTAGAGCATCCCCGATACTGATGAACCCAGGATGGGACTCAGTTAACATTGTAGGCATCTCAGAAATGAGGCGTGAAGCTGCCGACTGCTGGGTGTCAGATCTGGATGGGGGAGTCAGTGTCTTCTCTTTTGAGACTTTCTGAGTGGCTGGCTCAGAGTCACCAAGGCATCAAGCAGCCGCCAGCGCCTCCAGGGCAGGGAGCCCACACTGGTGGTGGGAATGGCAAAGACAGCTCCTGAGGAAGAGTCGTTCTCTCCCCCGGGATGGCCGTGGACCAGGTCTCCCCTCCCTGTCCAAGGGGACCCTGCACTCTCCCCTCTCCTTTCTCCGTCACTTTATGTGGTGGCCTTCTGCTCTGTGTCCCCTCCTGTTGTCTTCCCTGGTTCCCAGTGGTCATCTCAGACAGACAGCTGGCCCCTGGGACACGGTGCTGAGCCCCTCCGCTGCCCATCCCACTCCTCACGAGAGCCCCTCACCATCCCTGCCACCAACCCGGTGGACCCCTCGCTGCTCCAGCCTCAGCTCCTCCCATGCTCTTTCCTCTGTTCAGCAACAACGTCTCTGTTCTCCCTTTAGGCATCTGTCTCTGTTCACCCTAAGTTCCCATCTCTTCATCTCTTTGGCTGCTCTCAACTCAACCAACCGTCTCTTTTTCTCCTCTTGCAAACAACTGTCTTCTGAACAACCTTCCCAACCTGTCTGCTGACAGCCTTCTCACCCAGAGCATGAGAGCCCAGACCTCAGACACTGGGGGAGGGAAAAAGTTCTCGGCGGCAGAAGTGGCCAGCTTCCCCCACCCCACCGTCTCACAGGGCTATTTGGTTGCCTAAGGTATTCAACAGTAGATCTTGTCTGGCCTCAAGCCCCTCTTCTGGCCCTTTCCAAGGTGACCATGACACGACCACACTGCCTCAACCAATCAGCCACGTGTCTTACATAAGCCAGACGCATTCCCCTTTAGACCATGAGCCCCATCGGATAGGCTCTTTTCTCTGGAGCAGTAGTCCCACCATCTTCTCTTTCTTGCAGCAGGATTTAGTAGGAAGAGCACAGGGTTTGGGACCAGAGAGATTCGCATCCTCAGACTTCCACTCACTAGCTGTGTGACTGTGGGCTAGTTACTCATTTTCCCTGACCCTCAGTTTCCCTCATCTGTAAAATAGGGGCAGTGATACTTGCCTCGCAGAAAGGGTGTGAGGATAGAAAAAGAGAATATGGGTAGAACACCTAGTAGGTGATTGTGTTCATTTTTCCCTTCATTTTTTTCTCACTGCAGTCCTTCATCTCTTAAGAGAAACATTCTCCATATGAATTCTAACATCCATTGCCAACACCCTCCCAAACCAATCTTCCTGGAGTGCCCTTCCCTGGAAGCACCCTACATACACACTCTAGGCTCAGCCCTTATTGTGAGGTAGGCAGGTAAGACCATTGCACGGCTAAAGTCAAAATCTCTGGGGTGCATCCTCTTGCCCTCGTTCTCACTTACCAGCATTTCCTTTAGAGAGAAGCTCGCTTGTGTTTCCTTGTTTGTTGATGTGTCTGGGTTCACTGAGCATCTTCTAGAATCTCCCAAAGACCCTGTGGTCGCACCCCTGGTTATTTTTCTCCCTGGAGCTGGAGTTAGTTGTCTGTGTGCTGTCCCCCTGCGCCACCTGCTGGCTTGGCCTGGAAGTACACCTTCAACACCTTTAGTCCAGGTAAGAAATGTACCCATGCTGCCCCTCTTCCCTTCATCTTCTTGAACCTCCTCTGGGGAAGAGACATCTGCCTGCTTCCCCCCACCCAAGTCAGTTTCCTAACAAGGCAGGACCCTAAAAAGTCAAGCTTACAAGACTCTGCCAATACTCTGATGTGGCCATCCCCAGCCCATCAGGGGCTCAGGCCTCTCTCTCCCTGTTTGACTACAATCCTGTGGGATCCTAAAAGGCTCTCCTATCTGTGCCCTTTCCTCCCCTGATGTTCCCACCAGCATCCAGTGCTGCCTGTCCCCTACCCTCCTCTGACATCGTGATCCCAGCAGCCAGCGCACCCACCCACCTGTCACCCAGACCTTCAAATCAGAGAACAGAAGCTCCATGCTTATTCCAGGCCCCATCCCTGGGCCATTCTCCCTCCTTCTGTTACACCCACTTATGGTCTAAACTCTCCAGCAGCCCCAACCTGACGCCCAGAGTTTCTTCCAAGTAGCTGGATCCTCTTTTTTTCAGTGTCCCCAGCTCCTCTGAGTGATTGCTCTAGGCTGGGTTACCTCTCAGCAGAGTAGGTGTAATCTCTGCATCTTCCTGATGACCCAAGGGCTAAAGCAGCTGGCCTTCTGCCTTATATCACGGAGGATCATCTTAGCTATCCAGGGCCTTTTGGCAGAACCTACCTGTCCCTACAGCCAACGAGTAGCCAGCATCCCCTTCTGGTGCTCTGCTGTCCACAGATCTCTCTGCCTGTCGGGCAAGGCACAGCCTCTATCAGAGCATGGTATGGTTCCAGGGGCAGCAGGAGAACTGCCCCTCAACCCCCAGCTCTCTTAGAAGATGGTACAAAGCATATTCACACCTGGGGCCTATAAAAGGAGGGCCCAAACCACGCCCCCATCTTTCTCCTGTGTGTCCCTTCCCCTAACCCAGGAGGGAGAGAAGCCCTGCCAGCACTGGGCCTGGGAGGAGCAGCTGGCACCAGACCCCTCCACCTCCCACCCTCATTCTCGACTCCTTCTCCTCAGGCCTTGGCCTTCAGGGGAGAGGGAAGAGGGTGTGTTTTAAATTGTCTCCACATGAACAGTCAAGAGAACAGAAGAAATCTTAGCATACATTGGAAAACCCCCATTTCCCAAAGCCCACCCATGACCTGGCCATTTAACTTTTGGTCACACTGGCCGTGGCCTCTGACTGGCCCTGCCAGGGAACATGGGTCAGGCATCCATTAGGAAGAAACAGAAGAAAGGTGAGATTAAATTGGGAGGCAGTCCTGGAAAAATCATCTCTATTTTCAGAGGAGAGTTCCCGAAAGGAAGGAGCATGGAAATGAAAAGTATAGGAAGAAAATACGGACACACAGGGCTCTAGTAAAACCAGTCCCAGGAGGGAAGAGGCTGGGTGAGAGGGTCTGCTGGGTTTTCCTCCCAGCATCTGCCACACATCTTCCCTGAGGCCCCCCAGAGCAGGTGTGGGGAGGGCCTGGCCCATCACCAGGAGGAACAGCACAGCCAGCTGGAGAGACAGAGGATGAAAGGCTTCACTACCTCCCCAACAGTTATGCCCAAGTCAGAGGGTTGGCCTGACTGGGTCCATAGAAGGACCCCAAACGCAGCCTCCCAAATCCAACCCTGCCACTCCTGCCCTTCCTCCCTGCTGGAGGAGGATCCAGGCAGGGCTTTAGAGCCTTCAGATCCTTGTGGTCAATGCTGGCTCTTTGCTGACACTCAAAGATATAAATACTGCCAGATGCATAAAGATGGGCATGGCCCAGCCACAACTCTCAAGAGACTCTAAGACAGGAAAAGATGAGAGCCCTACAGATGTGGTAAAAACTCAGGCCTGTCCAATTCTGGAGTGCACGCTTTTAATTGCCTCTGGTATCTATTAGCTGTGTGACCTTGGGGAAGTCACTTAACCTCTCTGAGTACAGGTTTTCTCATAGATTGAAGGTGTTAGACTAGGGTAGTGTTTTCCAACTTTTCCAGCCATATTATCCTTTCTTTTGGGGTTCTTAGGGAACCCCAACCTGTTTATTGAACAGCCCTAATTTGACGGGATACAGCCATGACCAGCTTTACCTTTCTTCCAACCACTGCCTTCAGACATCTCCGTTGAGCCTCCGCTTCCCATTCCTTAGTGCCAGCTCAGGCAGGCCTTGGTCACTTTTAGCTGTTAAAAAGTCTAACCAGTCTGTTTCAGTTTGAAGCTTCAATCTGATGTCCAGTATGGTGCCCATATCTCTCATTCTCCATTTCTCTATTTTGGCTTTGACCCAAGGTCTGAAGGACCCACGATGGGGAGCACAGGGTCTGCTGTTTCCTGGCTCCTCCCCAATCTCCTGGGTCTCCATCTTCAGCTGGGACAGGGAGTAGAAAAGGGGGCAGTGTCTCTTTACTGCCTGGGTTGGCTCTGGTCCTCTTGGGCTGTCAGTGCCCTTGGTCCTTCAGGTGTCCAGATACCACCTGCTTGGGGCCTACAAGACCCTTCCCACCTGGTGCTGTAAGGTCTCTAGCAGTCAGGCCTTTGAGACAGGGTTCTGGCCAGATGTCTCAAGCTAGGGTGGCCTTCCTTGGTGCTGGGCACATAGGAGACCCGCCCATTCTTGCCCCAGCCGGCATTCTTGTGCTGCACTCGGAGGCTGGCTGCCCCTTGCTGCCGCAATCTGTCCTGCCCTCTCTCCTGGTGCAGTGGCACAAAGGCCTCTGCATAAGGGTGTACCCAGCTGGGGAGTAAGAGGTCTGCTTCCCCTTCTCATGCGCACCTGACATACCAGCACGTGGCTCCACCGGAGGCCCCTCACTTGCCTTGGGCAGGCCTTGCCCTGGAGCAGTGACTCCTTAGGTGGTGATTCTCTACCCCTGCAGCACATTCGAGTGCATGAGAAGCTGATTAAGAAACTCCAGTGTGCTGACCCCACTCCAGGCTAGTTAACTCAGCATCCTGAGGATGGGTCCCGGCATCCTTTGTTAACGCTCCCGAGGTGACTGTAAAAGGCAGCCAGCGTTAGGAGCCACTGCCCTACTCCAACAAATCCCCACCAAATGACGGAGGCAGGACCTGGGGAGCAGGTCACGGCCCTGCACCATGACCCGGGAAGGTCTGGGTCTCCCTTTAGAGGGTGGTGGGGGAGGCTTAGGGCCTGGTGCCCTTAGCTTTGGGGTTTTAGACACAAGTGGAAGGTAACAGAAGGGTTCCCATACAACATCCTACCACAAATGTTCTTCTGTCCTGTCTTAGCAGCAGAACCCTTTCTTCATTTGAAGTCTTGCCAGAGCCCCACGGATGACTCAGTAGGAGCTGGAGTATCTGTCTGAAGCAGGGGTGGGCCCTGGAGCCGGGCAGCATCGGAAACCCCCGGATGAGCCCCTTCAGCTCACTCTAAGAACCTTCTGTTCCTATGTTAGATTGGAGAGGGGGAGAGTGAGAATGGAGCCAGAGACATGGGCACAGGCTAGGGAAGCAGGCCAGGTGGAAACCCACAGCAGGTTGAGGGAGGGCCAGGGTGGGCCAGGAAGGGCACAGGAGAGAGGAACCAGACTCAGGTGGGGCCTGCTGACCTCCCAGTTCTGCCGAGAGTAGCCACCCCTGGCTCTGAACCCCCAGCAAGGTGTGCTCCTCCCATATGCCCCTGAGCAGGGGGAAGAAGAGAGGCAGTGGCCCCAGGACCTGCAGCCGCCACTGCCGCCAGGGCCGCACAAGGAAGGGCAGGAGGAGAAATCCAGCACAGATGAGAGGCCCACCACAGAGCCCCTCTTTAAGGTCCTGGACACGCCTCTGAGCGAGGGTGAAGAGCCTACAACGCTGCCGGCCCAGGTGGACCACGGGCACAGCGTGCAGATGGAGGGCTACTTGGGCCGCAAGCACGACCTGGAGGGGCCCAACAAGAAGGCATCCAACAGGTGTGTGGGGGAGGGCCGTGGGGTAGGAGGGGTGGGCAGCTCCCAGGGACTCTGAGAGCAACATGGCTATGCTTGTGGGCGAGGGTACCCTCTGCCTCTAGTCTGAGAGCTCCTGGGCATTCTCTGGGACAGCCCGGGGGCTGCTTGGCATGATGGGAAAAGCCTGTCTTCCGTTGTGGCCCTGAGTTCAAATCCTATGACCTGGTACTAGTTGCTCAGCCTCTCACTTGTAAAATGGGGATGACGGGGGCAGCCTGCCTCTTCAGGGCAGATGCCATGCCTGGCGCAGAGCAGGAACTCGGTGAACGCTAGCTGTTATTATCCCAGGGCGGGGTAACAGGTAGGCCTTAGCACTAACAACACATCCTTGACCAAGTCCCACTTTTTACCCAATCTGGGCCCCAGTTTCCCCAGCTATAAAATAGGAGAGGAGAAAGAGTTGCTATGGTCCCCCCTAGCAACCATATGACTCTGAGGAATTCATTCAGAGGCTGTGTCGTTTCCTGACCCTGAGGCAGTCATGTCCTTGGGTGTGGTCTACCCAGGGATGCCTAGACCCAAAGTCTCTGGAGGCTCCTGCCTTCAGGTAGCAGTCCAGGGTCCCAGAGAAACAAGGCAGCATCAAGAGGTTGAAGCCAGCCACATTCCCAGGGCCCACTGGCAGCATACAGAGAGAGCCTAGCCTGGGGGACATGCCAAAGTTAATTCAAATTCCAAAAATCAATTGGGGGGCCCAGCCAACCTGAAGAGGTTTATTGCTTATATGGAAAGCCTGCAGGGAAAGGGAAACTAGCATTTATAAAGTACCTACTGTGTGCCAGGCATTATGTTAGGACTGATAATAGCTTCTCAAACCTCCTATGATATTGTGGTTTCCATTCTCCAGATGGAGAAACAGTCTCAGAGAGGTTAAATCATTTGTCCATTTACTCCAAGACCAGCTCCTCCTTTGCAACTGCCTTACTTGGGCTATAAGCTCAGAGAAGGTGGTGAAGGCCAGAGGAAAGATCCCTGAGCTGGCGTCAGAAATCTGGGCTTTGTGGAATGGCTCTGCAGCCAGCTTTGTACAGGTCAGGTTCTCTCTTTGAACTTCCAGTCCTTCCTCCCTACGTGCCCTGCTAGTTCTCCACTTTTCTGCCCTCAAAAGGAAGGGAGGAGGAAAGGAGGAAGAGGAGGAAGAAAAGCTTAATGTTTCTCAGTACTCATTACTGTGAAAGGGCAACATGTTCCCCATTTGTCAGGGAAGGAGCTCAGGTGAGCCCACACACGAGCCCATGAGCCTGCTGTTCTCACCAAACATTTCAGCTGAGATGAGCCTTGATTTACACCAATACATTACTTTAAAAAGTGCTAATACAAAAAAAAAAAAAGTGCTAGTACAGTATACGAGGCATATATCATCAACAAAACAAAAATATCACTACCAGCAAAACAAAACCCTGCTCTGTTCACGTTACAGTTCTGTAGTGAGACTCAAATATGCTGGTGGCTATGGAAATGCTTTGAAAAGTTGTTTATACTATTGGTCTCAGACTCAATAATTCTACTTCTAGAAATATATCTCAAGGTAAGATCAGAGTTACAGGCAAGGATGTTTATCATACTGCTATTTAAATCGTGGATAAAATTTCCAGTATTAAAAGGTCCATCAATAAAGGGATTATTTATATATGTGATAGGATGCCATATAACTATTCAAAATTATTTTCAAGAAATATTTGAGAATTCAAATATTTGAGGATGGGGAAATACTCATGATATAGTGTTAAACTTAAAAGCAGGACATAAAATTGAATATACAGTATAATCCAATTTTAGCTATATATGTGAACAGAAAACAGACTAGAAGGAAATACATCAAATGTTAACAATAGTTAACTTTTGGTAGTGGAATTACGTGCAGATGATTTTTATTTGCAATTTTTTAAACAGTAAAATGTATTACTATTGATCAGGGTAAAATTGGTATAATTCAGAAAAATGGTAAAGCTATGGGAACTGATTACAGAGATGCTGTATCAGGACTGTAGGTGACCTGCCTCTCTGTACCCTCACAGGTCCTGGAACAACCTGTACTGTGTGCTCAGGAATAGCGAGCTGACTTTCTACAAGGATGCCAAGAACCTGGCCCTGGGGGTGCCCTACCATGGGGAGGAGCCCCTGGCCCTGAGACATGCCATCTGTGAGATTGCTGCCAGCTACAAGAAGAAGAAGCACGTCTTCAAGCTGAGGTGAGGCCCCGCCTGTCCACTACCCCTTCCCTGGTTTGGCATAAGTGGCTGGACAGGGGCCCACTCTTTGGGACCAGCTTCAGACCTGAGCTGCCCTTCAGGGATTTTTCAAATCAGAGAGGCTGGTGGTCCTGATTTTTGCCTCTCTCAGAAGGTGCTGTGCTGCCTGACAGGGTTCTGGTCATGGGAAAGCTCAGGGGGGCTGGGGGATCAGATACAGAGGTGGCCACGCAGGAAACTCTGTCCTCCTAGGCTGAGCAATGGCAGTGAGTGGCTTTTCCACGGCAAGGATGAGGTAAGTGCAGGGCTGCCTAGCCCAGACCCCCACCAACAAAGGGGCAGGTGGAAGGGACGCATGCCACTTGACCTGCTCACTCAGGAGGGGTTGTCCTAGAGGCAGCCCATCCTTTGCGGGGCCCTGACCCTCCTGCCCTGTAGGAGGAGATGCTGTCCTGGCTGCAGGGCGTGAGCACCGCCATCAACGAGTCCCAGAGCATCCGTGTCAAGGCACAGAGCCTGCCCCTAGCCTCCATCACCGGCCCCGACGCCAGCCTCGGCAAGAAAGACAAGGAGAAGAGATTCAGCTTCTTCCCCAAAAAGAAGTAGCCTCTCGGGCACCCCGCAGGTGAAGCCAGTGCGTCGGGACTAGCGACGAGCGGGGACGAGCGCTTCCCTCCTCGGCCGGGTCTTCCTGCTGCCCACGGCCTGGCCGCCGCTGCCTGCCGCCTGCCTGCCCCGAGTCGCCGGCCGGGCCCCAGGCCCCGGGCCCCGCCGCACTGCAATAGCTGCCTTCGCGCCACCGCCCGGCCCGGCCCGGCCCACGCCTGCCTCCGCGCCCTCTGCCCGCAGCCCCGGCGCCCCGCACACGGCGAGCGCGGGCTCCAGGGACGGAGCTCCCAGCTCCTCCGGCCCTCGGGGCCTCCGGGGCTGGGGTCAGGAGACGGTTTTCGAGGCCCACGCCCTCCTCTCCCCGCCCCGCTCCCGGGCTGAGGGGCGCCAGCCCGTCCCCCCCCCTCAAACATAAGCTGGAGAAGGCGGCGGATGGGGTTCCTCAGACGCTGCCCATTCCCAAAGCAAGTCTGGCTTGGGGTCACCTCCTGCTGAGTCGCAGCCAGGGAAAGGGAAAGGGAAGAGGACCCCGGAAATGCCCGACCTGCCCCTGAGGGGCGTGAGGAAGGAGGCTTCAGGTAGCTCTGGGCCAGGGGCTACTGGGGACTGACGGGACACGACGGCCTCCTCCCCGCTGGGCTTCCTCAGAACGGGGACTCTCACCTCAGGGGCCACCGCATCCCCTCCTCGCTCCTCCTCCCACCGAAAGTGGGGGGCACCCTGCAAGATCGATGGGTCCTAAGTGCAAAGGGGTTCCCACGGCCTCCGGCACCCCTTGCTGCCACCCCCGATGGTGGCAGGGAGGACCAGGAAGCTCTCAAGCCAGCCCTCTTTTAAAACTACAGTTGCCGTTTAGGGCTCAGCCCAGAAGGAGGTAGATAGGTCTCCACACTGCCTAAGGCGCTGCCTCTCCACCCTGGGGTCCTCCTGCACTCCCAGCAACATCCCACTCGGACCCAGGGCCCTTACGGGAGACAGCACAGGCCCCAGGCACAAGATGGACACCGCAATGCCTGGAGTAGAGTATCCCAAAGCCAAATACCCCATGTGTTCTGTCTGCAGCTGGTACCACCTGAGGGTGCTGGCTGGACCGACAGCAAATTTCATGACCCGTCACCCTGGGGTGGCAAATGTGGCCACACCTGGGTATTTATTACGACCCACGTTAACAACCCCAGATGGCTGGACAAATGCTGGGGCCAAAGCCATTAAGGTGTGGCGGGCACCCTTGCTTAGCTCCTCTGGAAGGTCCTGGCCTTGAGTCAGGGGGCCACATGGGTATCTACCCCACAATCCCAAGCACAGCCTAAAGGGGCCCTGCAACCTCTATCCCCAGGGATAGCTTTCCCTGTGCTGCTGAGGTCAGACTTCCAGACGGAAGAGACCACTAGTTCCACAGGGATTTTTCTCCGCCACTCTCCGAAAGCAATACAGCTCCAGCCCAGCATCTTAACTGGGGTTAAGGTCCAAAAGAGGGGTTAAGTTGCAGGCAGCAGGCATCTCCCCTGGGTAGACCAGAAAGGTCCCTGGGGCCAGCAGTTGCTGTTTCCATCACCTTCCCCATGGGAAGGAGCCTTAGACACACTGAGATGATCCCCCGGAAGCGGGTGAAGCTCAGGCAGAAATCACAGGCATAGGCATCCAGAGTCACGAGGCCTTCCCAGGAGCCCTTAGTGCCCGAGACCAATACCACCATGTCAAGGGAAGGCGATTTCAGCAGACGAGAACCACAGGAGGGACGTTCTCTGCTGGAGCCTGACAGGTGGTCCCACCTCTGGAGCCAGGGTCTTCATTGGGCCTCTATGCACCTAACCCTATGGCCCTCTGTGCATCCACAGGGGACCTAATCTATACCACCCACCAGCCTCCTTCGATACCTAGGGAAACCAAGGCAGGAGGCAGTGAGGTGATGACACTCACCTGGCAATAAAGAAGGCCTCTGGTGCATCTGAGGGCATGTCCTGCTCCAGGGCAGATAGCGGCAAGAGTCTCCCTCAACTGTTCCCATGGGCCAGTCTTCAGGCGCCAAGAGACGAGGGGCCACCCTCTCCCCTCCACGTGTGCCAAAGCAGCACCTGAAGTGAAGAATTTCAGCAAGCAACTCCACAGTCCCAAGAATGAAAGGGCCTCGAGGAAAAGCTAGGATTTCACCGCCCCTGGGTCCCCAGACTGGGCAAGGGCAGCAGCCGGCTGCACGTGACCCACCATCTACTGCCAGCTCCCCACGCATCCCTCCCCCACATCACACAGGCCCCGAGACATGCAACTCACCGGACTGAGACTGCAGGGGCCCAGCTCTGGGACTCTGTGCCACATGGGGGGCTAAGCTCCTGGTGCCCTGGCAAGGTTTCTTTTTTCCCTCCTTACATTTTCTATTTTGTAGTTCTTTTTTTTTTGCGGTACACGGGCCTCTCACCGTTGTGGCCTCTCCCGTTGCGGAGCACAGGCTCCAGACGCGCAGGCTCAGCGGCCATGGCTCACGGGCCCAGCCGCTCCGCGGCATGTGGGTGGGATCTTCCCGGACCGGGGCACGAACCCGTGTCCCCTGCATCGGCAGGTGGACTCTCAACCACTGCGCCACCAGGGAAGCCCTGTAGTTCTTTTCTTTAACAGTATCCCCAAACAGCCCCAGTCTACACCAGCAAACCAGGATTCCTCCCCAGGGCAGTTTAGAGGAAGCTCCTTCTGGGCATGGTCAGGTGGTCCTCCTTCCCTCTCTCCTTCCCCTTTGTCCCCTAGCCTCAACTGACTGTGGCTGAGGGAGGTAAGGAGGGTCCTCGAGCTTCCTCCCCTCCACTAGCACCCATAACAGGAGGTCTGGGGTGGGGGCGGCGGGGGTGGGGAGGGCTCGGCTTCCCCGCCACCCCACTCCTTCTTCCTGCCTATCGGAGAGCAAAGAGAGTCCCCAAGGCTGGCCCTGGATCGCCCTCCTCCCTTCAGTAGGAGGGGGCAGAGATCCAGAGGACCCCATGGCTTGGTCCCTTGGACAAGTAAGCTCAGGGAGGATGCAAGGGAGGAGGTGGCTGCAGAGGACTGCCACCCTGCTGGGCACAGACCACGCAATCTGGGGCTGGCCCTGGGGCCGGCTGGGCCTTGTCCTCCACCTGCTCAAATGTGCTTCCACCAACCAGAGAAAACCCATTTACTAGTTTTTCTAATAAATCAATAATGCTCCGTATTTCCGTTTCTTATTTGACTCGCCTATTTCCCTTTGAACTGGACCAAAGGGGGCTGGTGGATTGAGCAAGGCAGAATCTGTGAACACAGGACCGCCGTGGAGACAAGAGGCACAGCCAGACCCTGGCCCGTCCTTGGAGTCTTATGGGAACAACTCTGCTGGCACCTAGGTTCTGTGCTTCACTTGAGACCCTGAGAAAAGCTCGCTTATTCATGCATTCAACCATCTTGAGGGCCTGCTGCAGGCCTTTCCCCATGGAGCTCAGGACAGAGGTCTGAAAATCAGAATCCACACACCTGGGGTTCATCTCCGGAGGCGCAGTTTCAATTGGTCTGGGTGGGTGAAACCTAGACATCAGCATTTTTCAAAAAGTTCCCTCCCCTGATGATTCCAGTGGGCAGCCAGTAAGAACCACTGAGCTGGTCCAGGGTTCCCAGGTATAACCTAGAGGGCTGTGTAAGGATCACCTGGGGAAGGTGCTGACGACTACTCCCCAGGCCTCACCTCCTGAAGAGTGTGAGTCAGAGGGTTTGAGAAGCAACTCATCCATCTTGTTTAATTTACAGAGGAGGAAAAAGCATGAGTTGAGGTGACCCGGCTAGTTAAACGCAGGGCTGGATCTCCTGACTCTCACTCTAGTGTGTGGCTACTCACCACAGTCAGAGACTTGTCTAGTAGAAGCAGCTCTCTCAGCGACTGTGCAAGTACCCACAGACCGTTGTGACCAGCTGGCAGGACATGGGCCAGCCCTGCTCTGCTTCTGCTCAGGAAAGGCCTCCACTTGCCTCTGATATTCCCTTGACCTCATTAGACTCAGCACACCCATCTTCAGGCTGAGTCCGTCCTCCTAGGTCAGAAGACCTGCAAGACAGCTCTACCACCTGGCCCTGCAGCCCCACTCCTCCCAGGCCCCAGCCAGAAGAAACAGGGCGAAACAAGGCTGGTCCACCAAGGAAAAAAAAGGCAGAAAACCCAGTCAGAAGTAGGGGGCATACCTACGTCTTTTGAATCAAAGACACTTTTGAGAATAAGATGAAGAATGAGGCTCCATTCCAGAAAAAAATGCATCTGTACCCCTCACCCAATACTGCCAGCCACTTAAGATATTTCTAGGCTCCAAGTTGAGAATCCTTGCCCCCTAGGATGTCTCCTGGGAACTAGCAAGGGAGAGAAGAATAAAAGGCACCAGATGTGGAAATACCCTGTTAGAAAAATGTTCCACCCCCACCCCACCCCTTTCAGTCCAACTTTGGCACCTGGGGAAAAGAGCTAAAGGCTGGCACGGTGCCCCCTGACCTTACCCCAGACAGGACGCCAGGCTGTGGGTAGACAGAAGCCCGTGGGAACAGAAGCAGCAGAACAAGTCCCCTCCCACACATCCTGCTGCCCCAGCCTCTCCCGCCAGCACCTGGGGCCTTGTGCTTGGTGAGCACCTGTGGAAGCAACACGCCCACGTCCCGCTTCCCCTGAGACAGGCCTGGGCACGATCGCCTCTCCCCAGCCCGGCCAGACACCAGTAAGGAGACCACTCAACAGATTGGTTGGTCAGCAGTGGTTATTACACCATTGGCAAATAACAAAACGTGTGTACATTAGTGACAACCACGGAGCCAGCGAGACAACCCACAGAAGTACCTGAACAGAGTCCACGACATTCTTCCCAGGAGGGAAATCAACAACAGAACACACACTCACACACACGCGCGCGAGCACACCAACACACCACAGGGTAGGAAGCAATAAATTATGGGCCTCGTTCCTGCCCGGATCCTAAGAAAAGGCACAGTTAAAGAACAAAGCCTCCCCAAGCCACACTCCTGTGTGTCCCCCGGGGCGGCCCTCAGTCTGGCAGCGGCCAGGTAACACTGGAGGCCTGAGCAGGGCTCGCTCTCCCTGGGAAGAGATGAGCTTAACTATCTGGCCTCTTACTAGAGAAGAACTATATACGAGGGAAGCGGCCACACTGGCCTCGGAGGGCAAAGGGGCTCGCGAGTCACTGGCGCGCCCACGGCAGGCGACAGGCCCTTGCCCGGTGCCCCAGGGCGCTCTCCCAGGGGCAGCCTTTCTGAGGGCCCCGGGTGAGCACGGTGAGCCCAGGCTGTGAGCGAGGATGCCACCGTTCCTCCCCGTCTCTCAACACAGCTGCTCCCACCCCGAGGACTCAGTGTCAACCTGTGGAGTTCAAGGCCTGGAATTTCTCCCGCAGGCTCCTCACTCTGCCCTGCTGGCTTGGGTCCGCCAGGTCCCTGGGACCCTCTTCTTTAGGCCGATACTCTGCACACTCCTGGAACTCCGGGCCCTGCTCCGCCTGGGCTGCTGGTGAGCTCGGTCCCTGCCCACTGGCTGCCTCCAGTCCCGCGTTGGGGCCGGACAGGGGCCCCTTCTCCATGATGACCATCCGCCGGCTGTCCTCCAGCGTGAGGTCTGCGGTGACGTACAGGGCCTCCCCTCCGTCCGGCGCGCTTGGGGATGACCCCGCCAGAGGCTGAGGCTGGGCGACCCCTCGGCCTGCCGGAGCCCTCCTGGCGTTCAGGCTGCAGCAGCGGCCCACCTTCCCCGACAGGGGCGGCTGCGGCTGCATCATGTTCTCCGGCAGCGAGTGGCTCCGGTTGACGGGCAGGTTGCGCGGCCGGCTGCCCTTGGCCTGGAGCGCCTCGTCCTGGGAGGCATATTTGGAGCAGAGCTCTCGGACATCGGGCCAGTTGAAAGTCTCGGTGTCCAAGGGGCTGAGGGGGCTTCGGGGGATGTGCCAGGCCCCAGGCGAGGTGGTCCTCGGGCTGGTGGCCGAGGAGCTGAAGGAGAAACGCCGCGGCGATACCTCCCTGGCAGAGCCGGACTTGGGCGGGCTGTGTTCCTGGGCCGTGGGCTGCTCGTGGTTGAAGAGAGACAGCACTGGTTTCCTCTTACCTGTGAGGAGACAGCGAGCCGCCTGAACCCCTGTGCAGGAGGGAGCAAGAGGACATGAGGGCTCTGGACTGACCTCAACTCCCCTTCCAGGCGAGGCTGGTTGCTGGGGGTTTGCGTGTGATGGGAGAGAAACCTCACCGACCATCCACGGCGCCCTTACCAAAGGGAAATGGGAAGAATGAAGAAAAGGGGGTGGGGTGGGGTCAGGGGTCAAAGGAACAGACGAGAGCTTCTGCTCTCCTGGAAAACAGAGGCCCATGGCCACAGGCCCTCTGCTCCACAGGAGGAGCTTGGCCTTGAGCGTTAGGTCCGCTCCAGGACTCGCCCCAGCCCTCTTTTTGGTAGAGGTCCTTTAGGGGGTCACTTTCCCAGCTCGCTCCTAAAAGGTGCTTCCATCCCAGGCTTGCAGGCAGGGCCCTCCGCCCCACCCCCTTCATACCTCTGCCAGCAGATGGTGCTCCAGCCTCCGGCTGCAGGTAGGGGGTGGTGGCAGCCACCTTTTCCCACGGCTGCGGTGGCCTGGCCGTCACCGACTTGCTCTTGATCCGGAGGCTGTACTGGCGAGCCAGCTGGTAGACCTTGCTCTTGACTCGCTCGCTCACGTGGCTGTCCATCACGTGGGAGAGCTGCAGGATGCGGGGGTGTAGCGGGGTCACCAGCTCCCCCTGGGTGCCGCTGCTCAGCTCCTTCACCAGCTCCTTCAGCTCCCGGGCCAGGTGGGCCGGGCTGGGGGGCTCAGTGGGGGAGGCACGGTCCGGCGAGGCAGCAGCCGACTCCTCAGTGATGGCCCCCAGCTCACGCTCCTCCAGGATGAAGAGGGGCTCATGCAGGTCAAAGCTATGGGCCTGGCCTTGGCCCGGTCCCTTCCCAGGGCTGCCCTCAGGAGACTCCATTTCCTCCCAGATCTTCACAATTTCCGAAGACGGGCGGAACTCAGCATCTGTGATGGGAGCTGGGTCCCCAGCACGAGCCTGGCCTGGTCCTGGGTAGTCAAAGAGGGCCCACGAGGCTGCCCGCGAACCCACCTGTCTCTTATGCCCCAGCGGAGCCACTGGCTCCGGGTCTGGCCTGGGAAGGCTGTTGATTCTCGAGACTGAGTTTCTCACCAATCCCTTGGGGATGAAGGAGAGGCTCTCCCGGCGCCGGACACTGAAGCCTGCGTCGTGGTGCTCTGCACTTTCATAGTAGCTCTTGATTTTGTCCAACAACAGCCGGTCTCGGGAAGAAAGCTTCGATTCCTTCGTGCAGGAAGGCCTGTCTGGCTCCGCTGGGCAGCCTGGGCTCTGGGTCTCTGTCCCGTTGACAGAAGGGTCACTCTCTGCGGCCACCCCCATACTGATGTCCGCTTCTGGAGGGAGCTGAGAGCCCAGGGGGTCTGTGGTGCTCCCACGTCGGGCCAGGCCCTTCTCACTGTCCTCTAGGCTGACCACACTGCTGCTCCGGCTGGTCAGCCTCGGGGTCCCGAAGCCGCTGGCCTTGCCGTCCTCCAGCGCCAGGCTGCTCCGCCGAGAGAAGCTGCTGACGAACCGCTCGGCGATGACGCTGGCCTGGTCCAGCACAGAGGGAGGCAGGAGGCTCTCGGGTTCGTGGGCGGCCCCCACCTCCTCCTCCTCGTCCTCACTGCTCAGGACCTTAGGGTCCTCGGTGCTGTCGGCCACCATGAAGTCCACCACGTCACCCGGGGGGTCCAGTCCCAGCAGCAGCTGGTGGGTGTCAAGCTGCATTTCTAGGACTTCTGGAGCCTCTGTGTCTGAGGGCATCTCCTCGGTCCTGGGACCTTCCATGGCAGCAGACTCCTCCTGCTCTGTCCCAGACTCAGGGTCTGGCTCAACCTGGGAGAGCACAAAGAGCTCATATGAGCCAAAAACCTCCCTCATGTGAGCCGGGGGGATGTGGGGACAGCACAGCCTGCTCAAAGCCTAGTGAGAGGGGCTGCGGTTTAGGACTGCAGGCAATCAGAATGAGCATGACTCAGGAGTGGGCAGCAGGTCCTTAGGGAGAGGATGTCCCTTAGTCACCCTGCAGCTGGGGTGCTGGGCCCACATTCTCAAACCCAAGAAAAATTCTAGGAACGCAGATGGGGTGACGCGGTGGCACCTCTCAGTGACGGCCTGCCTGGAAAGCACACGGACACGGTGGGAACGTGCAGCGTGGGGCCAGAGCCACGGCACCAGGACTCCCCTGCCTGAGGGGAGGCGGCTCCCTGAAGCCCCAGTAGCTCCCCACATGGGGGTTGTTCCGGGTTGAAACCCAGGCCTAAACAACTTCCCTGAGGGGCCAGGGTCTCCCGTGTGGATCAGGATCCAGAGGGCAGTAGGACCACGTGCTGGAATCCTGTCAGAGGGTAAAGACGGGGATGTGGCTCCTGCCAGCCAGCCTCCGCCCCCGTGCAGGACTCTGCATGTGCGCAGCGGATGGCAAGGAAGGAAGCAAAGTTGGCAGCTCTCTCTTGATCACCTTGAAGGTCATCTGAATCATAAAACCAGCCAGTACAGGCAGCTTTCCAGAGGAATCTTTAGGGAGAACACAGGATAACACTCTATAGCCCGAGGAATCAGACCCGATTCCAATCGTTCTAGTCTAGAACCTGCACAGTGGGACCCAGGAGCCAGGCCTGTAATGTCCAACACAATGGCTGCCAGCCACACCTGACTCCTGAGCATCTGAAATGTAGCCGGTCCACGCTGCAAAAACCTCATACCAAGAAAGTGCAGCATACCTCATTAACAGCTTTTTAACACACTACATGTTGACATGATAGTAGTTTGGAAAAACTGGGTTAAATAATTCTTTAATGTGACTATTAGAATATTTAAAATTACCCATGAGGGGACTTCCCTGGTGGCGCAGTGGTTAGGAATCTGCCTGCCAATGCAGGGAACATGGGTTCCAGCCCTGGTCCAGGAAGATCCCACATGCTGCGGGGCAACTAAGCCCAGGAGCCACAACCTCTGAAGCCCGCGCACCTAGAGCCCGGGAGCCACAACTCCTGAAGCCCGCGTACCTAGAGCCCGTGCTCCGCAACAAGAGAAGCCACCGCTATGAGAGGCCCACGCACCGCAACGAAGAGTAGCCCCTGCTCGCCACAACTAGAGAAAGCCCGCACGCAGCAACGAAGACCCGACGCAGCCAAAATAAATAAATAAATTTTTAAATAAATAAATAATTTATAAATAAATAAAATTACACGAGGCTCACATTCTATTGTCACCGGACAGCACCATTCTGAACTCTTTTCCAATGTCACCCAGGCTTCTCAATGTCCTGGCTGTGAGGCCCACCCCAGGGTCTAAGCCGCATGAACTTTTCCTTGGAACTCTGCGAGAGCAAAGGACTCCATTCCACATAACCCCCAGATAGCGTGGGGTGGCGGGAAAAAAGAGTGCAGGCTTCTGGGTCACAGACCCAAGTCTAATCTGAGCTCTGTCCCTTAGAAGCTGCGCAATGCCAAGCACGTCAACCTAACCTGAGTCTTGTTCTCCCTGGTAGAGCTGGCTCAGGAAACAGAAGGAAGAAACAAAACATCAGGCACGTAGGAGGTGCCCAGTAGATATCGACACCTTACTCCTCTGCCAGGTGGGACAGGCATGATTTAAGTGTCTGGCACACTAGCAGGGCAGAGCTCTATGCTCTATGCAAGGAGGCCTGGCCAAGGGGACCTATAATCTGGTCACTTCCAATAACTGTGCCCCTTGGCCAGAGACTGCATCTGCCCAAAGAGGCACCTTTTCTAATTCAGAGTAAGAGGCTGTCGGTCACCAAGCCGCATGCCCACAGGCAGACAGGCTTCCTGAGGGCCCGAGAGTCCTAGGGAGTGGGATTCCCTGTCCCCGTGGGCTCAACGGGACAGCCCATGCCTGAAAGCCCCATCTGCAGAGCTGGAGATCTGGGCTCAGGCGCCTCTGCACTATCCCCCTTCCGCCCGCTGGCCCCTCACCTCCGGCAGGGAAGACACAGACTCAAAGCTCAGGCACTTCTCAGCGGTGGTTGGAGATCGGCTGCTGGGCCTTCGGCAGCTCTTGGGGTCTTCGGGCTCCCTGCGCCCCTTCCCCTGCAGCAAGCAGAGGGTCGTCGTCAGCTCCCAGGACAACGGGGAGCTGGTCCCTCCTGCATCCCAACCCTGGCAGCATCTCCTGAGCCCCAAAGAGGCTGGGCTGCGTTGAGATCCAGTGTTGGACCTGAGCCATTCCAGAGTCAGCCTGAACTGCCAGGTCTGGGGACTCAGAAATCCCTGCCAGGGGCTTCCCTGGTGGCGCAGTGGTTGGGAGTCCGCCTGCCGATGCAGGGGACACGGGTTCGTGCCCCGGTCAGGGAAGATCCCACAAGCCACAGAGCGGCTGGGCCCGTGAGCCATGGCCGCTGAGCCTGCGCGTCCGGAGCCTGTGCTCCGCAACGGGAGAGGCCACAGCAGTGAGAGGCCTGCGTACCGCCAAAAAAAAAAGAAATCCCTGCCAGGCATGTGGCTCCCTGTGTGCTGGCCTCTCCCCTCCCCCCACCGCGCCCCATTAGTCATGCCCATTGAGTAGCATGCTGGTTAGCACCCAGTGCTGGAACAACGAATGCCAGGGGCTCACCAGGGCGTGACAGTGAGCAAGGTGTTAAGAAGTGCTGATGGCAGGAAGGAAGGAACAAGGACGGAGGGATGAGAAGGGCAGGGGAGGGGACTCTTGGACGGGCATGCGCGTGCCAGGGGGCATGCAAGGAGGAGGGGGAGATCGAAGAGACACCTCACCATAGCGCCCCGGGAGAAAAGTAAAGCGTTGGCCCGATAGTGCCAGCAGTGGAGGGCGGCCAGCAGGGAGCTGGCAAAGTCGGCTACCTGCTCCGCCACTGCCAGGCTCTCCTCCTCCTCCTCCTCCTCCTCCTCGCCTGGGGGCTCTGGCCCAGCCCCCTGCTCGCGGCCTTCATGCCCTGCCAGGTCCTCCAGGGAGACCTGAAAAGCCTGTTCTTCCTCCTCCTCCTCCCGGGCAGCCCCTTCAGCCTCCGACTGCAGGCCCCGAGCACAGGGGGGCTGTTCAAAGTCCAGGAGCATGCCAACACTGCCCGCATGCTGTTCAGAGCACAAGGCCCCCTCGTGACAGGCCTCGGGGCAGCCCCCCTCCTCCTGCAGCAGCTGGAGCTGGGGAGGCTTCACAGAGAAAGCCACATCTAGACCCCCCACCCCGGTCTCCACTAGGCTCCCACGTGAAGCAGGGGGTTCTCGAGGTGGGAAGCTGGGACTGGGGTCTGCTCAGGAACTCAGGATCCAGAGAGGCCTGCCTGCCCCAGGGAGAGGGCAAAATGAGAGGATCCCGGCCGGGCCGGCCACCACCAGGGTGCCACTCCAGGAAAAGGGTACAGCAGGGTCCCCTGGGCAAGGGCCACGGCTTATTCATCTCCGTGACCCTCATGACAGAGCCTGGCGCACAGGAGGTGCTCGACAGGTGTTTGTTGAGTGAAGGAAGATGATGGGGGCTGACCTGGGCTGTCCCCCCAGGCTGTCCCGTGTGCCCCTGGTCTTACCTTCATTCCTGCTGCTCTGGCTGCTCCGCCACCACCAGGTCCCGGCACAGCGGCGAGGGGGAGGGGGAGCGGAGATCAGTAACCCGGAGAAAGAGCCCCCTCACAGAGGCCTGAGGCCCAGAGCCCCCGAGCGAGAGCGCGTCAGGGGCTCTGCTCCCAGAACCTTCACCAGGTCTCCCGGGCTTTCAAAGGAATGACTGACAGACCGGGAGCCGGGGGTGCAGAATGGCACGGTCACTCGCTCCTGCTGTCACCCAAGGGCAGAGAGACAGGGTGCAAGGTGTGCAGGGGGAGCCCGGACAGCAAGGGGTGAGGCCCACTTCCAGGGCAGAACGAGGCAGAATCCCCTCTGAACTGTCCGCGACGCCCACACCCTGCTGGTCGCCAGCTTCACCCTCTCACCCCCGCCCTAGAGCGCACCTTAAAGGGGGTAGTGCCTGTCCACCCCTCACTCACTCACCTTTCTCGCTGTGTTGGCTGAGCAGATGTCTGGATGGCTCTGGTGAGGAAAGCGAACGGGCAGTCAGAGCAGGCCTGAAGCAGCCCGGCCTGGCCCTGGTCCCACGCTCACAGCGCCACACACCCATCATCAGCTCAAAGTCCACTCCAGCGGGGCCCCCCACAGCCCGAGGGCCTGAAGGAGGCTGCCCTCGCGACCAGCCCACAGGGAGACAGGGCCCGGGCCACTGCCCCCACCCGCCTGGGGACTCTGCTGTGACCCACAGCCAAGAAGCAGCCCCGCCCCCCATCCTTGCGTTAGCACACAGCCCGGGGCCCTCAGCTCCCGGGCCACAGCCCCCTGCTGCCCCCTTCAGAATGACGAGCCTCTCTTGAGGGCCCTGGCTCCACCGCAAGCCCCACCTTCCTTCCCTGCACGGAGCACATCAGCGCCTTAGCTACACCCAACGCCAAGCCCCTTCACAGCACCCCAGCTGGAAAGCAGAGGTCGCACCCGACTTTCTATGGCCCTTAAGGCCTGGCACCGTGAAGCCTCGCTGCCTGCTGGGGAGTGTTGCCCGGTTGTACAGGAGCTGACCAGGCTCTGAGGACAGAATACAAAACACATCCATTAGGCTGATGGTGTCAGCACCTCGCAACCCGCCTTTTCTGGGGACAGACCTGAGATAGGGAGGCATGTCTCAAGGAACCTGTCTACAGAACCTTGCCCTTAGCCCATATTGCCCTTGACGAACTGGCATTCAGTGGGAGGCCCACTATAAACTTGGAGCCACAAGGAAAGTCTACTGAGGTCTCTCAGCTGTTCCTGGACAGGAGAGCAAACTGAAGAACCTTTTTTCTAAATGTGCATGGGCACACACATACCTACACTCTATCTGCATCGAGGAAAGTAGATATCCAATTGTTTTTAGAGTGAGAAATACAAACTGCTCTTCTCTTTCATTTTAAAACTTGTAATCAAGAATATTTAATAAGCGGACTTCCCTGGTGGCACAGTGGTTAAGAATCCGCCTGCCAATGTAGGGGACACGGGTTCGAGCCCTGGTCCGGGAAGATCTCACATGCCATGGAGCAACTAAGCCCGTACGCCACAGCTACTGAGCCCACGTGCCTAGAGCCCGTGCTCTGCAACGAGAAGCCATGAAAAGCCCGCGCACCGCAACGAAGAGTAGTCCCCGCTCGCCACAACTAGAGAAAGCCCGCGTGCAGCAACAAAGACCCAACGCAGCCAATAAATAAATAAATAAATAAATAAAAGAATATTTAATAAGTGACAAATGATGACAACACCACCTTACTTATCCATATAGTGGACTTATCTGTCCATCCCAGCTCTCTGGAAGTAGGAAGCAGAAAAGGCCCAGAGGCAGTCAGAGTAGATGGCTGAGAGCAGGCCCTAAAGCACTTCCACTGGCCTGTATCCCCCCCCTCATCCACTCACTGGCCTGCTTTTACACACGCTTCTCGCACATTAAATCGATTAATTTCTAACAGAAGAGGGAAGAAGGAAGGGCTACTAAAGAAAAGCATGCCAAGACTGATAAGGAGAACTCTTCAGTGTAAAGATGGACACAACACCTCAATGCCAGCTGTCTCTATGGCAACCCACAGCCCCGCCTCCCCCCAAGGCCCCAGAGAATGGGGGCCACAAAGATGCTGCTACACCGACTCCAGAAAGGGAAAAGTTCGACCGTGTGGGCCTCCTCTATTTTATAAGGCTCAAGCGTATGAAGCATGTTTTAGAAAGATGTCTGTTTCATAACGATTAAAACTAAAACATGAAAACAAACAAAACCCAACTCTCAGCGTTTACAGGCTAAAATCTCAGCCTTGTGGAAACCTGAGCTCTGAAACGGATCATTTCCTGAGCGCCTTGCTTGCTGCAGTTTGGAAGCTGACGTTATGACAGGTAATGTTACTATTACCACCATCACCACAGTCACTTACTGACTACCTCCACGTGTCAGAAGCTTCCAGTTCAAAGCTATGGCAAGTTAAGGGGGAATGTTGGACAGAAGAATTATAGGAGGAGAAAGGAAAGCGGGGAACTCCCTGGCAGTCCAGGGGTTAGGACTCCGTGCTTTCACTGCCAAGGGCCTGGGTTTGATCCCTGGTCGGGGGACTAAGATCCTGCAAGCCAATTTGGGGCTTTTAACACACAGCACCGTAGAACTTCTGCAACCATGGCAAGTTTGCCTAGGGTTCGAGATCCATCAGCAACAATACCAAACAAAACAAAAACACAAAAGCTTTCTAAAGACCGCTCAGCTCCACCCTCCAGAAGACCAAAGCCCGTACATCAATCCACACAGCTGCTCAGAGGACCCGTGAGCCATGCCAATCAAACCCAACTCACCGTGGGGATCCCAGTCAGGGCACATCTCCCATCACTCCTGAATCTTTCTCTCTAGGGGTCTCTGAGATGGTCCTCACCCCAACTCCCACCTCATGTGTAAGTTGGACAAGTGCCTGGCCGAAGCCAAATCCATCCCTGGGCCTCGACGGAAGGCGAGGGTAAAAACCGAGGCAGAAAACACACACATGCACCACTACAAGAGCCGAGAATAAAAGCAAGGTTTTCTCGTTTCAACAGACGAGTCACTCCGATACCTCCAAGTACCCAGCAGCAAGCCGTCATGAAAGAAAACCCAGGAAAGCAGAACTTTTCCCTGAGACCCAAAGTAAATATTTCCTGTCTGGATTTGGTGCCACTTGAAATCTAACTCATTTTCCCCACGTCCTGCCTCTGCTCTGTTCCAGAACTGGGGTGGGGACCATCCATGACGTCTGAGCGTTACTCTGGCTGCCTCCCACTATTCTAAGGTTTTGATCGCAGAGGAGCTGAGAAGGGGGGCCTTGGAAGAGGAGGGCTGTCCAGGCCTGGGTAGGCAGGAAGGGCCCAGAGGGGCCTGGTGGAAGGCAGGATGGGCTACAGACACACCCCATTTACCCTCCTTCCTGCCCTTTCCCAGGATTTCCGGAGGGTGAGAGCCAGCCCCAAATGCTGCTGCAGAAGGTTCCCCACATGGTCAAGGGTGCTGGAAAGAAGCCTCTCTGCCCGCACAGCCCCAGCCTTACCAGACTGCCGGCGCCCCTGGTGCACATGGGTGGACGCCTCATCCTGGGAGGCCTTCTTCAGGCGCTCTGGGCTGTGGCGGTACCGATTGGGATCTGCACCCAAGAGAGACAACCAGGCCTTTGGGATACCATCAGCCTTGGCGAGGACTCTGCCCATTCCTGACCACAACTCTGCTGCCCAGCCGAGCTCCAGGGGCCACAAGACTCCAGAGCTCCCCCCTCTTCCATCTTCCGTCCTCTTCCATCCAGGAGCACGAGGCAGAGTCCCAGCCACCAGCAGCACCGAGCCCTAGTCTTGCAGTAGACCCCCGGTCCTGACAGAAGGAGCCTCCCCACCCTCCCTGCTCTCTGGAATGTAAGTATCAGGCAAAGCTTCCTCAGGTCTGACCTAAAGATGTGCACCGTTAGGGACAAGGCAGGCAGAAAGGGTACACTTACAATAGGAATCCATTTCCAGGATGGCTTCTTTGGCCTGGAAGGGAAAGGAAACCCACCTCGTTGCTACCTCGGTACGTGCCGTTTTCTCCCTCGGCCCAAAGACTCACTCTTGCTGCACCAAGGACCGTGGCATCCGCTGAACTGATCCCCACTGTCCAGTGGGGCCAACGTCCAGAAGGCGAGGCCCCCGTGGACCCCGGAGCCGGTTCTGAGGGACCCTCTCCCTGCACCCCATCAGGAGCCCTGGAACGCACCTTCTGGGGGATGGTGGTGTGGTGGTTCTCCAGGATGAGCCTCTTGATGTGGTGAGTCCAGCTCCGTTTCTCCTCCACAGTTTTGGCCTGGGAGGACCCGAGGGAGAGGGTGCGGGGGTTATCATGACAGGCCTGAAGCCATCCAGCGTGCGCCGGGCTTCTGCCGAGGAGGGCAGAGGCCAGAGGGCCTGTGCTGGGGGCTCTGTGAGGTTACCTCGACTCCTCAGCACAAGCCTGAGAGGTGCCCACAACGACCTCTCCCTTGCAGAGGGAGACTCTGAGGCTCGTGCCGCCGCGCGAGGGGGCGGGTTCTGTCCCCAGCCCGCGCCCCAGCCCGCCCCTCACCTGGATGTTGTACTGCTGCTTGCTGTGCTTGTAGTGTGTGACGGTGAAGCACGGGGATTCTCTGGTGCTCTCGATCAGCATCAGGGAGGAGCACTGGGGCAGAGGGAGAGGGCAGTCAAGCACGAGGCGGGGAGCTGACCTGGGGCCCCAGCCCCTCAAGACCATCTGGGGAGGCAGGGAGAGTAATCTTGAAGGGTGGAGCTGCGTCCACACCAACCCGGGGCCCAGTGAAGGCGACACGGAGTGGAGCCCGGCCGTTGGGACGGTGGGAAGGGGGCAGAGGAGACGGCGGTGGCCTCGTTACCGGGATGTGACCCTTGTAGACAAAGTGATCTCCCCGCTTCTTGGTGATGAGCAGTGCTTTGTCAAAGAGGAAAAAGGTCTTCTCGTTGCGCACACGGTGCACGCGGAATGTGCCCTCCAGGACGAGCTCCCCATAGGTGGTCAGGTCTGGCCCCTTCCAGTTGATGAGCAGAGACTGAATCTCCTGCAGCAGCGAATCCCCAACCCCCAGGGTCAGGGTGCTCGAGACCCTGCTGGGAACCACACAGGGCCCCAGGAGCCACCGCCTGGGTTCTGCAGAGACGTGCTGCACCAAGGGCTCCCCCCAGAGAAGCCCATCCTCACCGACACCACCCCTCAGCTCGCATTCCCTCTTCCAAACCCCGCCCCACCCCTGCCTGTCCCTCCAGCTACCGGCCGCAGAGCACCTGGAGCCGGACCGCGTGCTCATGCCTCCTCTTCATGTCGTTGATGTACCAGGCCACGCAAGTCATGGTGTCGATGGCATCCTCTACCACCTCAAAGCCGTCCTCTTCTTCATCAAAATGTTTGGCGATTTCCTGTGCGGGAGACAGGGGCTTAGGCAGCCCAGACTCAAGGGCCCTGCCCCTCCCTCAGGCCCCTGTGGACTCGGGAGGACCCTGGGGTTACCTGGAGTAGCAGGTGGTACTTGAGGATGCGCTGGACTGGCTTTAGGAGGTAGGAGCCCAAGGGCAGCGAGTGCTGCAGCAGCTCCTGCCGGTCCCGAAAGAACTTGGCCTGCTGCTTGTCCTGCATGCACTCGGTGAGGGCGGCCACTGAGCTGGGAGTGGAGGAAGGGGCCGTCACCAGGGGGAGGCCTGCGTGCGGAGGTGGGGTGCTCTGGACTCGCCAAATGGCTCTGCTTCCCCTCTCCACCCTCATTACTCACTTGGGGTAGTTGTTGCAATACTGGGTGTAGATATCAAACTCTTGGCTCTAAAGAAAGACCAAAATTAGTAATTTCAGGGAGACTCCCGTTTGACTATAAACCTGGGTGTATCAAACACATGCCCCCGGCCCCCAGAGCACACTCTCCCCGAGCATCTGCAGAGCCATCTCTGTGCCCATCTGCCTCGGACATGCCGTCCACCCAGCAGTCCCTGGCTCCACCCCAAAGGCCCTTCCTATCTGAGGCCGGGCACTCAGCCCTTCCCCTAGAGAGAGGCCCCCAGCAAGGCAGGATGGAGGCAAGGACCCCGTCCTTCTTACCCTTTCCACAAAGCAGCTGGCCACAGCCACCGGGTCACTATTGCAGCTGTCCAGGTCTCTGAGTAGCTGGCTGGGTAAGGGGAGAATGGTCATCAGACACCGGACCGCTCGCAGCCTCCAGTCACCACTACACCCCCTCCCCACCCTCCTGGTGCCCACACACACGCCAGCCCTGGTGTCAGCGAGCCCTGCCCGGGGCAGCCAACACAGAAAGTATCCAGCACCACTGCAAAGGTGGGGGACAAAAAAGAGCCATGCGTTCCACAAGCAGGAGAGGGAGAAGGGACACCAGTACCCACCTCGGGAGGGGACACAGCTCCTCTGCAGGCAGGGGTCAAACACACAAAAGCAGACATTAAAGGGGGAAGGAGAGAGGGGGAACTCGCAAAGAAACCAAGGCCCCCAGTTCAGAAGGATGGAGGAAAGGGGAGAGACAGGGTGAGTCTCCCAGCACTGCTTGTTCTTAAATGGGGGCTCTAGAGGAAACCCCAGTGCTCCCCCTGCCTTCCCCTCCTGTGCTCCTCTTTGCCCAACCCCACCCCCACCCCCCGCCTAAGTCTCGCCTCCGTCTGCCCTCCCAGCTTGACCAGCAGGAAGTCCCTCTGCCCATCTTAAGGCGCCTGGGGTAAGGTTCCTCCTGTCCTATCAATGCTGTCCCCACAAGTTCTGCTCCTCCGGACCAGTGCCCTCTCTCTGGGGAGTCTGGGGGCGCCGGGAGCCACTCATGTGTGATCTTCGTGGAGCCCCTTTGCCCTGAAGCAGCCCCTCGCCAGGCCTCGCTCGGACTCCCTCATCACGCTTTGCCTGGCTTGTGTGTTCCCCTAATGGGTCAGATCACCTCCAGGGAGCCCCGACTTCCCACGGAATCAGTGGGAAGGTGGAGGAGAAACGAAGAGATCTGCACTGGGGGACCAAGATGAGAGGGACAAAGGGGCCACGAAGGGACAGGGGGGAGCGCATCACGTGCAAGGGTTCAGCAGTCCCCTGAGGGGCGCTGGCCCAGGCTGGACCCAACATGAACACGGCCTCAAATGAGCACATCAGCCCCAGGGCACACGGTCCCACAGGCCCCCTCTCCTGCAGGGAGCTAACTATACCACTGTACAGGGATGGACCACCCTTCCCCACCCTCAGAGATCAGACCCTGGCCCACGTGTCACAGCCCACGAGACCAGGGACATCCGGGGCTCCTCCCCAGGCCCTGAGATGGGCCTCACAGGCAGAACATGGTGCATGTCAGGCCCGCCCCATACCTGTTCAGTGCGTAGATGCTTTCTATGTTCCCAAAAAGGGCACTGACTTGCTCCGGGTTCAGCAGCCCAGGCGTGTCAATGATCTTCAAGAGGTAGTCCTGCGTGGAGTGAGGCGTCAGGGCCCAGCCCCCCAGGCACAATCCTGTCCCTTCCCGTCTTCCCTCTTCTCCCCCAGCCACACCTCATTTCTGTACTGCATGTTACAGCTAGGACACAATTTCACAGACATCACCTACTGTACTGGGTTGGATAATTCCCCCTCAAAATTAATATCCACTTGGAACCGCAGAATGTGACCTTATTTGGAAATAGAGTCTTTGCAGATGTAACGATTAAGGACCTTGAGATGATACCATACTGGATTTAGGGTGGGCCCTAAATTCAGTGACTGGTGTCCTTATAAGAGGACACAGAGAGACACAGAGAAGGCCATGTGAAGACGGAGGTGGAAACTGGGGTGATACATCTGCAGGTCAAGGAACACCAAGGGTTGCCAGCAACCTCCGGGAGCTAGGAGAGCCCTGGAACGCACTCCCCCCCTCAGAGCTTCCGGAAGGAACCAACCCTGCCAGCATCTTGATTTTTGACTTCTGGCCTCATAAACCAGGACAGGATAAACTAATGCGCCTTAAGCCACAGTTTGTGGTTGTCTGCTAGGCAGGCCTAGGAAATGAATACACCTCCCTCCGCAGGGCAGAGAGCTCCCTCACACAGTCACCTCGCCCAGTGCGCCTCCCAGTGTGAAGCACACGTACATGGCCCTGCATCTTCAATTTATAGATGAGGAAACTGAGGCTGGGCGCTGTGGGGGTGGTTTACGCAGGTGCCCAAGACCCCGTAAGCAGGAAACAACAGGGCAGGAATCTGGGCGCGGGCCGGGTGGGGTCCAGAGCCAGTTTCTTCACTGCGGTTCAGTCTCCACTAAGCACAGTTGTCCCCGCTCCCTATCAGGGGTGCCTACGCCCTGAGCATCTGCGGGAAGTTCTGCTGGCCCAAGCTACTGATCGGACCCCAAGTCATAAGGCAGCGTGAGCAGCCAGTGGCTTCCCGGGGCCAGAGCCGTGAGGCCTCCCCACTACTCCATGGGAAGCACCTCCTGGAGACAAACATGTCAGGGACAACTTTCCTTCCCTGGGTGGAAGTAGGTTTATGCGCGAGAGCTGGGCCACCCGAAGCCAGAGGCCAGCCCCAGCCCCAGAGGAGAGGGTGGTCCCCGCCCAACCTTAGCTCCAAAGCCCCGCGGGGGTCGAGGGGGTGAGCCTCACCTCTACGATGCTGCGCAGGTCCTGCACGTACGTGCGCTCCGTTTCCACGATTTCCCGCACTACTCGACCCACGTAGCTGAGCTTGTGCGCAGGCGCTACCGACGCCCGGCTGTTGAAAGGGGACAGGGGGCCCCTCATGCTCAGCCAGCTGCTGGAATTGTTGCTGGGGAGACGCCGGCCGCGCGGGGAGCCGGCCCCGTTCTTGGCCGAAGCCTCGGAGCCGCTGGGCTCCTCCATGGCCCCGCGGCTGTCACGGGAGGAGCCTGACGAGGAGGTGGTGGAGGTCAGGCTCACGGGCCGCTCCTGGCTGCCATCTTGGTGGAGCGAGGCAGAGACGGGCATCCTTGCATTGCTGCCTGGTGGGGGCGCTCCAGGGAGGTTCTGGGCGGGACAGACAAAGGGCAAACCTCTGGAATCCTTGCAGAAACAGAAAGTAAAAGGGTGGCTGCCAGGGGCTGGGGAGGAGGGAATGGGGAGTTAGTGTTCAATGGATACAGAGTTTCAGTTTTGCAAGATAATCAAAGTTCTACGGATGGCTGGAGGCGATGGATGCACAATAATGGGAATGTACTTAAGACCTCTGAACACTTAAAAATGAGAATTTTATGTTATGTGTATTTTACAATTATAAAAGCAACAGCTCGGAATCTCAAGGAGGCCCCTGCCTTCAGACTGTATGAGCATCTGCAAGGATGCCCAAGTGACATTCCTGCCTGACTGCAACCGCTCCACCTCCGTCTTTCCCACGGTGGACCACATCCAGTAACAATAAAGGGCTCAGAAAGCTGAGGCCCCAGAAAAGCAGAGAGGGCATCTCTGCCAGAGCAACGGTCCGGGGTGCCTTGTGATGGAACCCGAAGCCCAGTGCCTCTGCTCCAGCAAAGTACCGAGCTTCCCAGAGCCTCAGCTTCGGCCGTGCCCCCGAAGATGCAGTGACCTGCTGGATGTACAGCTCTGAGCCTGATGCCCAGCACAGAGCAACGGCTCCATAAACCATCAAAACAGTGATAATAATGGCAGTTGTCAAAAAGCACTTCCCGGGGCTTCCCTGGTGGCGCAGTGGTTGAGAGTCCGCTTGCCGATGCAAGGGACACGGGTTCGTGCCCCGGTCCAGGAAGATCCCACATGCTGCAGAGCGGCTGGGCCCGTAAGCCATGGCAGCTGAGCCTGTGCTCCGCAATGGGAGAGACCACAACAGTGAGGGGCCCGCGTACGGGGGGGGGGGGGGGGGGGGGGGAAGCACTTCCCAAGTGTCCACCTGTCAAGGATCCGGCTCTTAACAATCGACGTGCCAGAGGGTAAGATGCTCCCCAGGATGGCAGAATCTCTGGGGCCACCAGGGGCTTCACCATGAACCTGAAACCTTCTGGATACTGACGGAGAAGGCAGAGGAGATGATACAAAGGCTGAACCCACATTACCCCCCCTGCCCCCAGCTCCAGCCCCCTGTACAGGTCCCTGACTCACCCTGGCTCCAGGGGCACAGGAAATTCCCCAGGGCTGAGCCACCGGTGAGTCTCCCTAAGTTCCCTTCAGCACAGCTAGATCTAGATCAGGGCAGCACAGCAAGCAGGAAACTGTTCCCAGGTGAGGCAAACATAGCCTCAGGTGGACTTTATTCCCTAAGCAGATGGTGTGGCTCACAGGCAGGCCAGCCTGGAGCAGCAAGTCTGTGAAGGTGGGGTGGTGGCTGTGGGCTTTGGGAAGGTCAAGGACGCTCCAGCCCCATCCCAGAGCGCCAGAGCTCGCCAACACCACTTTCCAGAATGTTCACTTGATTGCTGTTTCCACAGGAAAAATGTTCTAGAGCATCCCTCTCACCTCTACTGCCCCAAAGACTTCCACCTCCAGTTCTAAGGATCAGAAGCTACTAGATCACAGGCTAGAGCTAGGAGGAGAAGGGTCTAGAAGGTACCATCACTCTGGCAGCCTTGAATTTGCCCCCTGGTTTTCTGTGCCTGTGCCCCAACCTGGAACCAGTGTCCCTACCTGTGCCAGCGCCCTTGGGCTCTGGCTTTGGCAAATGTTCTCTCTGCCTGGCCATTACTTCCTCCCCATCCACCCCACGCCATACGGCCCCCCAACCTGTGTCACTTATACCAACCCTTGGGTCTCAGAAGCCACCCCCCATACATCCCCAGAAACCAAACCCGGGGGCCCCTTCTATGTACTCTTACAGAACCCCAGGGGTACCCCTATTGTAGCACGCTCTGTGTGAGACCCCCTGCCCTAGGCTGTAAGTGACCTAAGGGCAGGGGCCTTAAAAGGTGATCTGGCAAGTGGATAATGTACTACTACTGAGCTAAACTCAGGAGCACTGAGACCTGTCTGCCTGCACGCTAGCCCAGCAAGGACCCTCTCAAGCGCAGCAATTTCTCACTGCGGGTCTCAGCTGGGGGACGGGGTCACCTCCGAGGTGCTCTATGTGAGCCTCTCATTTTGCAGATGAGGACACAGTGGCAGCACTGGGGCCAGTCCAGAGTTCTCCCTCCCTCCAGGTGCAATGAAAGGACTAATTAACAGGATCATCTTGGTGAAACTGAGCATCTCAGAGGAGAGCCCCTTGGGAAATGCAGCACCACTGCTTTTTCCTACCTCCTCAAAAGAGCCTTTAAGATTAACCAGCTAGTCATTTCTACCCACCTGTGGCGTGTCATTTCAGCACAAAGAGAGACAAAGACTCAAACTCCGCCCCAGCCCTTAACCCCAGCCCTGTGGGACTCTGGTGTCCTTCAAGGCACGTGCACTGTCAGGCACACCGCAGCCCCTCCACCCCTTCTCCCCCTCAGCCCCCCAGGCCTGTCAATCCCAACTAGAACAATGGGGTAGGGACTTACGACCTAAAACCTTTCCCAGATCAAACCTGGGATCAGTCAGCCCCTATGGGGATGCTAAACGGAAAAGGCCCAAGTCCCTAATGGATTTCACAGCTGGTCAGGTCACGGCCTTAAAGTGAAGGATTAGTCACAGCCACACACCCCACACACACACACACACTCTCAGGGAGATTTCTCTCTAAAGGGTACCTTCTGAGGGTCACTCTTTAGGGGCTCCGTTGCCATAGGGTGCAACATAAGCACACTTCAAAAGCCCAGGAACTAAAACATCTTTTCTATTTGGAGAAATTTTCTCTGGTTGCACACGGACATCTGCCTGCAAACCAAGATCATGTTTTCAAAGTAGTGCCCATGCCCAAATCCTCCTGGGGTTAAAAGAAAGCATAATGACTAACAGCTAAAAATGTTCCAAGTGCTGTAGACATAACAAGACCTTTTTATCTCATAACATTTCTATGAGGTCAGTACTATTATTATCCCCATTTTACAGATGCAGAAACTGAGGCCACAGAAGTAGCATGAGGTAGAGCCTGGATTTGGACTCAGGCACTCAGGCTTCAGTGTGCATGCTCTCCTGCCCCTGCCCGCTGCTGGCTGCCTCCCTGATGGATTTCACAGCAGCTAGAACCGCAGCAAAGGATTAGTCACAGCCCTGGATGCCATGGCTTTGCCTCAGCATAAGCCACGGGGGACATATTAAGACATAAAAGTCAGGGCTTTTAACATGACATTTCACTTATCCCACAAAGGCCAATGGAGGTTAAAAAAAAAAGAGAGAGAGAGAGCCTTAAATAGCCTTAAGATTCCTTAAGGCTATTTCTAGACCTCCTACTATGTGACATTTGCCCATTTACCCTTTCCTTGGAACCACGTAGAAAAATACAGATTCCAGGTCAAAGGACTACAGGTCATGGAGAGGGGAAGAAGCACGAGGGCATAGGGATCGGACTGTAACTGCTCGGATGATAAGAGAAGCCCTACAGTGACCAGGAGACCTAGGATCATGAGGCTCTCGCTCTCTCCCCCGCCCCCTCTCTCTCGCTCTCGCTCTCGCTGGAAAAGAACAGAGACCCAGAAAGGGAGGGATGAACAGCAAATGGGGCAGTGAGAGCAGACAAGGCAGAGTCCAAGTGGGACTGTTAGCAGACACCATTAGACAGAGAGGGAAAAGGGACATCACACCTAACGTGAGTGCACTCTGGTCCTAAAAGCCCAATCCAACCATTACTGTGTGTGTAGTTCAGGCTCCCAGAGACGGCGGAAGCACCGGCCCACGTGTTCCTGGGCGGAGGCAATCTTTCCTTCCTCTCCACGGAGCATCACCCCATATGGTAAGATTCACCCCAAAGCCAAGATTAGAACTCAGGTCTTCAAACTCATCTTGGAAGACACTGTCCGCTGGGGCAGTGCGCGCCGAGAGAAAGTTAACAGACAGCAGTCAGATGTCCACGCCCACCCCGTTCCGTCACACTAGTGTCCAGTTCCCTAAGTATCGCTCCGCAGTGACCTCTTCCATCTTTCAACACAAATCAATCCAGTCAATCATCAGTCAGTGAGTCAGTCTTCTAGAAAACTCTGTATCTCCCACACCTGGGAAGCTCTCTTTGATAGGGTCCTGTAAGACCTTTCTGATGGTCCCAATAAGCTGCTCAAACACGCACCTTTAAGGGTCGGGGCACAGGAGAGGAAGGGAGATCAGTTTCCTTTTTTTTTTTTTTTAATAACTTTTTCTAAGTTTAATCCACACCCTTCCTCCACCCACACCTCTCCAGGTTATTGGCTCCACCAACGGGGACCTTCCCTGAACATCCCCGGGCAGGAACGCAAGCAGGCTGCAGCAGGCCCCTTGGATTCCCAGCACAGCTGACCGGGGCCAAGTCCCACATCCTCCTCCGCCCCGCGAGGCCTCAGCACCGTGCCCCCAATCTGACCTAGCCTCCTGCCTCCAACAGAAAAAAATGACCATCCAAACCCCACCATAGCCCCCATGTTCCGTCTTCAAGCCTCTTGTCACTAAGGCTGTAGGACCCTGCTCCCTGAGCCCACCCCCAGCTTCAGGAAGAACGGTCCCAGAGGGGAACTCACCTGGAACCTTCCGGAGAACCTCTGCTTCTCTGGTCCTAGGGAGTACCCAGGGCTCAGCAACACTCCCTTCCGGCCCTCCCTCGGGGGCTACTGGGCTGAGAAGGCAGGAGACCGGGAGGAGGCTGTGCAGGCCAGCGCTCTGGAGACGCCCCAGAAAACATTTTGGTTCGGAGAGGCTGGGTCCAGGTGCGGAGGCGGCTGACGTCATCCTTTCACCTACCCCGCTTTGCCCCACACCCAAGAGGCGGAGCGCCACACCTGCTCTGGAGGTGGGCGGGGACTGAGAGAGGGGTCTCCCCCAAAGGCAGCTGCTCCAAAGTACAGGGAATCACCAGGTACCGGCAAGCAGGCCAAGTCCTTCCCTGCTCGGGGGGCTGCACGCTGCGCGGCCCTCCTTCCTGACCTTCTTTCATCTCCCAACTACCGACACCTGCTAGATATTCCAAAGGCTCTCCAAACAGGGGCAGCCACAGGCCTCTGACTTTCCCCCTAACCCCTCAACTGCACTGTCAGGATCTGCTCAGAGAGGGTACCAGAAGGAAGCAACAGAGAAAAGCTACAGCTTTTCCAGACAAACAAGGCGGGAGCAATGTGAACTTCCACAGAGATCTCACCCTGAGATCCTGAGCCCAGCTGTGCCACACACACACACACACACACACACACACACACACACACACACACACACACACACACACACACACACACACACACACACACGCCCAGCTCAGCACCACTCCAGACACACTGCTGCCCAGCGCTGTCCCCACAGAAGCTGGGCTCTCTAGGGTCTGTTCCTACGGCTCCCCCGGCCAGCAGATGGTGAGTAGAGCTGGCTGAGGTCATACCAGCTGAGGACACCTCTCACCACACCATCGAGGCTTTCCTGGGGATGGGGAGGGTCCCTGAGAGGGTCTGGCCTTTGCCCCTCTCCTTCTGACCCTCCTGTCCCTCCCCAGAGACTCAGGGGCCCAAGGCCCTAAGCACCCTAAGGGAGGGCAAGGGAAGGCTCCCTAGGGACTGACTGTGTTCAGTGTGAGCAACGTGGCTGCCACAGAGGCTGTGCAAAGTGTGACCAGGGTTTCTGGGCCACCCAAACCCAGGCCAGCTGGCTCAAATTCATTTTCCCTCGTGAATTCCTTTTGCCACCACCCAGGAATAGCAGGGGCCACCAAGTGTGGTGGAAGGAAAGGCTCTGGTTGCCAATGGAGCCTTCCCACCTGAATTCTGGGAGGGAGTCTGGACACACAGACTGAAGTCCAAAAAACTCCCTCGGCCTAGCCTTGGAAGGAAAGGAAAGCCCGTGGCATCTTGTTTCAGTGGGAGGACCACTCACCCACACCTCACTGTCCCCACCACCCACAAGCTCAACCACTGCTCATGTTGCTTCTCAAACCTGGAAGGTGTCCTAGACATTCTCTCCCTACACAAATTTGGTCAAATCATCTCCCTCAGAAAGGCCTCCCCAACCATCACCAACCCATCCAACACACACACTATTGCAGACTGAATAATGCTTCTCCCCCAAGAATATGCACATCCTAATCCCTGGATATAAGGAGCCTATGCACGTTACCTTATATGGCAAATGAGACTTTGCAGATGTGATCAAGTTAAGGATCTTGAGATGGGGAAGATTGTCCTAGATTATGTGGGTAGGTCTGATGTAATCACAAGGGTCCTCATGAGAGGGAGGCAGCAGGAGTCAGAAGCTGATGTGACAGCAAAAGCAGAGGGACAGAGAGTGAGAGGTTGGTAGATGCTAGGCTGCTGGCTTTGTAGATGGAGAAAAGGGACCCCAAGTCAAAGGATCTAGGCATCCTCAGGAAGCTGGAAAGGACAAGTGAACAAATTTTCCCCTGGAACCTCCAGAAGGAACATAGCCATGCAGGCCCAGACTGACGTCTGACCTCTAGAACTATAAGATAATAAACGTGTGCTGTTTGAAGCCACTAAGTTTGCAATTTGTTACAGCAGCCATGGGACACTAATACACATGCACTTCTTTGAACTCTAATGAGCCTGAGTGTCACATAAAGCACTGGTCCTTGGGGGCTCTTATGTGCAAGTTTTCCTTCCAGACTAGATAATAAAACCCAGTGGGCTGGGCCTTCTTTCACCCCCAGAAGGCAATGCACACACACTAGATGCTCAATAAATTCCTACGGGATTGTGCCTAGAGCACTTCACCACTCCCACAGTCAGGTGAAAGATAAACAGTAGTCAAAGTCAAGACCTGAGCCAGTTCCTCCTAGTCTAATGAGTTTCCACATTAGTCACTGCCAGCAAGTTTCCGATCCACCAAGAGGCACGCAGGAGCAGTGACTGCTCGTTCACCCCAGCAGTCCCGTACCCTAGCCCCAGACGAGGGGCTGGAGCAGGGGTACGGCTGCCCTGCCGTGCCACACATTAAGTGACCAGCCACAAAAACTGGGAGGAGGGGAGAGTGGCCAAGGGACCACTCTGCAGTTTGGAGAAGGGACTACGATAAAGTGGCCCTGCAGATACCCCAGGAAAAGCAGTCCACCAGGAGGTTTCACAGAAACACGTACCGAAGGCAAATGAGAATAATTACCGTTGATTAGAAATTGCTGTTGCTCTCAGCCAGGGTAGGTCAGCCTGCTCCCAGCACAACTTGTAACTGAGAAGGAAAACGACACAGAGAGAATGTCCCCAGAAGATGGAGGAGCTAAAGACTGCTAGAAATCACTGACACCTCCAGTGTTCCCAGAGACCCTACCTCTCTCATCTCTAGGTCAAAAAGGCTCACAGGACCACCCCTCCTTATCAGGAAAACTCAGGGACCCAACGCTACAAATTAGCCATCTAGTTGCCCCCCTCTGCCCACTGTAGGGGCTGCTTGTTTGGAGTCCTCTCGGCTTGAACCACACTTTCAAGAGTTGCAGCATTTACTATTGCAACAGGTTCAAAGGCATTGGAGAATCTCAGCTGGAAGCAAGTGGGAACAGAGGGACCCACTAGATCTGAGTTGTCAGAAGAGAAGGAGAGAATGAGCAAGTACGTGAGTACGTGGGAGTCCAGAGCAGAGGTTAAATGCACTAAACGGATTCACAGGCATTGCAGTCAGGCAGATGTGGTTTGAACCTCAGCTCCTCCGTTTTGCTGGCTGTGTGTGGCCTTGGGCAGGTCACTTGACCTGACCAAGCTTCAAGTTCCTCACCTGTAAAATGAGCACAGCAGTACTACCAACCTCACTGGTCTCCAAGATTGAGATGATACAGGTAGAGCAATTTGTACAACTGACACACAGTAAACCCCCCATAAATGGGAGCGATGAGGACGATGGATGAATCACTATTTGCCCCACAGCACCAGGACAAGAGATTTTTCTGACGTGTGCCTAGAAAAGTTGACCCACATCTCAAATCAATAGTAAAGATATGGGTTAAACCTGGTGAACCAGCATGACCTAACCCTCCCCTCCCCACCCACCCCACCAATCATCCATCATCTATGATCCCAACATACATTCGGACCATGATATTATAAGGGCAAACATAAAGCAATTCGGCTGGAAAGGAAAAAGTCTGATATCTATGCCCCACAGAAGGTCAAACCAGAAGATGAAGTATGAATGAGTCACAGTCCTTTGCTGTAGCAGGCAGGGCACATTCCTCAGGGTTCCACAGGTAGAGACCGGCATGTTCAGCTAGGAGAGGAACAAAGCCATGGGGCACAACAGGCCTGAGGAGGGACAGAACTGAAGGTGATGTGAGGCAGCAAAAGCACAAAGAAGTGATCAGTAGAAACCATCCTTGACACTGGTCCTTGGGTTTTAAAGAAAAAACACAGTCCATCTCCAGGGTGGACATATGGGAGAGCCAGCACGTCACAAAGACATAAGGTACTGGGGAAAGCCCCATTTCCTAAGTCACAGGGGATATCAAAGAGGGCGAAGCAGCAGAATGTGTATGAACAGCCCTGGGACTCCAGCCAGCACAGCTCAAAACCAGTGCTAGCTCTGCTCCTAACTCGCTGGACGACAGGGAGCAGGGCAGTGAGCCACCTGTACCACAGGGTCTACCGCTCATTTAGGGATTAGCACTGCTGGCCCGTCCCAAGTCATGAGCTTCAGAATTCACTGAACCACAGATTCAAGCATCTACTTTGCACAAGGACATTGCAGCCTTGTGGGTGACACAGAAATGAATCACCCACAGAGCCCACTCCCAAGAGCTGATATTCTACCAGGAGAAACGAGACAAGCACATCAATAACAAATGAAAGCAGGGACTTCCCTGCTGGTCCAGTGGTTAAGACTCCGTGCTTCCACTGCAGGGGGCACGGGTTCGATCCATGGTTGGGGAATTAAGATCCCACATAATAATAACAAAAGGAAGTAGAGGGTGGTGTTGGAGCCATGTGGGAGGTCAAGACAGCCTCCAGTCTGGGAATCACTCAACACTTCCAAGCATGAAGCTAGGCCCTAGGGATATTGAAAGGAATAAGACACTGCCCCTCTGTCTTTGAGGAAGAGAATTCTAGAAGGAAAAATAGTCATATCTGGGGAATTCCCTGGCAGTCCAGTGGTTAGGACTCTGCACTCTCACTGCCCAGCTTCAATCCCTGGTCAGGGAACTAAAATCCCACAAGCCACAGAGTACCAAAAAAAGTAATAATAATAATAACAAAATCATAATTTAAAAAATAGTTATATCAACAGATTATCCACAAAGCAGTGCCTCAAGTGCTGAAACAGGAGTACACATAAACTCTGCTGACAGAAGCGGGGGGACCCGGCAGCTTTAAAGGAGGTGAAGTTTTAGCTGAGTCTTGACTGATAAGTAAGCTTCTGCCAGGTGAAGAATAGCTCTGAGGGCATCTGGTGCAAGGGTGGCAGCATGGGACAGTGGAGTCCCGAAAGGACCTGGACCACTCAAGGACCTGGGGCGTCTGGCAGCAAGTGGCGAGGCTGGAAGGCAGGCCGAGGACAGACCTAAGGAACTGTGGGGAAGGGCACACCCAGGCCAGGCCTGGAAGAACCACCACCGAGACTCCAGGAGACAAGGTGTGAGAAACTGCCCTAAAAAGGTACAGACCGCCAGGTGGGGCTATGGCCTCAGGGATCTATACAGCCAGCGTGTTCATGAAGAATCCCGAGGCCCAAGAAGGTGCTGACTGTTTACAGAGAGCTTCAAGGAGGAAAGAGACAGTCAGGGAACATATGCTAGAAAGAAGTATGACACCTATCCCAACCCCTGTGAAGGGGGAAGAAACGCGGCCCCCAATAAATGTGGAGATATGAACCTACACATAAATGCAATGCTCCTAAAAGCAGGGGGAGAACGCCAAGTCTAGGAACTGAGATACCAGGGCTTAACCAGAAGGGAATCTCCCACTGTGATTCTGGAACAGCAGCTCCCAGCTGGCCTGGGGGAGCAGTCAGTGTACATCTTACCACCTGACGGTTTTTCCCTTCCCCAAAGTCTCACTTTCCCTCCCCAAGCAAATGAGAATTAGGCAGGCTCCCCCAAACGCACCTTGGTCTCCAGTTCCAAGCAAGAGCACCCAGACCCGGAAAAGTGCGTAAACGTGAGCAGCCCCCTTTTAATGAACTGCTACCATCAGTCATGCACCCTGGTCCTCCCTGGCCCTCGGGCACAACAGCAAGAGAAGAGCTCCGACCAACACCTCCTCTTTGCCCTGGATGCTGACCTTGGGCCTGGCACCCGACCCAGACATGTTAGGAAAGTGGATTTTCCAAGTCAGAGCTTACAGTCTCACACAAGGTCAATTCTCAAAGGCAGCCAGCCCTTTGGAGAGCAGGGCCTCCTGCACCACCCTGTCCCCCAGGGATCGCTATCCCACTGCAGGAGAGAGGGAGAGGAGAGGGCCCCTCTCCACCCCACAGCACCTGCCCCCACCCCCCAGGTCCCTGCCTTCCCTTCTAAGGGGCCTCAACCAGGGAGGCCCGAGAAAACTCATCCAACCAGTTCCCTGGTGGGAGGAGAGCAGCTTTCTCCCTCAGCTGAGAGGTTACACAGACCAGACTTCAGACAGGGGGGGCAGCTGTCACCAAACCCCAGATTCTTGGACGAGCGGGGACACACATGGCATGGAGTGGCATGGCCCAGGCAGCAGAGTCCTGCTCCTGGAAAATCAAGGCCTTGATTCAGGGCTGAAAGGCAAGCCGAAGCAGAGTGGCAATCTGCCCCCTGACCTCCCTGCTCCTGCAGCCCAGAGCTCTGCAAGTGGTGGGCACTGCCCTGGCCTGGGCACCAGGGAAGAGACAGGGTGGGTGGGGACGAACTTCCTTTCACCTGCTCCACTGCCAGCCCTTGATTTTATCCAAAATAACCACCCTCTGTGGATTCTGAGAAAAGGAAACTTCAGGAAGAAATGGGAGATCAACTCTGCTTTTCCCAGTACGTGCTGGGTCCCTCTAGGAACAGCCCCGTTCTCTCACCACACAACTCCGAGTGTTCAGAGATCAGAAGCCCCTCCGAAGCCCCTCGCAGAACCACTTGCAATCGCCTCTAAGAGGAACACAGGATTATCTTGCTCTTACCGGGCCTCGATGGACAAATCCACTGGAAGAAGCCAGGACAGGATTAAAAAGAGACCAACTCTCCTACACCCATCCTTAGTTTCTGAAGCCCCAAGGGAGACATTTACCTTTTGCCCCAAAGCCTGTGGCCAGCCAGATTTTTCACAAGAGAGTTTGGCAAGACTTGGAGGCCTGGAGTTGGGATAGTCCTGGTCATGCCCCACTCACACCCCATGGCCTGGCCCAGCCCGGCACCTACCGCTTTTCTCAAAAGGGCTCCCGTCCGAGCACCAGGAGAGCCGCGTGGGGCCGGGGAGCTCCATTCTCCCTAAGCACCAGCAGTCAAGCAGTTAACAGGCTTGGGGCGAGCACAGAGCTGCCACCAACAGCCTTGGGAATTAAAGCGCCCGCCGCCTCCTGCAAAACCTCTTCAATAAACGTCCTATTCAGAATCAGTTGCGCGTGTGGGTCATACTTTCTGCATTTCTTTCATTCCTGACTCCTGGGGGGCCCCTAACAGAGGAAATGGAGCTTCCCACCCCAACTCAGCAGGTCCCTGGCTGGGTGAGGACCCAGGTCACAGGCGGGCAGGTGAGAGCCGCCAGCCGCTGAGGACATGCAAATATCTATAGCAATTAAAGTCAGGGGACATTAACTGCAGGAAGTCAAATACTGAAGACACTTGAACAAAGCCAGATCATTCAGCAGCACAACAATAACCCATTTATGCAGCTCCTCCCTCACCCCAGGACCTCAGAGCCTGAGAATATTAACCCTTACAACAGCCAGGGGCAGAGGGGAGGGGCGGCAGGCAAGGATTCGGTATTATTTCCCCGTTTTACAGATCAGGAAACTGAGGCACAAGTGGCTCCCAAGGTGCCGGACTGGAATAATATCTACTAGCATTTTATTAGGGATTGTGCTAATAAACAGGCATTGTGCTAATAAACACATTCTCTAGGAACTCTCCTTACCATAACCATATGAGGCAGAGTCATTTACTCACTCACCGAAAGCTGTGCAGCAAGGCAAGTGGGAAAGCCAGGGTTTGCTGGAATTGCAGTCCTTGTCACCATTCCCCAACCCCAAAACCAACGGGGCCAAGAGGTACAGCCAAAGACGAATGGAAAGCTGCCATCCTTAGCCCACATCACGGGAACGCCCACAGGCACTTTCTGCCCTTTTACAAGTAACACTATGATGCTCAGACCAAGTTCCTACAGTATGGGGCAACCTCAGAAGGAGGCCAAAATGGAGTCACCTGGGAATTCGTAACTTGCAAATAGATCCCTCCAGAAACCACTTATGTGACGGCATGTGACCCAGGGGCCAGCACGCAGATTGCCTTCTCTACCGAAAGCTCATAGCAGGAGCGCTAATCTACACAGCAGACTCACTGAGTGGGCAAGCGTCCTAACCTATTTTCTGTGTGTGATGTCTTCTTAACTCAATCACAGCCTCCTAAAGGTAAGGACCAGACCTTCCCAGGGTTTTGTGCATTTTCTTCCCCCAGGGCTTCTGGCACTCAAATCCCTACTACTGATTTTAGCAGCTGTGGAACTCATGCCAGAAGAAGGCTGAAGCACACAGGATGGATTGTATTTTCTGGGCTTTTATAATGGGAGAAGAAGACATCTCCAGTGGAGGTCCAGAAAAAGGTTTGGGGATGAAGAGGCAAACTGTTCACCTCTGCTGCCTGGTCAGACTCAGCCCAGCTGAGAGTTGCGGCATCAGGGCTCAGATGACTTCCATCTAAAAACAGGACTACTCAAGCCCACTCAAATTTATGGACAGTATAAACCACATGCCAGGTGCTGGGGACGTAGCAGTGAATAAGACAAATCCTTACTGGGGATTTCCCCAGCGGTCCAGTGGTTAAGACTCTGGTGCTTCCAATGCAGAGGGCACGGGTTCAATTCCTGGTTAGGGAACTAGGATCCCACATGCCACGTGGGGTGGCCAAAAAAAAAAAAAAAAGACAAATCCTTATGATCATGGAGCTTACATTCCAATATGGAGGAAGGTCACAAAAGATAGACAAATAGCTAATATATTTCTGAATAGAGATGCATTAACATTGATAAGATAAAACAGAAGAAAGGCAGTAGGACTGGGGGCTGGAGAAATTTAGGGAGGCCTGGGAAGGCTCTGAAAAGGTGACTCTTCGGCAGAGACCTGTATGACAGGAAGCAGCCAGACATGCAAAGTTCCTCTGCCAGTCTTTTCCTCTACCCCACCTCAGCCACTCACCCACACATTTGATATGTCCTAGACCTCATCATCACAATAAGTGCAGACCTCCAAAATACCTTGCTTTTAAGCATCCCACTCTTTGCAACCCAATGAAGAGATCAGTATAAAAATTACAAACCACACAATAAAACAAACCATGACAAGCGAGTCAGAAGATGGAACAAACTGGTACTCCAAAAGCTAGAAATAAAAGAAAAATCTGAAAAAGACTTTGAAAAAGTACTGAATGGAAATAAAATACAGTTGACCTTTGAACAACACGGGGCTTAGGGGCACCAACCCCTCACACAGTAGAAAATCCGCATATAACTTCACAGTCAGCCCTCTGTATCCACAGTTCTGCATCCGCGGATTCAACAAGCTGCAGATTGTGTAGTATTGTAGTACATATTTATTGAAAAAGATCCACATACAAGTGGACCCACGCAGTTCAAACCCAGATTTTTCACGGGTGAATTGTATACAATATTGACATTTCAAACCCAATAGGTACGTTCAACAGAAAATCAAATACAGCTAAAGAAAGAATTAGTGAAATGGAAAAAAAAACTGAAGAAATTATCCTGAAGTAGATGCAAAGAATAAGAAAATATAAACACTAAGAGACAGAGGTCCATAGAGTTCTATAGGAAGAAAAAGGAAAGAATAGGGGAGAGGCAATTTTCAAAGACAGAATGTATATGAATTTTCCAGAACGGAACATAAAACATTTGTCCTCATATTGAAAGCACAAGTAAGTTAAATTTAAAAGAAGTTCACATTTAGACACATCATCCGTAGTATAAACGCAGAACATCAAAGACAAAAAAGAACATCTTAAAGGATTATAAGGAAATACCATGAACAACTCTATGCCAATGAATTAGATAAGTTAGATGAAATTCCTAGACAAATCCTTAGAATAACATAAGCCAATGACTGACTCAGGAAGAAACAGAAAATCTGAAGAGACCTGTTAATAAGAGACTGAATAATTTTTAAACTTCCAATAAAGAAAAGCTCAGGACTAGATGGCTTCACTAGTGAATTTACCAAACATTTAAAGAATTAATAGCAATTCTTCACAAACTCCCCCAAAAAACAGTAGAGAAAGGGACACTTAACTCATTCTATGAGGCCTGTTATCAAGACCAAACAAGATATCACAAGAAAAATAAACCAGCTACAGTCCAACATCCCTTATAAGTGTGGCTGTAAAAATCCTCAACAAAATACTAACAAACTGAATCCAGCAACATATAAAAAGGAGTATACACTATGACCATGTGAATTTATCCCAGAAATGCAAGATTGGGTTAACATCCAAAAATCAATTAATATAATTTTAAATATTAATAGAATAAAATATAAAAACCACCTGATCACCTCAATAGACCCAGAAAAAACATTTGACAAAGTCTGACACCCTTCCATGATAAAAACACCACACAAACTAGGAACAGAAGGGAACATCCCCAGTCTTACAAAGAACATCTACAAAAAACCACACAGGCGTTTCATCTTAATGGAGAAAGAAGGAATGCTTTCCCCCTAAGATTAGGAATAAGACAAGAATGTCCCCTCATGATACTTCTATTCAACACTGTACTGGATTCTAGCCATGAAAATTAGGCAAGAAAAAGAAATAAAAGACATTCAGATCAAAAAAAAGAGGTAAAACTATCTGTATTCATAAATGACATGATCTTATATATAGCAAATCCTAAGGAATCCACTAACAAAATGATTAGAACTAATGAAAGAGTCCAGTAAGATGGCAGGATACAAGATCAATACACAAAAAATCATTTCTACTCCTATATACTAGCAGTGCACAATCCAAAAAATGCAATTAAGGGGAATTCCCTGGCAGTCCAGTAGTTGGGACTCCACGCTTTCACTGCCAAGGGAGCAGGTTCAATCCCTGGTTGGGGAACTAGGATCCTGCAAACTGCATGGTACAGCCCACCCCACCCCCCAAATGCAACGAAGAAACAAAACAATCCCATTTATAACATCAGCAAAAGCATTAAAAACTTTGGAATATATTTAACAAAAGGAGTGTAAGACTTGTATACTGGAAACTATTGAAAGAAACTAAAGACCTGAATAAATGGAAGGACATCCCATGTTCATGGATCAGAACACTTAACATTCTTAAAGTTAGCAAAATTGATCTACAGACTCAATCCAATCTCTTTCAAAATTCTAGCTGGTATTTTTGTAGAAATTGACAAGCTAATCATAAAATTTGTATGGAAAAGCAAGGGAGCCAGAAAAACAATCTTGAAAAAGAACAAAGTTGGAAGACTCACAGTTCCCAATTTCAAAACCAACTACAGGGCTTCCCTGGTGGCGCAGTGGTTGAGAGTCCGCCTGCCGATGCAGGGGACATGGGTTCGTGCCCCGGTCCGGGAAGGTCCCACATGCTGCGGAGCGGCTGGGCCTGTGAGCCATGGCCACTGAGCCTGCGCATCCGGAGCCTGTGCTCCGCAATGGGAGAGGCCACAACAGCGAGAGGTCCGTGTAACACACACACACACACACACACACACACACACACACACACAAAACGACTACAAAGCTATAGTTACCAAGGCATAAAGATACACATATAGATTAATGCAACAGAATTGAGAGTACAGAAATAAAACCTCACATTTACAGTCAATTGATTTTTATTAAGGGTACCAAAACTATTCAATAGGAAAACAATCGTCTTTTCAACAAATGGTGCTAGGACAACTGTATATTCACATGCAAAAGAATGAATTTGATATCTAGTTCATACCATACACAAAAATTAAGTCAAAATGAATCATAGACCTGAATATAAGAGCTAAAACTATAAAACTCTTAGAAGAAAATATAGGGGTAAATTTTTGTGAACTTGGGTGAGCAACGGCTTCTCAGATACAATAGCAAAATCACAAGCAACAAAACAAAACAAAAATAGATAATTGGACTTCATCAAAATTTAAAACTTGTGTTTCAAAGGGCACTATAAAGAAAGTGGACCAGATCATTTCACAATGTATACAAATACTGATGGAATCATTAAGTTGCACACCTGAAACCAATAATGACATATCAATTACACCTCAATTTTTTTAAATTTTTAAATTAAAATTTTTAAAAGAGAGAAAAAAGAAAGTGAAAAGACAAATCACAGAATGGGAGAAAATATTTGTAAATCTGATAATAGACTTGTATCCAGACTATATAAAGAACACTGACAACTCAACAATAAAAAAAAATTTTTTTAAATGGGCAAAAATTTGAATAGGTATTTCTCCAAAAAACATATATAAATGGCCAATAAGCACAAGAAAAGATGCTCAATATCATTAATCATTAGGGAAATGCAAACCAAGACCACAACTAAATCTACTTCCTACTCACTCTAGGATGGTTAAAATTAAAACCATGTTCAATAACAAGTAATGGTGAGGATGAGGAGAAATTACAACCCTTGCACATTGCTGGTAAGAATGTACAATAGGGCTTCCCTGGTGGCGCAGTGGTTGAGAGTCCACCTGCCGATGCAGGGGACACGGGTTCGTGCCCCGGTCCGGGAAGATCCCACATGCCGCAGAGCGGCTGGGCCCGTGAGCCATGGCCGCTGAGCCTGTGCTCCGCAACGGGAGAGGTCACAACAGTGAGAGGCCTGCATACCGCAAAAAAAAAAAAAAAAAAGTAAAATAGTGTAGCCTATTTGGAAAACAATTTAGCAATTCCTCAAAAAGTTAACTTGTAAATAATCATCTCCCCATAGATCATATAGAAGCTAGGGGATCTATATGCTGCGTACAAAAAGTTGTACACAACTGTTCATAGCAGCATTATTTATAATACCAAAAAGTGGAAACAGCTAGAATGTCCATCAACTGATGAATGGATAAACAAAATGTAGTATACCCATACAATGGAATATTATTTGGCAATAAAAAAGAATGAAGAACTGATAACATGCCACGACACGGATGACTCTAAAACATTACATTAAATGGAAAAGGCTAACAGAACTATATATTGTATGAACTCATTACGTAAAATGTCCAGAATAGGCAAATCTAGAGAGATAAAAGTAGATTAGTGATTGCCTGGGGCTAGGGGATGGAGGAAATAGGAAATGATTACTAAAGATACAGGGCTTCTTTTAGGGGTAATAAAAATGGTTTAAGATTACATAGTGGAGAGAATTCCCTGGTGGTCCAGGGGTTAGGACTCCAAGCTCTCACCCAGGTTTGATCCCCGGTTGGGGAATGAGGATCCCACAAGCCAAGCAACAGGGCCCCCCGGCAAAAAAAAAAAAAAAAAAAGATGCGGGGATGGGGGGGGGTTGCACAACTCTGAATATATACTAAAAACCACTCTACATGGGTGAATTTAAGATATGTGAACTGTATCTCAATAAAGTTATCAATCAAATCTTAATAGTAACAAGTCAGCAGGAAAAGCATAGACTGTTCAATAACTAGTACTGGAAAAATTGGCTATTGCTCTGGAAAAAATAAAATCAGTTCCATCTTACAGGGTTGAGTGGTTCTCAACCTTGGCTGGACATAAAAGTCACCTGGGGCATTTCATAGCCACGCCTAGGCTCCACCCTGAGATATTTTAATTTTATTGGTCTGATCTGAAATGAGGCTCAGACAATCGTACTTTCTTAAAAAGCTCCTCATGAGGCTTTCCTATGTAGCCAGAGTTGAGAACCATTGTCACATAAAAGAAATACATTCCAGGTGAATTTAAAATGTAAGTGTGGAAGCAAAATTTAAAAAGAAAATAGACTAAATATGTTTCTGTAAAATCAGAGTAGGAAAAGATTTCTTGAATAAGACGCAGAAAGTATGAACAAAAGACTGGCAAATCTGGCAACATTAAAATTAAAACTTCCCTATGAAAAATGACATTAATAAAGTTAAGACAATCCAGAGCTATATGTAATGAATATAACCTACAAAAGATTATTTATTATCATTTATTTAGCATACATAAATATATATATATATACTTTTTAACTCCTAAAAATCAACAAGAAAAGAAAATGGCAATTAAAACTCTGAAAAAGTACCAGGAACCTCTAACTTGTCACAGGGTGGGGAGCTGGGAGCAAGGGAACAGATGTTGGAGACTTTTCACTGTATTACCTTTCAAGGTTTGAATCATACGGATACATTACCTGGTTAAAAATTATTTTTTTAACGTAAAGGGCAAAGCTTCACAGAATAATAAACATGGCTAGCCAAAAAACATGAAAAGTGCTCATCCCTATCTTTAATCAAAAGCGCTTATTTAAAAAAAAATTTATAAATTAATTTTAAAATACCGTTTTACATCTACCAGATTGCAAGACACAATCCCAATATTAGTGAAATAGGGGCACCCATGTTTCTGGTAACAACATAAATTGGTTACAAATCACTCAGGGACATTATTTGACCGTTATCTTGAAAAGCAAAATTTATAACCCAGTAATCCCACCACTGATACACATGGTAGAGAAGACTGGCACATAAATACAGTTATTACTCAGAGAGGTGAGAAAATGGAATCAACCTAAATGTCTGTCCATAAGGGAACTGTAATATGCAATAGAAACCATATAACAGTTCACCGAATAAACTAGATTTAAATATTTCAACATGGGTAAATCTAGACAACAATGTTCATTCAACATGATGCTATACAAGTCAAAATTAAAACAACATGAAACTATAAATTACTTACAGACAACAGTAAAACGTATAAAAACATTCATAGAAATGATAAACACCATATTCAAGAGAATGTTACTTCTGGGGCGGGAGGGAGGGAAGAGAAAGCTATTAGGAAGAAAAAGAAAGCTTCAGTTGCATCTGTAACATTCTATCTCTATAATAAATGAGACAAGTAAATAGGATAAAATTACCATTTGCCAGATCTGGATGGTGGGAACATGGGGGTAGGGGTTCCTACACAGAGGCGGGCCCCGCCACCCTGGAGACAGACTGGAACAACCAGCACCGAGACTGCACAGCACAGCATCTTTCAGCAGTGTCCAGAACCAAAACAAAGGAACAAAAGCTCCTGACGGAAAGAGGCCTGGGATTTTTGAAGTTGCAGCTCCTCCCTATCATTTTCTGGCCTCAACAAGTGTTGTGTGGCACCCAGGCAGGTGCTTAAAATGTAAATGTATTAAAGGCGTTCTTGTTTCCACTGAGGCAAGCGTCCTTTAGGATAACTGGCAGTCTGCTATGGGTGGAGCTGAATTAAGTTTGGGCCCATCCTGGCTCCACAGTAACACAGTAAAACCTTGACTAGCCGGAACCCCTGCAGAGAGAGCTGTCCAAGAGCCATGTTTTCAAGAGTGTGCCTGGTTTCCAAACAGTCTGGGGTAGAGTTCAGTGCACGTGCTCCAGAGTCATTTAGAAGTTCAGACCTCATCCCTGCCAAGTCTTAGCTGAGAGACCTCAGAAAAGTTACCTACCTTGTGTGTGTGGGTGGACTCAGTTTCCTTATCTGTAGTTGAGGGTACCACCACTTATTTTTTGCCCTGTTGAGAGGACTAGTGATATTACCTAGGAGTCAACACTTTTAAAACTTTTAGTCTATCTGACTGGGACATCTTTTAAAAACATGTTACACGCTTCCTTCCCTGCCTTCCTAAACAGTCAAGGGAACATCATTTAACCTTTTCTTGATGACTCAGGGTCACAATTACCAGCAAAGCATCAATTATCAAAATAATGATCCCCCCAAGGGCCAAGGCGTGCCAAGCCATTCCCCCTAAATAAATGACCCCCGGCTCTTTTGCTCGTGCTTGCTTTGCATAGTGTCTTGATCTCTGTCCACTCTCAGTTGTCAACTCTCAGTTGCACTGTGGTCATTTTTCCTCTCTATGCTGGTCTCTTTACACTCTCCTTTGCTGCTTCCTTTCAGTTGTGGGCTTGGAAATAGGATGACACAACTCCTATATAAGAGTTAAACAGGGCTTCCCTGGTGGCACAGTGGTTAAGAATCCACCCGTCAAGGCAGGGGACACAGGTTCGGGCCCTGGTCCGGGAAGATCCCACATGCCGCGGAGCAACTAAGCCCGTGCGCCACAACTACTGAGCCCACGCGCCACAGGTACTGAAGCCCATGCGCCTAGCGCCCATGCTCCGCAACGAGAAGCCACCACAATGAGAAGCCCGCGCACCACAACGAAGAGTAGCCCCCACTCACCGTAACTAGAGAAAGCCCGTGCTCAGCAACAAAGATCCAAGGTAGTCAAAAATAAATAAATAAAATAAATTTATTTAAAAAAAAAAAAAAGAGTTAAACAGGGTCTTAGGGAGCTGGTGTCAAAAAAACGCAGGAACTTGAGTCCTGGCTCATCTGGAGACCTTCTTGGCTCCATGCAGATAAGCAAGGCTACTGGGTGGCCATGTCCTGAATAGGGTAGGAGACGTGTTATGGGATATTATAGGACATATTATGGGATGAACTATATTCTAGACTATAAGCACACCCTACCATCCACTTTGGACACAACATTCATGGGGGCAAACTCTCAGCAGGCCCAGGAGGACTGGTCCCAGTGACCCCAGGCACCCTTTCACTTGCCCAGGCTGGAGGAATACAGAGCTGCCTGCCCCTGTGCCAGAGCAGCTGACCACAGGTTCAACTTCTTAGAATGTTATACTCTATCCTAGATACTTCCAGACAGGATTAGAACATTTGTGAAGAGCATGAAAATTTCTCTAATTACTAAAGGTTCAACACACAGTAGGGTTTTACTTATTCAACAAATATTTATTGAATCCTATTATGCATCAAGCACTGGGGATGTAGCGACGCACAGGATAGAGACCACAAGAATACTGGTTCTCTTTTCCTTTCAATAAACACTTGACATCTATCGGTCAAGAACCTCTGATTTATGTGCACAGACACACACACACACACACACACACACACACACACACACACACACACAGTCTTGTGGCCTGGAAAGTAAAGGATATGACTTTTTAAGAGCTTCCAGTACCTGTAGAACCCATCTTCCCTCCCGAGATCCCATTACCATAGTGAAATAGACTTCACTCCTGTAGCATCTCTCCCTCCAGTCTCAGCCAAACTCCAGCAACAATCAGAGCAACCCCTAGTACCCTCCAACTCTATCTCCCAAAAGGCTACATGCACAGTTACCATTGTGCCCATCTGTACCTCATTCAGGTCCTGTGGTTGGCCCAGAGTCTGCTCAGCACGAAACAGAATTTGAGAGTCCTTAAAAATCCACTCCTTGAGCTTAAGCCAGGAGGGCTCCCTCCCCAAAGGCCAGCAAGAGAACTATAAAAAGCCCCATTCTCCCTTGGCTGGCATTCCCAGATGGCAACAGCCCACCAAGGGCTAGGCTTGACCCCCACCACTGACTTCTTCCTCTAACTCCATGGAACAAAAACTGGAGCAGATGAGATCACCGAGCCCAGACTGCCCTCAGGGTGGGACCCCAGCACAAGCTCATCAGGCCCTGTTGATTACACTTTACACTGTTCTCCATGCAATGTGGGAACAAAGATGCCTCAGAGTCCCTGCCTTCAGAGAGCTGCTAATCAAAATAAGAACAGAGCAGAGACCCTGTTGACAAAGCCAGCCTTTATCCCAGACAGCCAGCACCCAGAGGGATGCCGGCATCTCTGGATGTACCTCCTCCTTCTGACCACAGGTTCGTTGACCCTACCCAGTTTTCATTCCCCTCTGACTTGAGGTCACCCAACATCATAAAAATGCCTGAGGCTGTTTGGACCTTCCCAACCACTTCCTCTGAAGCCATATTATATCTAGCTTTACCTGGTTTCCAGGCACCGGGAAGCTCCTTCACCACAGGGCCCGCTCAGCTGTCCAGCTCCTGCTGGATGGTGACAGGGCTCTTAGAGGGAGTGGTCTGGCTGATGACCACTCCCCCAGGACCCGCCCTCCACCACCCACCCCTGCTTCCTGAGCCAGGGCCAGGCCCCCAGGAAACCGCTCAGCTCACCGCAGCTTTTGACCGCAGGCTTTGAGATCAGGTCCCTCCCTTTAAGGGCCCGGTTCCAGCAGAGAGGGGAAGAGACTCCTCCAGAGAGGGGAAGAGACTCCTCAGAATGCCTGGGTGGAAGCAGTGCAGAGCTGAGCAGAGTCCAGCCGGACTCTGGGCACTCATAGTGCCTGTCCATTCTGTTACTCTGGTCCATGGTGGACACAAAATTCTGGTCCCTGGTGGACACTTCTTGAAACTTTTTCTGGGGCTGCCTCTAGGCCTTCATCAGAATCCTCTTGCACCTCTGCAGGCTCTCCTAAAACAGCTCCACCCATCTGCCCAGCTTTCCCCTGCCCCTCCCTCGTTCTCACCATCCCTTTCTCTCCCTCTCTGAGCGTAATTTATCTACAGGACGTTGGGGGAGGGGCAGATAGTCTTCCCAGCTGTGAGACAGAGAAGCCAGGAACGAAGGTGTGATTCACCAGGGCTGCTTGGAAGCAAGGGGAATTCCAGAGCAAGGGAGAAGAATCAGGGCTGCCCCCAGTTCACCCTGTCAGCAGGGGAAGCAGCACACACACCTGGGAGGCCCGCATCCTCAACCCCCGAGAATCTAGGATATGGCTGAAAAGCCCCACCAACTAGAAAGTCTGCACTAACTAGGGTTTCGATTTTCACCTGCCTCTAATTCCCCACTTGCCTAATTCTTCAAATGGAAAGCTTTTCATTTAGGAATGGCATTAAATATCTTGGGCTACCCCTGCAGAATTTGGTTGGAGAAGTAACAAAATCAAAGACTATCACTTACTGATGACCTCTATAGGCTCTGCTAAGCCTTTAACACACGTTAGCTCATTGTTCAGTCTCACAAAGCCATATGTGGTAGGTATGATGACTAACTCCATTTTACTGGTGAGAAACACAGGCTCAAAGGAGTTTAGCACCGCAGGGCTAGTAAGCTGTCAAGCCCTGCAGTGAGTTGCTTGAACTGGGTTACAAGAAAAGGAAAACAGAGGGCCTTCCCTGGTGGCGCAGTGGTTGAGAGTCCGCCTGCCGATGCAGGGGACATGGGTTCGTGCCCCGGTCTGGTAAGATCCCACATGCCGCGGAGCGGCTGGGCCCGTGAGCCATGGCCACTGAGCCTGTGCGTCCGGAGCCTGTGCTCCGCAACGGGAGAGGCCCGCGTACTGCAAAAAAAAAAAAAAAGAAGAAAAGAAAAGTAAGGGAAACCAGAGATGAAGGGAAACTCCTCCTTCAGGTATTATCAAATAGCCCTTCCTCGGGATGCGCCCCAGGCCACCCCATCTAAATGCCATCTCACTCCCTCCATGACAATTCACATCCACCCTCCCTATCATGTTGCTCTGCTTATCATAAACTTGCTTTCCACTATTTATCTTGCTTATTGACAGCTTCCCCCACCAGAAGCCAGCTCCATGAAGTCAATGACTGTCATATATTTTGTTCATTGCTGTGTCCTCTGCGTCCAGCATTCATATATAGTAGATGCCAAAAAAACTGTTGAATGAATGAATGAATCCTTTAAAATAGAACTAAGAAGTGTGAGTGCAGGAAGAGAAAGAGCATGATCCATCCATTCAGGGGAGGAAAGATGAGAAAAGATGGTGAGAGAATCTGGTCAGGGGCAAGTTGGGGGCTCCAGCTGGGACCTACAAGAGGAAATGAAGGTCTGCCAGGTCCCCTGTGGACTCCAGTAAAGCCTTCCTGCTGGCAGTTGTGATTTCCAGCTGCCAGGGCCCCAACCTGAGGGCTTCTGCTGGGGAGGGCGGGCTTGCAACCCTGAAACAAAGGCCTATGGACATGCAGCTGGCCAGAGAGGCAGGACCGAGCAGCGGCCTGGGCCAGAGTGGCAGCCTGGGATGGGGAGAGGGGGGCAAATGAGGAGCTGAAGACAGCCTTCAGTGCAGCTGCAAAGGCAGCACCCTCCCAATGCCCAGAGTCCCCTCAACCCTCAACACAACAGGGAATAGCTAGTTGGTCTCCTGATTAACCCTCCAAAGTCAGGGCTCAGCCTGGGCTTGTAGCAACCCCCAGACTTGGAACCAGAGCCTTCACAAGGTTCTGAGAGGAGAGTGGAGGTGAAGGGGCAAGCCATACATCTGGAACACAGCTCCTTTTCCCCTCCTGCCCTGGCCATCCCTCAGGCCATGGCCTTTGGCCACCTCCAGGGTAAACACAGTGACCCTGGGAGAGCTGTGGATTTGGTAAGGCAAATGTTTACCCTGGAGCTATTACAGGCCAGGGGTGTAAACATCCACCATTGGCTCCTGGTATCTACCGTCTCCTTGTGGCACACATGGGACGTATCCAGTAAATTGTAAAGCTCTTGAGGGCCCCTCCTAGCCACAGTGAGCCCTTCATTTTGTATAGGAGTTTATGCAGCACTTTCCACGTATGTGGCTTCCTTTGATCCTCACCACAGCCTCTGTGAAGAAAAGCAGGCAAGTCCCCAACTCTACTCATGTGGAAACTGAGTCAGAAAAAAGTATGTGACTTGCTCAGGTCACGTTGGGAAAAGCATGGATTAGACCACGAGGAAATCTGAGTTCTGGTCCCTGTTTGGCCAACAGGAGCCAGGCTCCAGTCATATCACATCTCTGGGCTCTGCTGCCTGCATGTGTAAATGGCCTAGGCACATGGGAGGTGCCTTCCAGCCCAGATGACTCTAGAAATCTGATGCCATATACAGTAGAGCCAGAACTAAAGCGGAGGCAAAATCCTGTGCTGGGCTCCCATGCCAGTGCTCTTCCCACTCTCCCCAATGTGCCACTTCTAATAAAACGCAGTAGAAAAGCCCAAGGCAGCTCTTAAGCAAACCACTTCCTCTGCTTCTAGGACTTGGTTTACCCCACGCAGGCTCCCTGTCCCATCCCCAGAGCAAGACATCCAGGGATCTAAGGGGTTGCCCAGCCTTCTGGGAAGGGAGTGGGGGCAGCAGAGACAGAGGAGTATTAACAGCAGGAGATGAGATGAGGCATCCCAGGCCCACAGGGAAGAGGGTGAACAACAGAGGGAAGGGGTACACCTTTTTTGGGTTCTTACTCCCTAGGTTTTCTGCTGGAAATGGTTAGGGTGAAGTCATTCCCAGCTACGTCACTCAGGATTCCATTCCCAGTCCAGCAAAGGCGAGGCTAGAAAGGCACTTGCCTTAAGGGAGGCCGGCAATGTGCTCAGTGGGGAGCCCTCGGGGCTGTCATTACTCTCCCTCATTATTTCTTTGAGCAAGGTTGGTGTGACTGAGCTGCGCGCAGAGGCAGGGCTGAGGAGACTCTGGGAACCCCCAGTCCAGGGTTCCCTGTAGGACGATGCAATCCGGATCGCCTCCTGGGGGCCCCAGAACAGGAGACAGGCAAGTGACTTCCGAGGGTGAAACTCTTACAGTGGCCGCTATAACACCGCCCCACCCCAGGCCACACCCCTCCAGCCTCCCACCATTACATTTCCCACTCCGTTCTTTCTTTTGTTTTAAAAAGCAGCTCCAAAGAGTAAAAGTAGCTACCTAAAAACGTCTTGAAATTTTCGAGTTTGCACGCCTCCTCCTAGCGTTCCAAACCAAAGGGCTGCGAATAAGGAGAAAATCAACCAAACCGGTTTCGGGAATGGGTGAGGTCGAGGGAGGCAGTGGCAGGCAGTGGCTTCTGTGCTTTCGGCTCCCCGACACCCCACTGCTGGCACCCACTCTAATCCCTCCAGGACGCGTGAGATTCCCAGAGCGAGTACTGTGTGACACCAACCCGGAACAGGCTGCTGGCGCCTTTGGGCTCCCGGGACCAGCGGCTCGGGTCCTTCCCCAGAAGAGTCCACCCCTCCCGGGCCCACAGTCCGAGGCAAGGACCAGCCCTCAGGCAAAAGAGCGCGCAGTGGGCGCGGGTGGGCGCCGCCTCGAGGGCTTCCCGGGTTTCAAACTGCGCCTCTTGGGAGTCACGGGGCGCATTCGCTCCTTTCGTTTCCGGGGTGGGGGCTAAAGGACAGAAAAATGTCTCCTTGCACGAGCCTCCCGCGCTCCAGCCCTCGGCCTGGAGGGTCGCCCTGGGAGGAGCCCACGCGGCCCCGGGCCCCTCTCTGCCGCTCCGAGTCCTCACCCCGCAGGGGGCTGGGGCGGGTGCCCGGGAGGGCGAGAGATTCAAAACCACTCCGGGCACTGCCGCTCGGCCCGCTGCGCCCGCAGAGGACGCGGGGAGAACCGACGAACACTCACCGAGCAGCGGCCGCCCGGCTGGATCCAGAACGCACGGCGCGCGAAGCCACCCAGGTGCCGCCGCAACGCGGGCGCGAGTTTGAATGTCGCTCCGGGAAGGGGCCGAGGCTGCCGGCCGCTCCCGCCCACGGCCAGCCCCTTGGCGGCCGGGGCGCAGCCAGCTGCTAGCGCGGCCCCCGGGGACCCCAGCCCGCGCGCGCCTTCCAGCGCCCGGCAGGAAGTCGGGGCCGAGCAGAGCGGCAGCAGCCGCGGGAGGGGACAGGGAGGGCGGACCAGGAATTTTTCCAGTGGGTGGAGACTCGGGCCAGCGACTGGAATCCCGCGATTGGCGGCTCGGCGGGGGACGGGGGCAACCTCGCAGCGCTGCGAGCTGGAACCCGGGGTAAAGGCTGCGGCGGCGGGAGGGGGGCTTGCGCGCCGCTAATGATTAACACCCGCGGGTGGGGCGAGCGCGCGGCCCCGGCGGTGTCCTCCCGGCCGAACGCTAGCCGCCCCCGAGCAACCTAGATGCGCTAAGACACAAAGACGCACGGGGTGGGGGTGGGGTGGGGGAACACACAGTGGTGTCACAGACCTGATATCACTGCCTCCCCCGAGGTCACCGGACGGCCAAAACAGCCCCCATTGTACGGACAGGAAAGGGGGCTTCCAAGTGAGTCCTTAGTTGGGATCGGACTTGGGAGTCCTGATCCTACCAGAGCAGGTCACCTCGGCTTTTCTGAGCCAGAAACTCACGTCTTGAATTCCTCACCGAAATTCGGTTCCCGTGACTCTTTACAGATATAAATCCAAACCTCCGAGAAGCTGACAAGAAAGAGATGAAGAAGCCGATAACTTGGAGGGAGTCTACCACGAGACTGTTAGGTGGGAGAAGCAAAAGGCAGAAACCTGTGTAAATAAAGGACCCATTTTGGTAAAACGAAGAGAACCTGTCTCCTGTTTTTATGTCTGTCTGTAATCACGTGGGCATCGAAAGGTGCACACCTGGAAAGTGAGGGGCTGAGGACGCGACAGGGACACTCAATAAGGATCGGCTGCGTTTTGAGCAAGAGCATAAACTTTAAAACCCGAAGTAATTCATCAATAAATGTACTGAAAAAAAGATGCTGTCCCAGCACAGGACAGGGGAAGAGAAGCCCAGGATGGGAGGAGGGATGGGACACTGACATCAGAACCGCTGGGTATACTTGACATCCAGTAGAGGTAAGTGTGTCTAGTAAACGCCTAATATTCACGTTAAAAAACAAAATAAGCAAAAAAAAAAAAAAAAAAAGCCAAAAAGGAAAAGAAAAAAAGTTACTCCAGGCAAATGCAAGCCCTAGGTGATTTACAGGGAGGGGAGGGGCGTGCGCGGAAGGATCCTGACGGAGGGTGGGGTGAAGACAGCGGGGCTCCCCTGGCTGCCCGCGGCGGGGGAAAGCGGTAGGCGCTGGGCCGGATCGGCCCGGGAAGCTAGACGCACATTCCTCAGAGAGGGAGGGTCGCACATTCCTCAGGGAGGGAGAGCCTCCTCCAACCTAGCAGAGCACTGCCCTCGCCGACTGCGAAGGTGAAAGAGATTGCGAAGGCGGGTGCGGGGTGGAGGGGGTCGGAGGTAAACAGCAGACACGGGCTCTGCCAGATACAGCCCGCCAGGCTCCGGACTGGGGGGTGCGGAAAGTGAGAAGCCCCAGTCTCCTCCTGCCTTCCAGAGACAGTTCAGCCTCAGGCTTCTGCCGTTCTTTAATCCTGCTTTCTTCTCTGATCACCCGAATCCTATCAATCCCTTCCTGCCCATCTCAAATTCCAGCTTCCGAAGAAGGCCTCTGATTTAACTAAGCCATCGGTGAGCAGCACCCCTCAGCCAGGGCAGGTAATCGCGTTACTGACGGCGATAGTAACTAATTCAGTGAATGCTTACCATTTGTAGGGCTCCTGCTATGCTATTTACAAACATTGTCTCCCTCCATCCTCACCTCCGCCTTGTGAGCTAGTGTTAACGGAAATCAGGTTCATCTGCTTGCCGCTGGAAAGCCAATACTCCAGAGACAAGTGTTGGTTGGAAAAGAAATGGTGCTTTATTCAAGAGGCTGGCAACCTGGGGAGGTGGCACGCTCCTGCCCAAAAACCAACGCTAGAGATTCTGCTCACCCAGGAAAGTTTTTAAAGGGAGAATCATCAGGGGAGGGGGTCAGATCCTTTCTTACCTTCCACTGTGTGCAGACTTTCTTCTGATTGGTTGGTGATGAAGTAACAGGGCAGTGTTCCAGGAATCTTGTGCTCAGCCTGAAGTTACCATCCTCCACCTGGATGGGGGCCTTAGTTCCTGCAGAAGAACTCAGAAATATTGTTATGTGTGTTCCTTGAGTTGGAAACCGGACCCTGCCCCATGGCTGCACTATTGTTTCTTGAGTGCTCCTCCTGTGTTTCTGCACTCCCTTCCCTGATCAGCAGCTCTTTCTATCTGCCCTTTGGAACTCAAGGAAGATCCAGGATGCTGCATGAAGCCTATTTCCTGCAAACAAGAAATGGAGAACACAGAAAGGATTTGTACCCAGGAGGGCCCCACAGGGTCTTGCTCCGTTTCACTAGTAAGTATCCTTATCCCCATTTTACAGATGGGATAACTGAGGATAAGAAGGATCTAGCCACTTGGCCAAGATCACATAACCAGAAAAAGCCGAGCCTGACAAGATCCCAGATAGGCCCAACATTTGAGAGCTTACTATGTGCTGGCCGTTATTCCAAGTCCTTTATATGAACAATTGCAGTCACAGAAGAAGAAAACGAGGCAAAGTCACACAGCTAGTGTATGGTAGATCTCAGATTCATAATAGGGGAATGCTTCTCTTCACCATTATCTATTCTGCTTTCTTTTTGACACTTGTTATTTGGTTCACGGCTTGATTATAATATCTTGCTCTGTTTCTACTTGTTTTAATGTATATCTTATTTCCTAAAAAGAGTGTAATCTTTCCTTGTGGCAGAAGTCATATAGGATGTACTCAGCAGAGCAATGCTGAACTCAAATGAAATAACCCAAACAGTTTGTGAGAAATTACACAATCTCACTCCTAAGAATAAAACTCTGTCTGGGCCCAGGAGCTCTAGACCGAAGCCACTCCACAGTGCAGAGCCTCTCCTTCCGCCCTTTGCTTTAGTGGCCTCACCCTCTCTTCTATTAAGTCATTTATTATTATAATAACACCTTGTGCCTCAGTAATGTCTTTAATCCAAGATCTCAAAAGTATTCTAACTCATCTTCAAAGTACCCCCACTGAGTTGGGGAGATGGACATATTTTCCCCCATTTTATGGGTGAGAAAACCAAGACAACACAGAGCTGAAATGACTCACTATGGAAATCAATGGCAGGGTTTCTTCTCCCGGCCCTTCCCCTCCTCCTTCCGAACTCTTGGCTGCCAACATTTGCAGGAAAATTTCAAATCCCAGAGACAAAGGCCATTGAGTTTTCACAATAAAGGACATTTCCAAACTGTCATCTCAGCTGCTCTATTGTGGTAGACCTCAGGAGAGGGAGGGGAATGTAAACACGGTGAAGGTCCCCTGGGGCTCTGTGCTTCCAGCCCAGAGAAGGAGCAAGAGCTAGCTGGCTGGGTGGGGAATGAAATCCCAAACTTGGAGGAAATCCCTGTCAAAGGCAACCTCAAAGTCAACCTGTAAACCACCGCCAAACTTAGAGGTCTCAGAGCTTCCACAGTTTCAAGGTGCATTTTATTTTCTTTTATTTATTTATTTTTTTGCGGTACGCGGGCCTCTCACTGTTGTGGCCTCTCCCGTTGCGGAGCACAGGCTCCGGACGCGCAGGCTCAGCGGCCATGGCTCACCGGACCAGCCGCTCCGCGACATGTGGGATCTTCCCGGACCGGGGCACGAACCCGTGTCCCCTGCATCGGCAGGTGGACTCTCAACAACTGCGCCACCAGGGAAGCCCCACGGTGCATTTTAGCAACACTTCCCAAAGTGTGAGTCACAAGCCACAACAACAACAAAACAGATAAATTGGACATCAGCAAAACAAAATTGTTATGCCTCAAAGGACATCAAGAAAGTGAAAAACTGCAAAGGATGGGAGAAAGATTTTGCAATCATATATCTGATAAAAGACTGCATCTAGAATATGTAAAGAATTCCTACAACTCAATAATAAAAAGGCAAATAGCCCCAATTGTAAAATGGCAAAGGACCTAAACAGACATTTCTCCAAAGAAGATATACAAATGGCCAATAAGCACGTGAAAAGATAATGTCATTAGCCATCATGGAAATGCAAATCAGAAAAACAGTGAAATATCACTTCATACATTTTAGGATAGCTAAAATCAAAAGCACATAATAATAAGTGTTAAGATGTGGAGAAATTAGAATTCTTATACACTGTTTGTGAATGTAAAATGGCACAGCCACTTTGGAAAACAGTCTGGCAGTTCCTCAAAAGGTTAAACTTGGAGTTACCATATGACCCAACAATTCTACTCCTTAGGTATATACCCAAGAGGAATGAAGACATCTGTCCACACAAAACCTTGTGCACAAATGTTCATAGCAGCATTATTCATAATATCCAAAAGGTAGAAACAACCCAAATGTCCATAAACTGATGAATGGATAAACGAAATGTATATCCATACAATGGAACATTATTCAGTCATAAAAATGAATGGGGGCTTCCCTGGTGGCGCAGTGGTTGAGAGTCTGCCTGCCAGTGCAGGGGACACAGGTTCGAGCCCTGGTCTGGGAGGATCCCACATGCCGCGGAGCAGCTGGGCCCGTGAGCCACAACTACTGAGCCTGCACGTCTGGAGCCTGTGCTCCGCAATAAGAGAGGCCGCGACAGTGAGAGGCCCACGCACCGCGATGAAGAGTGGCCCCCGCTTGCCGCAACTAGAGAAAGCCCTTGCACAGAAATGAAGACCCAACGCAGCCAAAAGTAAAGTAAAATAAGTAAATAAATGAAATGCATTTCCATTAAAATAAATAAATACTAAAAATATTTAATATACTAAGAATCATTGAATTGTATACTTTAAATGGGTGAATCATGTGGTATATGAAATATATCTCACTAAATTTGTTAATTCTTTTTTACATGTGCCATTAATACATGTTCCAGAGTTACCCAGGCTCCCTATAATCAAAACCTATCAGAATCCTACCAGAATCTTCGGCGGGCAGGACCCAATTCAGCATTTCCCCAGAGCCCACTGAATGAAGTTCACTGTGCCTTACAGGACAGTGATTCAAAGCCATGTGGCCCCCAGGCTTCCTGAAATGAGTAGAATGGAGAGTCTGTAACTAACTCTGAAAGGGCAGTGGCCTGGGCAAGGGGCAGTGGGGGGATGGGAGTTGCTTCCTGAAGTTCTTTATCAATAACTTCTTTCCCTCAGTCTGGACTCCTTAAGTGTCAGAAAAATCTGACATCAGAAAGGGGAAGAAAGTATGGGGCAAAGGAGAGGAAGGCTTGTCCCCGCCTTACTACATTCAAGCTCGTAACCACTGCTGTGGGGAGCTCTCGAAGGGAATGAGCTGTTTATTTGAGTTTGAGTCTGCAAGAGAAACATTTGCCAATCACCTGTGGTGTTTCAAGAACCCTGGAGTGCACGTGAACCGTTTGTGGAGATCACTTATGTTCACCTTTGTTATCAGTAGATAAAGGAGCTGTAAGTCAGCATTTACAACACCTGAGAGCTGAGAGCTGGAACTAAGACATCAGCCTTTGATGAACTAGGGGTGATTTATACACAGACATGCTATTCCTTCTCTGTCCCAAAGGCCAGAAGTTTTTCTATTTGCATCACATCACTACCTGTGGGTGAATGAAGTGTAAACATGGAAGTCAAGCTTTACCCAGTCTAATGTTAAAGTGAAAGATTTTCTGAGGTGGGTTAAGAAACTATTAGCTGAGATGGTGTTTTGAGTTGTCTGAGTACTTCCATTTATCCATGTGGTTAATGTCCTAGAAGACTTGCCACTTCTACCTGAGATTTTTCAGACCTGGGTGTTCATAAAAATCACCTGGAAAGTTTCCGACTCAGAAACAGACCCAAGGAATCTGCATTTTTTTAACAAGCAAGTGAGTCAGATGCAAGAGAGATCCATTGACCACACTTTAAAAAACATTGGTCTGAATTCTGCTTTGTGTCTTTTCCCCTCCCGGTGCTTCCTCTTCCTCCCCTGAAACACAGGACTCAAGATAAAAACCCTGCAATCCCTCCCTGTGCTCCAAAGATAAAAGGGTATGGCTTTTAAGACTTCATGATATTGGAATAAATCAGGCTATTATATTTAATCAGATGAAAGAGTTCCACCTTGATTCCATGTGAAATGCTTAATCTTCAACACCTTGGTGACAAGCAGGGCGGGGTGCACCCACCAAGTACTATACTGTAACTTTCAGAAAGCAAATTAATAAGAGCTTGATTAGGAGGTCATTGCCCAGTTACCTACAGATGGAGGCAGTTCTTCCTGACTGTAATTTTGGTTGTTGATGTTTTCCTCCTAGGCAGGGCCTTTATGGGTTCCCCGCCTTCTCCGTCTTATCCAAAGAGGACAGAGCAGCTGTGCCAAGGCAACAGTGGAGCCCAGATCTGCATACCCTTCCTCTGGTTTCTGTGCCAGACCATGCAGGAAACATGGGTTATTTATAACCAGATTAGGACAAATGGGACCAGGTCCACCTAATTTCCTAAACCACCGGCATCTCCTCCAGAGGCAATGAAGAATCGACCCAAGGGTGGATGGAATAACTTTGTTTCTCCACCTGAGCAGTGACCAGGCTCCCAGACCCCACTTGGTCCTATCCTATTATTGGCTGCCAGGCACTCCCATCAGAATCTCAGATCCCTTCATAAGCAGTGCTTTGTGGAGGTCAGACTTGCCTGCTCTCTTTTTTACTTTCCTGCTATATAACTGCCTTCCTATCAGTCTTAAAGGATTTCCAGGGTTTTTTCCAATCCTGAAAATCTTGGATTCTACCATCTTAAGGAACCCCATACTGGATCATTCAGCTACAACAAGCTCTCTTTTCCCTTCACCTCCAAGCTTGTCTAGGGAGAGAAACCTGGCTTCATAACTCCTGATTCTATGATCCAAATACTCTTATCTCAGGCCTGTGGGTGTCCTCAGCCTGTGGTTGTTATGGGAATAACATAATGCCAGGTGTAGTCAACCATCATTTGAGGATTGCCCAACAACCCTTTGAGGCAGGTAATAGTTCTCTCCCATTTTACAGATGAGAACATTGAGGCTCAGAGAGGTCAAGTCCCAGGTCCCAGGTCATGTGGTCCTTAATGGCAGACCTAGGACATATTCCCAGGCCCCTCTGTCCTAAACTCATCCTCTTAACCACCATCAGGCTACCAAATACACCACCCCAGCTCCCAAGGAGTCACTGGACCCAAGCAGAGAAGGTGGAAGCAACTTAAGCAAATTAAACCCAAGATAAGAAATGCAGATTTCCCTGGTGGCACAGTGATTAAGAATCTGCCTGCCAATGCAGGGGACACGGGTTTGAGCCCTCGTCTGGGAAGACGTCACATGCCGCGGAGCAACTAAGCCCGTGCTCCACAACTACTGAAGCCCGCGCACCTAGAGCCGGTCCTCCGCAACAGGAGAAGCCACAGCAATGAGAAGCCCGCACACCACAACGAAGAGTAGCCCCTGCTCGCCGCAACTAGAGAAAGCCTGTGTGCAACAACGAACACCGAACACAGACATAAATAAATAAATAAATAAATAAATAAATAAATAAATAAATTTATAAAATTAAAAAGAAAAAAAGAAAGAAATGCCCCCACCCTGTTTTGCCCAACCAAAGCGGTATGAATTGCCTTACAATTCACCAGAAAGCCTCTAGACTCATAAGTGAGTTACAAACTTGTTCCAGGGGCTGGAAAATTGAACGATGGGAGGAAAAGGAGGAATGCATTCAGGGTCATAAAGCAGGGGGGGGGGGCAGGGGGGGAGGCAAAAAGTCTCTAAATACTTGTGACGTGACGTCTCAAGCTAGCCGGCTATAAAAGGTGAGGCAGGGCCTTTGCCTGGCAACCACAGACTTTTAAGCCCTAATCATAGCTCTGCTGCCTGTTCCCAAGGAATGGTCCCGCTGCTAAAACTCCAGAACATCCTGTCCTGTCTGCCCCGGAGAGAGACAGAGGGAGGAAAACTGAATTTTACCAAGTGCTGCTGAAGGGAGTGGAGAGTTCGTCTCCTTCCTGCTGGGCTCAGTGACTCCTGCAGAATTGACTCCAGAACTTTCCTCAGCCCCAGCTGTCCTGCATGCCACCCCTCCTCACTAAATCTCACAGGTCCTACTACAGTGCTCTCCTTCCCCGGCTCACCTGCATCCCTGTGGCCCCAGGGAAGGGTACCTTCCCAGACATCCAGACCAAGAATGAGGGCTTTGCAGTCCCTCTGGAAGCAGGATGGTTAAGAGCAACTGACTTTGGGGTCACAGACCTGAATGCTAACTCTGCTTCTTAGGCGAGCCATGTAACCTCTCTGTGCCTTATTTTCCTCATCTGAAAATAGAGTGAGTAGTAGTTCCTATCTCATAGGGTGTTACTCAGGAATAAGTGAGAAAATATCTGTAAGGTACGTAGCACAGTTCCTAGTCTACAGAAAGGGGTAACTAATAATGTTATTTTTATTTCTGCTTCTAGATGTTAGGTTCCCAAGCCCCACACCTCAATATCCTACCTTCCCTAATGCCACATCATGTCAAAGAATCTTACAACTGGAAGAGACCCTAGAAGTCACCTAATATAAGTATTTTCTCCTCTAGGAAATTCTCGCACATATATATCTCTAAGAATGAGATAATACCAGTAAAGTACTTAGCATGTGCCTGGGATATAATAAATGCTTGGTAAATGTTTGGGTTTGTGAGAGTTAATTTTATGTGTCAACTTGACTAGATCACAGGATGCCCAGACATCTGGTTAAATGTTGTTTTTGGTTATCTGTGAGGATATTTCCAGAAGAGATTAGCATCTGAACTGGTGGACTGAGTAAAGTGTATTGCCCTCCCCAATGTGGGGCCTGCATAGAACAAAAAGGTGAAGGAAGTTTGAATTCTCTCTCTGCCTGACTGCTGACCTAGGACATTGATCTTCTCCTGTCCTCGGCACTCCTGGGTCTTAGGCCTTCAGACTTGGACTGGAACCTACGGCACTGGTGCTCTGGCTCTCAGGCCTTCCAACCACACCACCAGCTTTCCTGGGTCTCCAGCTTGGAGATGGCAGATCATGGGATTTCTCAGCTTCCATAATCGCATAAGCCAACACCTTATATTAAATCTTTTCATGTACGTATCCATCTCCATCCTATTGGTTCTGTTTGTGTGGAGAACCCTGACTAATACAGATTTTGTTGTTGTTTATTTGTTTGTGTAGGTAGGTATTTACGGAGTATCCACTCATCTATCCATCCATCCAATAGTCACTTATTCGGTGTCCTGGTTACTGGGAGATGTACACTTAGAATAAGATATAGTATTGGCCCAGGAGGGAAATGTATAACCAAATCAAAAAGAGGAAGAGGGCTTCCCTGGTGGCGCAGTGGTTGAGAGTCTGCCTGCCGATGCAGGGGACACGGGTTCGTGCCCCGGTCCGGGAGGATCCCACATGCCACAGAGCGGCTGGGCCCGTGAGCCATGGCCGCTGAGCCTGCGTGGCCGCTGAGCCTGCGAGTCCGGAGCCTGTGCTCCGCAACGGGAGAGGCCACGACAGTGAGAGGCCCGTGTACCTCAAAAAAAAAAAAAAAAAAACCCAAAAAGAGGAAGAGCCAGAAAACAATTAGAGAACAGTTGAGGGCCTAACTGTGCAGTATTTTCTATGCTCTCAGATGTGACTATTATCACACCTGAAGGGAGGAAAGAGATTCCCTCCCTTTTTAGGAATGACTCAGAATGCATATATTCAAATAGTGTTAGCTTTCAAATAATGAGGATATATGCTTACGTTAAAGATCTTCTCATCACTCAAAAGACCTTTAAATTATTATATTAGCTTCAGTGTTGAAAAATCCCGGGCTTTAAAGGTTGGGGTAGGATGTTTGGGATATAGTCAAATGCCATTTGGACCTAGGTCTGGTGGAAAATACAATCTCCAGCTGCATTAAAATAGATCCAGAATGAGGAATGACTATGGAGTGAAAACACTGGTTTCTCCCACGTGGCTCCTGCCCCATCTCTGAAGACACTTCCAAAGAGGAGCTGATTCTGACCTGAGCCTTTTCCCACCCCACACCCACCCTTCTAGCCTACACTCCTCCCCCAGGGAGTTCAGAGGAATCTGAGGCACAGGGATATTTCTCTTCCCCACTCTCCCAGGGGACCTAGGAGACTTTCCCTGGAAGGTCTCAGCCATCAGCAAAGATCTACATTCTCACCTCTTCTCCATTCTCTTCCTCTGTTCCTCCTTTTCTTTTATCCCCACTCACTCTAGCTTTGCTAGAGGAATGTAACCCACTGTCATCCTGGACACAAGTGGAGTTTATTTCCCACTGAGGAGAGCTGCATACAGGCTGGACTCTTGTGGCTCTCACAATTGTATCCACAAGTTTCTAATCCACAAATATTCACTGAGGTGCAATTATGTGCCAGGCCTTATGCTGGATCCTGTCAGGGACACAAAAGCATCAGACCCATCTCTGACTTTGACCAGGTGAGAGAGAATGACCAACTGTAAACATATAACAGTAAAATCTTTAAAGTACCATTCTAGACAATGAAAGCAGACATTAGTATAAGATGGTTCGTGGTTCTTTGATAATGACAATTAATACTAGAAGCCAGAGGGTAGAGGCTGAGGTGGTCAGGGAAGGCTTCTTAGAAGACGTGGGCTCTAATAAGGTCTTCGGAGATAAGGAGGACTGTGGGAAGCTGAAGAGGAAAGGAAATATCAAGGGCAGAAGACAGTGCTGGGAAGCAAAGCCTATGGTCAAGATTGGTCTGTGTGTGACCCTGGTGTATGTGTGACCCACCTCTGGTTCATTTGTTATTTCAGTCTTGTCATTCCTCGCAGGTGTCATGGCAAGGACCTGACCTTGGTCTTCCAGCAGATGCAGATGTTTCCTCCTCCCAAATATTTGGACCTAATGACTCTGTATTAGGTAGGTGGTTTTTTTTTTTTTTTTTGGTTGCAAGTGACAGAGACTCAACACAACCTAACTCCAGTAGAAAATTGTCTTTTATGTTGTCTTCAGCTTTAATTGTCTCTTATAACTGGAAAGTCCAGGTATGGAAGTACATTAGTTTGCAAAATATCGAGGCACAGTTGGCTCTAATAATACTGCAGGGCTCTGTTGTCTCTCCCTTTTCCTACTCTACTGGTATCCACTTCACAGGTTGGCTCTCATTGGGAGGCAGGAAAGCTGGCTGCTAGCAACTCTAGATCCATATTCTCTGAGCTTATCAACCCCAGTGGAAAGAGAGGAAGTATTCCCTCCTAGGCCTCTTCTTGGCCTCTTGTCAGGGTCCCTGACAAAGCAGGTAGAAGAGGTTCACGGATGGAGTCCCAAACCTGGCTGTCATGTGGGGAACATGTGGTGCTGAGGGGTGGATCTGAAAGGCAAAAAGGACAACCTTGGACAGATATGGGGAAGAAGGCAATGCTGTGTTGCACTATTCTGGAAAAACCTCATCCCTTATTACTTCCCAGATAGACACATGCCCCCACTTCCTTCCAACCCTAATGGCCAGACTCTTTTCACAGGGAGACAAATGGTTAATTGCCAGGAGAGCTCACCTACAGACAACAGCTATCTATCAGAGGACACTGCAGCAGGGTTAGTAACTGGATAAACACCCAAGGAGGTGTGGTGTTTTAGGAAAGAGATCTGGATCAGAAGACCAGGTTAGTCAGGAGCACCCTCATACCCTGGATAATTCATGAAAAGGATTTGGTGGCGAGTAGAACAGAATCCCTGCTGCAGGCCAGAACTCACTTAAAGGGTTTGGGTGGCAGCTTTCAGGACTGTGGGTGCCACACTCAGGAAGAGCAAGATTTCAGAGCCCAAGGCTGCCTTGGACTCAATACTGAGTGGGGGACTGAGGGCATTTCCATGCTGCCCATTCTCTGCTTTTAAATTCTCAATAGGCAACACTCTCTGGGGGCCCCAGCTTAAGGAAGCAGCAGCTTTCAATCACTCCAGATCAGAATCAGAGAGGAGAAAAGAGAGGAGGCTTAGTGCAGCCTGTCAACAGAGCTTTCTGTGATGATGGAAACGTTTTATGTCTGGAGTGTCCCTCACGATAGCCACTGGCAATGTGGCTAATGCAACTGAGGAACTGAATTTTTAATTTTATTTAATTGAAATGAATTTGAATTTCAATAGCCACATGTGGCTGGAGGCTACGTATTAGCCCAGAAGCCTTAGAGAACATCCTTCCTTCACCCACCTCCAGGGCTTGGAAGAAAGAGGCAGGATAAATTGGAACAGAACATCCCAATCAACCATCTACGTCGGGAAAAGCAGATGGTGTGGAATGGGAAACAGGGAAGACCCCTTGTGTCAACTTCTTTCCTAGACACAGACATCAGCTGCCTGAACTCTTGCAACTGTCACCCAGCCTCCCCGTCTGAGAGCCACGGCTTCGGAAAAGGACCTCACGAAAGGTCATCTGAGGCTACCAGGTGGCCCCAACACCACAGTCCACTGAGGAAGGAAATTACTTCCACGCCTCCCAGTAGCCCCATAGGGAACTCCCTGCCTCCACCCCATGATTTTGGAGACCCCGTACCCCACAACCCACACACTTCTCCCACTGTAGGAAGTATCTCATGCCCTGCCGAGGACCCCAGCTCACGTGTCCATGAATGGCCAGGTCCCTGCGGGATTTCAGTTCCACACGTGTTGACTGAGTGCCTCCCAGATCATCAGAGAAAAAGCTGAACTTAAATAATTTCCTGTCCAAGAACAATCTGTCACCTAACACAGTGGGAAACCATCCAAGCTAGCCAGCACTAGTGACATGGCTTCAACCACAGCCTCCAGCCCAGAAAGGGATCTGCTCTCCCAGGACGGTCAAGGGACTAGGTGAATGGGTCCTGATAATAACCCAGGAGAGCCCTCAACCAGCCCTGCAAATTTACATCAAGACACAGGCCTAAGACTCAAAGAAAAAAAGTGAGCTTGTGGGAAAGTAAGATAATTAATCAAATGCTTGTGCATTGAACTCAGATCACAGCTGCTCACAGGCACCAGAAGACAGACTAGGGCACTGGGTAGATACGGTTGGGCCTGGGAGAACACCAACAGTGAGAAGTACTGTAGAGATGGATGGGTGGCAAACAGGACTATGTGCCAGACTGATGCCAACTTGGCTCCTTTCCATGTACCTTTCATGCCATTCATGCTTCCTCTAGCTTATAGACCATGTCAAGAAGTCGAGCTCTGACCAACTCCTTAGCTGTCAGGAGAGTGAAGGCAGGAACCCAAGAGTGCATGCCCTGGGCTTGCTCTAGTCCAAGAGGGACTTAAACAATTTATGGTTCTTCTCTGACCATAGTTTCTGCATCTAGTTGGGGTACCCTCTTTTAGAAATAAATCGAGCTCACACATCCATCCATGTTCATTGCAGCATTGTCTGCAATATCTAAAAGGTGGAAGCAACTCAAGGGTTCATCCACAGATGATAGATGAAGAAAATGTGATACATACATACGATGGAATATTATTCAGCCTTAAAAAGGAGGGAAACCCTGTCACATATTACAGCATGGATGAAATTTGAGGACATTATGCTAAGTGAAATAAGACAAATATTGTATGATTTCACTTATATGAGATATGTGAAGTAGTCAAGTGCATAAAAACAGAAAAAATGGTGGTTGCTGGGGGTTGGGGGAGGGGAAATGAGGAGCTGTTGTACAATAGGTATAGAATTTCAGTTTCACAAGAGGAAAGTGTTCTAGAGGTCTATTGCACAACAATGTGAATATAATTAACACTATTGAGCTGTAAACTTAAAAATGGTTAAGATGGTAGGTTTTGTCCTGTGTTTCTACCACAATCAAAAATTTACAATTATTAATTAATTAAGCTTTTCCTATATTTTCTTATCATTCATTATCATCATCATTCATGCCATTCAACTTTACAGAAAAGTTGGAAAATTGAGAAAGAATTTCTTGTAAGTTTTGTGAAAGTAAAACCTGTGCATCATTTTACTGTGGTATAATGGGGGTTATAGGGAATAGTGACACTTCCCTGCCCTACTCTGGTCTTCCTTTCCAGAGACAGCTGGCTTTACACTTCTCTGCTTTTAGATGGGCATCACCCTACCACCAAGGAATTTGTTGCTCAACTTTGATTCTCAACCTCAGATGTCTCTGACGACTGCCTAAGAAAGATGAAGATTTAGCCCACTACCCAACCGCCACCCTTCTCCCCAATCCTCTTGGTTTTAGTCATGACAATTTTCAGTTATTCTACCGGTTATCTTTGTAACTTTAAACAATGTACTTAAAGCTCACTTGATTGCTGGTCGGGTCCATTTTCAATAGTCTCCTAGCTCCTTAAAATGAGTTTACTAGGGCCCTTACCTATCTTTCCACCAAGATGTCCCCTTCCACCTCCAACTTATGTCACTTGTACTCCTATGCACCGCAATGAAAGATCCCGCATGCCTCAACAAAGAGATCTCATGTGCCACAACTAAGACCCTATGCAGCCAAAAAATAAAGAAAATAAATTAATTTTCTAAAAAAAGACTTTTTGGTGGTAGAAATGAGAGCCTGTGAAAGAGGAGTGACCCACGTGCCAGGAAAAGTAGCTTTTATCGTCCATTTGACAATATTTGCTGTATTAATGGATACACTCACACCTGTGGGAAATGATGTCTGTACAAAATTCTTCACTGCAGGTTTGTTTGAAATAGGAAAAGGTTGGAAACAACCTAAATGTCTCGTCCATTGAGAACTGGTTAAATAAATGATGGTACCTCCACATAACGTAATTCAATGCAGCCATAAAACAATGGGGAAGCCCTTTATGTACTGATATGGAACATTCTCCAAGATATATTGTTAAGTGAGGAAAGTGAGGTCCAGAACAACGATTCTGTGGTTGCGTGGAAGGAGGCTAAGTGGTTCGGAAATAGGATGAGAGGGGGACTTTGATGTATATCCTTTTCTGCCTTTTGAATTTTGAATCATGTGACTTACTTATTTTTAAATGTAAATACAACTGAATTTTGAAATAAATAATAACAAATGCTTCTTTTATGCCAGGCTATATCTTTCTAATTCATTTTCTAGTTTTAGCACAACTCTGTGAAATGCAGACCATTATCCCCACTTTCCAAATAAGAAAACTGAGACTCAGAGAGATAAGTACCTCAGTCCACACAGCCGTGAAATGGTGGAGCTGGGATTTAACCCAAAAGTCAAGCAGACTTCTAGGTTTGATCTGAAGGCTGAACCTCTCTTTCTGTCTCAGTTTTCTTTCTTCCAGTAAGACCAGTGGGTGCTTTATCCCAGGGGACCCATTTATAAGCAGCCACTAAGGAGCCAACTCAAGGAAGCCCCTGCTCAGGGCGTAGCAGAGCCCTTAGCAGGGAGGTTCTAGGAGAATGTATGAGGCCCTGTATGTACGTGAGTGTGTGAGTGTGTGTGAGAGAAAGTACAGGTGTGTGTGAATGTGTGGGCATATGTGAAGATGTGCACGTATGTGAGTATGCAAGCCTGTGTGAGAGTGTGTGTGCACATGTGGGTAAGTGTGTCTGGGTGTGTGTGAACATGTGTGAGCTTGTGTGGGTGGGTGTGAGCATGTGCGTGTATAACTGTGCAAAGCGTGTGTGAGTGTGTTCACTGTGGCCTGGGAGGCCTGACAGGAGGAAACCAATCACGGAGGGAGGTGAGACACTGAGGAGACAGAAAGTGGAACAGGAACCTCCACGGGACGTGGGAGGAGGGGAGGATGAGGGTTGAAGGCTGGGGCGGCGGGGGAGAGCTGGGGGAGGAGCTCGGGGAGAAGGCTCATGGGCTAGAAGAGTCCCTGCGGGCCAAAAGTCTGCATAGACAGCATTCCCCAGGCCAGGGGCCCAGGAAACACCATCCTACCCCCAGCTGGGGCCTCCCCTTGCCCCACCTATACCTGATGAGTGGGGGCTTCTTACCTGAGACCCAGCAGGAACAGGAACTAACCAGGTGGGAAAACTTGGGTGGAGGTGGAGGTACAGATGGAAGAATTCACATCACAGCTTGCAAGCTGGCCAGCTGCCTCCCTCTGCCCTCGGTGCTCCATAAATAATCGCTTCTGGGCCAAATGCTAGAGCTCAGAGATGGGCCCCTGCCTCTGCCCCTCGGCTACAGGGACACTGAAAGCCAATGGAAGGGAGGCGAAGGGGGATGAGTCTGGGAGGGGTTGGTGGGGAAATGGGGGATGTTTTCAGAACAGATCTGCTGGACTCAGAAGGCTGAGTGTCTGCACTGCTGGCTGTCTCCTGTCCATCCTGCTGCGGCACCTGGTGCCCTCCATGCCGTGCCTTGGCTGGATGTGCCCTCTCTCCATGGGATCCAGATATTAATGTGGCAGTCCAGCCACTGTTCTATCAACTGAAAAAAAATGCAGTCCTCAACTTTTAGGTTGTACATTTTCTTTAGTCGACATGACAATTGCCATCTGTGTGTGTGTGTGTGTGTGTGTGTGTGTGTGTGTGTACACCGTGTGAGCAAGGTGAAAGTGGTCCTAGAAAGAGGCTTCTCTTGCCCATGGAGCTGAGGGAAGCATTACCTCCTCTGAAGAAAGTCTGAGCCACCAAGGTACTGAGCAGGGAAAGATACTGTTATGAGTTGAATTGTGTCCTTCCAAAAGATATTGAAGTCCTAACCCCCTATACCTGTGAATGTGACTTTATTTGGAAACAAGGTCTTTTTTTTTTTTTTAATTATTTATTTAGTTTTGGCTGCGTTGCGTCTTTGTTGCTGTGCACGGGCTTTCTCTAGTTGTGGCGAGCGGGGGCTACTCTTCATTGCAGTGTGCGGGCTTCTCATTGCAGTGGCTTCTCTTGTTGTGGAGCACGGGCTCTAGGCACACGGGCTTCAGTAGCTGCAGCACTTGGGCTCAGCAGTTGTGGCTTGCGGGCTCTAGAGCACAGGCTCAGTAGTTGTGGCGCATGGGCTTAGTTGCTCCACAGCAGGTGGGATCTTCCCAGACCAGGGCTGAACCCGTGTCCCCTGCATTGGCAGGCAGATTCTTAACCACTGCGCCACCAGGGAAGCCCTGGAAACAAGGTCTTTGCAGATGGTCAAATAAAAATGATGTCATTAAGGTGGGCCCTAACCTAACACACCTGGTGTCCTAACAATAAGAGAAAATTTGGATGCAGAGACAGACACACACACGAGGAGGACACCAGGTGAAGATGAAGGCAGACATTGGGCTGATGCATCTCCAAGCCACGGAGCACCAGAGGTTGCCAGCAAGCCACCAGGAGCTGGGGGAGAGGAGGGGAGCAGAGCCTCCCTCACAGCCCTCAGAAGGAGCCAACCCTATCGGTGCCTTGATCTCCGACTTCTAGCCTCCACACCTGTGAGACAATAAATGTCCGTTGTTCTAGGCCACCTAGTTTTTGGAGCCCTGGGAAACAAATCCAGGCACTGTAACAATGGTCTATTGCTCGTGCTTGAACTCAGGGCTGAGCTTCACTCCCAGGGGCACCACATACTAGCTTTGCCACATTGGGCAAGTCACTCCAGTCCCCTGAGCCTCCTGTTCTCACACTTCACGTGGGACTGGAAAGAGCACAGCCTCCCAGGGCTGTCATGAGGATATGGGTTTGGCCCCGTGCCTGGCACATGTTGACGGCTTAGTAAACTGTGGCTGCTACTGCTATTAAGAACACACTTGTTTTCGGGGTCTTTGTCAAAATTCCTGATGACAAAGTGATCTCCAACCTGCATAAAGTGCAAACATGAGAAGCCAGAAAAGGAAAACAGAAGAGAAAGTCACGTTTGTGGGGGCCTGTGGTACCAGGCACGATGCTATGTGCTTTCCCAGAAGTAAGAGCATCACAGACTTGGGAGTGTGAGACATAGTCTGGCAAAGGATCTACGGGAGGGGATGGAGGGACTTGTCAAGGGACAAGTCTGATCTGGGAGGCAAGGCAGGAGCCTCAAGAGGAAGGGACTCCCCAGGCCCTGAGTGCCCCGCGCCCCCTCCCTGGAGCCTCTGGCCAGCTGGCTGGCGTGGGGAGGCGCCTGGTGGGGGATGTACAGACCACAAACATCACCCCAGCAGGGCCCGAGTGACCCAACCGCAATAATACGCCTTTCTGCCCTGGCGGAGAGAGAGGGCATTGTGTGTGCCGGCTGCGGCCTGAGACCCGAGACCATCTCGCCCCTCAGAAAGGCGGGATTGTCTAGGGCAACCTCCGTGCCCCAGGGCAGCCGGCCTGCACGTCACAACAAACCCAGAGCAAGTGAAGGGACAGCCACTGTCTAAGGACAGGGAGCCTTTGAGACTCCAGGCTTTGAGACCCCAAAGAGCCAGGAGAGAGAAGGAAGAAGGAGCTTTGGGACAAGCTGGATAATTCAGAGCTAAGGGATCATTTCAAAGGCCCCAGGATAGAGCATCCCCAAATCTACATTACATCCAGAACAACTGTCAGGAAAATCAGTGGTTTAAGAGCAAGTGTGTGGGGTCAGTGTCTGGGTTCAAATTCCAACTGGGACGTTTTCTGGCTGAGCGACTTGGGGCAAAATTATAGATGAGGCATAGCTTCCCTCACTCCAGAGACAAGGGGTTGTAAAGATTAAATGGATTGATGTCTGGTCCCTTGGTAAGCACTCAAGAAATATCAGCTGTTACAATGATTATTAATCTATATTGTTCCAAATGAGATCAGAAGTGCAAAACGCTTAGCACAGAGCCTGGTACCTAGTACAGAGATGCTTAATTAATGCTAGCCCATGCTCTGCATCCCTGACTTCTCTGCATCCCCAGTTTTCAAGGGCTGGCAGGGTGGCCTCTTTTCTTTAGAGACATCCTTTCTCCAAGCAGCAAAAGTGTTCAGGGAACCTGCCTAGAATCCCTCTGGGCAAATGATCCTATTCACTTCCTCCCCAGGGGTGGGCCCCAGCCAGCCTGCAGGCAGCTTCTCTTCTGCAGGTGGGACCCCGCAGCCAAGTGCAGACAGGCTGCCCTCCTCCGCCTGCCTCTGCTTTGCGTCCCGGTGAATCCGTCTCCTGTGTTCTGCCTGAGCCTCCCCCTGGCCCAGTTCTCGGCCATTATCTTTCCTCTACCTCGCGTCTAGGCATCCAGAAGAGCCAACACTCTCACCTCCATCAGCAACCGAACAAGCTTCCAAAGGCTCAGCCAGCCAGGCGTGGTGCTCCCCGACTCATGGCTCAGGACCCTCCCTGCAGGAATTTCCAGGGAAAGTGCCTCCTGGGCTTGTGCCCAGTTCTGACTGAGGCCCGGCTGAGGGCCCCTCCTCACCCCTCCCCCACAGACACACAGGGCTTTCTAGTCCCATTATGCCATGGAAACTATGCACACGGCCTGCCCCGTTCACATGGCCTTGGAAGAAAAAAATAACAGAGTCTTCTCCGTCTGCCAATACCCACAGTCCTAGCAGGCCTGAACTACCAAAGCAGGCCTCTCATGTGAAACAGGTCCCCGCAAAAATCTCAGGAGGACTTGTCTGGGGGTGCCCTTGAGTCACGCCCCTTCCCCCAGCCCACAGCCATCTGCCTCTCTCCTCAGAGATCTGGAGAGCTCGCTGGCCAGGGATAAGTGGCCTTATATGGCGGTTTCCTTCTTTTATTTATTTATTTATTTGGCTGCGTTGGGTCTTAGTTGTGGCTCGCAGGACTTTCGAAATTGCTGTGCGCGGGGCTCTCTAGCTGTGGCATGCAGGCTCTAGAGCGCACAGGCTTAGTTGCCCCACGGCCTGTGGGATCTTAGTTCCCCGACCAGGGATCGAACCCTTGTTCCCTGCATTGGAAGGCGGATTCTTAACCACTGGACCACCAGGGAAGTCCCCTCCTTCTCAGAACAAATCTCATCTTCTTCTCCAGTATCTTCCTGAGACCTGAGAGCCCTATTCTGATTCTCCTCCTGCCTGCTCCCTCCCTGTGGGATGGAGACAACAGGACATGTCCATTCAGAGTCCCACCCCAGCACACTTTCTAGACCTCTGGTAGCCGCTAGCCACATGTGGCAATTTAAAAGTTACTTGATGACAATTTTTCAATTGGAAAATTCCGTTCCTGGGACTTCCCTGGTGGCGCAGTGGTTAAGAATCTGCCTGCCAATGCAGGGGACATGGGTTCCAGCCCTGGTCTGGGAAGATCCCACATGCCGCAGAGCAACTAAGCCCGTGCGCCACAACTACTGAACCTGCGCTCTAGAGACTGTGAGCCACAACTACTCAGCCCGCGCGCCACAACTACTGAAGCCCGTGCGCCTAGAGCCCGTGCTCCGCAGCAAGAGAAGCCACCACAATAGGAAGCCCGCACACCGCAACGAAGAGTAGTCCCCGCTCAGCACAACTAGAGAGAAAGCCAGCGCACAGCAACAAAGACCCAATGCGGCCAAAAATAAATAAATAAATGTTTAAAGATCAATACATAAATTAAAAAAAAATTTTTTTTAAATAAATAATTCCGTTCCTCAGGTGCACTAGCCACATTTCAAGTGCTCAGTTGCCGCCCGAGCTAGTGACTGCCGTATTGGACGGTACAGATACAGAGCATTTCCAACTTCACAGAATGTTCTATTTTATAGCACTGCTCTGTACCAGGCTCTGGAATCCCCTGGTCCAAAGGCCGCCAGCCCCAGTCTCCCAATTTATCCCTCTCCCCTTGCCCCCCTGGTAATCATAGTTTGTTTTCTACATCTGTAACTCCATTTCTGTTTTGTAAATAAGTCCTTTGTACCATTTTTTTAGATTCCACATAAAAGCGGTATCATATGATATTTGTCTTTCTCTGTCTGACATACTTCACTCAGTATGACAATCTCTAGGTCCACACTACTATACATAAAATAAGTAACTAATAAGAACCTACTGTATAGCACAGGGAACTCTACTCAATACTCTGTAATGGCGTATAGGGGAAAACAATCTAAAAAAGAGTGGATATATGTATATGTGTAGCTGATTCACTTTGCTGTACACCTGAAACTAACATAACATTGTAAATCAACTATTCTGTAATAAAAATTAAAAAAAAAAAGGCCACCAGCCAACTTGGGCGTGTGATGACGTCTTCCCTGGGTCTGGCCTCCTTAGAGCAGATGCCACCACCAGTGTGCACACCCCTAGCTGCAAGGGTGGCTGACAAGGGACTGTGGATGGAGCTGGAACTTGTGAGCTGAAGAGAGTCACCTGCGTGCTCATGAAGCCTCTCTAGGTGCAGGAAGAGCTGAGGTAGGAAGAAGGGGTGGGGGGGGGCACGTGAGGGCCAGACTGGCTCTCCCTGTGTGGCCACATTCCCACGCAGGATCCAAGGATGCCAGGAACTCTAACTTCAAAGCTGGCCTTCTGGGTCTGGTCGTTATGAAGGAATACCTTTCCAGGTAGAAAGATAGGGCACATTTTATTTAACTGTTAAACTTTTAAAATCTTAACTTTATTGAGAGGTAATTCCCATACTATACAAATCACCCATTGAAAGTGTACAATTCAATGGTTTTTAGTAGCTTCACAGATGTGTGCAGCCTTCACCACAATCATTTTTAGACATTTTCATTATCTCAAAAAGAAACTTTGTATCTTTTAGGTACCCACCCCCTCCCCCAACTGTTAAATGTTTAATATGTAGGCATATGGCAGGTGCCCTCCACTGGCCTGCAAACGTGAGGGTAGGTTATCCCTTTCTCACCTCTATGGTCAGCTCCCTGAGGACAGAGGCCAGATGTGACACCTGTGTGCCCCACCTCCGCACCATACCTGCCACACAATAGGGCCTGAAATATTTGCTGTCTTCCTTATTATTGTTACAATGCTTTTCTGTGAGCATGAGAGAAGTCCAGTGATCACAGGCAGGATGGGGAGGGGTCTGGAAATCATGTTATGTGAGGAGCCATGAGGGTGTTGATCCTGGAGAAGCTGTAGAGATGGAGTGGGTAGAATAACTGCTCAAACCAACCGTCACACAGAAGAGAGACTAGGAGCATTGGGTCAAAATTCCAAAAGCCACATTTCCAGCCCGCGGCGGGCTGAGCCATGGCATGTGCAGGTGGAAAGGGAGTGAGCGCTCTGTCACAGAGCACATTCACGCAGGGCCTGGAAGACCACCTGCCTGGGGTGCTATAGCACGGCCTCCTCCTTCAGATAAGTCAAGAGCAGGCCCAGAAGAGTTCTACGGTCTCTTCCGTTTCTGGGATGCTGGGCCTGGAACTATCACAGGGCGGAGGGATTTCTGAGAGACACAGAAGCCAGACCTGCAGACCTTTGCTGTCTTTGTTTTCAACTTCTCAGCAGCAGCAGCAGGATTCAGGCTCCTTCTCTTCTGAATTCAGGTTCTAGTCCCACCAGTCCACCGCCTCCAGGGCTGTGAGTGGAGCCTGGGGCCGAGCTTCCCTGTCAGGGCCCAGGGCTGTGTCCGCATGGGAAAGGTGACTGGGTTGGCACGCAGAGTTGAGAGTCTAGCAGGTGAGCTGAGACTAATAAACCCAAGAGACAACAGGTACAAACAGGTCTCGGGGAGGTTTCGGGAGCTGGGGCCCAGGCCGCAGAACTGAACAAAGCACCCTGTGTGGAGCTGGGCAGGAGACCACACTGTCCTGACCTGGGAGCAGGGACTTCGGCCCAAGACTGGGCTTGCAGCTGTTGTGGTGGGGATGCGGGAGAGCAGACTCCCTATATCTGGGCCGGGGGTTCACATACGAAGACTCCAGTGACCAAGAGAAAGAATCACTTGTCACTGGCTCAACAGAGAAAAGGGACGGCTTGCTTCCTCCAGATTTATCATGAGTTGATACAGGGTGGACTGAAGAGCATGGCCAAGGTCCTGTGCACCCGCAGACGGAGGCGCAGCCCGGGGTCCCTCTGGGTGTGCGATGAGGAAGGAGCTGCTCCCACGTATTAAATGCCGGGCACCGGGTCCAGCGTTTTCACCAGCTTGCACTTACCTGGTGCTTACTATGTGCCAGGTACTGGCAAGCACCCCACAGAGAGAGGAAACTGAGTCACAGAGAGGACAGTCACCTGTCAGAGGTCACACACCTTGCAAGGGTGGAGCCAGAATTCCAACCCAGGTGCTCTGGCTCTAGGGCTAGGCTTCACCCACTCTGCTGGCTGCTGCCCGAGCGCCTCGTTTCCATTCCCATGACAACCATGGGGCGAACTAGCATGACCTCTATTTTCACAAACATAAAAGCTGAGGTGCAGCGCAGTTAAGTGGCTTGTCCTAAGTCATGCAGTAAATAACCCCCAGATTCAAGCTTCCACCTGGGCTCAAAGAGCCCACCCTCTATCACCCCCGCTGTCTCTGGGAGGAAACAAGGTGAGGGTTCTATGGCTGGTTTTTTGTTGTTTTTTTTAAACCATAAAATTCAGACTCTTTTTAAAGAAATAAAGCAAAAAAAAAAAAAAATCCCTGTGATGATGGTAGTGTAATCAGGCTAGATAAATTGTCTGGGCCTCAAACAAGTCAGTAGTGAACAAGTGAGGACTGTATTTCAATTTCTTCCACAGCATTGTGATTGTAACCTCAGGTGCCAGCTGCTCATGCTGATAGTGTGTACGTCGCTCCAACTGCACAGGTGAGAGTAACAAGGGTTTTACAAAAACCCTTTGTGGGATTGACCCCTTTTCTTGCTCGAGAATAAGTTATACCAGGCCCTGAGTTAATTTTTTGCTTCTGCTGTCTTCTCACCAACCCCTACCCACAGCCTGCTGTGTCTAGAGGCCCTGCAAAATAGTAAGAAAATTCAGTTCTCGGATTCAAAGGATCAGGTCTGGTTATGTTATCAGGGAGCTGTGTGAGGTCAACCTGGTGACTTAACCTCTCTGAGAATCATCTGGAAAATGCAAACATTGAACCTAGTGACCTTCAAGGTCTCTTCCCGCTCCAGGGCTGATGCTCAGTGTTATTCATTCATTCAACTAGCTTGGGCCAGACACCAATGCGACATGCTGGAGAAATAAAGATTACTATAACCCATCACTGGCCCCAAGGAGTTCACAGCCTAGCGCTGTGACAGTTCTGTGTGACAAGTGTCCTAAGAGAGGCAAGTTGGTTCCATGATGATTGAAAGCATAACGTTCTTGCTTGGGGGAAACAGAAAGTCTTCAAGGAGAAGGAAGTCTTTGAGCTGAATGTTGCATGATAAGAAGGTGGGAAGAGACGTTCCTGCCAGAGGGAACAGCATGTGCAAAGTCACACAGGTGACCAGCATGGCATAGCCAGTCCACTTCAAGCTGTTTGGTGTGGCTGGAACAGAGGTTGTGTACTTAACAGAAGGAGATGAGCCTTGAGAGATGGGCAGGGGCCATGTGATATAGGCATGGGGAACCACAGAAGTGTTTTAAGTGGAGGCATGACACGGTCTGATATGTATTGGGAAAGCATGCCAGTGGCAAGAAGGACGGGTAGACGAAAGCAAGTAAACAAGTCTGGGCATAGAAAGATCGATCAGAATCCTTCCAACAATCCAGGTGAGAAACACAAGGGCCTGAACGTCAGCAGTAGCGGCGGGGATGGGAGCAAGGACAGAAACAGCCATTCTTCCAGTTGAAGGAGGAAGAAGGTACAGTGATAGACTGGATGTGAAACAAAGGGTCTAGGAGTCTCAGTCTCCGACTTGGGTGTCTGGGTAGATTAGAAACACAGAAGGAGGAACAGGCTTGGGGAAAAAACAGAAGGAGGTGACTTTGGGAAAGATAACTAAGTGTGTGTTGTTTACCTGAGTGGAGGAGAATTCCCCCATTTTTAGAAAATGTGTATCATTTAAAACACCATCCCTTGGGACATCCCTGGTGGTCCAGTGGTTAAGAATGCGCCTTCCAATGCAGGGGATGTGGGCTTGATCCCTGGTGAAGGAAATAAGATCCCACATGCCATGGGGCAACTAAGCCTGCGTGCTCTGGAGCACTTGCACCACAACTAGAGAGAAGCCCACGCACTGCAACGAAGATCCCGCGTGCCGCAACTAAGACCCAACACAGCCAAATAAATAATAATTGATTAATTAATTTTAAAAGAAAGCACTGTCCCTTAACATGCCGGCAAAAACACTCCCTTGGTGGGAATTCCCTGGCGGTCCAGTGGTTAGGACTCAGCTCTTTCACTGCGAAGGGCATAGGTTCAATCCCTGGTTAGGGAACTAAGATCCCGAAAGATGTGCATCACGGCTAAAAAAAAATCCTCCCTTGGAAATGACTACCTTGTTCCTAAAATCCTACAGTAATGGAGGTACTGTTTTTGAAACATTTTCCAAGGCACTTTCCTTATGAGTGAGCAAAATTCTCTCACTGCACCATGGGGCTTACGGTCCTCGGGAAGGAGAAAGGTGGATACCATCTAGAACAAAACCCAGAGGGCAGGAAAGAAGGAAGATACAACGAAAAGAAGTCCCTGAAAAACAGAAGGAGGAAGTACAAAGGCTTCTGGTGCTTGGGGGGAAGCAGGAGGGACGGGAGGCCAGAAGCCCGTGCTCTTTGACCCTTGTCAAACCTTGGTGCCGGTGTAGAGAACAGTAGCAAACCTCCACAGAGGTTGAGAACAGGCCAGAAACACAAAAGATTTATGCCTCGCTCCTCCACTGGAGCCCTGGGGCAGTCACCCACGTCCCATAGGGTGTGGCCCTATGTCCATCTAGGGCAGCTCCAGTGTAGCAGAGACGACTGCATAACATGTTTAGTCCGGGAGAGGGACTTTAGATGTCCCCTGCCCCCCGCCCTGCCTTACCCCAATTCCCCTTAGCTTGAGTGTGGGAGAAACCCGGAAGCCCCTAAGGCTGCTGGGAATGCAGAGGGGCTTGAGAGCTGGGATCCTGTGGACCTGCCCTGGGAAATGGAAAACACGCAGAGACATCGAACAGGTGCAGGTTTGTATGCACAGAACCAGCAGAACTGAGACAGGACCCATGAGCTGGGTGAAGCAGCAGGCCCCGGCAGCCAGGACCTCAACCATGGAGGTCAGCAGACCTGGTGGGTGAAGGGCATCTCTGTAGAGGTCACTGAAGACCAGAGCACAACACAGGGTCCAGCACCCAGACCAGTCACCCTCTCCATTGTCCCAGAGTTACACACAGAGTGGGGACAGATCGGGGAGGGGCAGGAGGGGGGTACACCTGGAGAGCAGGTAATAGTCCAGGCAGGGACTGGACTGAATATTTATCCAAAAGTGGCTGAACTAATTTAACAAAATTAATTTAAAGTGGAAGAGGGGGCTTCCCTGGTGGCACAGTGGTTAAGAATCTGCCTGCCAATGCAAGGGACACGAGTCTGAGCCCTGGCCCGGGAAGATCCCACATGCTGCGGAGCAACTAAGCCCGTGTGCCACAACTACTGAGCCCACGTGCCACAACTACTGAAGCCTGCTCACCTAGAGCCCTTGCTCTAGAACAAGAGAAGACACCGCAATAAGAAGCCCGTGCACCACAACGAAGAGTAGCCCCCGCTTGCCGCAACTAGAGAAAGTCCGCGCACAGCAACGAAGACCCAACGCAGCCAAAAATAAATAAATAAAAAAGAAATAAAAAAAAAACCGAACACACATACCCTTTTTTTTTTTAATAGTGATCTTGGGTCTTCTTATTTATTTATTTTTATTTTATTTATTTTTGGCTGTGTTGGGTCTTCGTTTCTATGCGAGGGCTTTCTCTAGTTGTGGCAAGTGGGGGACACTCTTCATCGCCACGCGCGGGCCTCTCACTATCGTGGCCTTTCTTGTTGCGGAGCACAAGCTCCAGACGCGCAGGCTCAGTAGTTGTGGCTCACGGGCCCAGCCGCTCCGCGGCATGTGGGATCTTCCCAGACCAGGGCTCGAACCCGTGTCCCCTGCATTAGCAGGCAGATTCTCAATCACTGTGCCACCAGGGAAGCCGCACACATACCCTCTTTAAAAAAATAATAAATAAATAAATAAAATAAAGTGGAAGAGACTCGTTTTCCTTTAACTGGCAAGTTTAAATTCTCCCATCTAATATTAATGGGAATAAGAGTTTGTGAAGAAGCTTATATTGGTTCTAAGAAATAAAGAGCCTAAATTGTTCTCTTTTTTTAATGTGGCTGAGTTGTAATATATAATTTTTGACGCCTCCCTCAGCTTATTTATTTATTTTTTTTCTTTCCGTTTTTTTTTTTTCTTTGCAGTATGCGGGCCTCTCACTGTTGTGGCCTCGCCCATTGCGGAGCACAGGCTCCAGACGCGTAGGCTCAGCAGCCATGGCTCACGGGCCCAGCCGCTCCGTGGCATGTGGGATCTTCCCGGACCAGGGAAGGAACTCGTGTCCCCTGCATCGGCAGGCGGACCCCCAACCACTGCGCCACCAGGGAAGTCCCCCAGCTTATTTTTAAGTCAGGTTTATGAGGCACAATTTATATACATACAGTTCTGTCAGCGGGAATGGATATTTAATGTCCTAATCCTGTTGGTTCTCTTTGCTTTTCTTTCCAAGGTCTTCCTTTTTGCCTGTTGGGTCATAGAAGCCCTCTTTTCTGATCCCTCCTCACCCACCATTTTTTTTCCTCCTCACTGGCTGACCCTGCCTGCCGTAGCAGCCTGGGTATCTGGGGAATCTACACACCCTGGCCTCACTCCCTTTGAGTTGAAAGCAGCCCCCTTCTCAAGCTTTCTCCTCTTCTTTTCATCCTCTGTCCTTTGTCACCTTGGTTTCTGTGGCCAGGCTATCTCGTGATCTTTTTTGCCACAGACACAGCCTTGCTGCCTAGCAACCTCTCAGCATCATTTGGTTGATTGGTTTGGGGTTTGTTGACAGTTGGGGTTTTTCTGTCTCAGTGAGGAGGAAGCAAGAAACCTCAACACTGCAATTTCCTTCTCACCTCATAGCGATGGCGGCAGATTCTGAGTCTCCAGGGCAGGGACGGTGTCTTTACATGCCCTGGTGAGTGTTGCCTTCACAGTGGTGAAAAAATAGGGAGGTGAAAAGGTAAGACAGGAGGGAAGAGCATTTGTACTTAGGCCCAGGGCTCAGTTTGCCTGACAAGGAAGGACCTCAGAGGTGTTTCTCTTCCCGCCTGTGTCAGACATTTGCAAGCTGACTGCATCTCAAAGGAGCTACACACTCCTTCTTCCCCCTCTACGAGCCTTTGCAAAGTGTCATGGAACTGAATGTCTCCCAGCATCTCAAGCAGGGAGGGAACTTGCTGTTGGGGGTGGGTGAGGGAAGTATATGGGAGAGTATGTGCCAGAAGAGAGTATGGCTGTGGGATGCTGGCTCTCTCCCTGCAGGACAACTCTTCCTTGATGTCACTGACACCTTGACCTGACTCAGGGGCCAGCCAGAGGGAGCTCAGGCTGCAGTCAAACTTTCTGATGAAACTGGTGTCATCAGGGGTGGGAACGCAGTGTCTGTGTTTATTCAATTCCCTTCATGGTCAAGTGACTTGGAATTCAGCTCTGTAGTCAGACTACCCAAGAGGCTTTGAAATGGGCAGAAGACCTAAACAGACATTTCTCCAAAGAAAAAATACAGATGGCCAATAGGCACATGAAAATATGCTCAACATTGCTAATTATTAGAGAAATGCAAATCAAAACTACAATGAGATATCACCTCACACCAGTCAGAATAGCCATTGTCAAAAAGTCTACAAGTAATAAATGCTGGAGAGGGTGTGGAGAAAAAGGAACCCACCTGCCCTGTTGGTAGTAATATAAATTGGTGCAGCCACTATAGAAAATAGTATGGAGGTTCCTTAAAAAACTAAAAACAGATTTACCGTGTGATCCAGCAATCCCATTCCTCGGCATATATCCAGAGAAAACTCTAATTCAAAAAGATACATGCACCCCAATGTTCATAGCAGCGCTATTTACAAGAGCCAAGACATGGAAGCAACTTAAATGTCCATCAACAGATGAATGGATAAAGAAGATGTGGTACATATATGCAATGGAATATTACTCAGCCATAAAAAAGAATGAAATGATGCCATTTGCAGCAACATGGATGGACCTAGAGATTATCATACTAAGTGAAGTAAGTCAGACAGAGAAAGACAAATATCATATGATATCACTTATATGTGGAATCTAAAAAAAATGATACAAATGAACTTATTTACAAAACAGAAATAGATTCACAGACATAGAAAACAAACTTATGGTATCAAAGGGGAAAGAAGTGGGAGAGAGATAAATTAGGAGCTTGAGATTAACAGATATACACTACTATATATAAAATAGATAAGCAACAAGATCCTACTGTATAGCACAGGGGACTATATTCAATATTTTATAATAACCTATAATGGAAAAGAATCTGAAAAATAATATATACATAAAACTGAATCACTTTGCTGTACACCTGAAACAAACACAACATTGTAAATCAACTATACTTCAATTAAAAAAGAAAAAAAGGGGACTTCCCTGGTGGTTCAGTGGTTAAGATTCCACATTCCCAATTCAGGGGGCCCGGGTTCAATCCCTGGTCAGGGAACTAGATCCTGCATGCCCCAACTAAAAGATCCCACATGCCACAACTAAAAGATCCCGCATGCCGCAACGAAGATCTTGCACGTGGTAAGGAAGATCTCACATGCCACAATTAAGACCCAGCGCAGCCAAGTACATAAATAAATATTTTAAAAAAGAAAAGAAAAAAAGAGGATTTGAGGAAGTTACCTAATATCCCAGTACCTCAGTTTCTCCATTTGTAAAATGTGGTGGTCACAGGAACTAACCCCCCTGGGCTGAAGCAGAACGAGAGAATCCATATGCACTTGGCACATAAAATGGTAGCTGCTATGATCATTATTATTGTTATTTCCAATTAGGCACTAAGGATCCTGAAATCTCAGGATGAAGCTAAAAAGGAGAGAATCCCCAAGTCTCAGGGTAAGGAAACTTACTGACACCCTCAATAAAATCAAACTCAGATCCACTAAGGTGGGTGGTAGAGGCAAAATTCTCACAGGGGTGGAGAAGGGGTGCAGCTTTCCTTGCCCGTGGTGGGCCCAGTGAGATCAGGGAGAAATCTCTGGGAGAAGGTGAATCTTGGGGGACAGAAACAAGAGAGCCGGCTACCCTTCCTATGCAGACAGTGTCCATGTCCCCGCTTGGAGGAAGCGGGTTTGATTTTATTGAGGAAGCCAACACGTTTCCTTTTGTCCAGTGTGGCCTCTGTGTTGTTCATATTATTGGTTTCCAGGATGTGAAAATGTCATCCTAGGACAGAGCCTGGAAAAGAATGGACTGAATGCCTCCTTAGAGAGCTTTAGCCAACTATTGAAGAAAGTAGGTTTCACCTTCCCTTCAGACTTAAAAATCATATGCTGGTAAGAAAGCAGAAGTAACAGTTGAGGTAATAATGAAAGCAAACTTTCTTAGCAATTGCGATATAAAGTTCACAACAATCTTATTAAGAGGGTATTTTTTTTTTAAGAGGGTATTATTATTATTCCTATTTTACAAAATAGGAAACTGAGACTTGATGAATTTGAATAGCCTGCTGTGGTTACAAAGACAGATGGCTGACCACTGGATGTAAACTTGGGTCTGGTTTTTTGTGTTTTTTCTTCTTTTTTTTGTGCTTTAGTGAGATATAATTGACAAATAACACTGGAAATTTAAGGTGTTCAATGAATTATTTGATATTCATATATATAATGAAACAATTACCACAATAAGGTTAGTTAATGCATCCATCGCCTCACATAGTTCCCGTGTGTGTATGTGTGTGTGTGTGTGTGTGTGTGTGTGTGTGTGTGTGTGTGTGTGTGTGTTGAGAACATTTAAGATCTACTCTCTTGGCAAATTTCAAATACACAGTACAGTATTGTGAATTGTAGTCATGATGTAGTACGTTAGATCCATGAACTTGAGTCTGTTTGAATTCAGAGCCTGAGTTCCTACCAGTATTCTGTCTCTTAGAGGACTCTAGATCACACTTCAATCTAGTGAGAAAAGCATGTGTACGATCTGCTTCCTTTCTAAACACCTTTGGGTATTTTTACTTTCTCCTTAAAGTTCTGAGACATCTCTAGGCTCAGCCCCAAAGAACAAGTGGCTCATTTCTGCCCCCTAGAGGACACAGCCCACACCATAGAAAATAAAGGCAAGAAGGCAGTGGGTAAAAAGTGTGCTCAAAATCCAGACAGGTCCGGACCTGCAGGAAACATATCTAAAAAGAGCACCATTTAGTCCATGAAAAGTTGGTGATAATAGACTGGAAACTTTCTGGATCAGCAGTGAGAACAGTATATCAAGAGCAAGACCTGCCGTCAGATTGGAGTCATTTTTAACAGGTGCCCCCAGATAATTCTTATTCTCACAAAAATGCATATGATTCATTCATCCTAAAAGGGGTTGAAGACCTCCCCCCATCCACAGTCCACTGTTACTTTAGCAGGTGGCAGACCTCAAGGGGCTCGAGCCTGGGTCCCTGTCATGGTCAGTTACATCACCTCTCAGGCCCTGGGCTTCCTAATGTAGAAAGTGGCCCACCTTCTAAATCATGTGGGAGCCAGGAGACCCAGGTTGTGCTTGCAGAAAGGGTGTGCTTTACTTAATCTTCCAGACCTGTTTCCCTCTGAGGAACAGGAGAGGGTGAATAGTCATCAAGCTTCCTTCCTGCTGCAAGACTCCTGAATCTCTTTCTGTCTCTGTTGAGAGGAAACCTTGGGCGAGCTGCTTAGGAGGCTGGTCTCCACAGGGCGCAGACACCTCTTCCTGCTCACAACTCTTCCCAGAGAGGCTTGTGGTCTCCCTCCTCCCGAGGTTCAGAGCTTCGTGTGTCCTTGTCGTTTCAATTCACAGCCACGCTGCAGGATCCTCCTTTTCACTGCCCTGTGGGGTGTAAAGTTGGCTCTCTCTTCACACAAAGGCCCTGGAGAACATAAAGTTGGTTTGGAAAAGGAAAGTTCTCTAGAAACCCGGAAATAGAGCTTCTGAGGTCCTGACCTCTGGAGTGAGACGGACCAGTCTTCATACCCTAGCTCTGCTACTCATTAGCTGTGTGATTTGGGGCAAGTTGCTTAGCCATTCTACCCTTGGTTTCCTCATCTGTAAAATGGGCATGAGAATGGTACCGATATCATTGGATTGTGGTGAAGATAAAAAGAGATGATGCCATGACAAGTGTTTGATTCATACCTGGTACGTGATAGGTGTTCTGGAATGTTCCCTGACCGCCACAACGGGGGAATGGCAAGGTAGTTCACAACTGGTACCCCACACAGAGATTTAGTATCCAAGCGGCTCCTTCAGGGAGCTTGCCCTCTTCAATGATCCGAAATGCCATGTGTACCCTTACTCTTTTTTGGGGGGGGTGGTGGGCATGCCACACAGCTTGTGGGATCTTAGTTCCCTGACCAGAGATCAAATCCGGGCCCCAGCAGTGAAAGTGCCGAGTTCTAACCATTGGATCACCAGGGAATTGCAACCCCCGCCCCGCCACCCTGTTTAAAGATGTTCTAATGAAGCCAAATTCCCTTTCCCAAATTTCTCCAGGTGAGTCCCCAGTGGGTCCTTGGGCTCACAGTGCCACAGTGCCACTGGCGGCTGTGGTCATCTGGGTTTGAGGCTTCAGGAAAAGAGATGCATGAGGAGTCCAGAGCGGACTGAGGCCTCAAACATGTCCTTCACAGGAGCCACGTCAACAAGTGAGACCCAGGGGGGCTGAAGTGTGACCCTGCTTGACACTTGGTCGTTTATAGTTGGAAAATGAATAATTATTGCCTTTGCCCTTGTAATAAGCTACTGCTTTTGAGTAAAATTAAACAAAAATAAAGTCCACAAAATCCCAGGCACTGCAGGGCAGCAGCAAACAAGCATATGGAATTGGCCAGAAAGAATACTAAGGTCTCAAGAGCAAACTGCTTATTGACTGAAGAGAAAGGTCGTAATAAGAACTGGCTTCGGCACAAACACAGCTTTTGAGTATGCACCGTGTCACTCCAACCCAAGTGAACTGCAGTAGCTGCTGGGGCCCGCGGGGCCTATTTAGGGGTGAGGGTGGAGTATAGAGGGCACTGGGCTGTGGTCTCACGATTCACAAAGGGCCCCCTACTCTGGCTTTGGATGTTATCTCTAGATGACAGGGTTGAGAGAAGTTGACATTCGGGGTAAAACTCTAAATCCGAGTTCCATCACTGCCTATAGAGCACTTCATGTCATATATTAAAATATGTCCTGGCATTATCTTGCAAAAGCATAATTACTTTTATTCTATTTTTCTGTGGTAAAAGTATTAATCTGTCAAATGTAAACATTTAAAATATACCGCAGGGCTTCCCTGGTGGCGCAGTGGTTAAGAATCCTCCTGCCAATGCAGGGGACATGGGTTCGAGCCCTGGTCCGGGAAGATCCCACATGCTGCGGAGCAACTAAGCCCACGTGCCACAACTACTGAGCCTGCGCTCTTGAACCCGTGAGCCACAACTACTGAAGCCCATGTGCCACAACTACTGAAGCCTGTGTGCCTAGAGCCTGTGCTCCGCAACAAGAGAAGCCACCGCAATGAGAAGCCCTTGCACCGCAACGAAGAGTAGCCCCCGCTCGCCGCAACTAGAGAAAGCCCGCGCGCAGCAACGGAAGACCCAACGCAGCCAATAAATAAATAAATAAATAAATAAATAATAAAATATACCGCAGTTCTCAACAACCTTTTGAGGGGGGCATTTCTTCACATTTTAATATACTAGGAACCTTTAAAAAAAGCACATAACTGCAGGTCAGTCTTGACCTCTAAGAGGCCCTGGCCAGGGCCTGTTGAGAGCAAAGAATTCCTGTGTCTCTCCTGCAAAAATGATTTTTCCCTTTTCCACATTGATTTTTCTCAGGATGTTTTTGCTTCTCGATAAGAAGGAATAACCTGCTAGAGGATCCGTCCCGCCTTCTCATTCAGAGGAAATCCATCTGCAAGAACAAACCCTGAAAATTTCCCTTGTTCATCCAAACTGAAGGGCCCCTGAGTATATTCACACGCGGAATGTCTGTCCCTCTCCTTACACCCACCCCATCGGGGTTTGAACTACAGACATAGCACATTTCTCTGGATTCGTGACAGCTCTAAACCGTGACCCCACATGGCACCAACTGGTTTTCTCTCACCTCTTACGCAAACTTCCAAAGCCTGCAATAAAATACATGCAAAGTCTAACTGGAGTGTTTGCCACCGGCCCCTGTCCCCCTGTGCTGGAGCTGATGTACTTGGCCTCGATATTGAGGATGTTTTCGTTCATCTGACACACCTAGGAAATCAGTTACAAGAAAAAAGGGTGGAAGCCTCCCTCTCCAACTTCCTCTCTTGAAGTTAATAAAAATGTCAGTGATGGACCATATCCAACAAGAGTGCTGGCAGCCAATGCACACAGATAAACCATGGCCACACCCTTTTCTCACACAGAGTGCCAGCATCTCACCCTTTAGAGACCAACTTTTCTTAGGAACCACAGCCAGCAGGAAAGTCCAGAAAGGCTTACAGTTGATCCAGAGCCCCTTGAGTTTGTTTCAGGGATGAACTGTTCACTCAATACATATGTATATTGGGACTTCCCTGGCGGTGCAATGGTTAGGACTCCACGCTTCCGTTGCAGGGGGCATGGGTTGGATCCCTTGTTGGGGAACTAAGGTCCCTCAAGGTGTGGCCAAAATAAATAAATAAATAAATATGTCTATTTTAAGGCAGTATTTTTAAAAATTGGGATATAATTCACACAACATAAAAAACATGAAATTCACCACTTTAAAGTTTACAATTCAATGTTTTTTAGTATATTTCCTGTACTGTGCAACTATCACCCTCTCTAATTCCAAAGGATTTCCATCATGACAAAGAGAAACCTCATGCGAAGTCTCTGCCCATTACCTCCTCCCCCTGCCCCTAGCAGCCATTAATCTACCTTCTGTCTTTCTGGATTTGCCTATTCTGGACATTTCATACAAGTGAATTCATATAATATGTGGCCTTTTGTGTTTGGCTTATTTCACTTAGCATAATGTTTTCAAGGTTGTAACAGTGCTTCATTGCTTTTTTTTTTTTTTTTTTTGGTACGCGGGCCTCTCACTGTTGTGGCCTCTTCCGTTGCGGAGCACAGGCTCGGGACGCGCAGGCTCAGCGGCCATGGCTCACAGGCCCAGCCGCTCCGCGGCATGTGGGATCTTCCCGGACCGGGGTATGAACCCACGTCCCCTGCATCAGCAGGCGGACTCTCAACCACTGCGCCACCAGGGAAGCCCCTTCATTGTTTTTTGTGGTTGGATGATATTCCATGGTATGGATGGACCACGTTCTATTCATGTGTGCATGATGGACATTTGGGTATTTCCACGTTTGGGCTATTATGAATATCGCTTTTATGAACATTTGTATACAAGTTTCTGTGTGGACACGTGTTTTCAATTCTCTTGGGTAAATAGCTAGGAGTGGAATTGCTGCATCGTATCGCAACTCGTGTTTAACTTTTTGAGGAACTGCCAGATTCTTTCCCCACTCAATGCATATTAACCGAGCCCCACTACGCTCTGAGCCAGGAACCAACAGCACAGTGGTGGACCTGCAAGTCCTGGCCACTTGCCCTCATGGGGCATGCAGCTCAGCAGGAGAAGGAGGCATTAAACAGATCATTAAAAAACAGAGTTTTTAGCACACTTGTACAAACGCTAAGAAGGGGAAGTTCAGGCTGCTATGAGACTGTAATGCAGGCAGGCCTGAACTGAGGATTGAATGAGGTCACAGGACAAGAACACAGACACTCTAGAAACAGCAAATCCAGAACCTGTGATACCAAAAAACCTCCCAATCAACTGAAAACTAAAATGAAGAAGTTCTTGTACTTCAGTGGGTTTCTGAACATTCTCACCGTTTGAGGGCAGAGAAGGCCCATACAGGGGCTCTGGGAGTGTCTGAAATGACTCACAGGACTACTTAGACATGAAGTGTGACAAGAGAACAGGTCATAAAGTTTGACGATGATGATTGAAGAAACTCTCACGCTGCCTTCCCTCACTGAGAGGGATTCAGGGCCACACCTCTTAAAGGCCAAGGGCAATTTACTCCCTTCCTCAGCTGCCCCTGCCTTCCCTGACTCAGACCTTTGCAGCTTTCCCTTCCCTGCAGCCCTTCTCAACAGCCACTTAAACAAAATCAATGCCCTATTGTTTCAAGTAGCCATTAAAGTTCAGCCTCACAGGAAGATGGGAAGCTCTGAAAATGTCAGCAATTAATTCCCAGGGATGTGAAAGTTTAGTTTGACCTCAGGAGGTTAAAGCCACCATATTTCAAGTGGCAGGATTTATAAAGTTTCATTCCTGTTGAATTAGTCTAAAATATTTGTACTTTGATCAAGGCACTGGGTTAGGTGCTCTGGGGAGATACAAAGAAACAGGGGCATCAGCCTCAGTTCTGTCCTTAAGAAAGTATCCAGTGAGAGAGAAGAGCCTAATGAAAGATGCATGCAGCACATGTGAGTCCTGTGAGTCTGACAGGTCCGTAAGAGACAGAGTGATGTGGGGGAGGACAAGAGGTCTCCTTGGCTTGGGTTGGGAAACACAGGCTTCATGAAGGAAGTGTGACTGGGGATAAACAGGCTTTACATGGGCTTCCAGAAGGGAAGATGACTTTGCAACAGGGCACGTGACAGGTGCAAAGGCCCAGGGGTAGGAATTTAAAAGATACACTAGGTATAACATAGGGGTTCCTGAATGATGCTTTGTTCGTTAAAAAAATAAAATGAGGACGCCTTGAAGTTTCTTGTTTTTATCAAATAGTCCCAGCAAGGCCTAAGGTTTCTCTTTCATCCCTAACCAAGGAGAGACCCAACTATTGGGGTGTAGTGATCAAAAAGAGAACACTGTTGGCCATTCAGTTCCTTTTTCCCTTGCTTCACTCCAAGTGTGGGAAACGTCCTACAAGCTTAGGGTCCCTTGATGCAGATGACAGTGGACATGTAGAAAAGGACTCTCTTCTGGCTGAACCTGGATGGTGCTGGATCCCTGGAGGAGCAGGGTGGGGCCTCTACTGTGGTCTCTGGGATGGGTTGGGATCCTCCCACCCACCCACACTCACATACACACACACAGGGTAGTCTTACCTATCAGATGTGGCGTGAGGCTTTTTGCCTTCCATCCTCCATTTTGTCACTGGTTGATTCATTTCTATACGCCCCAGACTTTCTCCACAGGAATCTGTGGAATTTCTCTGTTCCTTTCCTTTATAGCACTGCTTCTCACTAGGGTTGCTACTGCCCTCCAGGAGGAGTTTTAAAAAGGCGTAGCGGCTGTTTTTGGTGGTCTCAGTGCTGGAGAGAGCACTATTGGCTTTTAGTAGGGAAAGATCAGGGAGGCCAGAAGTCCTCCTGCAATGTGCTGGAAGGTTCTACAGGAATTGTCTTATATCTCCCATGATGTCTGAGTGTTCCCTGACACATTCCTATAGGCAAAACAATCTATTTATAGTGTCTTGAGCCTTGAAACCTAGCCCCACTCTACATATAAACACAATGTGATTTTTGCAAACTTTTATATGCCTAAATTTCCCACCACCCACCCCCCTGCCCCAGGAATACAACTACCATGTAAACAGAGGGAAAATTGCATTTTGCCTTGCATTTTAGAGCATTCGCCATTTTGGAAAATCACACCACCCACAGCAGCTCCACTCATGTTCTTTGAGTTTCCCGTGGGACATACCTGTAGCAGTCTGTAACTGCGGTGCTCACATTCAAAGTGATGCTGTGTACAGGCGCAGGACACCTGACTTCTCCACTATAACTCTGAGTGCAGCCACAACTGAGAATTTACATTTTGAAAGACATAATATTTTATTATAAACTGGTTTCCTTTTCCCTTACATCACAGTTGGGCATTTGTTACATCGTATTTTCCAAAGATGCCACACCAATGTATACCACATGCCACATGCATATGCTTTTTATAGCACGACATTGGTATTACTCTATTGAGTTGGCAGCGGGGCGGGGGGGGGGGTTCAGTGTTCCCTTCCCTTGTATTTGGCTAGACCTTTGTAACTGCCTTGACCAACAGAATGTGGTAGAAGTATGCTATGTGAGTTCTGAAACTAGGTGTAATGGTTAATTCTGTGTGTCAAATTGGCTGGGCAACACTGCCCAGATATTTGGTCAAACACTATTATGGATGTTTCTGTGAGGGTTTTAGGGGGGTGAGATTAACATTTAAGTCTATAGACTTTGAGTAAAGCAGATTGCCCTTCATGGGTGGGCCTCATCCAATCAGTTGAAGACTTGAATAGAACAAAAGGCTGACCTCCTCCAAGCAAGGGGGAATTCTGTAGCAGATGACTTTTGGCCTTGAACCGTGGCATTGGCTCTTCCCTGGGTCTCCAGTCTACTGGCCCATTTTGCAGATTTGGACTTGCAGTCTCCATAATCACATGAACCTATTCCTAAAAATAAATATATATATACAGTTGACCCTTGAACAATGCATGGATTAGGGGTGTTGATCCTCCACATAGTTGAAAATCTGCAGTTCCTCGGTATCCACGGTTCCACATCCAAGGATTCAATCAACTGAGGATGGTGTAGTACTGTAGTATTTACTCTTGAAAAAAATCCTTGTATAAATCCTCGGACACTTGCAGTTCAAACCCATGTTGTTCAGGGGTCAATTGTATATATATCTCTCCTACTGTTTTGTTTTTTTTTTTTCTCTCAAGTACTCTGACTAACACACCAGGTCATAAAAGGCAATGCAGCCTTCACCTTGCTCTCCCTTTTTCTCTGGGTACTTGCCTTTGGAAAGGAGTCACCATGTTGTGAGGAAGCCCACCAATAGCCTCAGTGAGGTTCCCAGCTGGCAACCAGTGTCAATCATCAGACATGTGAGTGAAGGCGCCTTTGAATGACTCCAACCGTCATCCGTCATCAAAATCTGCCATCTGAAGCCCCTGATATCATGGGGCAGAGAACAGTCATCCTCACTGTGTTTGGTCTGAATTCCTAACCATCAGAAATCTTGAGCTAATAAATAAATATATTTGCTTCAAGACTTAGTTCAAAATTTTAATCTAAACAATTCAATACTTGAAAGACCAAGATGGATAGGGTCTCTAAAGAGAGTGAAGATTAATATTGCACGGAAGGCTTTGCTATCAAATCTCTGAAAGCTGAGCACACCCTCCCTAATCGATGGACACCACCCCCCCCAGTGACTTCCTGAACAGGTGCTTTAAGCGATGAGGCAGAGTAGGGCCCAAACCACACCCTCTGATGTCCGGCTTAGAGAGAGGTCACTTCCCCTCCCAGCAGCTACACACCTGACCCTCAGGGTCTGGCCACCCACATGCACCTTCAATCCCCACCTGCCTACATTTAAGGGACACTGGCCAGATTACCTGGCTGCTTTCCAGAACTTCTGAAATGAGGAGATTTGGATGGGCCACCTCCGGATCCAGAGTCATGCCCTCTGGAGGCCGAGAGGAAATTCAATCAAGCCCCAGGCTGTTCAGGAAGAGATAGAAGCTCGCCCCAGCATGCTGCCACAAGGAACAGGAAACCCTGATTGTGAAGCAAGGGCTCTGTGCCAGAGATTTCCTTCAGTCTTCAACACTTTAACTTGGGAAACTGAATTCAGGCCTAAGAAAATAATTCCAACTAGTGGCTGGTCCCAAAGACAACAATGCCTATGATGACGGTGACGTGGTCTCAAAGCAGAGCAGCCAGGAGGGAACCCAGGAGAGTCCCAGCCACAAAGCTGTAAAGCCAGTGTTTAGTGCAATGACAGTTCATCATCCCCTTGAAACATGTACAGGCAATAAAGATAGCTAGAGGTTATGGAGGGCTTCCTAGTGTCAGGTATCAGGGTAAGCTCTTTACCAGCATTATCTCATCGAATTCTTAAAATATGCTCTGAAGTAAGTATAGTATTAGTTCCACTTTACAAATGAAGAAACTGAGGCTTGGCCTGCGATGGAGGTCAGGTATGTTGGATTTTTTTATTTTTTATTTTTTTTTGTGGTACTCGGGCCTCTCACCGTTATGGCCTCTCCCGTTGCGGAGCACAGGCTCTGGACGCGCAGGCTTAGCGGCCATGGCTCACGGACCCAGCTGCTCCACGGCATGTGGGATCTTCCCGGACCAGGGCTCGAGCCCGTGTCCCCTGCATTGGCAGGCGGACTCTCAACCAGTGCGCCACCAGGGAAGCCGAGGTATGTTGGATTTTAAAATCCATCCTCCCACCCACTTTGCTGTTATCCTGCTTTCAGAGGCAGAGCAACTGTTCTCCACTTAATTACTTGAGTGTGTGTTTCCCAAGTTCAAGGACACACTCCAACATAACCACAGTACAACCATGACAATCAGGAAATTGACACCAATTCAAGAATACCATCTAGGACTTCCCTGGTAGCGCAGTGGTTGAGAATCCGCCTGCCAATGCAGGGAACACAGGTTCGAGCCCTGGTCCGGGAAGATCCCACATGCTGTGGAGCAACTAAGCCTGTGTGCCACAACTACTGAGCCTGCGCTCTAGAGCCCGTGAGCCACAACTACTGAAGCTGGGCACCTAGAGCCCGAGCTCCACAACAAAGAGAAGCCACCGCAATTAGAAACCCACGCACCGCAACGAAGAGTAGAACCCGCTTGCTGCAACTAGAGAAAGCCTGCGCACAGCAACGAAGACCCAACACAGCCCTCCCCCCCAAAAAAAATGATACAAGTAAACGTACATACAAAACAGAAATAGACCCATAGACATAGAAAACGAACTTATGGTTACCAAAGGGGAAAGGGTTAGGGAGGGATAAATTAGGAGTTTGGGATTAACATATACACGCCACTGTATATAAAATAGACAACCAACAAGGACTTACTGTATAGCACAGGGTACTCTACTCACTATTTTGTAATAAACTGTAAGGGAAAAGAATCTGGAAAAAATATATATATATGAATGTATAACTGAGCCACTTTGCTGTACACCTGAAACTAATACAACATTGTAAATCAACTATACTTCAATTTAAAAAATTAAAAATAAATAAATAAAAACATACATTTATTTTGATGTACTTCTTATTCACTAGACTTGGAGCCAAAACACCTGTGTGAATCCCAGATCGTTGGGTCAGTTACTCAGTCTTGCTGTTTCTCAGTTTTCTCATCTGGAGAAAATACCTCCCACCATTGCCCTGAGACCCTCCCTCATCACATATTCAGGCGCTGTTGGTGGTGCACCTGCTGTGTGACCCCACTGTTTCTTGGGCTGGGAATGCAGCAGAGAACAAAACAGAAAAGAACGCGTGCCTCCAAGAAGCTGATGTTCTCGGGGGCAGGCTTCCAGAGTGTTCTCTAAACTATTGAGCGTTATGCACAGTTAAGGAATTCCCGCTCTTGAAGGTAATAGTGAGTGTGAGCTGTGTATTACAGAGTGGGAGCTAAGTCACAGAGCATAGGTGAGCTAATGGTGGCCCTAAGCAGAAGGGAGGTCACCTCCCGATGCTGTTCAGACTCTGTTACCTGTGGAAGGAAATGTGCCCATCTGAAAACCTGACTTAGCTGATAAAAGCAGAAGAGCTCTGGAAGAATAGGCATGAAGCTTCCCTTGGAGAAGGATTACAGACAAACTTTTACTCAGCCACAGCTGCTGAGTCAGGAGCAAACTGGGCCTCTGTGTGATTTGGGGAGTCTGAAGACAACAATCCTGTCGGGGGAAAATTTGCTCCCTGCATTCAGTCTTTGGCTCCCTCTTGCCTTTCTGACTTTCTCTTAAATCCATGCCTTTCTTAAATCTGGTTCCTCCTCACATCTTCCCAAACCCACACAAGCGCTGGCACACACATGAACATTTCAGTCATCATGCTTTCCAGTCGGATTACGATATTAAGCAGCTACAACCCTTTCCATCTTCTCACCTTTCTCTTGCACTTTACAGAGAGCCAATTTACATGCAAAAAAATGTTTTTAACAGAAGCACACAGAGCACTCACTTAAAACATTTATTTTTATTGTGGTAAAATATATTGGGTTGGCCAAAAAGTTCGTTGGGGTTTTCCCTACCATCTTATGGAAAAATCCGAACGAACTTTTTGGCCAACCCAATACATAACACAGGATTTATCTTTTTAAACATTTGTGGGGCTCTTTTGGTTTTGCTTTTGTTTCTTTGGTGTTTTTTATTTGGCTGAGCCGGGTCTTAGTTGCGACACGTGAACTCTTAGTTGCGGTATGCGAACTCTTAGTTGCTGCATGTGGGATCTAGTTCCCTGACCAGGGATCAAACCTGGGCCCCCCTGCATTGGGAGCATGGAGTCTTAGCCACTGCACCACCAGGGAAGTCCCTCTTTTTAAAAGTTTGTAAGCATACAATTCAGTAGCATTAAATACATTCTCAAGGTTGTGTAACCATCATCACTATATATATCTAAAACTTCTTCTTTTTTTACTCTTGTGAATTTGTTTTTATTGGGATGTAGGGGATGGGTTGGGAGATACCTCTGTGGGTTATGCCCCAGCAGGGAAATGTCCATCCTCATCTCCCTGCGATAGCTTCTGGAACGTTTTCTTTTTCTTGGAGCTGCTGCCCTTGCTGCCAGCAGCCTCTTCAGCAGTTGAGTGGCTCCTCCCTGGAAGAGAATGTCCTCTTTTTCTTGGGGGCACTCTTGTTTCCTGACTCTTCAGGGTCACTCACTGGGAAGACTTCCACTGCCAGCTGTCTCTTCAAGATCACTCCTGAGCAGCTCCTCCTTGAAAAAAGATTTCTTTTTCTTGGGTTTGGAGAAAGAGACAGATGTACGTTCCATCTCATCCTCCTGAGGAGCCGTCTGGGCTTTTGCTTTGTCTTCTTTCTGTGTCTTTCACTTGTCCCCTCACACTCCCCCTGGATACCACTACTGTTTTCTGAAGATGCCGGGGCCATGGCAGCCAGTCGTCCCTGCCTTCTCCAAGCATTTCTTCTCCTGCCAACTCCCTAGTCATCTCAGCAGCTGCTCCCTCTGCCTCAACCATTGCTTCCTTCACGGTATCCAGTTTCTTTCATGGACTCTCTCCAGTCTCATAGAAAGACAGCTGCTCCTCCACTTGTTCTTGAAGCTCTTCCCCAAATACACTCGTGGGCACCAGTTCATGAGGCAATATTGCATTTCTTTGCCAGGTATCAGGAGATGTGGCCTTTGTTCTCAGCAGCTGCTTGGCCAGTGAAGATAGAGTGGAAAATGAGACCATATTCTGGGGTGTTACCCTTTGTCTTCAAGGCTCCAGAAACTAGGTCCCTTTGCTGGGCCCAGGGAATCACTCAGACATCAGGACTGGCCATACCTACAACTGTTCCTTGTCTCCAACAAAAACTCTATATCTATTAAACAATAAATCCCACTTCTTTCTTCCCCCCAGCCCCTGGTAACCTCTACTCTACTTTCTGTCTATGAATTAGCCTGTGTTCGGTACCTCATATAAGTGGAATCATACAATATTTGCCCTTTTGTGTCTGGATTATTTTTTCTGATGTAATGCTTTCGTCTCATCTGAGTTTTAGCATATATCAAAATTTCATTCCTTTTTATGGCTGAATCACATATATATATGTGTGTGTGTGTATATATATATATATATATATGTATATAGTCACATTTTGTTTCTCCATTCATCTGTTTTTGGTTGCCTCCACCTTTTGGCCATTATTAATAATGCTGCTATGAACATGGGTGTGCAAATATCTGCTCGAGCCTCTGCCTGCAGTTCTTTGGGATATATACCCAGAAGTGGCATGCTGTGGAGCACATCAAAAGGCCACTTCCTTTGCAGATGATTCCATGTCGCCGAGTGTGCAAGCTGCCTGTCCAAACTGAACACTTCATGTGGGCTTCACTATGTATAAGAACCACATGGAAACTAATGCCATGACCTTCACTGCACCATGTTTCTTGTGGATTCAGACTTCTGGCTGGGCAGGTCCTTAAGGATTATCTAGGGCAACCCTCTCAACTTCCAGATGAGGAAAGTAAGACTCAGGGAGGTTAAGTGCCCTGTGGAAAGACACTGAGTGAGTAAATAGCAGAACTGAAATTCAAACCCACGTGTCCTGATGCCAGCCTAGCCCCTCCCTGGTGCCACACCGCCTCTCATTTCCGTAAGTCTGCTTCCTTTTGCTTCAGCTGTGCAAAGTCTTTACTTATTTGGGAAATCATTATGTTCTCATTCTTTTTAAACTTCTCCAATAGTTATGCAGTTTCCAATTCTGAAGGCTAAAATTATTATGTGGTACCAAATGAGACATTATTTGTGGACATTAACTGTGTAACATGGAAGAGATGCCACAAATCCCACTGCCGAAGCATAAGCTTCTTTCTTATTTTATAAAACTTTCCATTAGCTGGTTTTCCAAATAAGAGAGTTTCTTCCTGGTTTCTGTGGTGATTTCTAAAATTTTGCTCAAACATTAATATCTGTATGAGACCGAACACAAATTAAAAAAACCAGAGGTTTGTGATGACCAGAGCTATTACAGCTTGTGATGGACCCTGCGTCCGCCAAATACTTGCCCAGCTCTCCATCACAGCTGACCAGGGCCACCGATCAAAAGGCTTCTGCCCCACCTGCGTTTCCGTTTTGGTGTTAACATAAACGCAGCTGCTTGGCTTTATTCGTATTCATTGAGTTTTTTCTGCTGATCATGTTTTTTTAATTTTATTTTATTTTTAAGGGCAGTTTTAGGTTCACAGCCAAATTGAAAGGATGGTACAGAGAGTTCCCATATACCTCCTGCCCCCACTAATGCATAGCCTTCCCCATTATCAACAGCCCCCCACCAGAGCGGTGTATTTGTAACAAGTGTTGAACCCACATTGACACAACATAATTACACAAAGTCCGTTGGTGTTGCACATCCTATGGGTTTGGACAAATGTATAATAACATGTATTCATCATTATAGTATCATGCAGAGTATCTTCATAGCCCTAAAAAATCCTCTGTGTGTTCATTGCTTTTTTTGTTTTGTTTTGGGTTTTTTTTTGGACATATTTCATCCTTCTCTAAACCACCCACCCTCAGAGGCATTGCAACTTCCTCTCTTCCGTCCATAAGTCACCTTAAAGCACACTAGTGGTTTCCAGGACTTCCTCAGTGTTTTTCTAGATGTGTCTGATGAAAATGTACAGGCTTTCCTGGAAGAGGTCTGACTGATCTCTTCACTCAACTTTAATAATTCCACAAACCCTGTAGATGTGGTAGGGAGGGTGGTTGCAGACTCTAGAACGAGACTGCCCTGGTCCACATCCCAGCTCTTGCCTTTGTCCTCCAGAAAGTTACCTAACCTCTTTGTATCTCACTTTTCTCATCTGAACAATGGGGATGATAAAAATATAACCTACCTCATTAGGTAACTATGAAAATTAATTGAGTTAATACATGTATTGGTTTTGGAAAAATGTCTGGTATACATTGTAAGTGTTAAACAAATTATTGACAAAACTCCTGACAACTCCAAGCCAGGCATTGCCAGGTTTTGGGGACATAAAGATGAAGAAAACACAGATTCTGATTTCAAGAGGATTCTTCAGAGGAGAACCCAAAAAAATACATACATAGAAAAATATCAATAACAACATTTCATATCCTTATCATGAACATTTTTAAAAATTTATTTATTTATTTTTATTTTTGGCTGCTTTGGTTTTTTGTTGCTGTGTGCAGGCTTTCTCTAGTTGCAGCGAACGGGGGCTACTATTCGTTGCAGTGTGCGGGCTTCTCATTGAGGTGGCTTCTCTTATTGCAGAGCACGGGCTCTAAGCGTGCGGGCTTCAGTAGTCGTGGTGCATGGGCTTAGTTGCTCTGCGGCATGTGGGATCTTCCCGGACGAGGGCTCGAACCCATGTCCCCTGCATTGGCAGGTGGACTCCTAACCACTGCACCACCAGGAAGTGCTATCATGAACATTTTTACACACGGTAATACTATGTCATTTTTGTGTTCCATATGGAAATTTGTTGCTATAGCATTAGTTTTGAATATCACTGAATAAATACTTTTCATTTAGAATTTTTAAATGCCACCATCCTTTAATTCATCTGCACACTGAGCATCTACTATGTTCTAGGCACTGTATTAGGCACTTAGGATATAAATGTGATACAGACACAAAATGTTAACGTATCATTCTTCCCAGCCTTCCCTCTTCCTCCTCTCTGGGCCCCACTCGAGAGTCTTTGTGGCTGCCTACCTGGTTCCTGGGGCTTCAAGGTAAAGAGGAGAGTTGAGAATTGAGAGAAGTTGACTTAAGCTACATAGTTGAGGTGGCGAGGAGGTGACAGGAGAGATGTGAGGATCTGAGTGAGTTTGGAAGAAGAGAAATTTTGGTGTGATGAGTGATAACTTTGGGGAAATAGATGAGTGAAGAGGAATTTTAGAACTTTTGCTGGGCACTGGGCAATGTAAGCCCTTCTTCCTTGCCTCTTCTAGAGACTTCAGTCAAGACTCCAATTGCTTTTCAGTGCTTTTGGATGTGAAACTGGTACTTCTTTTGAATATGGTACCATACTGAGACTGGCTGCACTAGCCATCTTCTAAGAAGGCCCCCAGTGAGCCTTGTCTCCTGGTATTCATGCTCTTGTGTCGTTCCCTCCCACATTGAATAGGGATAAACTGTGTAACAGTAGGATATTGTAGAAAGGAAAGAGTGGACCATATGAGGTTATATCCTAAAAGACGTTGTAGCTTCTACTTCACTCTGTGGATCCCTTACCCTCAGGTAAGTCGGCTTCCATGTTGTGAGGATGCTCAAGCAGTCCTATGGGGAAGTCCATGTGGGCAAGAACCAGCTCCCACCCCAACCCCACCAAGAGCCAACACAGAAGTGGAGCCTATAGCTTTAGCCGACAGCTTGCGGCAACCTCATGAGAGATCCCCAGGCCAGAACCACTCAGCTAAGCCACTCCCAAATTCTTGACCTGTGTGAGATAGTAAACATTTACTGTTATTTTTAAATTTCTAAGTTCTGGGGTAATTTGTTTTGCAGCAATAGATAACTAAAACACTGAGGGTGAGGTGGCCCAGCTTTACTGAAGTTACGCAAGTATACCTGAGTTTCCCACCTCAGCCCATGAGTACAAAAGGGGACACAGCAAGAGGGATACTTGGATTTCTCCGCTCTCTTGCCTCTTCTGTCGAAGACCTGGACTTGCAGTTCTGTAAATTAGCTGTTCCCCCTTCCCATAGGAAAATACAGAGTATGTTTGTGAATTGGGAGAAGAGGGATAGTTCTCGCAAGTGTTTAAGAACTTCCCTATGTGCTGTTTGGCTGTCTTTCACTGGGTACTGCTTATGGATGTTAAGATACCATGTCTCCTGCTAGGTACCACTATGTCACCAGGGGTCAGTGCCCCTGGCCAAGCACCAAAGTCTCCCACAGGGCATCACCCCTACTTTCCAAGTATTGCTTCTGAAGAACTCACTGGACCAAAGCTGGGAGATGCTCTGTGATGAAGTGGCAGGAAGATGATTCTCTCCTCTTCACTGTGCTGCCCTTGAGCTACAGTTTTACAGAGATTTTATGAAAATAATTCCATTTTTACTCCTAACCCTCTCTCTCCTTAGGTCTCAGACATGTGTCCATGGGTTGGGTGGGGACAGAATCAAGTGACTGCTGTCAGGATCCTCACCATCCTTTAGTGATTCAGACTTTGTTACTAGGCCAAGCTCAGCATGGCTACGGGTAGCTCTAGGCTGAGATCATGCCAGTTTGGCAATGCTAAGGAAGAAAAGAACTTCCCAGGAAAGGGCTCTAATTGGCTGGGTGGGGTCTCATGACCACCTCTTGGGCTGTAGTGAGGGGGAAGCCAGGGAGCTGTGACAGGCAGCTGCTATGTTCTGAATGTTTGTGTCTCCTCAAAATTCATACGTTCCCATCCTAACCCCCAAAGATGACGGTATTAGGAAGTGGGGCCTTTGGGAGGTGTTTAAGTCATGAATAAGGAGACCTCATAAATGGGATTAGTGCCTTATAAAAGCTATCCCACAGAGATCCCTAGCCTGCTTCCACCACATGAGGACACAGCAAGAAGGCATCAGATACGAACAGGGAAGAGGGCTCTCACCCAAACACGACCATGGTGGCACCCTGATCCTGGACTTCCAGCCTCCAGAAGTATGAGAAATAAATTTCTGTTGTTTATAATCCACCTAGTCTGTGGGTTTTGTGTGTGTTTTTTTTTTTTTTTTTACCAACCAGCACCATCTGATGATGGTGTTAATAGTTTCTTTTCTTAACATCTTTATTGGAGTATAATTGCTTTACAATGGTGTGTTAGTTTCTGTTGTATAACAAAGTGAATCAGCTATACATACACATATAGCAGCCCAAATGGACTAAAACAGCAGCTTCACCAGGAACACATGGAGTTTGCTGAAGGAACGAGGCACACTCTTACCCTCAAAGCAGTGGTTCCACCGCTGGAGGTCAGAACGGGATGCCTAGACAGGTCTGGAAACCAGAGGATGGCCAAAAGCTCTACTACCTCATGTAGCCTGACACAAAAATGCACTGTGGTCATATTACTCAGCCATGAAAAATAATGAAATAATGCCATTTGCAGCAACATGGATGGACCTAGGGATTATCATACCAAGTGAAGTAAGTCACACAGAAAAAGACAAATATCATATGATATCACTTATATGTGGAATCTAAAAAAATGATACAAATGAACTTATTTACAAAACAGAGACAGAGGGGCTTCCCTGGTGGCACAGTGGTTAAGGATCCTCCTGCCAATGCAGGGAACAGTGTTTGAGCCCTGGTCTAGGAAGATCCCACACACCACAGAGCAACTAAGCCCATGCGCCACAACTACTGAGCCTGCATACTAGAGCCCACGAGCCACAACTACTGAGCCCACGTGCCACAACTACTGAAGCCCGTGTGCCTAGAGCTGGTGCTCAGCATCAAGAGAAGCCACCACAATGAGAAGCTCACCTGCCCACTGCAACAAAGAGTAGACCCCAGGCCTTCCCTGGTGATGCAGTGGTTGAGAGTCCGCCTGCCGATGCAGGGGACACGGGTTCGTGCCCCGGTCCGGGAAGATCCCACATGCCGCGGAGCGGCTGGGCCCGTGAGCCATGGCCGCTGAGCCTGCGCGTCCGGAGCCTGTGCTCCGCAACGGGAGTAGACCCCGCTCGCCGCAAATAGAGAAAGCCTGCAAGCAGCAACCAAGACCCAACCCAGCCAAAAATAAATAAATAAATAAGTAATAAATTAAAAGAAACAGATTCACAGGCATGGAAAACAAACTCATGATTACCAAAGGGGAAAGTGTGGGGAGGCATAAATTAGGAGTTTGGGATTAACAGACACATACTACTATACATAAACTAGATAAACAAGGACCTACTGTATAGCACAGGGAAATATATTCAATATTTTGTAATAACCTGCAAGGGAAAAGAATCTGAAAAAGGATGTATATATATGTATATATACACATATATAGAGAGAGCTGAATCACTTAGCTGTATACCTGAAATTAACGCAACATTGTAATTCAACTATATTTCAATTTTTGTTTTTAAAAAGGCCTTCCCTATTTAAAAAACTGTACTGTGTTCATGTTAAATGGTGCATTGAGGATAACCAGTCATATCCGGAAAGTGGGGATTTTATAGGACAAATGGTCTGGTTTCTTCAACAAATAAATGTGAAGAAGACAAGGGAGGGGTATAAGGGAAAACTGACAATGGATTAAAAGATACTTAAGAGACATATTAACCAAATGCAGTGTGTGAACTTATTTAGATTATGATGTGAAAAATCCAACTGTAAAAAGCCTTTTTTTTTTAAGATAACCGAGGAGCTTTAAACAGATTGGGTATTAGGTGAAATTAAGGAGTTATTGATTTTGTTAGATATGATAATTCTATTATAGATATGGCTTAAATAAAGCTCTTATCTGTTAGAGGTTCATATTGAAGCATTTACAGATGAAATGATATGCTGACTAGTATTTGCTTTAAAATACTTTACCGTAGGGTCAGCAAATTTTTTCTGTGAAAGGCCAGATAGCAAATATTTTAAGCATGTGGCCCACGTGATTTCTGTCACAACTACTCACCCTTGCTGGTGTGATGCAAAAGCAGGTATAGACAATACAGAAACTAATGGGCATGGCTGTGTTCCAATAAAACTTTTTTTACAAAAAGAGGAGGCAAGTGGTATTTGGCCCGTGGTTTTGGCCAATCCCAGCTCTAGGGCAAGGAAAGGAGAGGAACAGATAAGTGAAAAAGATTAACAAAATGTTGATAATTGTTGAAGCTGGACGAGGGGTACCTGGTGGTTTATTACACTATTTTCTCTATTTTTGAATATTTCCGTAATAAAAACTTCAATCACCCTGAAGAGATCTTTTGGGAAGGAAAGAGAAGTGTTTGCCTTTGACCTCTCTACTTATCTCCTCCACTTCATTTTTGCCTGTCTTATTCTCAGATCTGTTTCACATGCCCATGCACATACATACACACTTCTGCTCTGATATATTTTTTAATCAAAACGAACTTCTTAGACAGCCCTGTCCTGATGAGGAATGAAGCGGAATTCTATGGCAAATCCTCAGGATGGGGTCTCATATTCTTTCCCAGGAGAATCACAGGCCGTTTCCTTTCAGAGCTTTTATACCCTTGTAAACATTTTTCCTAAAATGGAGATTCCAGGCCTCCAGGCCGAAGCACACCATCCTTAGGGAAGCATTGTTGTTTTCTTATTTCTCAGCAGGAAATAGGAATGTCCCGGGGAGGATTAGAAAATTACCAGACAGATCTGGTGAATGGCTGGGAACATGGACTGGAGGGTGGAATCTGGTCAGAACGTCTGGGAGTTCAGAGAAAGAAGTATTCAGCTATTCCTCAGCCTCCATAAATTCTCTTAAGAGTAGATAATTATGAAACAGACAGAACACAGTGAAGCATGTTGTCAGAGGAAAGGAATTACATACATCTCACTGGTAACTGCTTTGAATGTGTAGGCTGAGCACATAACGTCATTTCAAATCAGGGGCTGACGATCTACTGAGGAAAGAGGAGCCCTTGACCCTTTTGTTCCCAGATCCTTCAGCAGATGACAGGGGCACCTGCAAAAGCTGGTCCTATCTTCCACCTGCAGGAACAGAATGCTCTCCAACTGTCCTCCATCAGCGTCAGCCGCTGAGCCTCTGCCCCTACCCAGAATGATTTCTCCCTTGATTTACCCAAGCCCCACCCTCCATTTGACTTGCAGCTCTTGTAGATGGGAAAATGTCTTTCCTGACAGCACCAGCTCCTGGTGCTCTCCTAACGAGCCTCTCCTAACGAGCTTCTCCAGCACATTCTGATGGTACCACCTGTTACCACTTAATTGGATTGCTCTGTGCACCACGGAGGATAAGTAATGCTGGCTGCTGAACTGGATGAACCCCAAATTCTCAGCGACTTAACACAGAAAGTCATTTTCACTCACCATACAAAGTGGGTGTTCCTGACCAGGTAAGCTTTCCCATGATCATTCAGGGTTCCCCAAGCCCTCTCTATGTGTGGCTCCACCCTTTTCCGGTCCTTGGAGTCTTTGCTATTGACTTGGCAGACGAGGAAAGAGAGCATAGGGAAGTTCCACTTACTTCTTTTGTACAATATCATGTCTGTGAGATTCATCCACATTGTGGCTTGAAGCAGTAGTTCATTCTCTTTTGTTGCTATATAATATTCCATTCATGAATATACCACAGTTTATACATTCTACTGCTGATGGGCACTTGGATTGCTTTCAGTTTTGGACTATTATCAATAAGCTATTATGAATTGTCTTTTGGTGTACGTATCTATACATTTCTTTTTTAAAATATTTATTTATTTATCTGGCTGTGCCGGGTCTTAGTTGTGGCATGCGGGATCTTCATCGAAGCACGCAAACTCTTAGTTGCAGCATGCATGTGGGATCTAGTTCCCTGACCAGGGATCGAGCCCAGGTTCCCAACACTGGGAGTGTGGCGTCTTAGCTACTGGACCACCAGGGAAGTCCCTATCTATATGTTTCTGTTGGGTATATACCTAGCAGTAAATGTGCTGGGTCAGAAAGCATGCACACATTAAACTTTAGTAGATATTGCCAGTTTTCCAAAGTGGTTATACAAATTCACATGCCCATCAGCATTTCATGAGACTTCCAGCTGCTGCATATACCTGTCACCACTTGGTACTACTGTCTTGTCTTTCTCATTTAGCCATTCTGATGCGAGTGCAGCGGTATCTCACTGTGGTTTTAATTTGCATTTTTCTAAAAACTAATGGTATTGAACACCTTTTAAAGGCTCATTGGCCACTTCAGTACTCTCTTTTGAGAATTTCCTGTTCAAGTCTTTGGTCAACTTTTTCTTTTGCGTATTCTGTCTTTTTCTTATTCTGGATATGAATTCTTTGTCAGTTATATGGATTGCAATTATATTCTCACACTCTGTGGCTTGCCTTTTCACTCCCTTCATGGTTTTCTTTTTTAACATCTTTATTGGAGTATAATTGCTTTACAGTGTTGTGTTAGTTTCTGCCGTATAACAAAGTGAATCAGCTATATGTATACATATATCCCTCCCTCTTACGTCTCCCTCCCACCCTCCCTACCCCACCCCTCTAGGTGGTCACAAAGCATGGAGCTGATCTCCCTGTGCTATGCGGCTGCTTCCCACTAGCCATCTATTTTACATTTGGTAGTGTATATATGTCAGTGCCACTCTCTCACTTCATCCCAGATTGCCAGAAAATTTTTCTAGAAAAATTGTAATGAAATATGGAGTACAGTCTTTTCTTTAATGGGCGGGACTTTTTGTGTCCTGTTAAAGAAATCATTGCCTGTCCCAGGGTCACAAAGATATTCTTCCATGTTTCCTTTGTTATCTTTTGGAAACTTTATTGTTTTACTTTTCACATTTATGTCTATAATTTAGCTGTAATTTATTTCTGTGTTTGGTATGATGTAGCAGTCAAGTTTTTTCCCATTTGAATACCCAAGGGGTCAGCACCATTTACTGAAAAGACCATCATTCCCCTGCTGTATTACAGTGTATTTTTGTTGCAAATCAGTTAATTACACATGTGTGGGTCAATTTGGGGGACTCTATTTTATTATTTTAGTCCCTTTGTCTATCCTTTTACTGATACCACATAGTTTTATTTTTTTTAATTTTTTAATTTAATTTAATTTATTTTTTTATACAGCAGGTTCTTACTAGTCATCAATTTTATACACATCAGTGTATACATGTCAATCCCAATCGCCCAATTCATCACACATAGTTTTAATTATGATGTGATAGTTTACAAATCAGTAATTTACATCCTCTAACTTTGTTCTTACTCAAGATTGTCTTTGCTGTTCTTGGTACTTTGCATTTCACAATTTGCTTGCCAGTTTTCACACACACATATAAACCTGTGGGGATTTTGCTTGGGATTGAATTGAATCTACAGATAAAATTGGGAAGAGTTAACAGCTTTATAATATTTTTCCAATCTATGAACATGGTATATAACTCCTCTTTCTTCCTTCTTCAATTTATCTTGGTAATGTTTTATAGTTTTGTGTGTAGAGGTCTTGCACATCTTTTGGTATGTTTATTCCTAGGTGATGTTTTTTTGTGTTATTGATAACGGAATTGTTTTTTTGAAATTTTGCTTTCAAATTTTTTGGTGCTAGTATGAAGAAATACAAGTGACTCTTTTTTTAACATCTTTATTAGAGTATAATTGCTTTACAATGGTGTGTCAGTTTCTGCTTTATAACAAAGTGAATCAGTTATACTACAAGTGACTTTTGTATACTGACCTTGTATCCAGTGATATTGACCCATTTCTTAACTATTTTGGTCTCTCCCGCTCACACAGTTCATTGACCAGAATCCAGTCACATGACCACACCTAAATACAAGGGAGGCCAGGAAAAGGAGTTTTAGAGAACACAGCAGATTCTTCCATACTCTACATTGAGATTTTGACATCCATGCTTTTATTCTGTCACTATTTTACAAGGAACTCTAAAGCTCTCCAAGTCTGAAGACAGTGTTTTAGCTAATTTATAACTTGCAGAGTCCTTCAGAATGCTCTAGTTGGAAAAAGACTGCTTTACAGAGTGTAACAGTTACACTCTGTTACTTTGGATAATCGTGTAGCCCCAAGGTGATCATAAACAACATACAAAAAATTGCCTTAAAACCACATGGCAGGATCCTGCTCCACAGTGGACATAAAGATCATTCAAATTATGCTTATGTTTCTATGGTTCTAGACTGGCATAGAAATAAAGCACATGACACACACCTAATGAACCTGCAGACCATACTCCCTACCCCACCGCTCACTTTTAGTATAACTACCCAAGGAAGAAATTACACATAAGCAAGTTGCTTTATCTTTTGAATGACTTGGTTCAATTTTTGCTCTCATAAGGTTGTGATCTCACGTTGTAATTGCTGTTACCAGATACAAATGATTGACTTGCTCAATTAATCTAATTCGGTTATAAAATGGCACAGCCGCTAAGCCCACGACTCAGTCACTGAACTCTGACGACCTGTGTTGGGCATTGCTGAGTCCTGATTGGCTGAGGGTGGTCTTTAGTCTATCAACCATGAATACGAGATACGGCTAATGGATTCTGTAGTGATCAGTTGTGCTCTTATATTTACGCAGAACATAATTTCATTTGTTCTGAGTACACATCTGACAATGTTTAGGTCAATCGATTCTAAGGCTGGGATGCTCCAAAACAAAATGTCTCCCCCCCAGACAACAGCTGGAAACACATGAACAATTCTGTCACATGTTCTGTGTAGCTCGTGCTGGTGTCAACGAAGGAGAAACCTGAGTGTGAACGGAGCACTGCCCATTCTCACCGAGGCCGGGAGGGTGTTTGATGAAGTCTACCATCAAGGTCTGAGGCTCGGAAGCAATCCTGCAAGGCTTTGGACCTCCAAGGAGCAGTCACGGGCCCTGGGTGTCCCTTCGTGTCCCACGTCTGGCTATGCCTCACGCCCCCAACCCCATGTCTAGCTCAGAGAAGGAGGGTAGGAAGTGTTTGTGGAAGGAAGAACAGGCTCAGGGATCATTAACGAGCCCTACGGAACTTTATTCTCACTTTCTCTCTTCTTCCCTCTCTCTCCTCTCCTCTGTTCCTCACTTCCATTATCATAGCAGGTGTTTAGCTAAGAGTTTCCTACAGAAGGTCTTCTCACCTCTCATACTCCTTGCTCTACTCCTCACTCCCACCCCCAAGACAGAGGGCTTTTCCCTTAGACGGCCTTCCTATTCTTCGTTTTGTTTTGCTTCAATATGTTTAAAAGTGTTTTCCCCCCATGTGTTGCTGAATCACATCTGAGGTTTAATCAGTGGCTTAAATTAAAATTCTAAGGCCAGAAATAGGGGATGGAAGTGCTGAAGACAAAGCAGCTTCCAAAGACACCCTCCTCCCCCAAAAATCCTTATAGCCTTTCTCCTGCTCCACTGGGTCAACTGAAGTTCTGGGCACATTCTGGTCAGAATTCTTGGTGTGCATGTGTGTTGGGGAGTGTTTGTTTTGTCTTGTTTTTCAGGAAAACCAGGATGGTGGGGCAGGGTAACCTTGGAATAACAGAGAGGGTAGGACTAGGACAGAATACTCCCATGATCCTTGTCTCACTTAGGGCTGGACCCAGCTGAAGGGAGCAAAGTGGCTTATCTAAAACACATGCTCTGACAAAAGTATTGGGCTAATAATGGGTTAATAAATATGTTACCACTTTTCTAGATTTCATAGAATTTTGGAACCAAATTAAGAATAGTAAGAGTCACCATTTATTGAGCATTTACTACATGCCAGGATTTTTTCATCCTTATAACAACCTTATGGGGTAGCGTAGATATTACTATTGAATTGAGGCTTTCGCCCATGTGCCATAGCCGGTTAAGCTATGAAGCTAAGGAAAAGGACAGTTTTGCTCATCTACTCCAATGCTATTTGATTGTTATCATTTCCATGGAGGTAACATAATTGCAGGGCAAATGGGATATTTTCAGGAGGAAAGTATTGGAATTTAATTTAATACAGTCCTCTTAAAGGTTAAAACAAGGTCTAACTAATTATCTCTATATTCTGGCCAGTTGAGTGATTCCTCCCTGGAGCCCCTTGAAAAGGCAGCCACAGGTCTTGGGTCCTGGGTGCCCCTGCTCCCAAGTTCCGGCACCAGTGAAGTTTGGGACTGAGTTCGGAGGACAGGGCCCGCTGACATTCTCAAATGGTCCAGCAGGTGGCAGTGTTTCCCACACCAGCAGAGCCGACCGGGGTCTACTCTGAGAGCTCAGGAAGAGACCTGAAGACAAATTTTTAGGGGCAGACCATACCACCTGCCTGGATTTTTTTTTTTTTAATTTGTCTTTTTCTACATTTTACTTTTGAAACATTTTAGTAAAAATAAGCAAGGTAGGCTTTCGTGAAGATGGCAGAAGTAAGAGCAGGTGCCTCCTTTCTCATGTCACCAGATGCCCTTGGCTATCTAAGCCCCTCACTGTGATGTTCCCAGTGGAGCTGTCCTTCTAGAAACACCCAGGAAGATTATTTCAAATCCTCAACTTCCTCCTCCTGTCCTGCCACCCCAGCACCTACTGCCAGTTTGCTGCCCCACTTCCTTGAAAGCCAGCTCCCACCATTCAGCACTGTCCTTAGCTGCGAGTCTCCTGGGAGAACCAAGCACACTTCCTGGGGGAGGCGCTGTCTGAGAAAAATCCTGGGACCCAAAGGAGTAACTAATGGCCACAGCTGTTGGCTGTAAGGAAGACCCGTCAGGACTGATGGAGACTCTGCCAGGTCCGTGCCTGCACGGCCCCCTGGCAGCTACTGCAAGTCCAACTACAAGCAACAGTGGACAGTATCTCCTCCCCTGCCCACAGCCTCCATATAAATATTTCTTTCTACCATCTGTCACACAGTCTGAAGTCTCAGTACTCGAGACATACTTTTGATTTTGACAACGGTCAGGTTTTCAAGAGCTTCCTATTAAAAATGTAAATGTAGCAGGGAGGGCATCAAACTGGAGTATAAATGCTATGGCAGTGGAGAGGGCCTGCCTCATGGGAATTGGTAATTGACAAGAGTGTAGATAAAGATGGCAAGAAACTCTTTGGTAATTTTCCTAATGACAATGTAGAACATTTTTATATGCAAAAGCTGAATTAATTTTAAAGTTAATTAGGAGCTAAACAGCCCGAGAAATTTTGTTTTTAAATAACAGGCCACTTTAAATAATGCTTCAGAGGCCAAAGTTTTTTTTAAAAAATCGTTGTACAAATTCTTATGTCAAACTATCTAAGCTTTGCTATAATACTGTCTTCTCTTCAATATGTGATGGTTAAAGAATGAGGTTAAATGAAGGTGTAGTATTGCAGGGGAGCATTTTAAATCACAGAAGTAAAAAATTATTTATAATTATGATGAGTTTAAGTTTATTTTTCTGGGGAAGATTTTTTCTTCCCTAAAATTGTTTCTGAAACAGCAAGTTGTTTCCATTATTAAAAGTTGAAGTTGTTAGGAAAGAAAGAAAGAAGGAAGGAAAGAAAGAAAGAGAGAAAGGAGGGAGGGAGGGAGGGAGGGAGGGAAGGAGGAGGGAATAAAGAAAACCTCAGAGTTTTGGTTGGAGGGACAGGCTCAGCCAGGCAGAAGATGCTAGGAAATTTGGGGGGAAAACTTTTAATGTCTAGCCTTTACCTATTATCAGCTAACTGTTATCTAGATTGTTAAATGCCTACTGTATGCCATGTGGTATAATAGATACTTTGTATACATCATTTTGTTTAGTATTGGACCATTTTATGGATAGGAAACCGAGGCTTCACAAAGTTAACTTGTCCAAGGTAACCAAACTTATAAACACTAGCCAGGATTCAAACTAGAATTCAAGCCCAAATTCAAGACCTTTCTGCCATTCCTACCTGCCCGACCTTGCTGACCCCTCTGCAGTTATGCCAGCGAGCCCAACATCACAAACCGTGGAGAAGTGACCACAGACTAGCAATCTCCAAAAGTCCCCATAATATTTGTCTCAGGATTTTATTGAAATGCAAGGACACCATTCTTATAATCCATTCCCCTGACTTCCTGAGTTGTCAAATGGTCCCCGTGAGAAATGCTATACTTGGAAGGATTGTATGTTTCTGTCCCTACAATCAGGACTAGTATTCTGACTTGGAGACTTCCACGCAATGCAACACATTATTCAAAAGGGTGATTTGGCCAGCCTCTGAGACACATAGGCATCACTAAGATCTGATTCAGATTCCACGCACTTTTTTTGTTCTCAGCACATGCAATTTAGCACTCCTGGCAGCTCCCATCCCCCGACATACATATACAGGTTTGGGTGCCCACACGCTTGCTGACAGGCACTTGGCTGTCCAGTGGCTCCAGGGAGGGTAGGAGACATTAACTCGTCCATCTTCGAGTGATGACAAAGCGAATGTTGTTGTATGCAACAAAGAGGCAGTTTGTTTGGCTCTCAGGCATCGGTGATCAGCGCCAGTCCATGGTTCCATGTAATGGGAATGATACTTCTGATTATATATTAAACTGGTATGTTTTTCTTTCCACTTAAATTGTGATGTTCTGCGGCTCTCCACCCATTTAATCAACGGGTTTCCATGCTTCAGGGAAAGAGATGCCAGTGAAGACAACCAGTTCATTGCTCAGCTTTGGCCGCCAAATTCTTGTTTGTTTGTTTTTTAATCCCTTGCAAGGCAACAGTGGTGAACAGTGGCCTCCAAAGTGGGGTGTGGCCAGGGTGCAGACAGAATATTAGTGCTTACTTCTGTTTTCATTTTTATCTTATCTTTTAAAATGTCTGTTTTTGGATGGATGCTTTATAAAGCATGTAATGTATTAATTAGTACAGTATTAAATGTATATAATTCTAAGACATACACATATGACGCACATATATATCAAATATATATATATATGTACATATTCGGGTTTTTTTTACTGCTATGGGGGGGAATGCATGATCAAAAAACTGAGGCCAGGACTTCCCTGGTGGTGCAGTGGTTAAGAATCCACCTGCCAATGCAGGGGACATGGGTTCCAGCCCTGGTCCGGGAAGATCCCACATGCTGCAGAGCAACTAAGCCCATGAGCCACAACTACTGAGCCTGCATGCCTATAGCCCATGCTCCACAACAAAAGCCACCGCAGTGAGAAGCTCGTGCACCGCAACGAAGGGTAGCCCCCGCTCCCCGCATCTAGAGAGAGCCCGCGCGCAGCAACGAAGACCCAACGCGGCCAAAAATGAAAAAAAAAAAAAAAAGTAATTAAAAAAAAAAGAATCCGCCTGCCAATGCAGGGGACACAGGTTCGAGGTGTCTTCCTGGTTCTTCCTGGTCCAGGAAGATCCCACATGCCATGGAGCAACTAAGCCTATAAACCACAATTACTGAGCCTATGCTCTAGAGCCTGCGTGCCACAACTACTGAGCCCATGTGCCACAACTACTGAAGCCCACGCACCTAGAGCCCGTGCTCCACAACGAGAAGCCACTGCAATGAGAAGCCCACGCACCGCAACAGAGTAGCCCCCGCTTGCCGCAACTAGAGAAAAGCCCATGTGCAGCAACAGACCCAACACAGCCAATAGATTAATTGATTAATTAAAAAAAAAACTGAGACCACTGATTTTGAAAGACTTTGTTTTAGGAGATCATTTTCCCACTAAATTTTAAAAGCTGCCTTTATCAAAAGTAGTGCTTGGAGTTCTCTACATTGACTTTTACTACAAAATGTAAGAAAAGAATACTTAAGTACAACTTTTCTAGGGGAAAAGTAGATAGCACCTTCAGTGTGGGAAAGTGGTAGTAAGAGGAGGAAGAAAGGCAAATAGAGTGTGTGTGGGGACATGTCCCACTCCCCACTTGGGTCTGAAACCCTGTTGGGTAAATCTAGGAGGCTCCCAGGGCAATGGGGCTACCCTTCCTTTCCTCAGACACCTTAGGAAGGGTCCATGTCCAACATGGGCCTCCCAGGCTGAAGATGGTGGTGAGGTAGGTGGGCTGCAAGGGGGTCTCACAGAGCCCTGAGGCTTACAGTGGGAATACAGAGGCAGCCAGGGGTCCCAGTCCCTCAAGGGGGTTGAGTAAGGACACAGGCCATTGGATTACAGAAAGTTGAGGGACAACGAGAGGCCACAAAATGTGAGAACCAAGTGAGTAGAGAAACTATAGACACAGGAGCCAAAAGAACCCAGTGAGACCAGCTTCACCTGAATGAGCACTTGGGAGGCACTGGATGTTCAGAAACCACACCCAACCAGCCACTCTGCAGTGAAGACCAAGAAGGACATGGACGACCGCTCCCAGACCCTCCACCCCCATGAGGTCATGTGCATCTCCCCTTCCACTCAGATGCTTCTACAGCCAAACACCATTTGTTATGGGTTGAATTGTCTACCCACCCCCACCCCCCCATTCATACATTGAATTCCTAACCCCTAGTACCTCAGAATGTGACCTTATTTGGAAACAGGGTGGTTGCAGATATAATTAGTTAGGATGAGGTCATACTGGGGTAGAGTGAGCCACTAGCCCGTATGACTTGGATCCTTATAAAAAGGGGACATTTGGAGACAGATGCACACAGGGAGAACACCACGTGAAGAGACACGGGGAAAACATGGCCTTTTACTAGTCAAGGAGAGAGGCCTGGAACAGATCATTCCCTCCCGGCCTTTGAAAGGAACCAACTTTGCTGACACCTGACCTGGTACTTCTAGCCTCCAGAATTGTGAGACAAGAAATTTCTGCTGTTTAAGCCACCCAGTCTGTGGTATTTTTTTACAGCAGCACTAGCAGACTATTACCATCTTTGCTAAAGATGCAAGGTAGATGGGGAGAAATCTGAAAGACTAGACCTTAAATTCAAGAGGGGCTGGGAGAACCTGGAAGGGACTGTTCTAAACTAAAAGAATGTGAGTTCTCTTGAGTTACCTTTCATGGACCAGTGGAAGTCCTCTGCCCGCAGCAGAGAAAACAGAGGCCTTCGCGGAAGATAAGCATAGTCACAGACGTAGAAGCCTGGCCTTTTTTGCACATCGGCGTGTACTAAGTATCAGCCCAACTAGTCTCAAATCTCTGAGATTTCAGCCTACCCTGGTCTCTCTCTCCGTGTGACCAGAGCCCACCTCCCAGGTATTTTATGGTTTCCAAGCTGGTCACGTATGATATCATAGTCTTATAATAGGTCCCAGCCTCCTCGCTCCTTGCTTCAGTCCAGGGAGCAGACTCCTAAACTGTGTGAGGAGCAGTGTCGTGGTGGAGCTGGTTTGCACCAGCTCACAAGAGCCGGCTGTTGAATTTTCAGGAATTTTGTGAGCCAGTCATTAAACATAGCCATTATTAAAAATTAAATTTAAAAACTTACAATCAAGTCGATTATATGTTTTCAAAAGTAATACTCAAAAATCCTCACTTCCTAATATTTTATTATATTTTACTATTAGGTATGCTTCTGAGGTTACTTGTATCTATTACACCTCTAAGGAAGTATTTTGAATTGCTACTGTGCATCTCTTTCCAGCCCCATGTTCAGTGAAATCAACTATGGTGGGAGTGTTTACACCACTGAAATTGGCTACATATCAGTGCCCCCTCCCCACCCCCAGGAGAGCCAGTTGTTAGGCATTTACCAGCACACACACCATTGCGTAGTTGCTGACGTGGGCCTCGGGCTCTTTGTTCTGATAAAGTAGTGCATCAGCTGAGATACCTGAAGCAATAACTATTATCAGGTGTGCCCAGATCTACTTTGTGCTTTAAACTATCCAGGAGCAAGGAGAACAAATCCAGCCTTCCACAGTGCAACAGAGAGAGACACTCAAATAAGTGTGACCCCATTGAGACCACCCGTGTGTTCCCAGATTTGGGGTGGGACACTAAACAAATAGCTACTGACCTCAATACCTGTTGAAGAACAGTGTTGAACCGGGAACCTCTGAGCTGGCTTCTACCTAACCATCCCTATCACTGTAATATATCAGGACTAACTCTTCTAATCCTGCTTCCCTGAAGCAAGAGAACAAGGGAACTCAAAGGGCCCTAGATCTTCAGGACTGAATCACTGGACTCTGCAATCTTCTCTATAAACACCTCTCCTCAACTAGCTAATACTGTATTTTAACTAGCCAGCGAGCTGAGTCCTTGGGGATTCAGCTCTCTTTGCATAGTAATAGGTGTAAAAACAGCAGGTGACCCCACTTCAGTGACAGGTGCCAGGCAAAAGTGTTTCTGGGACCACAGTAGCATAGCCAGGCATGGGGGCTGACCTGGGCTCGTACTTAGCTCCTCCGCTTACAAACTGTGTGGCCGTGGGCAAGTGATGATCCTCTCAAGCCTCCATTTTCTTTTTCTTTCTTTAACATCTTTATTGGAGTATAATTGCTTTACAATGTTGGGTTAGTTTCTGCTGTATAACAAAGTGAATCAGCTATATGTATACATATATCCCCATATCCTGTCCCTCTTGCGTCTCCCTCCCACCCTCCCTATCCCTTCCCTCTAGGTGGTCACAAAGCACCGAGCTGATCTCCCTGTGCTATGCGGCTGCTTCCCACTAGCTATCTATTTTACATTTGGTAGTGTATATATGTCCATGCCACTCTCTCACTTCATCTCAGCTTACCCTTCCCCCTCCCCGTGTCCTCAAGTCCATTCTCTACATCTGCGTCTTCATTCCTGTCCTGCTCCTAGGTTCATCAGAACCATTTTTTTTTCTTATTTTTAGATTCCATATATATGTGTTAGCATACGGTATTTGTTTTTCTCTTTCTGACTTACTTCACTCTGTATGAGAGACTCTAGGTCCATCCATCTCACCACAAATAACTCAATTTTGTTTCTTTTTATGGCTGAGTAATATTCCATTGTATATAGGTGCCACATCTTCTTTATCCATTCACCTGTAGATGGACACTTAGGTTGCTTCCATGTCCCGGCTATTGTAAATAGAGCTGCAGTGAACATTGTGGTACATGTCTCTTTTTAAATTATGGTTTTCTCAGGGTATATGCCCAGTAGTGGGATTGCTGGGTCATATGGTAGTTCTATTTTTAGTTCTTTAAGGAACCTCCATACTGTTCTCCATAGCGGCTGTATCAATTTACATTCCCACCAACAGTGCAAGAGGGTTCCCTTTTCTCCACACCCTCTCCAGCATTTATTGTTTGTAGATTTTTTGATGATGGCCATTCTGAGGGGTGTAAGGTGATATCTCATTGTCGTTTTGATTTGCATTTTTCTAATGATTAGTGATGTTCAGCATCCTTTCATGTGTTTGTTGGCAATCTGTATATCTTCTTTAAAGAAATGTCTATTTAGATCTTCTGCCCATTTTTGGACTGGGTTGTTTGTTTTTTTGTTATTGAGCTGCATGAGCTGTTTGTATATTTTGGAGATTAATCCTTTGTCAGTTGTTTCGTTTGCAAATATTTTCTCCCATTCTGAGGGTTGTCTTTTCGTCTTGCTTATGGTTTCCTTTGCTGTGCAAAAGCTTTTTTTTTTTTTTTTTTTTTTTGCGGTACGTGGGCCTCTCACCTCTGGGGCCTCTCCCGTTGCGGAGCACAGGCTCCGGACGCACAGGCTCAGCGGCCATGGCTCACGGGCCCAGCCGCTCCGCGGCATGTGGGATCTTCCCGGACCGGGGCACAAACCCGTGTCCCCCGCATCGGCAGGCGGACCCTCAACCACTGCGCCACCAGGGAAGCCCTGTGCAAAAGCTTTAAAGTTTCATTAGTTCCCATTTGTTTATTTTTGTTTTTATTTCCATTTCTCTAGGAGGTGGATCAAAAAGGATCTTGTTGTGATGTATGTCATAGAGTGTTCTGCCTATGTTTTCCTCTAAGAGTTTTAAAGTGTCTGACCTTATGTTTAGGTCTTTAATCCATTTTGAGTTTACTTTTGTGTATGGTGTTAGGGAGTGTTCTAATTTCATTCTTTTACATGTAGCTGTCCAGTTTTCCCAGCACCACTTATTGAAGAGGCTGTCCTTTCTCCACTGTATATTCCTGCCTCCTTTATCAAAGATAAGGTGACAATATGTGCGTGGGTTTATCTCTGGGCTTTCTATCTGGCTCCATTGATCTATATTTCTGTTTTTGTCCAAGCCTCCATTTTCTCATCTGTAAAACAGGGGAACAAGGGAGATGTCAGAATTTGAATGAGCAAGAGATAGAGATTTAAGTATATATTTGTCAAAGTTACAATGTTAACCAATGCAATACAGGGGAAAATAGTAATTTAACTATAAAGACATGGGAGGGGTGTCATAGAAGTGGTGACATAATCTAAATCCTTGCTATGACAGCAGAACATTAGACGTCAAGCATATTATTTAGAGATCAAGAGGTAGCCCCCAGAGGCAATAAAAACAGAACAGGTAAAAGTACTCACCTTTAGAGTTTGGGATTCAAGATGGGGAGAGATGTAGCTGTAGCTTTTCATTGCCAGATTTTCCAAAGGTTTTGCTTTTTATTTATTTATTTTTATTTTTTGGCTGCACTGGGTCTTCATTGCTGTGCACGGGCTTTGTCAAGTTGTAGTGAGCAGGGGATACTCTTCGTTGCGGTTCATGGCCTTCTCACTACGGTGGCTCCTCTTGTTGTGGAGCACGGGCTCTAGGCATGCAGGCTTCAGTAGTTGTGGCACACGGGCTCAGTAGTTGTGGCACACAGGCTTAGTTGCTCCACGGTATGTGGGATCCTCCCCTACCAGGGCTCGAACTTGTGTCCCCTGCATTGGCAGGTGGATTTTTAACCACTGCACCACGTGGGAAGTCCCTGTTTTGCTTTTTAATCCTGGTCATGTATGTATTACCTTGATTTAATTTTTTTTTTTTTTTTCTGTATGCGGGCCTCTCACTGTTGTGGCCTCTCCCATTGCGGAGCACAGGCTCTGGACGCACAAGCTCAGTGGCCATGGCTCACGGGCCCAGCCGCTCTGCGGCATGTGGGATCTTCCCAGACCAGGGCACGAACCTGTGTCCCCTGCATCGGCAGGCGGACTCTCAACCACTGCTCCACCAGGGAAGCCCAATTGGGTGATTCTTAAATGCCCAATTCATCCATTCACTCATCATCCACTCAGTAAACAAATATTTATTTAGTGCTTACTTTGTGACAAGCACCAAGGATAAAGCAGTAAACAGAACAGCAGAGCCTCTTGGACTCATGGAGTTAATATTCTCTTTTCATTGATGAAACTTTTGTGGGGACCTCCCCCTGGCAGTGCTGTTCTGATGCCTCTTGCTGGGAAGATAGTGGTGAAGGGCACAGACAAGAACTTTTAGATTTACAGCCCTGCTGAATAAATCCATGGCTATCAGTAAAAGCTACTCCCACACTCAAACCAAAATACTCGCAGCTCCCAGGCAGGCTGACAGCCCCAGAGCCCCTGTCTCAGGCACAGGAGCCCTCCTGGCCTCCTCCTCTGGGCTCAGCATTCCCATGCGCTGGGCTGCTTCTCCCCCTCCCTTTCCGCCTCCCTGGTCCTGACCCAGGGGAAGAGCCTGAGCAGGCTTGGGACACTCCTGTCCTGCCTGGGCTGTTGTTAGCAGGGGAGTCAAGGAGAGAAAGTACTGCCAGGGCGTGCAGGGTGAGGCACGAGAGGCTGACTCTGGGTTGGCAGCGACTGGGACACCCCAGGTCAAGTGCAGGGAGATACTGCAGAGGCTCTGAGACAGACCAGGGACCCAAGGTCACAGAGCTCACCACACACATCCTTCCTGGTATTCTCTCTCCAGGAACAAATTTTTGACTGTAAAATCCTTTGTAGCAGTGCAAGAGAGGGAAGATATTGTCTGTTACCTCAGATAAAATCTTGTTACTGGGTTATGAAGGCTCCACACAGAACCCAGAGGCTAGGGCCAATCAGCCCTTGACTCTTTTTTCCAGTTGCCTCTGCCCACACCTACAAGATAAACAGAGCTGTCTGGCCACCTGACCTCCCATGACACAGCAGAGTCCCAGCACCGACCTTCAGCCTTCTTCCGCAGCATCTCTGGGGTCTCCCCGACCCTCTCATCTTCCACCGCACCTGGCCTGGGCACCCAGTGCTATTTCCCTCAGCCTTCCCCTTCCCCCACACTCTGCCTAGCTTCTGTAATTAGCTACTGCTACTTCAGTGACTATGCGTGCACTGGGTTCCTTGGGACTGGCATGGGGCAGCTGGGATTTAGGAGCTGCTTCACCTTCGGGGGTCTGGGTCATCTCTTGATTTAATTGGCCTTCTCCTACTCAGTTAAAGCAGTTGAAGGAGAGAGTCTGCAAGCACTTCAAAGTAAAGGAGGAGGTCACAGCTGGGGTCCCTGGGAGTGCCGGGTTCACCCTCACTTTTATGCAGAGAGGAGCACCCTTAATTTCTTCTCTCCCTTTCCGCCCAGATAACTCTTCCTTGGTTTTTAAGATTCAGTTCCAACAGCTCCTCTTCTAGGTCACAGTCTCAGAGCCCTCCAGTCCACAGCGACCTCAAGTTGCTCTGAGTTTGTAGAGCTGTCACTGCATATGCAAAAAATACAATCACTGTTGCTGCGTGTCTTCTCCTGGGTTGAGAAGCGGCTCTGTCGGTTATTGGCCACACGGGTCTCTCTGTGGAGAGTACGTTTGATTGCAGAGTCTACGTTGGCAAACTCCTTGGGGATAGAAGCCATGCCGCTACCTCTGGAAACTGCTCTCGCCCCTTGGCGTCTTGATAGTAGTGGCAGGTACGGATTTCCTTGCTGATTGATGGCTGATTAAAGATGGAAACTTGCTTCGTCATTTGATTTCACTCCTGGTAAGACAGGGAAGTAGCTGGCAATTGGGGGAGGAACCCAGACCTTGATTATTCTTTGCGTCATATGCTGTTCCAGTAAAACACTGAGGCTCAGTAGGAATCCAGAGGAGTGGAAATTACAGGGAACGTCATGCTTTTCCAGGCTCGTGTTCCAAAGCGATGATAAAACATCCAGGTACACTTCCATTCCTAGCTCAGAAACCACAACAGATGGGGGAGCAAATGTGGGCAGTAATTAGAGGCCAAGGTGAGGGAACAGAGTCATCCATCGGGCCCTGGAAAACCTCATCAAAGGAAATCAACATAGAGAATAAAGCCTCCCTAGGTTTGTTTTGGAAGAAAGTTCAGGGTTTTATGTCCTGGCTCCTACAAGTACAAGAGACCTGGCACTGGCTTGGGCCATCCAAATATGAAACCCGGTGATTATGTGCTGTGGGCAGAGCCAGCCTGGTTTCTCAATGCCACATCCATCTCCTGTGGTGGGTGTCAGGTCTACAAGACACGGTGGTGCCAAGT